>NC_064642.1:786267037-786923537 GCF_023864345.2 Schistocerca serialis cubense
ACATGCACAATTCGCATGTTTGGAGCGAAGATAACACACAGCCACAGTTACTAGCACTAATCAAGTGCGGTTCTTTGTTAATGTGTGGGTCGGTGTTGTTGGGGACTGTTTAATTGGGCCGTATGTGCTACCTAGGCTATTAAATGGCAGGCACTATTGCAATTTTCTCGCCAGAGCATTGACAGAATTGCTGGAAGACGTCCCGCTCCCTACAAGACAACGCATGTGGTTCCAACATGACGGGGCGCCAGCACATTTCAGTAGTCGTGTGCGTCAGTTCCTGGACCGACGGTTCCTAGAAACGTGGATTGGCAGAGGTAGTCCTGTACCATGGCCTGTTCGATCCCCTAATATGTCCCCTCTGGACTTTTTTGTGTGCGGAGAGATGTACAACGTTGTTTTTCGCAACTACTGTTTCATCGGAAGAGGATCTGGTTGCCCGGATAGTAGCAGCAGCAGGAACAATTCAGGGATACTCCTGGGGCTTTTGCCCGCGTCAGACAGAATATGATCCGACGGTGTAACGTTTGTTTACGTGTCAATGGAGACATTTTTGAAAATCTACTGTAATTGAAATTGGGTTGCGTTAATGTGTTGTCTATTGGTCATAAAAAATGGAAAAGTGTTTGTTGGTTTAATTAATTTGCGGCCAGATAAATCTTCCTCTACCAGTTTAAATACTCCTCATAGGCAAAACTGACATTAGGGAAAACATTTGTTTTGATGTCCCCTACAACCTCCCAGAGTTTGTCGGTTTAAATACTTTTCACCCTGTATAGAGTGTAGCCATGTGTGGATGTGAAACACAGACGATAAAGAATTTAGACAGGAAGAGAATAGAAGCTTTTGAAATGTGGTGCTACAGAAGAATGCTGAAGATTAGATAGATAAATCACGTAACTATGAGGAAGCAGTGAATAGAATTGAGGAGAAGAGGAATTTGTTGCACAACTTGACTAGAAGAAGGAATTTAACGCTCCTCCGACATCATTAGAGACGGGCATTCTTTCGAAAAATTTCAGGGATTGGGGAGGTAATAGGCCGTGCTCTTTCAAAGCAACATTTGCCTAGAGCGTTTAGGTAAATGATGGAAAATTTGTATCTGTACGTCCGGACGCAGAGTAGAACCGTGTCCTCTCGAACGAGTCACGCGTTAACCACTGCGCCACCACACTCGGCCTCTGTTGGGAAGGGGGGGGGGGGCGTAGTAAGGTGGTGGGGAAGGGTCCTGGCAGTAAAGTGGCGCTCGCACTTGAGGCGGCCGCTGCTATCACATCTTTCCCAGCGTCGCGCGCACCCACTTCCTGGCTATTCTGGCGCTAAGCTAAGCGCCGCCCCAGCACGGCATCCAGCAGTGGGCCGCAGTGCTGCCCTAGTCCCTATGCTACCGCTGTACGTCCAGTCTTTCTGCCAAAGGCCGCGGCTGCACGCAGCGCTAGTATCGTGGTGCGAAATGAAAGCGGAATCATGCAAGTGCTAAATGTTTATTTATTTTCACAGCTGGTCTGTGCAACTAGCCGAGACAAAGCTGCGACAGCACACGTATTTCAGTTACACAATAGAGCTAATAGCTGAGACTCGAGAAACCAGCGAACAGAATAAAAGGAATCTGCCACAAGAGAAATCTGTCAACTTAGAATTAAAAATCTAACGTTTCAAACATTATTCATCTCGCTATCTAACATTTACCATTCATAGATTTAAGTACTGCTAGTAGGCTACTGGAAATGAAATCTGCAGAACACACCACGACTTTCTGTTTAGTGGTTGCGGGTGTGTTATTCAAGTGCAAATCGTTTTTGCGTGCAGTATTCACGGAGAGAATGCTACACTTTATGTTGAATGACTACAAATTATTAAACACAAATGCCATAAAATAAAGGTAAACGATTTACGAGACTCTGAAACTACAGTCTGCAGTTCATGAACTGAGACTGTCGATCGTTCCGACTGCAACTCAAAAAGAATTGTTTTAGCCAAGAAATCGTAAAAGTTTTCCACAATCATTTGATACCGTTGCATAAATGAAAATCGAAGAATGGAAGTAAGTGCAGAAACTTTCACGTTTCATTGTCAGCGACTTTATAAATTATTCTGTTAGCCTGTCCACAAGATCCTCAGTATGATATTTCCAAAGATGCCGTACATCATCATTCAGTACCAAGAACTTAAAATGTTTAATTTCACTTATTATTTAATGATCCTGTGATAATGTAATTACACTTTAGGAGAAACCAGTAATTTGTTTACTGCACCTAAAAGACAAGAGTGTTTCTTGTAAACCTTTAGCTGATTTACCATCTACACTATGAGCTAAATAATTTACACTACGATCTACATGTTTCATAATAAGATTTGCATCATCTCACAATACATTTTCTAATCATGTACCATATCATAGCAATATAGCATGAAAACTCGAGACTTCAAAGTGGAAGCCAGCGGGAAGTCTTTTACATCTTACAAAAATCACTATGTAATTTTGTTGGCGTTTTTCCACGTCATGTTTTCATTGTAATGAACGACCTTTGAGATTCAGCACAGTACCCGAGACAAGCCTGCATTTGAAGCTCGTTTACCTTAAAACACATTCTGTTGTGTCGCAGTTATAAAAGGTGCCTTGTTTTATAGCGTTTTATAATCGGGTGGTGTCGTCCCGAAACATGTGGTAAGTAATTAACACATTCGTCAACTGGTGCGTAGCATTTTCAGTACTGAAAATCTTGGTCAGCACTCAAGATTCTATGACGGAACAACAATGAAAACAACAGTACATACAGATTTACATGCAGTTCATAATAAGATAACAAAGGCGTATGTTCTGTATCTCGTTGATCTAAACGGTTTCTTGATGATTATTTGATTATAAACACGATTACAAAAGGCGGAGAAATTATCAGTAATATGGAAGTTTTGCCGGACTCTCGTAAGGGCAATCTACGTGCGAGATGCAAAAAACGTTTCCACGCCACCAACGTTAGTTTTCAGGATTATACTGAACGATTTAAAGAGCAGGAAAGCTTCCTCGCGATGCGTTCTCCAGTATTTAAAACCTGAACCAAGCAAAATACCGCTAGACGCAGACCTTAAGGTTCTACATTAAATGTCAAACCACTCATCTTCGTAATTCACAGGGTGTTCGCTCCTACAAGGTGCACAGTCATCCATTAAACACTTGCGAAAGAGAAAATTCAAAGTCAAACTCACTTTTGACGACATCCAGATGACGCAGGTGATACCTAGCATTGTATCCGTGTTTTGATCTAAGGATAGCTTGATTTGGCCAAAGCCGGCAATTGCATCACAAAGCGTGTAATGCAGACTGTACTTTCTTCTCTTCTTTACATCTTTTCTGTTGTGTCTAGAAATCCAGCACTCTCGGTTCGCTATACATACAATCAAACAACTCTTATTAAGTAGTTTTATTACAACAAGACAAGTACAAATACTTAACTTTGATAGATGTGTCGCAAGCAAAGGGCGACATGCAAACTAACCAGTCTTCGTCAGAACAGACGAACAAAAGACTGTGGTACATAGAGATTGCTAATGATAGAGACTACGATGTGTCAGATAACTAATTGGCTAACGCTGAAGCTGCTATCGAAGTGGGCCGCCACGTGTAGGGCGCGCCGCTTATGTCCCCTTCACCTAGGGGCCGCCGCTGTCGCGTTGTCGTCCTGGAGGGAGGTCGGTCAGCTGATCTGTTCTCAGAGCCGTCTCTTCTCTGTCGTTCCCGACTGGCGTGCTGGCGCTGACTTCACGCCGTAACATTTTGTCTTATCTATCATGTTTTGTATAGAAGTCGCCTGCTCCTGCCCATCCATATCTGCAGCCTAATCTGCGGAACTGCTGTACTGGTTTTGACCCACTTTCGACCAACATATACACTGATTCATGAAGAATGTTTTGGTATATAATTAATAAAGATTTCGCACAAACTGTATCAATTAAGACGAATCAAAGTTAAGTTACGGAAACGAAGCCATAACTTGGGAGAGTAACAGTGCCTCCAGCTTGCATAGTATTCACATGTGATCTGGCGGTAGAGTGCGTGGTTGAAACAAGAAATCATGAGAGCAAATCCTGGTGCGGTCAAGTCTTTTAAAGTAGTAATTTAAAGGTAGCAACCTCATATGAAATAATCAAATATTTTTAACCACTAATTTCCTTGTAATCGTTTTGGAACAACTGCATAGCTAAATAACATGCGAATCCAAAATATGTAGTGTTTTATGTTTTTATACTACAAAAAGTTTTTCGGAAAAACTACTTCAGCAACTTGTCTTCGTCTGCGCACAGAACATTCTTTCAGCAGTGTAGCAGACGACTCAACTTTCAGCTTTCTGCTTTCCTTAAATCAAACCTAGATGCGCACATGATTCTTTGCGTGGCACGCCGAAGAACTCTGTCACAAAGAGTCCTCGACAAAGAACTACGGAAGTAAGTATCGACAATGCATCATAGTGTGTACTAAGCTTCACAAGAAGAGAGCCGTAAAACGAGCTAAACGTGTACATCATGCTTGTTTTTTCTTATGAATTCATTTTAGCTGTGTCACTTCTGCTAGCCTCTGATGTACATTGGATCATTCACAAACACATACATCCTTGAGTTGCATACAATATTTACACTGGTTGTTAACATACTACTTATACTACAGTGTGTTCCCATCATTACCATGAAACGTCACACCAAAAGCCAATTCAATATGAAACGTATAACATTCATGCCTTCAGACAGGTTTCCTGCCCTGCACTTCTTGCATTGTGTAAGTTATGTCAAAGATATGATATTCAGTTACTTAATGTTGCTTCCTGAAACTTATTCGTAAGTCTAGGCTGTGGCGTGCAGACAAAATGCGCTAGGCCATACAGGTCGCCTGACCATAGCTACTGGATACTAACCCTGTGAGGCTGGAGGATGAGTCGCTAGGACTATGTAAACTCTTTTGCTGGCTTTCGTCTGCATGTTTTGGCCAATCTCACGAACTACAGTAGGGACTTTGATATGGTTCTTGCTAATATGTATACTGATTTATGAACAAACTCAAGCCTCCTGCTCGCTTTTGTCTGTATTGGTTGGTTGATTGGTTTGGGGGAGAGGACCAAGGAGTCAGTGGTCCCATCGGATTAGGGAAGGATGGACAAGGAAGCCAGCCATGTCCTTTCAAAGGAACCATCCCGCCATTTGCCTGAAGTGATTTAGGGAAATCACGGAAAACCTAAATTAGGGTGGCTGGATGCAGGTTTGAACCTTCATCCTCCCGAATGTGAATCCAGTGTGCTAACCACTACGCCAGCTCGCTCGGTCTCTGTCTGTACGTTTGCCCCTAATCTCAGGAACTACTGTAGAGATTTTGATACTGTTTCTACAAATAGGTAGACGGATTTACTAGCTGGGGTACCTGGCTTTGCTCAGTGAGTTTATGTGAGATCGTGTGGTAGTTGGATAAACTTTAAAGTTGTAAGGTTGCAAATTGAATGAATGTAAATTTCATACCTTACGTGAGAGATTTTATGTGTCGTAACAAGTAGATGAGTATGTCACCTGACATACTTCAGCGATAATGAGCATATTTGCCTACTGAAATGTACACTATATGATGTAAAAGGACGACACTCGATTCGACAGTATTAACATACCGAACCCAAATCGTTAATGTCAATGATCAAAAGGTGGAAAAAGCTGCTGGAGGAAACATTTTAGTTTGTGAGCAGACATGTGTTGCGCCGTCACAGCCCAAGTACAACGGAACGCTTTAAAAAAAAATGGTTCAAATAGCTCTGAGCACTATGGGACTGAGGTCATCAGTCCCCTAGACGTAGAACGACTTAAGCCTAACTAGCAGAAGGACATCAGACATATCCATGCCCGAGGCAGGATTCGAACCTGCGACCATAGCAGCAGCGTGGTTCTGGACTGGAGCGCCTAGAACCGCTCGGCCCTACCGGCGGGCTCTTTTAAAAAGGGATTGGTGACCCATGGCAATAAGGACAACAAACGTGGAGGGAGATACATCAAGGAGAGCAGGTAGCGGGCCAGCGGTGCTAGCTACAGAGAAATGCTTTAGAAAACTACGTTCGGAAATTTCCAGATGGATAGAAACAGACCAGCGATGCACTTGATCACATGAAATGCCCTTGGTGCACTCGTGATGTACGCGTGTAACTTTTAGGCGTCAGGAGTCGGCAATAAATGTCCGACTGGCTGGAATTAACTCGGAAGGAGCAGAAAGAGCGAAATTTCGATGCAGTTTGAAGGCAGGTCCTTTGCGATTGGCAGAGATAGTTTCCACAAGATGAAAGGAACGCTCCCATCGGTCTGAAAAAGCCATGACATGAAGCATGAAAGGACACAGATGGGGGACAGTTTTCTATTAAAGACACAAGCCCGAAACTTCGTGGACTCTCCTCTGAACCAGCGTCAAGTGTAGAAAAGGGTGCATCACGCTCTGTATGAAACCAAATGAGGAATTTTGTGTGAACACAGCGTTCACTTCTGCTGACATTCAGCTAGGAGTTAGTTGGAGTCATTGAGCTCTAACAGTGGAGAAACGAACCAGCCATGTAGTTAATTGTTCTTGTGAGAACTGAGAGGGCATTGAAGTGTACATGCTGCTCCATCCATGCACGTGTATATCGCCATATTTCCAGACTATGAATGAGTGCATTTTTCTCGCCTAACTGCTGATAAAATCAGTAAAGATTTTGATTAGCTTTTTATAGGATTTCAGTGGGCGAGAGTGGCCCAGCAGCCGACAGCTCATCGCAGCTAAGGTAAATGCCACCAGCAGAGGCGTAAACTTGTTGGTTCACTAGCTTGTGTCCACTGTGAAGTCGAGCAACATTGAGTAATCTTTTGCTCATCTTGTCACAAAAACTAACCACCCTCTGCAGACTTGACTGTCATCCTAAATAGTACTGAACTTAGAACCGGAATTGGACGATTCGTCGTAATATTGGCCAACTTCAACTTGTGGAGAACCTTCTGTTTAAATCTGATATTGTTGTGTTCAGTGTAATTTCGACTAAACAGGACATAATGCGTTATTTTGCCACGTGTCCTAACATTGTCACGTCAGAACCTATGCAAATTCGTGTACTTCTTCAACAGTAATTCTGAAACTAAACAATTTGTGTACAGCTAAGCGCCAGTGTGCTCTGTCCTAGAATAAGGGGCAACTCCTAACCCCAGTCACTGATTCTAGAGACGCTAATGCACTCACAGAGGTTCGAATCCTGCCTCGGGCAAGGATGTGTGTAATGTCCTTAGGTTAGTTAGGTTTAAGTAGTTCTAGGGGTCTGATGACCTCAGAAGTTGAGTCTCATAGTGCTCAGAGACATTGTTTTGCACTCACAGGGTGTATTTGCTGATGTGTGACAAACGTGAAGAGGAGTGGAGTGTCAGATAGTATAAGAAGTAAAAAAGCATTACTGAAAACATATTCTAACTATTTACAATATTGTTAAAGTATAAGAGGTAAAAACTTTTATTGAAAACATATTCCAGCTATTTAGAAACCTTTTTTATTATTAACAATTTTCATTTTTTATCTGGAGTGTACATATAAAATTTTTCGAATTTCCCACGCGAGAGCAAGCTACATGTAGTTGAGCGTGAGAGACGCAGGAGTCTCTGAGGTTGACGCCGCAATATTTTAGAGTTTGGCATTGCGTTTTACTAATTGTAAAATTGTAGCCTAATTTGAATGGAAATTACAGTCTTTTAAGTTGGCATGGCAGTGCAGTAGAGATTAGTGGTATTATAGAGATAAATACACTCCTGGAAATGGAAAAAAGAACACATTGACACCGGTGTGTCAGACCCACCATACTTGCTCCGGACACTGCGAGAGGGCTGTACAAGCAATGATCACACGCACGGCACAGCGGACACACCAGGAACCGCGGTGTTGGCCGTCGAATGGCGCTAGCTGCGCAGCATTTGTGCACCGCCGCCGTCAGTGTCAGCCAGTTTGCCGTGGCATACGGAGCTCCATCGCAGTCTTTAACACTGGTAGCATGCCGCGACAGCGTGGACGTGAACCGTATGTGCAGTTGACGGACTTTGAGCGAGGGCGTATAGTGGGCATGCGGGAGGCCGGGTGGACGTACCGCCGAATTGCTCAACACGTGGGGCGTGAGGTCTCCACAGCACATCGATGTTGTCGCCAGTGGTCGGCGGAAGGTGCACGTGCCCGTCGACCTGGGACCGGACCGCAGCGACGCACGGATGCACGCCAAGACCGTAGGATCCTACGCAGTGCCGTAGGGGACCGCACCGCCACTTCCCAGCAAATTAGGGACACTGTTGCTCCTGGGGTATCGGCGAGGACCATTCGCAACCGTCTCCATGAAGCTGGGCTACGGTCCCGCACACCGTTAGGCCGTCTTCCGCTCACGCCCCAACATCGTGCAGCCCGCCTCCAGTGGTGTCGCGACAGGCGTGAATGGAGGGACGAATGGAGACGTGTCGTCTTCAGCGATGAGAGTCGCTTCTGCCTTGGTGCCAATGATGGTCGTATGCGTGTTTGGCGCCGTGCAGGTGAGCGCCACAATCAGGACTGCATACGACCGAGGCACACAGGGCCTACACCCGGCATCATGGTGTGGGGAGCGATCTCCTACACTGGCCGTACACCACTGGTGATCGTCGAGGGTACACTGAATAGTGCACGGTACATCCAAACCGTCATCGAACCCATCGTTCTACCATTCCTAGACCGGCAAGGGAACTTGCTGTTCCAACAGGACAATGCACGTCCGCATGTATCCCGTGCCACCCAACGTGCTCTAGAAGGTGTAAGTCAACTACCCTGGCCAGCAAGATCTCCGGATCTGTCCCCCATTGAGCATGTTTGGGACTGGATGAAGCGTCGTCTCACGCGGTCTGCACGTCCAGCATGAACGCTGGTCCAACTGAGGTGCCAGGTGGAAATGGCATGGCAAGCCGTTCCACAGGACTACATCCAGCATCTCTACGATCGTCTCTATGGGAGAATAGCAGCCTGCATTGCTGCGAAAGGTGGATATGCACTGTACTAGTGCCGAAATTGTGCATGCTCTGTTGCCTGTGTCTATGTGCCTGTGGTTCTGTCAGTGTGATCATGTGATGTATCTGACCCCAGGAATGTGTCAATAAAGTTTCCCCTTCCTGGGACAATGAATTCACGGTGTTCTTATTTCAATTTCCAGGAGTGTAGTTTGTGTCCTTTGTACTTTCCACTCATAAGTCCGGCTCCGTAATATTATTCGATAGCTATTTGACGACCACCCTTGTTCCCTTACATAGTTTTGGCGAGTTGAGTTTTCTGAGTACTATGTTCGGAAATCCAGTTGTAAGACGAATGTAGTGTATTCGCATTTCTGGTACTTCCAAAGAGTTTAGAAATTCTGTATGGAAGTTCACACTTTCTATAACGTTTAACATCGTTTCGATCGATTTGCATATTCTCTCTTCACCGGGAATTTTATTTTGAATATTAAAATTGATATCGTCGACAGTATTTTTTTAGTTATCAAAATTGATCCTTCGAATAGCCGTTCTGGATAGGTATAGTTGTGAACAATGTTCGAATAAATTTGATCGATGAGTTCGTTTTCAGCAGTTTCTATGTTACAGAAATCACTGTTCAGTTTAATGAGGCAGTCATCTGGTCAGTGAGTAGAGCTCCTCCCATTACGGCAGAGTTTCCTCGCAAGTCTTGTTTTTTCTGTCATCTTTTACTTTTGGGTAATGTCTCAAGTATAAATCAAATCAACTTCTTATTAACAAATACAGTGAATACGCTTCACACACTTTTCACACTTTATTTTCACTTATTATTCAGTCACTCTATCGCTTTGCCTACTCACACTTCACTGTATGTTTCTATTCACTCACTGCACCACTGTTTCGTTTCCTCCCTTCGACACTGATAAGAAACTGACGTTCTAACCCATGAGGGGTCTTGTTTTATATTACCCACTGTGTACTCACACCAGTGGCGAATCCCAGAACATACTAAAAAGGCTTCGAATGGTCCACAATGCTCCAGAACATTCTATGACATTCGGGAGTGTTCTCGAATTTTCCGCAATGATTTGGGATGATCCTCAACATTCTGGAATCTTCCCCAGTGTCTCGAACTATTTCTGGAATGTTCTAGAAATTTCTGGCAAAACTTCCCAGCCCTTATATTTTGAAAAACAAGTCTTTGAGGTAAAAACGGGAACCTTCTTCATGGATGCGGGATAGAAGGCTACAACACCACTTGAACGCACAGGAACTCGTTTCTTTTAGCGGCACGCACATTGTATACT
Organism: Schistocerca serialis cubense; assembly: GCF_023864345.2. NCBI lineage: Eukaryota > Metazoa > Arthropoda > Insecta > Orthoptera > Acrididae > Schistocerca > Schistocerca serialis. The sequence continues at coordinate 786,277,342 of NC_064642.1, forward strand.
CACTTATACACTGAAACTGGTACAAGCATGCGTACTGAAATACAGAGATATGTAAACAGGCAGAATACGGCGTCGCCGTCGGCAATGTCTGTATAGGACAACTAGTGTCTGGAGCAATTAAATCGGTTACTGCTGCTGCAATGACAGGCTACTGAGATTTGTGTTTGAACGTGCTGTTACAGTCAGGTCACGAGCTATGGGACACAGCATCTCCGAGGTAGCGATGAAGTGGGGATTTTTCCGTACAACCATTTCCCGAGTGTACCGTGAATATTAGGAATCTGGTAAAACATTCAATCTCCGACATCGCTGCGGCCGGATAAAGATCATGCAAGAACGGGGCCAACAACGACTGAAGAAAATCGTTGAACGTGACAAAGAGCAACGCTTCCGCAAATTGCTGCAGATTTCAATGTCGGGCCATCAACAAGTGTCAGCATGCGAACCATTAAACGAAACATCATCGATATGGGCTTCCAGAGCCGAAGGCCCACTCATGTACCCTTGATGACTGCACGACACAAAGCTTTACCGCCTCGCCTGGGACCGTCAACACCGACATTGAGCTGTTGATGACTGGAAACATGCTGCCTCGTCGGACGAGTCTCGTTTCAAATTTTATTGAGTGCATGGAGGTTTAGGAGTAGGGAGAGGATCTCATGAATCCATGGGCCCTGCATGTCAGCAGGGACTGTTCAAGGCGGTGGAGTCTCCGTAATGGTGTAGGGCCTGTGCAGTTGGAATGATATGGAAACCCTGATACGTCTAGATACGGCTCTGATAGGTGACACGTACGTAAGCATCCTGTCTGATCACCTGCATCCATTCATGTCCATTGTGCACTCAGTCGGGCAATTCCAGCAGGACAACGCGACACTCTACACGTCCATAATTGCTGCAGAGTGGGTAGAGGAACACTATTCTGAGCTTAAGAACTTCCGCTGTCCACCAAACTGCCCAGACGTGAAGATTACTGAGCATATCTGGGACGCCGTCCGTTCAGAAGAGATTTCAACCCCGTCGTACTCTTACGGATTTATGGACAGTCCTGCACGATTCTTGGTTTCAGCTCCCTCCAACTCTATTTCAGACATTAGTCGAGTCCATGCCACGTCGTGACGCGGCCCTTCTGCGTGCTCGCTGAGGCTCTACACGATATTAAGTAGCTGTACCAGTTTCTTTGGCTCTTCAGTGTATGATATGTATTGATTAAAGTTTCGTGCAATTTCGCAGAACTGTGACGAATTAATATTAACGGCCGCTGTGAATACGATGTCATTGCCATATAGTGGTGAATGGCATATTTCGCAGCGAGGTCTGTTGGTGGACGATCGAATGTGTCCGTTTGACCTTCACCGATCCTTGCAAGCCTGTTCATTTTCACGGATCACTTCAATGTTGTCCAGTACGGGCACGAACTGACGTGTAACTGACTTACAATAGGCCAGTGAGCCGCAAAAAACTGTTATTGCCAGAATGTATACAACTAAATATATCTTCTTCCTCTACACATTGTGTAAGATCCCCTGCAGCGTTTTTGTGTCTACTAGTGAAGGCTAATCTCACGAACTACTTTAGGTATTTTAAACCGTTTACACTATTAGATAGACTGATTCAGGCCGGTGCGGGAGGCGCAGTAGCTCGCGGCACTCGTCATTGGCACAAGGTGCCACTCCGAACGCCAATTACATGTATGACACGTACAGCATTGGTGCCTCCTCCTGTGAACTTCACTGACCCTCTTGCTTATATGAAAGTGATGATGATGTTATCTAGTTGTCTAATCTTTGATCATAATTCTATGCAATGGCGCGTAAACTAGATTACACTTAAGCAACACACCCTGGCAACTTATGTACGAGCCCGTCCTCCTTGATCCCTCTCTCGTATTATGTAGCGCGGAGACGGTCCAGCTGTTAGAAACTATAGAGCCCACATGTAATTGTTACGGTCACGGCTGAGGAAATATTATTGTACATTCTTGAACAAAATAGAGACTCGTGTCTCATATCAATGTAAGAAAATATGTAATAGAAGGTTTATTTCAAAAAATCTTTCAGATTTTAGACTCTATCGAAATATCATTGTTGTATTGTGCATAACACGTTGCAGTTGTCAGTTGCAGAAGCTCTTCACAATGCCATCATTAGATAAAGACGCGCTGGAAACTTAGAAACATCGCCGCGCGGGATTACCCGAGCGGTCTGAGGCGCTGCAGTCGTGAACTCTGCGGCTGGTCCCGGCGGCGGTTCGAGTCCTCCCTCGGGCATGGATGTGTGTGTTTGTCCTTAGGATAATTTAGGTTAAGTAGTGTGTAAGCTTAGGGACTAATGACTTTAGCAGTTAAGTCTCATAAGATTAAGCACAAATTTGAACATTTTTTTGAACTTAGAAACATCGACTGTTGTATTCCTCAAGCAACCCCAAACGCGGCTGTAAGCTCCTCCAGGTTTCCACGACGTATTAACAAAGCGTTGTATACACTGTTTTTAGTTGCCCTCCCTAAATAATATCCTCGAATAAATTTGGATCGGGTAAATAGGCAATTTATGGAATTGACCCTCTACCACCTATCCATCTATGAGGCATACATAGATCAGCCTGTTTCAATCAATAGGACTTAATATGCTGGAACCACATCGAGCATCAACCTTATCATCTACGGCACGGTTTGGAGGTGTAAAAGTGTTCCAGAGCAGGTTGACTGCTATTGGTAACATCAAATGTACTGTAATATTTTTTCAGTCATAGCTCCAGAAAGAAGAGTTTCCGGATACAGCATCCTCCGTCGCAGGCATCAACACAATTTCTTGCAGCGTGACGTCTTGGAAACGGGGATCGAACAGTCACGGATCATTTACCCGTTAAAAATGGCACAACGGAGGCAGTTAAGGTATTCATTTGCACCAGAGAAAAACGGCAAAGGCAATGAGGAAAATGGTTAATTTTTACTCTAATCTGATGTGACAAAAAAGGTAGAACATTCTGTACAAACAAGACACGTCGTCGGACATGCGAATCGTTTTCAAACTTGTTATGTGTATCTTCTTCCATCAACAGTAACGATGTTACTATGTCAAACAGCAAATGATGCCTACTCTACTCCAGTGTAATCATATTTCAAGACAGTTGCACAATGTTTCCTACAGCTCATTTTGCGAGTAATCATATCTTGGATGTATTCTACTAATATAACGATAGATACTTAGTAAGATTATTGTCAATATTATTTGTGTGCTTTTACAACTGCAATTTTGTATCTAAACGGGTTGTTTTGTATCTGTTTCATGATGTGGGAGAGCGCATTACCACGACGACGGTAGCATCTTCGGCGCAGTAGCCAAGCATCGAGGTGACCGCTGCAGTCCACCAGGCGAAGGTCGTCGAGGGGTAGAAGATCCTGTAAATAAATGTCGAGTGACTAGCGCCTCCCGTCGGGTAGACCGTTCGCCTGGTGCAAGTCCTTCGATTTGACGCCACTTCGGCGACTTGCGCGTCGATGGGGATGAAATGATGATGATTAGGACAACACAACACCCAGTCCCTGAGCGAAGAAAATCTCCGGCCCAGCCGGGAATCGAACCCGGGCCCTTAGGATTGATATTCTGTCGCGCTGACCACTCAGCTACCGGAGGCGGACAGAAGATCCTGTCAGCGTGTGCTATCCATGGAGCTAAGAAAAGAGAAGGGAGATGACGCTACAGACTTAACGGTTCACGTTGTCTTGAAGCCAGAGTGGGGGGTGGGCCTGCCGACGATTTAAATAGCCCAAAATATTTGCAGACTACTGTTTACGATTGCTTCTTGTGTACTATTTCTACCGTGCGCTACAGCTGTATTAAGTATTAAAAATTACGCTGCGTCAGAAAGGCAATTTCAAACGTTTTTCTGTTCTTGAAAGCGTATTTGCTCCAGTAATACGACACATTTGGGCTAGTTAATGTAATTTGTTTTTTAATAATATATTTCGAATAACCAAGAAGAGAAGGATGTGGTGTGAAAAGGATGCTTTCGTAATCCATTTAATGCCACTTTTACTGTTTTTGTACCGACAGCAAATGAAGCTTGTTTGTTTGCATTGAACACATATGCACAACTTTCTAATGTTCACGTCTGCAAAAAACTTAACCTACTGTTCTTTATTAACACATAAACATGTGCAATGAGGAAAGAAGCAAGGCTTGCTGTCGTATCTTCTGCATGTCAACGAGGTGAACGTTTCTTGAAATGTCAAAGAAACTGAACTGCATAGAGGTATACCTCCACGCAGATTAGAGTTCTTGTTTTATTAGTCAGTGCATTAGGCTCACTGTAGTTTACACATCTCCTCACTCTGAAGTCTAGCCTGTGATGCGTCAGTCAGTGTGTGACCAATAATAAACATGTTGCAGCATTGTGAAGTACTGCAAATGTGATTGGAGGTTTAGACCCCGCAGAATGGATATTTTGCTCTACCGTACATAAGCCATTTATTTAACTAATGGTGGCCTGATCTGTGTAACATATAGGCCCACCTTTCTAACAGTAGCCTATTTGCTTCTTTTCCCGGAATATCTCTCGCCAGTAAGTCAATTTTTCAGGAGTAACCAAACATATCATCATTTTGATCATCTACTTCATTTAACTTTTGAATGTAAGCCTATAGCATGCTTTGAGATATACCTATGGTGAGTGAGTTTCATGTTCCAAGTATCATTTGTATAACGATATAGAGCGAGACATTTTATATTAAGATAAATTTTTTGTAAATTGTCCTCCATGCTGATAATATGTTAGTTTTCCTTGTTTTTAAATTAAAGACATACATGTTAGTAACGCCTACCGATCACCATTTACACATATCAATAATAGTCTTCTGCGGAGTAGGAGGAGTTTTCAAAGAAAAACGTTTTCATTTTAGTTTCAAAATTAACGTTGATGTTTGCCAGGAATTCTTTATCAATTGGCGAGTGATCAAAACTTTGCCCGCCGGTGTGGCCGTGCGGTTCTAGGTGCTTCAGTGTGGAACCGCGTGACCACTACGGTCGCAGGTTCGAATCCTGCCTCGGGCATGGAGGTGTGTGATGTCCTTAGTTAGGTTTAAGTAGTTCTAAATTCTAGGGGACGGATGACCACAGCTGTTAAGTCCCATAGTGCTCAGAGCCATTTGAACCAATAAATGTCGAGTGACTAGGGTCTCCCGTCGGGTAGACCATTTGAACCATTTGATCAAAACTTTCGGTTGCAATATTGTGAACACCTGTTTCTGCTATAGACAACCATAATGAGCCCTAATGAATGCAATTTTTTTCTTCTGGTACCGTAATGACGTGCGTCATTATTCCTGTTAAAGCGCAGTGGACTATTTACAAGAAAATTCGTGAGGGATTTAACTTACAGTGAAGCGGATAAATTTTTACTCACACGCCGAGAGTAGGCGGGCACGACGAAAAGGGTATTGTAAGTTTTCGGCCAAAGCCAAAATGTAAACAATGAGTAATTGTCGGCAGAAGGAATTTGGAGCTTCAGATGCTGCACCAACAATCAGCGCAGTCACGTAGCCGTATGTTGTGCGGGAACAAGACCTTTGATACAGAGCGGCTAGAAGGCCTGTGCGTTTGCTGTTTCTGCAGGAAAACACAGGAAAGAATAAAAGTACACACCGCAATCACAGTTCATATATACAAAAGAAAATATTGCTTGAACAGCTACACTTGCGAATCAAATGTGATTCCTTTACGATCGGATCGATTAGTCCACCAGTGAAGGACGCAAGCTGGCATTTGTGATGGAACAACTACGTCTCCACACAACCAAAGCACAATCCGCTGTTTGGGATACGACCAATAAAGTGTATAGATATCCCCATTGGTCGAAAGTGGACAGGGGCACGTCAGAGTGACATCACGGGGAAGAATCAAAATGGTTCAAATGGCTCTGAGCACTATGGGACTTGACATCTGTGGGCATCAGTCCCCTAGAACTTAGAACTACTTAAACCTAACTAACCTATTACACACACCCATGCCCGAAGCAGGATTCGAACCTGCGACCGTAGCGGTCGCGCGGTTCCAGGCTGAAGCGCCTAGAACCGCTGGGTCACAACGGCCGGCGGGGAAGAATCACCTCGGTGAATCATGGAGGTCTAAACGCGGTCGAGCCTAATGTTTTGGGCAATGTAAGACGGCGGACGTCGGCTTCGAGTTTGTGACGTAATGACAACTCCGGAAATTCGTACCTCCATTGCGTTATCGCCCTCTGATTCAAATAAAATAAATCTACTTAATTCTATGTAATAACCAAAAAGTGAACCTTGAATGTAATGGTAGTTAGTTCAGTCCTTCTCCTTCTTGTGAACACTTACGACCTACGGCAATGTTATTGTAAAAACTACTTTCAAATAAAACACATCTTTGAAAGTAAGAAGTGGTTTATTTACCTGTCAGAAAGCTGTAGTAAACATTTATGTGAAAGAAAGTTATTTGCTTTTGAATCTGATTTTGTTAGAAAGAGATTAACTTTTCTTCGCGTTTAAGTTTTGGTGAAGTTCCTACAATTATTGAAGTTTGTTGTGAATAAGTTATCGATATTTAAAGACAAGAGCTGAGATGTAAACTTTTGAGAAGTTTCGAAACTTTTATGAAACTGAAGTTAGGCAAATGTTTGATTTTCATCTCTCTCTTCTTCAAGGCTTGCAGAAAGTTAATTTAACCAGTTCGCCAAAGTAATTCAAATTCTTTGTCGTGCCCCCTCTGGAAAAGATGTCTGAACCTGTCAAGGCGAATTACTGTACGTAGGCGATCGAAAGTTTTCTTCCACTGGGTGTTTGATATGACGTCTACTGACGTTGTCTGTTCACGTAATAGCCCGCAGCTCGTGGTCGTGTGGTAGCGTTCTCCCTTCCCACGCCCGGGTTCCCGGGTTCGATTCCCGGCGGGGTCAGAGATTTTCTCTGCCTCGTGATGGCTGGGTGTTGTGTAATGCCCTTAGGTTAGTTAGGTTTAAGTAGTTCTAAGTTCTAGGGGACTGATGACCGTAGATGTTAAGTCCCATAGTGCTCAGAGCCATTTGAACCATTTGTTCAGGTAATAATATCCAATAATGAGAGTGTGGCACCACAATACTATGATACTTGCCTTACTCTATTATAATGGACCATCGGCTAAATTTATAATCAGTTTTATTGTTCCTTAACCTCAAATATAACCTTTGTAAAGTATTTAAAGAACGACTGTTTCCAACACCTTCTTATGTTTTATATAGCTATTTTTGTCGATATCAACTACGTGGGTGAAACAAGGGTGCATAGAGACAGTGTAAACGTTGTTCTGCCCGTAACGTTTACTATGATTTACTGACTGTGTTTTAAAGTGGAGGGAGCGAAGCATCCCTAAATTTGCCTAGATAGCCGTGGAAAAATGGTCAAAAACCGTACCTACGACGGCGAGAGAACAAGACCAGCTGTCGATAATGCAGCTCTCCGGCCTTACGTGGACCTGGTTTGCCATCGGCTGGCTGCTTCCCCAGTCTGTACGCGCAGCAGTTGGTCGTTCCGTGGTCTGAAGAGGCACGTGTTACCTATTCACGGCACGTGCCGAAGGTACCTCCAGCTAAAAATGGGCTCTTCATCTTGGCTACGAAATTAGCAATTCAGCTTTGCTGATTAGTGTCATTACCATATGATCAACGACGAATACCGTGCTCGCATGGTGCTCTCTAGAAGAGATCACTGCTGCCAACTAGTGGTCATTCAACATGGTACGTGCCGGTCCCCTGGCATTATGTCTTAGGGTATAGGTCATTGCCCTGAACTGAAAATATTCTCAGCTCCAGGCACAATATCCAAGACGTGGTTAGCTATTTGAAGACGTGTAAAACAGCTCTGAGCACTATGGGACTCAACTTCTAAGGTCATCAATCCCCTAGAACTTTGAGCTAATTAAACCTAACTAACCTAAGGACCTCACACACATCCATGCCCGAGGCACGATTCGAACCTGCGACCGTAGCGGTCGCGCGGTTGCAGACTGTAGCGCCTAGAACCGCTCGGCCACCCCGGCCGTCCGAAGACGTGTAAAACAGGAGAATATTATTCTAATAAGCGTCCAGGACGTCTCCTCCATACGAGAGAAACTAGGTCTCCGTGAATTTGGTACAATTTTCTGTCGTTGCGATTTCCCTTCATACGACAGCATCGCCTGTGTAGAGTCTCGCTGAGCTCCTGATGTTGTCCAAGTTACCATTTGTAGAAGGCGCAGTGGGGCCAATAACGCTCGTTTGACACACGTGTAACCACTTCTACCTGTTAACAACGACATACTATTTATAATGGCAAAGCAGTCTTCAGTAATGTTACAAAGACTCTCCGGAGTTCCAGAATATCGTAGTTTGTTCACTAGGTAACAGTGCTGCATGTTAACGAGCACCTTCATAAAGGCAATGGACACAGAATTTGCAGCTTTCTAGATCTCAAGGACGATCAGAATTTCATTAGATTTTTGTTTGTGAAATCCGTGTTGTCACATACAGTCGAGACTTTATAGTCTCCAAAATGTTCATAAGACGCCGACATAAACTGATATCCCACAGTCCTACATATTTCTACATCAACAATATAGATCTGGAGCTACGCGGATCTGTTCGATGAGCTGTCTTGAGAACTCAAATTCAAAAATGGCTCTGAGCACTATGGGACTTAACATCTGAGGTCATCAGTCCCCTAGAACTTAGAACTACTTAAACCTAACTAACCTAAGGACATCACACACATCCATGCCCGAGGCAGGATTCGAACCTGCGACCGTAGCAGTCGCGCGGTTCCGGACTGAAGCGCTTAGAACCGCTCGGCCACCGCGGGCGGCAGAACTCAAATTACCTGCGCCTCTTTCCGGCCTGGATGTCCCATGTGTCTACCCAATACCATAAAACATGAAATGCACATCCAAGCTTGTCGCAGAATAATCTGAGTCCTTATATTGGCTCCAGACAAAAAGACTGCTCCATGCTGTGTGCGAGGCGGGCTGCCTTCATCAGTTCAGCCAAACGGCTGAAGAAGAGTCGGCCACGGCGTGCAAAACTGCACGCGAGCACTGTTTGCTGCATGATTGTGGGCCGTGGCTCGGTCCTCTTGGCTTTGCTATGTTCTTTTCGGAAGTTCTTCATATAGCGCGACATTTCATTTAGCTACGCGTTATGAAATTTTTCTGTCAGCATGACATCCTTTATTTCGGCAAAATCGTGATGTCAGCACGGTTTACGGTTCGCTGTTTTTTCATGGTATAAAGGAAGCTCACAGGTCCAGTAGCAGTAAAAGAAGCAGTGTAGTGATGTACCGTCACGAATAAGAGAAAGATGAGAATTCTTAACTTGTATTATGCAGTAGCATAATCGATGGGTACCGTTAATTTTTGTGGAACGACGTTACAACACTATGAAGAAAGCATTTAAGGACTTAGCTGAAACGGTAAACATAAAGTAGCGCGTTCTGGCCCTAAACGGTCCAATCGGTCCGACCGACCGCCATGACATCCTCTGTCAGTGGCGTCATCAGATGCGGTATGGAGGAGCATGTGGTCAGCACATCGCTCTCTCGGTCATTGTCGGTTTTCTTGACCTTGGAATCGCTACTAATCGCTCGAGTAGCGCCTCAGTTGGCATCATAAGACTGAATGAACCCCGTACCAATCGTCTCACCAAGGAAAAATCCTTTGCAGTACCGTGAATAGAACCCTGGTCTCCCGAATGACAGTCAGCCATGCTCTCCACTCAGCAGTAAATAACGAAAGAGCAGAAAATTACATCGATCGACAGGTGCAGAAATCAAATCAGCATGTGGAATGCACTTCCTTGACTCTTGTGCAGAAAGCAGTGCAGTATTCTGCTGCATCAATTTTCAATAAGCTACCACAAGAACTCAAAAATCTTAGCAGTAGCCCAAACTCTTTTAAGTCTGAACTGAAGAGTTTCTCCATGGCTCACTCTTTCTATTCTGTCGAGGAGCTCCTGGAAGAGCTAAAAAATTAAGCAAATTCCAGTGTTACATTGTTGATTTTCTTGATTTAAACTTAAAACTTATCCCCTGAATATGTTTTTTTATATTCCATTTTATCTGTTTCTACTATCGTGTTATAATTCCATGTATTGACTCGTTCCATGACCATGGAGACTTCTCCTTAATTTGGTCCCACGGAACAATAAATAAATAAAGTGGGATTCATTGTTCTGAACACCAAGTAGTACCTTGCGCTAAATTTGCAGGCACAGAGCACGTGCTGAGATTGATGATACGAACAGCAAATTTCTTGAAGTCGCACTCATTATTGCAGTGTCAGTCGGAAAGTTTTCGACGCAGTCTTGTACGTATTACGTCCAGGCTGTGCCTGCACGACTTGTGCTGTTGGTAGCGTTAGTGTCGTCACTTGCCGTTAGACATTGGTACTGGTACGGCGGCGTAGGGTTTAAACAGAAGCATCAGTTTGCATTACAACCACAGTCAGCCAAAGTGTGTCGGAACACCATGAACGGGTAAAGCTGTTTTATCAAAACAGTAGTAATAGTGTACCAAGCTTTACAAGTTTTGAACTATTAAGGAAACACAGAGAGGTCCTCTTTCTGTACCTGGGTTGCAGAAGATGTGTCGGAAGTTCGAATTAACTGATGATCTGGAAACTGGTTCTTTCGAGCAGCGAAAGTTTAATTGTACCCATTGTACCCACCTCGAACGATTTTTCCATTTAAAACCCGCTCCTGTTGATTTTATGAAGCAACAGGAAAGCAGGAACGAAAATTAGAACAATTGGAACGGATTGGACACCTAGCCTTTTCGGTGTATTTGACTGCACAATGCCCACAGAAGGCACTGAAAAGTGAGAAACTACTTATTTCTGGTTTGATGGGGATACATTTAAAAAGTAAATTGCATTCTGTGTGGGATAAATTCCAACAAAAACGCCATTCATTTCCTAAGTTCGCTGGCATTAAAGAAAATTCGAGTTTTGAATAACTGTATGCGGCCTTGAAATAGTTTTCTAAACGTTTTGAGGATATTGCGTCTTACATGAGTTTTCGGGCTGTTTGCGAGGTCGTTTGCGATTTCAGTTGGAAGCGTCCCTGTCCATGAACAGACTGAACTGATTGATGTGAGTGTAATTTCTGTTTGAAAGATAAGTCTACATTGTTTCCTTGGGTTGTTAATATGATGAATTATATCGATCAATGAATATGTGTGAAAGGCTTTTCTTCATCATGGAACTAAATAAGTCATAATTATGTGGCAACCTGAAGGCGAAAATCTGTGCAATTGCCTGCGTCTGTCCATATGCCGACAATCTGTACCAGGTAACAATTATATTATGTCTCCGGCTGGCCAAAAATTATTAAATAACACTGAAAATTTGTTTTCTTTGTGATCTATGTTGTTGAGACATATGAATTACGAACCAAGTCGTGTGCCATCTAAATGCGGCACATTCGCAGTTTCCCCTCTTCGCCGTCCCCATGCTCAGACAGCGTGACATGGTGGTGGGGGATGAGCGAGCAAGATAGCTATGCAAGCATGCAAGAGCACTGCTTGTGTGCTGCATTCTTGGCCGTCCATAGTCTATAGGGACTGGGGATGGCCTCTGAATTCCGGAGCCAAGCATCATTCGAGATGATTTTAAGCTACACTCTGCAGCTGTTTGCACACAAAGTGCTCAAGAGCAGTCGGCAGACCCTGCTTTTCGTATGGAACGCGACTTTACAACAGATGTAACCAGTGCACAGTTGTCATCCTTCTCGATGTGCACGGAGGGTGCCATTACTCTCCTAGCACCGGAGTTCCCAGTGACCAACGAACCCCCCCTCTGGGCTCGTCCTAATTTTTCGTGCAAAGCGTGGTCATATTTTGGAAACCAAGCTGTCTGTGAGCATTTGAATCTTGTGGCGGTGGATGTATCACTAGTGGCGCGGGAATGTCGGAATACCACCGTCCATCAACATGAGTTGCGTAGGTCAGATACGGAGCTGACTGTGTGTCTAATGATAGACCCTATAGGGACAAGTGACTCCCAAACGAGTCTGTACTTAAATATTAATTGTGAGGCTAACAGAGTACCATTGCACCTATCGGTACGAAAAAGTAGCGACATAGAATGCTTCAATTTTCTCTTAAGAACGGAGACTGGTCCATGTCCAGCAACAATTTTAGTTTTTACTTTGTGAGCATAGCTTTCAGGATCGCAATGATATCTGAGGTGCTGTAGTTTTTTCCCTCGTGACTATTCGTTTACGAATATCAATCATTGTCCGTTGTATATGAATGCAGGGTTCATCAGAATGAAAGACTTTTTAGAACAGCAGATGATTTGCCAATATGAAAGTTATCATAAGGATGTGAAATCCATTATCACCATCTGCATTTGGAGATAAGGCTGTAAAAGATTTTAGTTAATAGTTACGGAATGGTTTTATTGATTTAAAAAAAACTGAAACAACTGAGATGATGTTATTAGGACACACTTCAGGACTTGTCCTAAGAGATTGTATCGTCAGCAGGGATAGTACAGCAGCCGGTATCCTTCACACTGCAGGACAAAATAGAGGATGTTGAGTGACGATGGAAAGAGCACATGGAACTACTGGACTCTTTCACACAAACAAGCAATGCAATTGATAAATCCTCTTTCACGTGGATTCTTTCACATGGCAACCATTCTAAGATAAGCACGATCTCACTAGTCTAGGAAATAGGTTTTCCCATTAATAGTTATGGACAGGTTTCAGTTTGCAGTTATTTATATAATGCTAAGGGTAATGCATTGAATGAACAATGATACCTGAAATCTATAGTTATCCTTAAAGCATTTCAACATATTTTCGATTCATTTCCATGTAAATGAATTGGAAATATTTCTGTCTTCTCTCTTGTACTTCCTGTTTTGTATGGTATCAACTGATTTTTGATGGTATAAGCTAACTTGTAAACACCAGAACATTTTCGTTTATTCGTCTCTCTTGGCATGTTCGTACAAGGTATGTGCACAGTAGGTATTTCCTCATATCAGTGAGGATTTCATGCATAGTATGATAATGACGCACGTCGCATTTTTAGTCATTTCCTGACTTCAAATAGTTACTTGCTCATATATCGGCAGTGCTACTTTTAAACTTTAATATGCATCTTTTATTGGTCATCAGCCGTTTGACATACATTGCTGAATAAAGGTTACCTCCATACATGCATTAAAACCTTCGTCTACAAACAACTATCTTGCACTAACATGTTACCTAATGTTATCTTACTTCAGATTGATACTCTCAGAACTTTTTATAGTTATGACAGATCCTCTGCTTGTCTCAGTCAGTGCGCACATAAGACTTTTCACTACATTTGTCTTCCTGTTATCACCTGTACCATCCATGCTCTTCAAAGTAAAGAGGCCTAAACCACTGTACCGGTACTCTGAATGGCAAATTTGCTCTGATCGTGAAAAATATTTATGGTAGTGTATAGTTCAATTTTTATATACGTGGCCATTGCTATCTATTTTACTTTTTTGTATATTACCTGTATCACCAAGTAGCTATTGACAGTGACATAATCACGAAACATTCAAGATCGCTTTTTCTTATTACACTTTACTGCTTTGTCTTCATCAGGACATCTCCGGATTTTGTCGATGCGCCGCCTGTGCTAGATTATGTCGAACAAGCAATAGGTGTTCATGCGCGTATGTGTTGGAGCACTCGGAAAGAAGAATATTAGGGCCTAATATCACGTCAACGATGAGGAATTTGAGACGGAGCGTAAGTTCAGCTCGGACGGAGGTATTCATGACGGACAGAAACAGTCTGAAAATCTTGTAAGAGTGTTGCAGGGAAAGTTGTGCTGAGAAGTAAATGTTATGAAAAAATTCGGTATGTTGAGGCGATTCTGAGCTATTTATCACTGAAGCTTGCCAATGCGGGCGTTCCGTGCGCAAATCCAAGCAGCCTGCCCGAGACAGTTCCCCAAACTTGTTCTTCGTTTGTTTCCGAACACACGTAGCTAATTCACATCCAGCTTAAATTTATCACTTCCGGCAAAGATTCCTTTTAACTCGTAAAGAGCATTTCAACAAGTGAAAACTCACTGACTCACAGATGTCTGTGTTACCTCATTTTAGAGCGTGCAAGTGCTTGAATTTGCATGCGCGACAACCTGATTGGCTAACTTCAGTGTTAAATATCTCGCAAACGGTGGAACGTTTGGATTATTTTTCCTAAATTTCTCAGCGCAGTCTCACCTTCAGCACCCATACAAGTATTTCAGCTGTTTCTGAGCACACTGTATAAGGAGATTTGCCGTATCCTTTTCAAAGAAAACATTTAAGGGTTCGTCTGCAGTTATTTAGGGAAACGACAGTAGACGTAAATCTGGATGCCCGGATGGGATCTTGGTCCGCACTCCTCCTGAGAGCAGCGTCATAGCCGTTCCTGGAAAAATCGAGTTACGTTAATAAACAAGAGGAACGCTGTGTGGGTCACTTTTGACTAAAACTTCGCCGTGTCGACGAAATGCAATTTGCAGTTATTAGCTTTGGATCTGAAGATGACTTCTGGCAAGAGTCGAAACGAGCATTCCCAAGAAACATAAATTGTCACCTACTCCGGGTTTGTCTTTCGTTACTGTACGCCTATTATATTTTTAAGCCGAGCTGACAGTTGACATCCCACTTAGTGAGGGGTTTTGTTGATATACTGAACGTTGTTTCGCAAGTTCGGAGTTGTGGTATGTGATCTTAAATTTTTCATCTTTTACAGCATGAGATTGTATGATATACACCTTTAATTCTTATGTTTGTTTAATCTTAATTACTGATTTGATGATGGCACTAGCCGAAACGACATTATAAATGAAGAAATATATTAAGCCATCTGGATGGTTTTATTCATAAAGTATAAAAAGTGGTCGCGGTGCTTTCGCGCGTTATGTCTGAAATTAGGTTAAGTAAGGAATTGCGATGAGGCCCATTTTCCTTAGCGACATAGTGCAGTGGCAGGACGATGGGCTCGTATTCCAGAGGGCGTTCTTTCAAATCTCCGTCCAGCTTTCCAGGTTTAGGTCTTCCATAGTTTCCATGAATCACGTAAGCCAAAAGACACGATGGTTTCTTTGAAAAGGAAGTACAGCTACATATATTGTCAGCAAGCCGCTGTAAAACGCAGGTCGGAGAGTACTTCGTACTAATATTGTCGATGCTGATCTGTTATATTTGCATAATGATCCAGGGAAAAACGACTGTCTAGATGGCTCCGCAATTGTTCTAATCTCTGTTAGCTAATGCTCATGATCTGTGTGCGAGATATACACTCAGGTAGCAAAAGTCATGAGATGCCTCCTAATTTTGATTTGTATATGAGTACAACATAACTTCTGCACAATTTCAGTGCAGTAATGTGTTCATTGAAAATTTGTGTGTGTGTGTGTGTGTGTGTGTGTGTGTAAGTATAATCTAACTTCTGCACCATTTCAGTGCAGTAATGTGTTCATTGTTAATAAGCATTACAGTAGTTGTATTACATGTTTATTACCCTATAAATAAATAAAAAACTTTTTTATTTTAAATTCAGTGCATTAGTATTTGTAAAATGACTCTTTGTGTTCATTAAAAATGACGATCATTCCACTTGGGACCTGTGGAATGGTACATTAGCTTACTTGTTGTAGTTGTAAATATTGTCGTGTATTGTTGTTTTTCTGACTTGTTCCACATCCTGGAGGACCTCCTCACTACGGATCAATTGGAATGAAAGTAAATCTAATCTAATCTAATCTAATCTAAACTAATAGTGTGTCGGACCTTCTTTTCCCTGGCGTAGTGCCGCAATTCGACGTGGCATTGACTCAACAGGTCCTTGGAACACCTCTGCAGAAATATTGAGCCATTCTGCTTCTATAGATGTTCATAATAGCGAAAGAGTTGCTGGTTCAGGATTTTGTCTACGAACTTAACTCTCGATTATGTCCCATAAATAGCCGGCCGCGGTGGTCTAGTGGTTCTAGGCGCGCAGTCCGGAACCGCGGGGCTGCTACGGTCGCAGGTTCGAATCCTGCCTCGGGCATGGATGTGTGTGATGTCCTTAGGTTAGTTAGGTTTAAGTAGTTCTAAGTTCTAGGGGACTGATGACCACAGAAGTTAAGTCCCATAGTGCTCAGAGCCATTTGAACCATTTTTTGTCCCATAAATGTGCAATTGGATTCATGACGGGTGCTCTGGGTGGTCAAAGCATTCGCTCAAATTGTTCAGTACGTTCTTCAAAAAACCGCGAACAACTGTGGCGCTGTGGCATGACACCTAGTCACCCATAAAAATTCCTTTTTTCGGGAGAATACCACAAATGGTTGCAAGTCGTCAACAAGTAGCCGAAAATAACCGTTTCCCGTCAATGACTGGTCGACTCGGACCAGAGGACTCAGACCATTCCACGTAAACACAGCTCACGCCGCTATGCAGACACCACCGGCTTGTACTGTGCCTTGCTGACCACTTGGGTCCATGGCTCCGCGCGTCTGCGCCACACTCGAGCTCTACCACCAGCTCTCACCGATTGAAATCGGAACTCGTATGAGCAGGCCACGGTTTCACAGTCGTGTAGGTTCCAATCTATTTGGTCGCGAGCCCAGGAGAGGCGCTGCAGCCCATGTCGTGCTGACAGCAAAGGCACTCGCGTCGGTCGTCAGCTGCCACAGCCCCTTAGCGCCAGATTTCGCCGCACTCTCCTAACGGATACGTTCGTCGTACGCCCCACAACAACTTCTGCGGTTATTTCACGCAGTGTTGCTTGTCTGACAGCACTGACTACGCAAACGTCGCTACTCTCCGTCGTTTAAAGACATCAACCACGGCGTTCTCCGTGGTGAGAGACAGTGCGTGAAATTTGATATTCTCAGCACACTGTAGACACTGTGAACCTCCGAATACTGAATTCCCTAACGATTGCCGAAATAGAATGTTCCGTGCGTCCAGCTGCAACTGCCATTCCGCGCTCAGAGTCTGTTAATTTGAGTCGTGTGACCGTCATCAACGTCAGAAACATTTTCGGTTGAATCACCTGAGTGCAAATAACAGCTTCGGTAATACACTGCACCTTTATACGTTTATAGTTCCATCTGTATTGTGCCGGCCGGTGTGGCTGAGCGGTTTTAGGCGCTTCAGTCTGGAACCGCGCGACCGCTACGGTCGCAGGTTCGAATCCTGCCTCGGCCATGGATGTGTGTGATGTCCTTAGGTTAGTTATGTTTAAGTAGTTCTAAGTTCTAGGGGACTGATGACGTCAGATGTCCCCTAGGGCTCAGAGCCATTTGAACCATGTGTATTGTACATGGCTTTAGACGCCACTGTTCACTGTGATGGAAGCAGCGTAATGGTCGCACGGTCCTCTTCGAATACCTGTGCTCTACATTTACTCATTAAGGTTCCCCGAGAACTACGTCGTCTTTCTTGCAAGGATTCCCTATTATGGTCCCCGAGTATTTCTGTCACACTTTCGTATGTGCTGTACCGACCTATCAGCTTCCTCGCAGCTTGCGTCTCAATGACTCCAACGCTTATTCTCATGTCTGCTTGATAAGGACTTTAAACACTGGAACAGTACTTTACAACTGTTCGCACTAGCGCACTGTATGATCACCTTCACAGATGCACCGGATTTTCGCGGAATACTGCTACAAATTTAACAAATAAATCTTCCACGCTCTTTCCTTAAGAGTGATTTTTATGTACACGTCCAGCTCCTTCATGTTAACTCTAAATTCTCAAATGATATGACGCGCGCATGCATTTATCCACATTCGAAGAGAGCTGCAGTTCATTACTGCACTTGATAAGTAAATCTTCCACGCTCCTTCCCTAAGAGTGAATTTATGTATACGTCCAGCTCCTTTATGTTAACTCTCAATCCTCATATGATATGACGTGTTCGTGCATTTATCCACATCCGAAGAGAGAAGCAGCATTTGAAAATTTTGTCCAAGGCGTTCTGCATTTCCTTCCGATCGTCCACTGACGATATTTTCTTATTGGTAACAACATCTTGAGCGAACAATCTAAGAAAGGGTGGACAAAAATATGGGAACACCACGAACAACACATTATCTTGCCTAATACGATGTGGGAAACCCATTGGCATTCCATGCAGCTTTCAGTCGCTTCGGAGTGGACAAACACTGGTCGTGCATGGTTTACAAGGAAATATCGTTCTTCCTGGAAATTGTGGCAAGTCCTGATTACAATGATGGAGGTGGACAGCGATCGCGCACCCTTTCCTCCTAAGTAGCTCACAAAGACTCAATAACATGGAGATTAAGTGGCTGTGGTGGCCAAGGAATGTGCGGAAATTTATCTTTGTGATCACAAAACCAGTCCTGGACGAAGCAAACCTTGTGGGCGGGGGCCCTGCCGTCTTGGTACACAGAGTCACCGTTACGAAACAAACATTATGTAATGAGACGGACATGATCAGCAAAGTAATTCTCAGCAGTTATGCTACCTTGCACTGGTCCCGCGGAATACCACGATATGGCTGCACAACTCACAACCAAACCGCGGCCCTGCCGAAGTGGCCGTGCGCTGCAGCCTGGAACCGCAAGACCGCTACGGTCGCAGGTTCGAATCCTGCCTCGGGCATGGATGTTTGTGATGTCCTTAGGTTAGTTAGGTTTAACTAGTTCTAAGTTCCAGGGGACTAATGACCTCAGCAGTTGAGTCCCATAGTGCTCAGAGCCATTTGAACCATTTGAACCAAACCGCGGGCTGCATCGCTTCGCGACTCAAACTTGGCCAGAAGTTGGAAAGAGAGTGAAGATTCATCCTAACAGATGCTCCGTAGTTCATGTTTTATTACCACGACGTTTTCCTCGTACTGGCATGTGCACCACTGATGAGGGTTCTGAGGTCCTGCTGATCCCTGCTTACGGAGCTCTTTACTTTGTTTTGGCACTGGCATTGTTCGCGAGTGCGACATTCATTCGTCACAGTCCTCTCCAATTACTGCCCGTCATGATAACTCAACACATACTTTCGTTTTCGTTGAGGATTCACGGATGACGTTTTTCCGCTTTCCCTGTATGCGGTGCAAATCTTCAGTACGATTACAATGAAATGAAAACCCTTAGCTTACAGGCGTAGACATACGTCAACGGGGACAGATGAAAATGTGTGCCCCGACCGGGACTCGAACCCGGGATCTCCTACTTACGTGGCAGACGCTCTATCCATCTGAGCCACCGAGGACACAGAGGATAGGGCGACTGCAGGGATTTATCTCTGGCACGCCTCCCGCGAAATCCACATTCTCAACGTATTGTCCCGCACTACATTCGTAGTGCCCGCACCCATTTTACTCATTACTCGCGGTGCGTTGCCGATTCCCATAAGAGTTCGGGCACTGTTTGTGGATACGCACAGAAGAAGAAGATGGCCAAGTTTCCGGTTAGCCTTAACTATTTATATACTAAGATGGTATCTGTTCTTTCAGACAGAACAGATACCGTCTTAGTATATATATCTTCAGCACGATGCCTGTTGAAACACCAAACACTTCAACTACCTTGGTTACGGTAACACCCAGAGTACGAGCAGCGACGATCTTACCAATGTTAGAATTCACTTAGCTCCGACATAATGCACTCAAAACTACACAGAACACTGTTACGACTACGACCGACGCTTGCAAGGTATTGAGGACGTCTTACAGAATTCTTTCGCGGTCAAATACAACAGCACAACCGGCGGGCTTCGGTAGCATCTGCATTTACGTTCAAGCTGCATTTCTGTAGGTGTTCCCATGTTTTTGTCCAATCCCTGTATAGTGCTTCTGATCCTATGTGATAAATAGTTTACGTACAGTGAGAACTCTAGACGCCCCAATTTGCGTCCTTAGAGCACACCAGATGTTACTTCTGTCAAACGTACGCCGTCAATTGTATTTCATTGGTTCCTATTACTCAAATATTGCTCGAGGGAATCACATCATGGCACCTTAGTTGGGACACGATACTGTGGCAGACTGGAACGCCTTTCCGAAATGAAATTCGACGGAAACTGCTTTTCAGCCGCATCTGTCCTTTGCAACGTGTGGCCGATTTCCTCACCTTCACTTCTCCAGTCCGGGCCGGTGCTCCGTCTTAAAATGATCCCGCCGTCAGTGTCACGTCAGACCCCAGTCTCTCGTGTCTGGACTGTTTTCTAGTAAATTACTATACTATTGGTTGACGTTATCGGTCATTCTAGGTAACTAATGTATCTGATGAAACGGGAGTAGGATTCTGCGCACTCCACTCATTCATGAAACAAGCTTGCAGTGCACTTCAGGAGCCATGGTTCGTCTGGACGGTCAGCCCTCGAGACGGTATGGGAAGATACCGTTGAATGGTCCGCTATTTAGGATTTTTATTAGGCTGCTTCAGATGGAAGGTTCTTCCTTCATCATGAACTAAATAAAAGTGATTCTAATGTAACGTAAAGGACACTCCATTGAACAACATATCATTCGTTTAAAACAACCGACTCTTTCCAAATCGGTCTTTATGGACTCTCCTCGGGTTTTCGCCCTTGGTTTGCTTTTTAAAAGTTATCCGCAACATTACCAAGATTTATTAAAAGAACCGTACTCTCAGTGAAGTAATAGTTTTGTCGGAGATAACATCCCTGAAATAATCGCACCAGATCTGATACCGAGAACACTGTAGAACTTTTTTTGTCACTTTCCTTAAAAAGTATTTTGAAGCAACTGCGGAATTCCAGTCGAATTCAGAGAACTAGTTACATTTAAAATACGATTCTTGAATTAACACTAATTCATTACAACACCCATAATATGCATTAATAACTCTGAAGATATTTAATAAAATGCATTAATAATTTTCAAGGCAAAATTCGATTTCAGATTTGTAATCTACTAATAAAATGTGTTAATTTTGATATCAAACTCATTCTGTTCTAAATTTATGTTTACATTTTATTGTAATTTCTTTGTTTCTCTCTTTTTATCCACTGTACCCCGTGTCAAACCGGTTCGACGCATGGGAATAGAACTGCGAATCATAGATGACGGTACCCGTATTCTATTTCGGTTCACTGAATTATGTTTAAAGTGGACATTAAGTATCATTTGAAATTGTATAAATCATAATTAACTAAACAACGCCACCTTCGTCTTACTTACGGCTTGGTTGACTCCATTACAACAACGTCAGAATGGATCTTAATTAAAACTGCTGCCTGGACAGTCATTGAACATTTCTCTAGGGTTACGCCAGTTGTTAGATATACGTTAGACAGTCTCTTAGGCAGCACAAAGCTGTTTCATACTGGCCAAAGAAGGAAATATTGAAAATGTGCAGAAGCTGACATTAGCAGTTAAAAAACATTGGATGGTGGAAACGTGGAAGAGTAAATGGGACAGTAACGATATGGGTCGAGCAGTATACTCTTTTTTCTGGAACTTTCTGGGCAAGATAAAAATTACACCACATCGATTCCCGTCAGGAGTGCATGTTTTGAGAGGTGGCGACCCACATATCCCACTCACACTGGGCGGCTCAGCCTCAGGCAGGTGGGCGCCTGCGAGCCTGCAAGTCGTGGCGACTCCAGACAGCTCTGTCGCCCGCTGCTCATCGCTTAACGTCTGTGGACAGTAAGTTCTCTTGACATCATATCTGTAAACGGCTATATGAGGCTCCAGAAACGGGCGTATAATTAACGATCTTACAAATAAAATGTCTGGGAGACTCTAGTAGAATATAAGGAAAACCGTCGACGTGGGCTTCCGAGGGCGCCGCGTGTGCAAAAGAGAGACTAGGACCCCACAATGAATGCGAGTGAAGTTCGAGTGCTCGGTAGTGAAACTGAACGGGTCGGTGACGACACTATGCTTGAGAAACTCACTGCTTTACGGTCAAGTGTCCAAATCGTCGGCATTCACTTTAATGTCACCAAAGCAAAGAGAGAGAGACAGAGAGAGAAAGGACAGAAAAAAAAGCTGTTATCATATCTGTCATAAGTCAAACACTTATTTTCTGTGCAAAATTCAGTTGTAAATTTACTGTGCAGAACAGTGCTCCGTAGTGAATTCCAACTAAAGCCCCTTCACTTGAACATGAGGTATATAGCTTCACAGTCTGGGCACCAAATGCAAGAACGGATAGAAATGGAAACAGTAATACGAGGACGTGCTCGAAAGTAATGCAACAGGATTTTTTATGTGAAGACTCTCAAAGCCTTTTAAGTAAAACAAATTTTATTAACACTCTACGTCTTTACTCTTCATGTTTACATATTTATTTCTCACAATACTCACCCTGGCGACTAATAGGTTTTTCCCGGTCGGACCAATTTTTTGCTGAGGCCAATATTTGATTTTGCTGATGGAGGCAGAACCACACCTGTGCTTGCACCACTTCATCGCTACCAAACTGAAGTCATCGAAGGTGTTCTTCAAGTTCTGGAAACGGATGAAAATCGGACGGGGACAAGTTGGGATAGTATGGAGAACGATCGATGACAGTGAATCAATGGTGCCGGCTCATTGTAGACGTGGTATGATATTGTCATGGTGAAGGGGACGCTACTCCATGTGTGGATGAAATCTTCGAAATCGTGCTACCTGTTTTCTGAGTGTCTTTCACGCACTGACATTGTTACGTTACACATTGCCACGTTACACGTTGCAATTCGTAGCCCTTCGGCGACAGAGGGCTGCAAATTGAATCACCGAAGCGGGAAAGTCGACCGAGTAGTATGCGTGACATGTAAAACCTTTAACGATATTGGAAACACCAGAAAAAAAATCAGAGGCATTATTTTTCAGGACGCCCTCGTACATTGTAGCCATCTAGCATTGGGGTGTAAACTTGATGAATACTCGCAGTACAAATTACGTGGGTGTTGCGATGGGAACTCGCCCATTGCTAATTTGTATTTTTCCGTCCCTTTTATTATGTAGTACTGAGATGTCTTCTATTTTTCTGCATACTTCGTGTTTTTTTTTTTTTTAGATTAAGCAGTAACAGAACTACGTTAGTGCAGTTCCTGTGTTGTTAAAAGAACACTGCACTGCGGTGATTGCAGCCGTTATGAAGAATATGAATTGAATTTGATGTTACGAACATGACAAGCAATATTTGTATAAGAGAATGAGGACAATGAAAATTTGTGCTGCGCCGGGACTCGAACCCAGATTTGGCTCTTTACTCGAGTGTTCGCCTTAACCGCTTTGGCTTTCCGCCCACGAGTCGCAAGCAGATCCAAACTTCTAGATGTCGTCGTTCCTGCCCAACAACTTGTACACAGATTATGTAACTCCCGTACAGGGGGGGAGATTATATTTGAGAGCAGCTGATCTGTGTCGCCGGCCGCGGTGGTCTAGCGGTTCTAGGCGGTCAGTACGGAACCGCGCGACTGCTACGGTCGCAGGTTCGAATCCTGCCTCGGGCATGGATGTGTGTGATGTCCTTAGGTTAGTTAGGTTTAAGTAGTTCTAAGTTCTAGGGGACTGATGACCCCAGATGTTAAGTCCCATAGTGCTCAGAGCCATTTGAACCATTTTTTTGGTCTGTGTCGCCGGATAAATATGATATTACAGTGCCTGTAATGATAAGAAGAAGGAGTCCATGTTCCTTCGGATATGCATGCATGCATATCGTATTTATTCGCCAGTACCAGTGAACGAGTTTCAGTTAAAATGTCCTCCCCTGTATGGGAATGCGTACGAGCGCAGGTTATCACGCAGGAACGCTGACATATGAAAGTACGGGCGTGGCTGTGAATCGTACACGGATAGCCAAAGCAGTTGATGTGACACCTCGCATGAAGTGGGAAATCCGGGTTCAGTTGTTGATTGGCTGATTTGCGGGAGGGGACCAAACAGCCAGGTCGTCGGCCCCGTCGGGTAAGGGAAGGGTGGGGCAGGAAGTCGGTCATGCCCTTTCGAATGAATCATCCCGCCATTTGTCTGAAGCGATGTAGAGCAATCACGGAAACCCTAAATCAGGATGGCTGGACGCGAGTTTGAGCCATCGTCCTCCAGGATGTGAGTCCAGTGTTGTGACCACTCCACCACCGCGCTCGGTCCCGGGTTCAAGTCCGTGTGTGGCACAAATTTCGTCACTCCCTCATACAGCTCACGGTTGCTAGTATTCGCAACTGTGAACATATTTCATGTACTACCAGAACTGTCAATTTTTCGATTACTATCGTATTTTCAAACAAAATTGTATACACAAATCGTGAACAAATGCATCAATTGGATATCGTTTTGTAATTGTAGTTGTAGTTGTTAGTGGAATGTAGCACATGTGGTAGCATCATTCAGGAAAAAAATAAATTACTTAATAAATAGTTACAAGAACAGTGGAAATAGCACCAGGTAGTGATTTGGTTTGACAGCATCGAATTATATTACCATTTATGAGATATGATGAGGTGGCAGCTATATTTACGAGCAGCAAAACCTTGTTTCTGATTGAGGATAATAATAATAAACAAACACTACGTAAATATTTCGTTTTTCATTGAAACTTAAATACCGCCTCGGACATGGCGCGAAGCTCGTGATATGCATTGCTGGGCAAAACAAACTTATAAGTACGAATCCAAATACTGGAGTTGTGCATTCGGGAAGTTGCTGCTGAGGACTGGCACTGTGTGGCACAGCTAGACTGCGTCAGCAGAGCAGCGGGCCCCTCACCTGGCCTGCACCTTGTCGAGCTGTATGCCGTGCGGCGCGAGGTACTTGTCGTTGATCTCCTGGAGCGCGAGATCGACGGCGGGCCCGCAGCGCTCCAGGTCGAAGGGCGAGTCGAGGCGCGACGCCATGAGCACGCCCACGTTGTAGTGCACGTGGCTGTCGGGCCGCAGCAGGCCGCCGCGGCGCGGCAGCGGCCACCGGTGGGCGCCGCGCGGGCCCACCCGCACCGCCGCCTCCGCCGCCGCCACCAGCAGCGCCGCCGCCACAGCCGTCCAGAGAACCGCCGCCGCCGCCGACGCCGCTGCCGCCATGACGACTGACGCTCTCCGGACGCAGCGCCGCTCGCCTCACGCCGCGACGCCGCACCGGCAGCTGCGCGCACGCGCGGAGGTGCAGGGCCGCTTACGGCGCTCGCCTCGGTGCGAGGGCCGTACTGACGTGATGGCAAGTAAGGCCTCTGTCGGGGGTCCAGTACAGAGGGTCAACAAAAACGGACTGGAAAATAAGGGAAAGGAAGACAGATTAATATTTCAGCGCCAGATGTACAGTCGTGCTCAAAAGTATCCGAACGACCTGAATCGCATTTCGCCTGCTTCGCATACAACCATCCTAACGCAGCTGTCAATCAGGTCCTCTAATCACTCCTCGGTACAGTCGTTTGACTATTAAAAATGGTTCCAACAAGTCACCACTACAAAACACTGCTCTGTACAGCAATAACTCAAGATGTAAAGTAATACCACGATACTACAAATATCAGGGAACACCTTATCACAGATAAGACCGTCCTTAAGGCTTGTAAGCTCACATTTATTACAATAAATGACGTACCTGAAATGTTATCACTCTCATTATTACGTCAGATAGGTAATGCACGTAGTAAGTTTGTCGTATTCATGATTTCCTCTTCAAAGTAACATACCGTACTTATTATTTAACACAAAATTACATTAAAAATTTAAATTTTTCACGAGCTGCTAGTTGAGAATATGTATGAACATCAAATGACACGGAGAACTGTCTCGTTCTGCATATGGATTCAAACCCAGGTCATACAGACTAAGCAGAGATTTCGTGACTGGCGAAAACTAACAGTCATTCCTGAGTAGGCACACAGAGAGTGATATACCTCGATTTCAGACGGTATCAGTTAGGAAATATCAACTTTAAATTACATAACGTAAACATTTTTAACGAGCGCGAATTTCTACCAAGCCTCTATTGCCCCTGTCAACGAACTACGAAAGATGTTAAATATTGATTCTTCACAAGTAACTTACTAGAAATGCCGTGAGGTAAAGCTTTGTGTTGGACAGGGATTCGAACCCAGAACCTAATCGGATTGTTATCGAAGCAAAATCAACTGTGACATATTGGATTGTCTCGGCAGTAGCAAGATGTTGTAACTGAAATTACGAGACGAAACATTAATTTATTCCTTCCCAGGACTCCAACCCGACACCTATCGCTCTTATACTCTAGAGAAAACGAACGTTAAATATGGGTTTGTTACACCAGCAGCAACATGTGAGCATGTTAGAACTAGAAATAATATGACGAAGAGTTCAGTGCTGACTGGTAATCGAACCCCACACATCTCATTGTTGACTACACACAAAGAGACGTCAGCTACCGAATTTTTCTCCACCAGCAGCTCGGAATAACATCCTTGAACTTATAGTGATCTCGCAAATAGTTCTGTGTCTCACTGAGAGTCAAAAACGTCAGATATAGATAGTGTTGACAACGAATGAAAATACACTAAAAATCAAAAATTATTATCCACCAGCAGATACGTGTTTTCAGGCTAGAGCTTGATAATACATAATGAAAACTTTAGTGCCAGGCCAGAATTCGAACCCATTCACGCGCAATATGTGGATGTGTAGAGGAATCTGCAGTTTTGAACAAACAACAAATTGTAGTCGAGCTGTATTGTCACGAAGGGATCAAATTACGCGATAAGGGCGATCTGAGTTGCAATCCCAGTTCCGAACCAATTTTATCGACATACAGAAGCTCGAATAAAAGATGGAATAAGTGTCCTGTGACGCTACATAGCGTTTGATTCGTCACTAGAAGCAAATAACTAGTATAAGAGAGGTTACTGGTGATACGGTTTCTACATGTCGCCACTGCAGACTTTATTGTGGTTCAACCTAACGTCCACGTGGTAGAGAAGGAATATCATCTTTCATGTGAATTTCAGACCACAATGCCATTATACCTTCTTCACTTGGCGTAGCCAGAAGAGAATAGAATCTGTAACTCCCTATCAAAAATCATCGGCAACAAATCCAGACCACGAGTATATGAAACTGTCAGCAATCCAACAGACCACCAAAACCTCTGCGGCTCATTTTTCTATTGTAAGGCCGTTGCGCCACACTGGATAAGAATTCTGACACACAGGGTCCCTGTAGTGGTTTGCAGCATGTTCACTACATTCATTAACTTGGTTGACCGAATCGCCATGAACTAGCTGCCTCAGCTACCCACTGCATACATTCGTTTCTATTTTGTAATCACCGAAATAAAATCACGCAACTGCCACCTACACAGAACTACCAATAGTGTAGGACGCAGAAACTTAAATAGGAAGTGTTCCTTTCCACTTGAGCTACTCTATTGCGCTATCTGTTTGTTGAAAACGTCGTGCAGTGTAAAAGAAAAGCTGTAACTGTCTGTTTCTCAGAAGTCTACATCCGGCCATATGCATTATCTCACAACACTGTGGAATGCGGAAGTTCTGGAGGACTATTTTGTTGACTTCTCGAGCTGCTGTAGTTACGGTTCAGATAGTAGTGTAGCGGTAAGTGTAGTGCACTGTACACAAAACGTCGCGAGTTCAAATGCATTCACTGGTACATTTTTAATAATGGAATCCTGCTGTCTGCTGAAGTTATCAGTCTAATGAAACGTTGATTATAATTCCCTTCACTTCTCAACCCAAAACAGTCGCATGTGGAAAATGGGCCAACTACTGCGACATTTTGTTCATTTCAGGTTTAATAGACGACCAGGCAGAAGATGCATCACGAAACTTTTGTATTATGTTTGGGGAGAGTGCATCGTGCCAAAATACGTCAGAAAAGTATTTTTTGCATTATCTGTGGTGTGGTAGTGGCATTTTATTCTTCTTCAAACCTTGTTTGACAGCATTAACTCAGAACAAGTTTTCTACATGCATGTAATCAATAAACTGCATGTGCATCGTCAGACTGTTATAGATAACATCAGAGAATTCGCATATATCGTTGATGATTAATTTCTCTCTCATGTTTACTATTGTTTAAACAACACTAAAAGAAACCCTGTTTTTAATTGGTATGCTGTGTCATACTCAAGAGTTATGCAAATGTAGCATTTCATAAATCAAGTTATGTATTCCTAGAAACCCAAAATATGCTTTTTAATGACGGAAAGAGGAATTAACTGTTGTGCAGCATTGTAAGCTTTTTCACCATTGCACTATGAGCCGAAAGTATTTTCTTGCGCTTTCCTTATCGATGTTTGATGTGACTGCTTGTAGCTCTTTCACAGAAGGGATAAAAACGTCAGAGTCAGCGAGACTGGAACTGCAAACCAGAACAGAAGCTTTTTTACAGATCAGCATGTTACCACGGAGGTGGCGAAGACGTATATGTCTGATATTCATATTACGAGACCAATAGTGACTATAACTCGTAAATCGCTATTTAAACAATAAGATTAGTTGCGATTGACACGTGCAACGACTTTCCTGGGCTGAAAACCGTAGATTTACAATGTATTGTTACACCTCAAACGATAGTAACTCAAATTATTCAATGGAAATGACAGGAAAAATTAAGTGAACTTTGAGGCTTAATTCCGTGCATACCAGGAAGTATCGCGTCGATAACAGAGTTGCCAAACATACCTTGCCCTGTTGCCAAATCTCTGTTACAGTACCACAAGGAAGAAGACGAACCGATGTGTTCCTACAGAGGGCTGGGAAGTGACCATAGTTGCCATCTCAAAGACGCGGCTGGCACGGCTTGGAATACGTCTGATTCGCATTTCTGTAACTAGGTTTAGGGACTGGAGCGTAATTACTAATAATACTTAGAACTGACTGTAAACTAAGCATCATAAAACAGTAACTCTCATAGTTGTTTTTATATTTCTTTCGTAAGTGTACTCAGAACTAAGAAACCCATTTCATGGACGTTTTCGTGCCTGGCCGATAGTCGATCACAACAAACAAGAAAAATAAATAACAATGTTTGTGTGTGTGTGTGTGTGTGTGTGTGTGTGTGTGTGTGTGGGTGTGTGTGAAGAGAGAGAGAGAGAGAGAGAGAGAGAGCGAGAGAGAGAGAGAGAGAGATAAATATAAAAATGAATGAGAGAGAGAGAGAGTAAATAATTGCTGTAACGAAATTGCATCATGGTATGTAAAAAAATCTTTCATTAAAATGACACGTTGCACATCATTATGAAATGTCGTATTCATGATCTATGGAACAAATATTAATCGAATCAAATCTAATCTAATCTAATCATATTGCTTACTAGCCATGAAGAGCCATGAATTACCGAAATTTTCGCCAACATCAGTAACCAAATCTAAACTTGAAAATAAAACACCACAGTTTTTGTAATAAACTGGGATGACTATCGAGACCCTTTCGTCTCTGTTAACTAACCACGGAAGATGTCTGATATATCTCCATTCATAAGTAACAAAGTGTACCTGCATTTAAAGATGAAGTGCATGATATGAAGTTCTGTGACGGATATACGAACCCAACACGTAATCGGGTTGTTAACTAAGTAAAATCAAATGTTATGTATCGGTTTTTCTTACCAGCTGCTAGGTGTTTCAATCTAAAATAAGGTTACAAATTTTTGTGCCAGAGCGACGATTGAACCGCACAACTACCGTCCTTCTTTATCATTCACGAATGTAGCTTAAGTATCAATTGGTGACTCACCAACAGTAAGATGTGTGCGAGCTTGACCAGAAATAACGACACCTATTGCGAATGTTGGCAACATATAAACAAGACATTAAAAATGCATGTTAATTTTCATTAGCAGGCCGGTGTGCACGAGATACCGCTTGAAACGAAATTATGAATATTTTTGTACTGGATCAGTATTCGAACCCACATACTTTCCTTTGGAGGAGACCTAGAAGAGACTGCAGTCTTGGGAAAAGGAATGAAATGACTGAACTATACTGTTCCGAGAGATTCAGATCCTCGAGAGAGGAGATACGAATTCAGATTACAGTCTAGCCCCAAATTTTTCAACGTCTGTAGTTCGATTAATACAAGTAAAATAAGAGCCCTGTTCCTTTAAATGGCTATCGGTTCATCAAATAAAATAAAATTTTCTAATGTAAGTAAGTTTACTGGTGACAGTATTTTTGTTTATCATGACTTCCGCGTAGGTCATTTCCCAACGTAAACCGGCACTACCCAGTTGGTAATGAAGGAACGTGATGTTTCAAAAAATTGTTCAGATGGCTCTGAGCACTATGGGACTGATCTTCTAAGGTCATGTGTCCCCAAGAACTTAGAACTACTTAAACCTAACTAACCTAAGAACATCACACACATCCATGCCCGAGGCAGGTTTCGAACCTGCGACCGCAGAGATCGAGAGGTTCCAGACTGTAGCGCCTTGAACCGCGCGGCCACTCCGGCCGGATGGAACGTGATGTTTAATGCGGATTCTGAATTGAGGTAAAGTAAATCTGTTTGTGCCTCTTAAAAGTAAATGCCAGAACCCACGCATTGAACCTGTGATAGTTCGTTCCACCAGACCATTGTGGCAACATTTCCCAGCCCCAGGAGTGTGCTGTAACGGATGATATGCTTGGCTTACAAAATTAGTCTCGGTGGAAAAAATGCGAGTCTATTAAATGCTTAACTAGAAGCAAGCTTCTGACGCGGAGATTGTGGTATTCTTATGTAAGCAGGATGTAATGACTCTTCTAGGCATCATTGCCTCGATGTGAAACCATTTTGAAAATTTCACGAATTCAGAAAATTTCTTAGTTCGAGAAAATCCACTGTGAAGTGTGGAGTTACCGGATAATTCGATTATCACCAGGTTTTAAATTGTAGGACATTCCCAGGGGCAGATGTGGACTCTGACCACAATCTATTGGTTATGAACTGCAGATTAAAATTGAATAAACTGCAAAAAGATGGGAATTTAAGTAGATGGGACCTGGATAAACTGAAAGAACCAGAGGTTGTACAGAGTTTCAGGGAGAGCACAAAGGAACAATTGACAGCAGTGGGGGAAAGAAGTACAGTAGAAGAAGAATGAGTAGCTCTGAGGGATGAAGTAGTGAAGGGGGCAGAGGATAAAGTAGGTAAAAAGACGAGGGTTAGTAGAACTCCTTGGGTAACAGAAGAAATATTGAACTTAATTGATGAAAGGAGAAAATATAAAAATGCAGTAAATGAAGCAGGCAAAAAGGAATACAAACGTCTCAAAAATGAGATCGACAGGAAGTG
This sequence comes from Schistocerca serialis cubense, assembly GCF_023864345.2. NCBI lineage: Eukaryota > Metazoa > Arthropoda > Insecta > Orthoptera > Acrididae > Schistocerca > Schistocerca serialis. The sequence goes on from NC_064642.1 coordinate 786,308,523, forward strand.
CAAAATGGCTAAGCAGGGATGGCTAGAGGACAAATGTAAGGATGTAGAGGCTTATCTCACTAGGGGTAAGATAGATACTGCCTACAGGAAAATTAAAGAGACCTTTGGAGAAAAGAGGACCACTTGTATGAATATCAAGAGCTCAGATGGAAACCCAGTTCTAACCAAAGAAGGGAAAGCAGAAAGATGGAAGGTAGAGGGTCTATACAACGGCGATGTACTTGAGGACAATATTATAGAAATGGAAGAGAATGTAGATGATGATGAAATGGGAGATACCATACTGCGTGAAGAGTTTGACAGAGCAATGAAAGACCTGAGTCGAAACAAGGTCCCGGGAGAAGATAACATTCCATTGGAACTACTGACGGCCTTGGGTTAGCCAGTCCTGACAAAACTCTACCATCTGGTGAGCAAGATGTATGAGAAAGCAAAATATCCTCAGAGTTCATGAAGAATATAATAATTCCAATCCCAAAGAAAGCAGGTGTTGACATATGTCAAAATTAGCGAACTGTCAGTTTAATTAGTCACAGCTGCAAAATACTAACCCGAATTCTTTACAGACGAATGGTAAAACTGGTAGAAGCCGACATCGGGGAAGTTCAGTTTGGATTCCGTAGAAATATTGGAACACGTGGGGCAATACTGACCTTACGACTTATCTTAGAAGAAAGGTTAAGGAAAGGCAAACCTACGTTTCTAGCATTTGTAGACTTAGAGAAAGCTTTTGACAATGTTGACTGGAACACTCTATTTCAAGTTCTAAAGGTGGCAGGGGTAAAATACAGGGAGCGAAAGGCTATTTACAATTTGTATAGAAACCAGATGGCAGTTATGAGAGTCGAGGGGCATGAGAGGGAAGCAGTGGTTGGGAAGGGAGTGAGACAGGGTTGTATCCTATCCCCGATGTTTTTCAATCTGTACATTGAGCAAGCAGTAAAGGAAACAAAAGAAAAATTCGGAGTAGGTATTAAGATCCATGGAGAAGAAATAAAAACTTTGAGGTTCGCAGATGACATTATAATTGTGTCAGAGACAGCAAAGGACTTGGAAGAGCAGTTGAGCCGGCCGAAGTGGCCGTGCGGTTAAAGGCGCTGTAGTCTGGAACCGCAAGACCGCTACGGTCGCAGGTTCGAATCCTGCCTCGGGCATGGATGTTTGTGATGTCCTTAGGTTAGTTAGGTTTAACTAGTTCTAAGTTCTAGGGGACTAATGACCTCAGCAGTTGAGTCCCATAGTGCTCAGAGCGATTTGAACCATTTTTGAAGAGCAGTTGAACGGAATGGACAATGTCTTGAAAGGAGGATATAAGATGAACATCAACAAAAGCAAAACGAGGATAATGGAATGTAGTCAAATTAAGTCGGGTGATGCTGAGGGAATTGGATTACGAAATGAGACACTTGAAGTAGTAAAGGATTTTTGCTATTTGGGGAGCAAAATAACTGATGATGGTCGAAGTAGAGAAGATACGAAATGTAGACTGTCAATGGCAAGGAAACGGTTCTGAAGAAGAGAAATTTGTTAACAACGAGTATTGATTTAAGTGTCAGGAAGGCGTTTCTGAAAGTATTTGTACAGAGTGGAGCCACGTATAGAAATGAAACATGTACGATAAACAGTTTGGACTGGAAGAGAATAGAAGCTTTCGAAATGTGGTGCTACAGAAGAATGCTGAAGATTAGATGGGTAGATTACATAACTAATGAGAAGGTATTGAACAGAATTGGAGAGAAGAGGAGTTTGTGGCACAACTTGAGGAGAAGAAGAGACCGGTTGGTAGGACATGTTCTGATGCATCAAGGGATCACAAATTTAGCATTGAAGGGCAACGTGGAGGGTAAAAATCGTAGAGGGAGACAAAGAGATGAATACACTAAGGAGATTCAGAAGGATGTAGGTTGCAGTAAGTACTGGGAGATGAAGAAGCTTGCACGGGGTAGAGTAGCATGGAGAGATGCATCAAACCAGTCTCAGGACTGAAGACCACAATAACAACAATCGTCATTATTACTATCATTTTCTTCATACCGCTGCTGGAGCACATGGGCCTGAACATCATTTAATGGCTTTTGGTCATTATAGAAGTAGTTGTCCAAAAACAGGTTCTTTCCCTGTCTACGGAATTCTTTTCATGTTAATATCAAACATCAGCAAACCAAAAGCCATGGGATCTTACTGCTTTCCGATATACGTCGCTGTCAGTTCTTCCACATGATTTGGTCGACGTGACCTGTTTCAAGTTGTGTATGGCAGAGAATGTTTTAGAAAATCAACCTTTTTCCTTTGCAATAAACAGAAAGATTTTCATTCTAAGCTATCCAAGATGAAAATATTTCAATATTAGTTCAAATTTAATACTCGCTTCTGTAATGTGGGAAAGTATTTCACAGTTTCAAAACCCACATCCGACCCATTGACCTTACACTTAGTCGCTGACCATAAATTCTAGCTCAGAGTGACACCAGTTTAAGTAACCTAGTGTAGCGAAGGCTGTTTGCCAGTGCTCTTTCTCACCGGGAAATACGCAGTTAACCCATTGGGCTCCATAAGTACACTGTAACAGTAATTTCTGTGTATATGCAATGCATACGGATTGTAGAGTTCAGTGGTGCTCTCTCTTCCACTTCTGTATACAATGTGCCTGATCTAAACGGGCCCTTTAGCATTACAGGCCCTGGGCAGTGCAACATCATACTGACAACAGTAATGTGCTTTTACTGACAACCTCGCTGTTCGTTTTACCTGATTTTGTAACCATTTAAATAAAACAACATGACTTTCCAGTGTACGTTTTTCCTCATAAGACGCATAATTGCAATGAAGATTGAAGCATCAAAGAGAGACCATTTATGGTGTTTAATTTTTCTCTTTTTCTTTTTATGGCAACTTGAAGGCACTGCAGTCAATTCAGTTCTCTTTACTTTGGTGCAGGGGCGCGCAAGTGCCAACGCAGGCACAAACAACGGATCCTTAATTTTAATGCAAAGCAGAAGCCCCAGTGGTGGCTACATGGCCGCAAAGTGATAAATAGCAAGTCTACGAGTACAAACGTCTCGGCTTCGGTGCCTGGTCAGTCCCACGAATTTTATTTCCCACTTATTTCCCCTCGTTCAGTGTTTGTTGCCGTGAAAATGCCGAGATGCATCGTGGTCCGAAAGCCACGTTAAACTGTAGGTTCCCCTATTAACTGTCTAGGCAAGTCAACTCAAAAGTCGGAGGAAAGCGACAGCATACCACCTCCAACAAGACCCTGCCTATTAAATTACCGTGGTGTTCAAACCAATCTTCTAACTGATGACTGCTTTACTTTACTATGGGTTCCAAAGTTAATGATCTACAGGCTATTAACATTTTTGTGTTTTCATGCTGTAGCTTTCATACCAGTAAACGTAAGTTACCGGCCCAGCACGTGTGCTTTCTGTTGCCAGATGTCGTATTAGCTAGTCTCGTGTTTTACCTCAATACTAACGTCGTAGCCAAGACAGTCAAGACTGATGTACTTAGGCTGCAGTCAAGACTTCCTCCGGCAAGTGACGTAGTCTAAAATGTTGCCAGATCGAGAATATTGCCGGACATAGAATTCTGAGGGGAGCACGACTGTATTGTCCACCTTACATCAACGACTCTCCGGTCAATTATTTTGTCTAAGACTGTAACTACAACACATATTGCACGCTGAAGACTCAGAAGAATTACAAAAACAAAATTAGTTGATGAGAGCAACGTTAACTATAACGTTCGAAGTATTAATAGTATTGTGTAAGTGTGTGTAAACGCCTTCCACTACCCACTCAAGGAAGACAAGGATACACAGTCTAGCTTCAATATTATAAACACGCTTCAGTTTGTGAATGAACTATGTCTTAGATTGATAATCATTTTGAATATTTAGCAGTACTGTATCCATTGGTGTTAAACTCGTTTTCAACCAATGGTTCCCTCAGCTACAGGAACACTACTTGCGATACCTCCTAGACAAAACACTTACGCAGTGCTATCAGACGAAAATATCAACCTGACACAAACTGTGGGAAGTTTGTTTTACAACCTCCGTACCTGGATAAAGAGCTTTTACTATTTGAGATTTCTGTGAACGTTGCTGCATAAGACGATTTAAGAAGAAACTAAATTCCTTCAGCTATGACAATCTTTAAAGAAATCGTCTTAACGGCACTAAATCGTTGTTTCTGAATCGTTTACCAGCCGTACCCTACCACATTTCGCTGGTTGGAAGGCAAAAAGCTTATTGACAAATTTCACAAAAAGAAAAGGGGGACGAAATGTCTCCCACTGGAAGGTCATATTGTTTTATTTAAATGATTACAAAATCAGGTAAAACGAACAGTGAGGTTGTCAGTAAAAGCACATTACTGTTGTCAGTATGATATTGCGCTGCCCAGGGCCTGTAATGATAAAGGGCCCGCTTGAATCAGGCAAAATGTTTACAGAAGTGGAAGAGAGAGCACCACTAAATTCTACAATCCGTATGCATTGCATATACACAGAAATTACTGTTACAGTGTACTTATGGAGCCCAATGGGTTAATTGCGTATTTCCCGGTGAGAAAGAGCACTGGCAAACAGCCTTCGCTACACTAGGTTACTTAAACTGGTGTCACTCTGAGCTAGAATTTATGGTCATCGACTAAGTGTAAGGTCAATGGGTCGGATGCAGGTTTTGCTACTGTCAAATACTTTCCCACATTACAGAAGCGAATATAAAATTTGAACTAATATCGAAAAAATTTTCAACTTGGATAGCTTAGAACGAAAATCTTTCTGTTTATTGCAAAGGAAAAAGGTTAATTTTCTAAAACATTCTCTGCCATACACAACTTGAAACAGGTCACGTCGACCAAATCATGTGGAAGAACTGACAGCGACGTATATCGGAAAGCAGTAAGATCCCATGGCTTTTGGTTTGTCAGTATTCGACAGCCATTTCTAGGCGCAAGTATGATGAAAGACAGCACGTTTTTATTATCAAGTGACATCTTCAGCAATTACTTCAGTTTTATTGAAATCTACGAGTAATTGCTGATGTTTGATATTAACATGAAAAGAATTTAGTAGACAGGGAAAGAACCTGTTTTTGGACAACTACTTCTATAATGACCAAAAGGCATTAAATGATGTTCAGGCACTTGTGTTCCAGCAGCGGTATGAAGAAAATGATAGTAATAATGACGGTAATAATCGAATTATCCGGTAACTTCACAATTCACAGTGGATTTTCTCGAAATAAGAAATTTGCTGTATTTGTGAAAATTTCAAAATGGCTTCACATCGAGGCAATGACGCCTAGAAGAGTCATTATATCCTGCTGACATAAGAATACCACAATCTCCACGTCAGAAGCTTGCTTCTACTTTGAATCGTCCCCTTAGAAAAATTAATTAATTACTGTGCTGATAAACCTCTTACATTATTTGATTTTCAAACAGCTGAGCAGAACTGAACGCACTCAGACATTTCGCTCTTTACCTATTCTGATCAACACTAAACTGACACACAATATTTTTAGCGCAACGGAATCTGACTTTCAGTAATCCCTACAAAAGAATGGCCCTGACTAACATTAACCTATACCTTTCGCAAATCACTTACCTCACCAAAAATCTTCGTTACTCGAACTACTGCAATACAGCGAGCGCCAATACTGCCAGCTAAATAAAACATTCAAACTACTGAAGGCACTAACTACTGATAGGCATAGTTAGTAAATTAAAGATTTTGATAGAGAACAAACAATGTATTTACCTTAATAGTTTTCAAAAGTCATAATATATATAGCAGTTCATGACATCAAGTCTTACAATTTCAAAACTCCGCCATTTCTCTCCCCACATCCACCACTGCTGGCGGCTCACCTCCAACTGTGCAACGCTACGCGCTGTTAACATCCAGCTGCCCAACACTACAATGGCAGACAACAATGCAAACTAGCCACAGACTGCACACAGCACAGCGTGATTTTCATACAGAGAGCTACGTGGCGTTACCAATAAGAAAACCTAAACAGCCTACTTGCATAGCCCCCATGCTCCCCACAAAAAATTTTACAAATCGTTTTGGGCAGTGGCCAATATTTGAAAAAAATTTTCATAATTACAATAACAAAGAAATCAAATGCACACACTTATTGATACAATGTTGGTCAAAAGCTAAAATTTTCTCACAGTCCATAAAGACAGTCCTGATCATTCATCACAGTAAAATTGCAGTGTTTTTTTCCTCAAAGTCTGAGCAGTAAAAGAGAATGCACATGGAAGTAGTGGATTTCCATGTAGTCTTGAAGAAGTAGTGTTGTCCTTCCAATGGAAAGACAGTGCTGACTCTTGACATGCAGACAGGTAATGGGCCACAACAGAGCAAACCCACAGTAGAGTCTGTCAAAGTTGAAGAATATTGGTAGGTAGGTCGTCACAGAACAGACCACTGTAGCCTTGTTAGAGCTTACGGTATTGGTGGGCCACCAGAGGTGCAGACCCACTGCAGTCCTTGTAGAAACAATAAACCACCACTTGTGCACTCACAAAATTTTTGGAATTGTCCTTAGAACCAGCAATGCTGTTATCCAGTCCCTTGCTGAATTATTAACACACATGCAAACACTATCAGTCCCTACTTCTCACATATTGTCCATATACTACGACCAACAGAAACATGTGCAGTGAAATGTAACTTACAAGTTACTTCATTTGATGAACTAGTGTCAATTACAATTGTATAACATAAGAATACAATAACAAAGGTACAAAATACATCATTAAAAACATAATAATACAGATAACATTTGTAGTAATACAGGATTTACAAGACATATACATCAGTGTTACAGGAATTATGACATAAGTAAATACACAAAAGATCAGAATAACTTTTGAAACATCAACTTCACACATGAGCATTAAAACAAAACACAATAAATAATGTCTAAGCATCTTTACAAGGTAAGTAACATATTATCAGAAAAATTACACAACGTAAATCTTATTAGCTAAAAACAGACAGACAGGAAAAACACAAATTCACATAGTGTAATAACACAAAAATACAGGACAGCGTTTGTTTTCAGTGTAACATTTGGTACTGCAGTCCAACCCAAAACTTCGTTCCATAGATCTGTCGTCTTATTTCAACATCTGTTTCCACCAAAAAAAACCTATCCAAGTATGCTTTCTGTATTTATATGTTTACATATTCCTTACCTCATTATTTATTTTCCATTATCTTACCTCATCATTTATTTCCAAGAAAATCCTACCTAAACCTGTTGTCCCTAAACCCTACTTTTTTGATCATATCCTCTTTCAAAATAATTTTTTGGCCAAATCATTTTCTTACAGCTTCTCAATGCATTTCTTCCAATTCATCACAACTTGTTCTCTTATATGGCCTACCCCATCTTAAGCTAACTTAAATCTACTGAGCTCAGATGCTAAACTAAGGGACGAGGCAATGCAGCAGCACCAGACAATTAACACAAACAGCAACGATAAAGAATGCAAATTGTCAAAGCAAGCAGCATAACTTAGCAAAGCAAATGCAATATTACAACTAATATAAGGCAATGTGCAGGAAACAAGAAAAATAAATCCGTAGTAAAACTGGCTTAACAGAGTACTACAAAGACAAATTCAGTAACACTATGCCTAGCAAACAGCAGCAGCAAATGCTATAACTTATACCTAAACATGACAAATCTCAAGCAGAAAAAATATTACACTAAAGACAACAATGCAGATGAGGGAAATGTATATTCACATCTTAATGTCTATTAAATGAAAGTGGTGCACCACAAGAAGTTATTCTACCAAAAATTACCAAGTATGTGAAAAGAAAATTCTGTATGCAATTCCTGTAATTGGAAATGACTTTTTGTGCTCCTTCCTTTTTTTTAAGTACATTCTAAAGTTATTATTGACTGGATCTGTAGGCTTAAAATATTTATATTAGTACATCTATAAAATTTTATTTTAACCGATGCTGCAGTGCAGCTAGAAACTAGATATTAAACAAAATGAGCAATCTCTCAACTAGAAAGACAATAGATGTAAAATGTTTCTCATCATTTCATTGGGCATTTTAGTAAATATCATAAATTAAGAGCTCCACAGTGTAATCATATGTTTTCAAGTTCGAGCGTGTCGTATTTGCGATGCTTTCTACAAAGGATGTCAATAGCGAGGTTAATGCTCTCTCTTTTTTTTTCTACCTAATGGCTTTTTCTCCAGGTGACTCGCACAGCTGGTCGTCCATAACGCATTACATCAAGGTCACTTAGTTTTCTAACCGAAATATTTACGACACCAGTTTGCGCTACAGTGACAGTCTCATAAAAAATTTCACAGGTCGAGAATTTGCGTTACAAATGTGTAGAAACAAAATCCTATAAGTACAAGTGTCCAAAAAGTTTTCGCCGGCATTGTGATACATTCACGCATTTACACACATTTAATAACTCTTAAAGTATGATTCTTGGTTTCCAACATCCTTTTTCACAAGTCAGAGTCCCTAACCACTACTCATTATTCCTTACCTTATTACACATATAAATTTTCGTTGACACTTCTTCAATATTTCATCATAATAAATACGTAGCACAATCAAATTCCTCATATAGAATCAGCTTATTGATCATAAACATACCTCAACAGCATAATACACATTGTCATCGTAATAATAACATAATAAAAACTCAGCCAAATCACAAAAACGTCGTAGCTTTCTGCAATAATTTCAAAACCTAAAAATAATTCTCTGCTCATTTCAATAGTGTCATCTACCTCAAACGTACTTTAAAAATTGTGATCCCATACCAAATACATTATTCAAAGCTCTCATAGTATCACAATGCTTCCGAAAAAATATGAACAGTTCACAAAGTACAGACAAAATACAATTTCATAAGTGTGAAGTTATCCAACTGTGTAGTTGCGTAAACATGTGTCACTGACGTAGTAAAAAAATGTTTGACTCTCTCAGTTAAATGATCAGATAGCTGTGTAATTTAAGTGTTAGAGAAATATGGTACCGAAGTGTAAAGTTGTATAAGCAAATACCATATTAGCTAGGGCTCCTTGCCGGCCGGAGTGGCCGAGTGGTTAAAGGCGCTACAGTCTGGAACCGCACGACCACTACGGTCTCAGGTTCGAATCCTGCCTCGGGCATGGATGTGTGTGATGTCCTTAGGTTAGTTAGGTTTAACTAGTTCTAAGTTCTAGGGGACTTATGACCACAGCAGTTGAGTCCCATAGTGCTCAGAGCCTTTTGAACCATTTTAGGGCTCCTTGTGCGTGCCGAACACATGGTACACAAAGTAAGCACGTACCCCCCTGAGGATTAATGTAATTGTACCCTCAGGTGTTACAGATTACAGCAATGGAATGAAATGTATCACGGAAAACTTTCTTTGTAATTCAAAAATCTTGAAAAATAAATGGTTTAAGTACAAAATTAATCACTCAAATTCGTGTCCTGTAGCGCTAAATGTGCGTCTTGCTGCAAGATAATTCTGTGGAAGTGTCGTAGTTATCGTCCTCCGAAAGCTAAGTTCTGCAGAAGTCAATGTACTTACCTCATGATAAACAAAAGTGAAATGCTATGTGTATAGATATCGTAGTTATTACGTACATTACTGTGATCAAGAAAGTACTATACTGTAACGTATTGTTGTGCTACAAAAAAGGCTGTCACATTGTAGCTATACCACAAAAGTTACTAATAAAACATGTTTTACTTTCCAGAAGAATTCAGAAAAACTGTGCAGATATACAGCAGATACAGCACAAAAGCAACAATGTAAATTGTCTCACACATTAGTAGCGTCATGATATAATCGTGTAGCTATCAAAGAAACCAAATGCTAAGCCATCTTTAATACCACATAAAGTCCTTCAAATAAAGAATGTCTTTTCAAGTAAACCAAAATGTTGCATAAAAATCTCATTAGCAGTGCCAGTATGTGTTCTAATATGTGAGCCTTATGGTTGTTACGTGATCGTGCAACTAACAAGCAAGAATATACAAATAACAACACTGTGTCATCTGTTCACTATAACAATGCATTCGTAATTTCTGTTTAAATAAGTTCTCTTGGTTCTTGACTGGATATTTAACTTCAAACATTGTTGCATGGTAACAGTTTCTAAGTCTGACAAATTGTACTAGTAGCGTGAAGAGAAAAATTTAATGGCAAAGACTAAGTTAAAAAGCAGATTATCTCTCAATAAAAGGTTTTACATGTGAATGTGGTGCAATCCTTTACTCTTCATAATACTCAGAGTTTCAACTTGAACGCAATTATCATGCAGTATACGTCGGTAAAGAATACTGGAATTTTTCTCAACGTTAGCGTCTATGTTATTTTTTTCTGAGCCAGCCGACACTGCCTGCGGTGCGAGTCATTGTCTGTCTCTTTGTTGGTGCGCGTCGTTATTGGGATTAGGAGACCTAACTTCTACAAATTCACCTTGTCGAGAGGGCCCTGCCCTGTTTGAATCCCGCCGGTTCTGATGAAATTCAGGTCTGCCGTTATGATTATATCGTCTGTCGTCATGTCGGTAGTTCCTGTAGTTTCTTTCTTGTCGGTCACGTTGTGGAGAATTTCTCCCTGAATCGTAACTGTACGCTGGACCGTTGCGTCTAGAGTTATTCTGTCTCCCTTGATAATAATTATTTTGGTTCCCATATTGTCTGTTTCTGTGACTGTCTCTGTGATAGTCACTACCGCGGAGAGGTGATCTTTCCCTGTAATTATTACTACTCTGCCAATGGTTGTCATACGGGTGGTGTCTGTTTTGGTCACGATTTGTGTTGTGAGAATAGCCTTGCCGTGTCCAGTTATTATTTCTTTCATCGCGGAATTGCGACGGATGTCACCTGTAATTGTTGTGTTCCTGTTTTTACGTTCCGCCATTGTCAGTGTCAATTTCCAATTCTTGTAACAGTCCCTGAAAAGCTTCAATGTCATCTTTGCAACGTCCTGCCAAAATAATATGTCGTAAATGTTCAGGTAGTTTGATTAAGCAAATGCGAATGAGTTCTAAGGTGCTGTATGGGTTTGACAGGTACTGATTCTTGTGCAACATTTCTTCAAAATATTTCACAATACTGGAAAATTCAGATTGTTCGAAATGTTTCATCATTATGATGCTATGTTTTACTCGGTCTTGTGTAGCTTGAGACCAATATGCTGAGAGGAAGGCATGATAAAATTCTCCTTCACTGTGACAATCGTGAATGACCGATCGTATTCTTTCAGCTGGTTCATTCTCTAAGTAGCCACACATAAATTCTAATCTGTGCTCTAATGACCAGTGGCGAAGAACACAATGAGAGAATTGATGGAGCCACACTTGTGCATGAATGTCGTTGCCAGAATTCTTAAATGTTTTGAATTTAGGTGTAGTAATGAACAGCTTATAGTCAAAATCATCGTGTCAGCGAGTAGCATATCGGTCATTGTTACGTCGTGTCGGCGGTTCCATTTAAAAATTCGGTGCACCTTGCCAATTTCTTTCATAATTTCCGAAATTCCCTGTGTTATTATTTTGTGGCTTTTCAGTATTTCTAAGTTCCTCTTCCCGTGTTGGTGCACGAGTGTCCTCTGAAATTTGTAATTTTTGTATTACTTGTGCCATCTGATCTTGTACTTCCCGGATTTCTCTTTTGTGTTGCATGTCAATTTGATTCTGATTTTGTTTGAATTTCTTAATTTGTTCATACTCTTCTGTGTCAGTAATGGCTACAGGTCTTGTGTCATTCAGATCATCATCTACCTTTGCAGATAAGTTAGTGAACTGATCCGAAAGTTCGGCTACTTTCTCCGATAGTGTACTTATTTCCTCAGTGTGTTTTTCTGAACCAAGTTTCAGAGTGTCCATTTGTGTTGAAATCGTATCTACTGTGCTCTTTTAAGTTTTCCTGAGTTTTTGCAAGTAGCGTAACCGAATCGGTAGATGCAACTGAGTCAATTTTAGCCTACAAGGTCTCATGATTTTCATGAACAATAGTTTGCAGTTCTTTTATGGCTGCTTCGTGATTCTGTAATGCATTTTCATGCCACGAAAAGATAGGTTGAAAATGCTCACAAATTTGTGTTTTTACGTAATTACAGACTTTTTGACATTTCGATTCAATGTTATGTAACTCAGTAGTTAAATCTTCACGTGTTTGTTCAAGTGTAGTGTCTAACTTTTGAAGCTTTTGGTGTGTTTGTCTCTGATTTTGTTCCATTGTGTCTAACTATTTCTGTGTTTGTCTCTGGTGTTGTTCCATTGTGTCTAACTTTTGAAGATTTTGTTCCATTCTGTCTAACTTTTGAAGCTTTTGTCCCATTTGTTGCATTAATTGTAATAACAATGCACTGGTGTCTGAAACATGTTCCTCAGTGCTATTCGGCAATGCATTTGAACCGGCAATATTCGCATTTTGAAAAGCAGAAAATATGTCTTGACTTATTTGCGAAAACGGGGAGGATGCAAAACCTGAATCTACAGTACTTGCAAGATTGTGTCCTGACATTTCGGATTCCTGAGGCAAGCTGTTGCCGACCGATCGATCGATTATGCTTCCCTGTTCACTAATTGTTTCACTGCCTACACCATTATTTGCAGCCCGCTCCATTTCCCTATGCACAATTACCAAATTACTACTTTGGACATTAGTTAATTCATTACACAGTAGCGCTAACACACTGCTTTCGTCTTCACTGTCATTTCTCAGTTTACTTTGGAGCCTAGTATTACGTTTTTCACACGCCATTATTGTCACAATATTTCACACGACAACACAGAAAAGCACAATTTGAAGAGCAAAATAACAAAACACATTAACATAGCATTGAAAACAACGTCTCGTTAATTGCAAGCGCAGCTACGAAATACTTGGTGCAAATCTACATGCATGTCACAACTGTTTTACTGTACAAGAATGAAAAACTACAACTACAAAGGAAATTCTCTCTACAGTTACGCACTAACAATAAACAAAGGCTGCACTAAATTCACAAACTACAAGAAAAAATCAGAAGATTCCAGTGAGGTATCCTCGGCTAAGGGTCGACATATGAAACGTCTCCTTAGAAAAATTAATTAATTACTGTGCTGATAAACCTCTTACATTATTTAATTTTCAAACAGGTGAGCAGAACTGAACGCGCTCAGACATTTCGCTCTTTGCCTATTCTGATCAACACTAAACTGACACACAATATTTTTAGCGCAACGGAATCTGACTTTCAGTAATCCCTACAAAAGAATGGCCCTGACTAACATTAACCTATACCTTTCACAACTCACTTACCTCACCAAAAATCTTCGTTACTCGAACTACTGCAATACAGCGAGCACCATTACTGCCAGCTAAATAAAATATTCAAACCACTGAAGGCACTAACTACTGATAGGCATAGTTAGCAAATTAAAGATTTTGATAGAGAACAAACAATGTATTTACCGTAATAGTGTTCAAAAGTCATAATATATATAGCAGTTCATGATATACAGTCTTACAAATTTCAAAACTCCGCCATTTCTCTCCCCACATACACCACTGCTGGCGGCTCACCTCCAACTGCGCAACGCTACGCGCTGTTAACATCCAGCTGCCCAGCACTACAATGGCAGACAACAATGCAAACTAGCCACAGACTGCACGCAGCACAGTGTGATTTTCATACAGAGCGCTACGTGGCGTTACCAATAAGAAAACCTAAACAGCCTACTTACAACTTAACCATTTAATAGACTCGCATTTTTTCCACCGTGACTAATTTTGTAAGCTAAGCATATCATCCGTTACAGCACACTCCTGGGGTTGGAAAATGTGCTCACAATGGTCTGGTGGAACGAACTATCACAGGTTCAATGCGTGGGTTCAGGCATTTACTTTTAAGAGGCACAAACAGATTTACTTTACCTCTGGTAACCTCAAGAGAAAGACTTTATAATTCAGAATCCGCATTAAACATCAAGTTCCATCCGGCCGAAGTGGCCGCGCGGTTCGAGGCGCTACACTCTGGAACCGCGCGATCGCTACGGTCGTAGGTTCGAAACCTGTCTCGGGCATGGATGTGTGTGATGTCCTTAGGTTAGTTAGGTTTAAGTAGTTCTAAGTTCTAGGGGACACATGACCTTAGAAGATCAATCCCATAGTACTCAGAGCCATTTGAACAATTTTTTGAAACATCACGTTCCTTCATCCCCAACTGGGCAGAGCCGGTTTACGTTGGGAAATGACCTACGCGGAAGTCATGGTAAACAAAAATACTGTCACCAGTAAACTTACTTACATTAGAAAATTTTATTTTATTTGATGAACCGATAGCCATTTAAAGGAACAGGGCTCTTATTTTACTTGTATTAATTGAACTACAGACGTTGAAAAATTTGGGGCTAGACTGTAATCTGAATTCGTATCTCCTCTCTCGAGGATCTGAATCTCTCGGAACAGTATAGTTCAGTCATTTCATTCCTTTTCCCAAGACTGCAGTCTCTTCTAGGTCTCCTCCAAAGGAAAGTATGCGGGTCCGAATACTGATCCAGTACAAAAATATTCATAATTTCATTTCAAGCGGCATCTCGTGCACACCGGCCTGCTAATCAAAATTAACATTCATTTTTAATGTCTTGTTTATGTGTTGCCAACATTCGCAATAGGTGTCGTTATTTCTGGTCAAACTTGCACACATCTTACTGTTGGTGAGTAACCAATTGATACTTAAGCTACATTCGTGAATGATAAAGAAGGACGGTAGTTGTGCGGTTCGATTGTCGCTCAGGCACAAAAATTTGTAACCTTATTTTAAATTGAAACACCTAGCAGCTGGTAAGAAAAACCGATACATAACATTTGATTTTACTTAGTTAACAATCCGATTACGTGTTAGATTCGTATACCCATCACAGAACTTCATATCATGCACTTCATCTTTAAATGCAGGCACACTTTGTTACTTAGGAATGGAGATGTATCAAACATCTTCCATGATTAGTTAACAGAGACGAAAGGATCTTGATAGGAGTCCCAGTTTATTACAAAAACTGTGGGCTTTTATTTTCATGTTTAGATTTGGTTACTGATGTTGGCGAAAATTTCGGTAATTCATGACTCTTCATGGCTAGTCAGCAATATGATTAGCTTAGATTAGATTTGATTCGATTAATATTTGTTCCATAGATCATGAATACGACATTTCATAATGATGTGCAACGTGTCATTTTAATGAAAGATTTCCTTACATACCATGATGCAATTTCGTTACAACAATTATTTACTCTCTCTCTCTCTCATTCATTTTTATATTTATCTCTCTCTCTCTCTCTCTCTCTCTTCACACACACACACACACACACACACACACACACACACACACACACAAACATTCTTATTTATTTTTCTTGTTTGTTGTGATCGACTATCGGCCAGGCACGAAAACGTCCATGAAATGGGTTTCTTAGTTTTGAGTACACTTACGAAAGAAATACGAAAAGAACTATGAGAGTTACTGATTTATGATGCTTAGTTTACAGTCACTTCTAAGTATTACTAGTAATTACGGTCCAGTTGTATTCCAAGTCGTGCCAGCCGCGTCTTTGAGTCTATGGTCACTTCCCAGCCCTCTGTAGGAACACATCGGTTCGTCTTCTTCCTTGTGGTACTGTAACAGAGATTTGGCAACAAGGCAAGGTATGTTTGGCAACTTGGTTATCGACGCGATACTTCCTGGCGTGCACGGAATTTAGCCTCAAAGTTCACTTGATTTTTCCTGTCATTTCCATTGAATAATCTGAGTTATTATCGCTTGAGGTGGAATAAAAGATTGTAAATTTACGGTTTTCAGCCCAGGAAAGTCGTTGGACGTGGAAATCGGAACTAATCTTGTTGTTTAAATAGCGATTTACGAGTTATAGTCACTATTGGTCTCGTAATATGAATAGCAGACATATACATCTTCGCTAGCTCTGTGGTAACATGCTGATCTGTAAAAAAAGCGTCATTTCTGGTTTGCAGTTCCAGTCTCGCTGACTCTGACGTTTTTTATCCCTTCTGTGAAAGAGCTACAAGCTGTCAGATCAAAACGCAAGAAATTACTTTCGGCTCATAGTGCAATGGTGAATAAGCTTACAATGCTGCACAACAGTTAATGCCTCTTTCTGTCATTAACAAGCATATTTTGGGTTTCCAGGAATACATAACTTGATTTATGAAATGCTACATTTGCATAACTCTTGAGTATGACACAGCATACCAATTAAAAACAGACCCAATCGAAATCTAAGTGAGTAGTATTTTACTAATTCGGTTCGATAGAGGCACGCTTGTAAACACATGCTCATCTTTATTTAAACAGCCTTTCGTCGTAAGGTTATCATGGGTAATTTTATTTCATTTCTTATAATACAGCGCACAATTTTCGTAGGGTTTCTTTTAGGGTTGTTTAAACAATAGTAAACATGAGAGAGAAATTAACCATCAACGATTTATGCGAATTCTCTGATGTTATCTATAACAGTCTGACAACGCACATGTAGTTTATTGATTACATGCATGTAGAAAACTTGTTCTATGTTAATGCTGTCAAACAAGGTTTGAAGAAGAATAAAATGCCACTACCACACCACAGATAATGCAAAAAATACTTTTCTGACGAATTTTGGCACGATGCACTCTCCCCAAACATAATACAAAAGTTACGTGATGCATCTGCTGCCTGGTCGTCTATTAAACCCGAAAAGAACAAATGGTCGCAGTAGTTGGCCCTTTTCCCACATGCGACTGTTTTGGGTTGAGAAGTGAAGGGAATTATAATCAACGTTTCATTAGACTGATAACTTCAGCAGACAGCAGGATTCCATTATTAAAAATGTACCAGTGAATGCATTTGACTCGCGACGTTTTGTGTACAGTGCACTACACTTACCGCTACACTACTATCTGAACCGTAGCTACAGCAGCTCGAGAAGTCAACAAAAAGTCCTCCAGAACTTCCGCATTCCACAGTGTTGTGAGATAATGCATATGGCCGGATGTAGACTTCTGAGAAACAGACAGTTACAGCTTTTCTTTTACACTGCACGACGTTTTCAACAAACAGATAGCGCAATAGAGTAGCTCAAGTGGAAAGGAACACTTCCTATTTAAGTTTCTGCGTCCTACACTATTGGTAGTTCTGTGTAGGTGGCAGTTGCGTGATTTTATTTCGGTGATTACAAAATAGAAACGAATGTATGCAGTGGGTAGCTGAGGCAGCTAGTTCATGGCGATTCGGTCAACCAAGTTAATGAATGTAGTGAACATGCTGCAAACCACTACAGGGACCCTGTGTGTCAGAATTCTTATCCGGTGTGGCGCAACGGCCTTACAATAGAAAAATGAGCCGCAGAGGTTTTGGTGGTCTGTTGGATTGCTGACAGTTTCATATACTCGTGGTCTGGATTTGTTGCCGATGATTTTTGATAGGGAGTTACAGATTCTATTCTCTTCTGGCTACGCCAAGTGAAGAAGGTATAATGGCATTGTGGTCTGAAATTCACATGAAAGATGATATTCCTTCTCTACCACGTGGACGTTAGGTTGAACCACAATAAAGTCTGCAGTGGCGACATGTAGAAACCGTATCACCAGTAACCTCTCTTATACTAGTTATTTGCTTCTAGTGACGAATCAAACGCTATGTAGCGTCACAGGACACTTATTCCATCTTTTATTCGAGCTTCTGTATGTCGATAAAATTGGTTCGGAGCTGGGATTGCAACTCAGATCGCCCTTATCGCGTAATTTGATCCCTTCGTGACAATACAGCTCGACTACAATTTGTTGTTTGTTCAAAACTGCAGATTCCTCTACACATCCACATATTGCGCGTGAATGGATTCGAATTCTGGCCTGGCACTAAAGTTTTCATTATGTATTATCAAGCTCTAGCCTGAAAACACGTATCTGCTGGTGGATAATAATTTTTGATTTTTAGTGTATTTTCATTCGTTGTCAACACTATCTATATCTGACGTTTTTGACTCTCAGTGAGACACAGAACTATTTGCGAGATCACTATAAGTTCAAGGATGTTATTCCGAGCTGCTGGTGGAGAAAAATTCGGTAGCTGACGTCTCTTTGTGTGTAGTCAACAATGAGATGTGTGGGGTTCGATTACCAGTCAGCACTGAACTCTTCGTCATATTATTTCTAGTTCTAACATGCTCACATGTTGCTGCTGGTGTAACAAACCCATATTTAACGTTCGTTTTCTCTAGAGTATAAGAGCGATAGGTGTCGGGTTGGAGTCCTGGGAAGGAATAAATTAATGTTTCGTCTCGTAATTTCAGTTACAACATCTTGCTACTGCCGAGACAATCCAATATGTCACAGTTGATTTTGCTTCGATAACAATCCGATTAGGTTCTGGGTTCGAATCCCTGTCCAACACAAAGCTTTACCTCACGGCATTTCTAGTAAGTTACTTGTGAAGAATCAATATTTAACATCTTTCGTAGTTCGTTGACAGGGGCAATAGAGGCTTGGTAGAAATTCGCGCTCGTTAAAAATGTTTACGTTATGTAATTTAAAGTTGATATTTCCTAACTGATACCGTCTGAAATCGAGGTATATCACTCTCTGTGTGCCTACTCAGGAATGACTGTTAGTTTTCGCCAGTCACGAAATCTCTGCTTAGTCTGTATGACCTGGGTTTGAATCCATATGCAGAACGAGACAGTTCTCCGTGTCATTTGATGTTCATACATATTCTCAACTAGCAGCTCGTGAAAAATTTAAATTTTTAATGTAATTTTGTGTTAAATAATAAGTACGGTATGTTACTTTGAAGAGGAAATCATGAATACGACAAACTTACTACGTGCATTACCTATCTGACGTAATAATGAGAGTGATAACATTTCAGGTATGTCATTTATTGTAATAAATGTGAGCTTACAAGCCTTAAGGACAGTGTTATCCGTGATCAGGTGTTCCTTGATATTTGTAGTATCGTGGTATTACCCCAGATCACGTAAGAAACAGATCGTCCGATCGCTTGGTCTAGCAGGCAACCCTTGTCAGGGAACAGCCACCAGGCAGCGACAGCATCACACCCTTATTTCTGGAATCTACCACTAGATGGCTCACCGTTCTGTGAAATATGTGGCAACATCGGCTGAACGCGTGCAGCTTTCCACTATTTGGCATCTGTGAAGTACAGCTGTTTCTGACATGCCGGTGTAGTGGATCTAGTCGTCATACCGAGGACCTACGAGTATATCAACTGTGGAAGGAGTAGACGAACAAATCCTGAACTAAAAATGTTCAGATTTCCTGTCAAAGATAAAGAAACGTTACGCGAGTGGATTTTAAATTCAGGTAAATCAGTAAATTAGTTACGAGTAAGAATTAATAAAGAGCCCTAAGCATTCGATCCTATTTAAATTTTGTCGATGTTATATTCGATATAACGTGGAAGCCCTTCCTGTACAAGTATCATATCATATAATTTTTAAATGAAATCTTTGCTGCGATTTAGACTTTTTAAAACAGTTTATTCACTGCACTATCGTAATTTTGGGTTTAGAGGCATTTTTGTGTGCAATGTGAAAACTGAAACCAATATAACATATGGATAACAAAATGCAAAGCATAGTGTGGTAACATTTGGTAAACAATTACCTCACAAGACCTTTCCTTTGGTACTTGAAAATGGCTCTAGAGCTGAAATCGCAACAGTGAAATAAATGAACAATAGTCGTCATCTAACTGCTAGACCATCGGTCCCTCTAAATCCTGGTATATACTAGAGCGAACGAAGTGAACGAGTGTAAAACCTCGTTTACACTGCTGCAAACGAGTATTCATAGATAATTCGCCAATGTTCACTGCCATTCGTTTATACTTGTGAACAAGCGTTTATACTGGAGTGAAGGGAGGAGAATAGATGAGAATGAGCATAACATGCAAACTATAGACGCTTCCTATTTTAATTTTTTTTTATCTGTGCGCTAATAATCCTCACACAGCTTTCACTCGAAAACAACACTACTTATAGTAACAGGTCTGCGCGAGTGCGGATATCCCCAGTAATAACTGTGTTGCAGATAAAAGCCTACGTCTGTTGCGAATATTTGCGAGTTATCTTTAAACTGTACAAAGCAAATTTTTAACGTAATTAAGGTTTGCTGTCTGTGGCTCTTCAAAGTTGACACCGCCAAAATATGCTCGAAAAGCACGCTTTCACTTGTATATTACCGCGTTTGCAGCCCCCTTTCAACAACAATCCAAAATTCATCGTTTTGTGCCACTCTTATATAATTTACGATAAGTTACATGCAAAGTAAAAGAATTTAAATTTCAAATGACTGTCACTGAAATATGTCCAGCCTTAATTCGCATCATAACCGAGTGCTCATTTTGAAAACTTTCTAGTGTTAACCTGCACGTGGAGATCTTTTTTACCACCATAATCCGTATCAGAAGAGCTGTATAGCAAAGAGGAAATAGACGGCATGGAAGGCGAGTGTAAAACCCTTGCGACTGCAATGCAGTCTGCATTTAAACAGTAACTCGCGAGAAATGTTTGTGTGATACTTTTCATTTATTTCATTTCGCATATGATTGTGAGAAATAAACTTGGTTTGTAGAATTACAGGAGCTGATCTACATTCTTAGATTGAAAACTCGCGAAAAACCACAGCCGATCATGAGCTACAGTCAGCAGTGTGGCGAATGCATTTCGCGCGCAGCGCTCTAGCCGAACGCAAATCAGCGTCATTCACGTCACCGAAGATACAGCGTTGCCAATTCCGCGACATGGACAGGTCAGTTAGCATTGTAGCGTCGCCTGCGACATCTGTTGACCGACGGGAAAACTATTTTTACGGTTGCCTGTTCCGCCGTAAGGACGGTCAATCTGCTTCTTACGTGATCTGGGGTATTACTTTACATCTTGAGTTATTGCGATACACAGCAGTGTTTTCGAGTGGTGATTTGTTGAAACCATTTTCAATAGTCAAACGACTGTACCGAGGAGCGATTAGAGGACCTCCTTGATAGCTGCGTTAGGAAGGTTGTATGCGAATCAGGCGAAATGCGATTCAGGTGGTTCGGATACTTTTGAGCACGACTGTACCTCGGTTATCGTACCCGTCGTCGCCTTCTCTCCTGCCTGGAGGAGAAGCCTTTCCCTCGACCCGTTACCGTAAACGCACGTAGTGGTCATAGCCATAACTACCGTGACATTTCATCCAATTAGCACCGTTAAGAAACTTTTACTTCCTCACAGACGTTTGTCGCCAATGTGATTTAAATGGGAACCGAGTGAGAAGTGAAACGACTGCTGCCTGCACAGCTCGCTCATGTGCAACAAATGAATTCCTCCTGCTACCCCGTTACGGTAATGAAGGACAGCAAAAGTTCCTGAACAAGTGGAGCCGACCGGGTCACATTGACCATGTGGGCACCATGACTAGTTGGCATCATTTCGCCGAACTGCCGTTAGAACACGCCACAGATAGAGGAGTTTGGTAGCCACAGCACCGTCGTCTATCCATAAACGCATCAGTGCACTCAGGTTGTCGAGTGAGGGAGGTGTGTACTCGTGTTTTACGATTTCTTCTTAATCAAATAAAATTTTGCTTATTCAAGATATTTTGTTGTGCACTCCAAGATAATGTTCTTACTAAACAAGTAGGTACAATGGTTTAAATCCATAGATTAAGAATTATTTTGAGAATGTTTAAAACGTTTTTGTACACAAACTAAAAGAAATCGAATAAGGCTGTGGGGCACAGTGACCCACTTAAATAGGGACACGTTGTCCCACATGGCTAACGTGCACGGTTCTCTTTTTGTAAACAAATACTCTTATGTAGTAACTTCACTATGCCCAACGTGGTTAAAGTCTAAATCATATCCAATGCAATTTTTTCATAAGCAGATTCTTTTCTCTCCTCTTTTTAAACCGATAACATCCACGCGAAGTTCGACTTTTTTTCCTTTTGAAGTCTTCGATACATACAAATATACATAACAAATATACTGTGACGTCCCCCCTCCCCTTTTGTTGTGGCTGTTGGTGTTGAGCCGCTACTGCTACTGCTACAGCTCTGTCGGTGGAATGGAGACGCGACGCGTAGTGATGGTTGTCCCCGTCGGATAACGTGGAACAGCACCTGAAAATCTCTAAAGAAAATTGTTCCTCGCGTAATGTATGAAAGTCCGTTTGCGAGTCCGCACAGTCTTCTCAGCGATGCGAACTGCTGATTTTAATTGCCTATTATGGTTTTGTGATGATTTGCTATGCCCGGTTGGTTAGTTCTACATCTACATCTACATTGATACTCCGCAAGCCACCCAACGGTGTGTGGCGGAGGGCACTTTACGTGCCACTGTCATTACCTCTCTTTCCTGTTCCAGTCGCGTATGGTTCGCGGGAAGAACGACTGTCTGAAAGCCTCCGTGCGCGCTCTAATCTCTCTAATTTTACATTCGTGATCTCCTCGGGAGGTATAAGTAGGGGGAAGCAATATATTCGATACCTCATCCAGAAACGCACCCTCTCGAAACCTGGACAGCAAGCTACACCGCGATGCAGAGCGCCTCTCTTGCAGAGTCTGCCACTTGAGTTTATTAAACATCTCCGTAACGCTATCACGGTTACCAAATAACCCGGTGACGAAACGCGCCGCTCTTCTTTGGATCTTTTCTATCTCCTCCGTCAACCCGACCTGGTACGGATCCCACACTGATGAGCAATACTCAAGTATAGGTCGAACGAGTGTTTTGTAAGCCACCTCCTTTGTTGATGGACTACATTTTCTAAGCACTCTCCCAATGAATCTCAACCTGGTACCCGCCTTACCAACAATTAATTTTATATGATCATTCCACTTCAAATCGTTCCGTACGCATACTCCCAGATATTTTACAGAAGTAACTGCTACCAGTGTTTGTTCCGCTATCATATAATCATACAATAAAGGATCCTTCTTTCTATGTATTCGCAATACATTACATTTGTCTATGTTAAGGGTCAGTTGCCACTCCCTGCACCAAGTGCCTATCCGCTGCAGATCTTCCTGTATTTCGCTACAATTTTCTAATGCAGCAACTTCTCTGTATACTACAGCATCATCCGCGAAAAGCCGCATGGAACTTCCGACACTATCTACTAAGTCATTTATATATAGTGTGAAAAGCAATTGTCCCATAACACTCCCCTGTGGCACGCCAGAGGTTACTTTAACGTCTGTAGACGTCTCTCCATTGATAACAACATGCTGTGTTCTGTTTGCTAAAAACTCTTCAATCCAGCCACACAGCTGGTCTGATATTCCGTAGGCTCTTACTTTGTTTATCAGGCGACAGTGCGGAACTGTATCGAACGCCTTCCGGAAGTCAAGAAAAATAGCATCTACCTGGGAGCCTGTATCTAATATTTTCTGGGTCTCATGAACAAATAAGGCGAGTTGGGTCTCACACGATCGCTGTTTCCGGAATCCATGTTGATTCCTACATAGTAGATTCTGGGTTTCCAGAAATGACATGATACGCGGGCAAAAAACATGTTCTAAAATTCTACAAGAGATCGACGTAAGAGATATAGGTCTATAGTTTTGCGCATCTGCTCGACGACCCTTCTTGAAGACTGGGACTATCTGTGCTCTTTTCCAATCATTTGGAACCCTCCGTTCCTCTAGAGACTTGCGGTACACGGCTGTTAGAAGGGGGGCAAGTTCTTTCGCGTACTCTGTGTAGAATCGAATTGGTATCCCGTCAGGTGCAGTGGACTTTCCTCTATTGAGTGATTCCAGTTGCTTTTCTATTCCTTGGACACTTATTTCGATGTCAGCCATTTTTTCGTTTGTGCGAGGATTTAGAGGAGGAACTGCAGTATTGAGTGAATCATTCATCACCTGCGTCGTTTCCCACCACTGAAGCGAGGAAAAATTCATTTGCGGTTCAGTATCAGTAGTTGTTACGTTGCTAGGCAGAATTGTTCACTTCGGCACGACGCATATGCAGTGATAATCTATAATGCGATCTTGCTTTCGTGCTTCGTGATATTATTTCGGTAAAACACTCCTCTAAATGCTCAATGTTCATCAAGTCACTCATTCAATTAAAATGTTCACAGTTAATTAATTTTGATCATCAACTATCACACAGTTCAATTACTGATGGAACCAACGCGTGAGATTTCCATTACTGACGAACAATTTTATTGTTCCTTCTTAGCAATTAGTTTATAATCATCACACCACACGCACACCGATGGATCATATCAATTACGATTCTTCTCAGTTCGCTGATCGTGACAATTACAAGTCCGCGCATCTCTGTCACACTATATTACTTTTTTTTAAAAAGAAACAATGTCGTAGCGTTCCGTTTGTAGTACTATAACAAACGGTGCTCTCTCCCGACTTGATAGCAAGCAAGCTAGCAAGCGACTAACTTTTCCATGATCGAGCGTTGTAGACGCAATGAATTTCCTTTTCGCCGCGTTTACAACTTTCTTTCACAACAAATGTTATGTCTGACATATTACTTTGGACTTAACTTTCGTCGTACTCATTTGTGGTTATTACTAAGATGTTTATTTCTAGCTTGATATCATGACAGACTCAGTAATTATTGAAAATGGTGTTCATCAAAACTTTAAGGTGTTATATTATTGTCAAAGTTGTCGTACCTGTCAGAATAACACTGTTCCCTACTTTAAATTATCATGACATTCTTATTTGGATTTTCGTGTTTCTTGGGGTGTTACAATACCCAATCCTGATACTGTGTGTTGTAGTTTAATTACTGTAGCCTTCCCTTCAGCTGCTTAACAAAACCGTACTAGGCGAATGCCGCCTGTAACAGCTTCTGTTATCTTAAACATCGCATCACCCGACCAACTATTCTTCCCAACGCCTGAAAAGTCGGGTCATTTGAGGAATCGCAACCAAGAAGAAAGACAGCAAACGAAAAAGAACTTCAGCACATTTGACACAGTCTAGTGAAATATTCATTACAGTGCGAACAAAAATCTTCCACAGACAAAAAAGAAAACAGTTTAAAAAGAAAGACCGAAGTTCTGAATAAAAACCTACACTGAAACGCCAAATAAACTGGTAAAGGCATGCATATTCAAGTACAGAGACATATAAACAGGCAGAATACAGCGCTATGGTCGGCAACGCCTATATAAGACAAGAAGTGTCTGGTTCAGTTGTTAGATCGCTCACTGCTGCTACAATGGCAGGTTATAAAGATTCAAGTGAGTTTGAACGTCCTGTTATAGTCGGCGCACGAGCGTTGGGACTCAGCATCTCCGAGGCAGTGATGAGGTGCGGATTTCTCCGTACGACGATATCACGATTGTGCCGTTAATATCATGAATCCGGTAAAACATCAAATCTCCGACATCGTTGCGGCCGGAAAAAGATCCTGCAAGAATGGGACCAGCGACGACTGAAGAGAATCTTTTAACGTGACAGAAGTGGAATCCTTCCGCAAATTGCTGCAGATTTTAGTGCTGCGCCATCAACAAGTCTCAGCTTGCGAACCATTCAACGAAACATCATCGATATGATGACTGCACGACCCAAAGCTTTATGCCTCGCCTGGGCCCGTCAGCACGGACATTGGACTGCTGATGACTGCAAACACGTTGCCTGGTCGGACGAGTCACGCTTCAAATTGTATCGAGTGGATGGAAGTGTACTGGTATGGGACAACCTTACGAATCCATGGACCTGTCATGTCAGCAGGGGATTGTTCAAGCTGGTGCAGGCCCTGTAACAGTGTGGAACGTGTGCAGTTAGAGTGATATGGGACCCCTGATACGTCCCAGATACGACTATGATAGGTGACAAATATGTAAGCATACTGTGTGATCACGTGCATCTATTCATATTCATTGCACAGCCCGACGGACTTGGACAATGCCAGCAGGACAATGCGACACGCCGCACGTCCAGAATTGGTGTAGGATCACTCTTATGGGTTTAAAAATTTTCGCTGTCCACCAGACTGCCCAGAAAAGAACATTATGGAACATACAGCACCTCGAATGCCTTGCGACGTGCTGTTTAGAAGAGATCTCCACTCCCTCGTACTCTTACCGATTTGTGGACAGCCCTGCAGGATTCATGGTGTCCGTTCCCTCCAGCACTACTTCAGACATTAGTAGAGTCCATGCCACGTCGCCTTGTGCCACTTCTGCGTGCTTGCAGGGCAGTACACGATATTAGGCAGGTGTATCAGTTTCTTTGGCTCCTCAGTGTAGATGAGAAGCAAATAATTAAAACTATAGGAAAGCAGGGTCTAACAGTTGCATCTAATTTGTATATCTCTATTGGTGAATAAAAGAGTTTATTTATACATAAAACTGCTCTCGGAATATTTGAAGGTTATTTAATATTAGCCACATCCTCTGTAATAACTATCATATCTTCGTTGTCACAATTATTGTCTACAGACTCGTTACCTGTTGGAAGATCTCCACATTTGTTTCTTTCCCTGTAATTGTAGCATGGTACAGATAACCTCTGTCTCATTCTTGCTGTAGATCCGTAACGTTTAGGAAGCAAATAAAAGGTGGTGGTATCCTCCGATTTCTTACTCTATATTTAAGTGTATCTATAAATCACAGTAGGGAATGAATAGATATCGATGTAACAAACACTACTGATCTTTAAAATTGCTACACCACGAAGATGACGTGCTACAGACGTGAAATTTAACCGACAGGAATAATATGCTGTGATATGCAAATGATTAGCTTTTCAGAGCATTCACACAAGGTTGGCGGCGGTGGCTACACCTACAACGTGTTGACATGAGAAAAGTTTCCAACCGATTTGTCATACACAAACAGCAGTTGACCGGCCTCGCCTGGCGAAACGTTGTTGTGATGCCTCGTGTACGGAGGAGAAATGCATACCACCAGATTTCCACCTTTGATAAAGGTCGGACTGTAGCCTATCGCGACTGCGGTTTATCGTATCGCGACATTGCTGCTCGCGTTGGTCGAGATCCAATGACTGTTAGTAGAATATGGAATCGGTGGGTTCAGGAGGGTGATACGGAACGCCGTGCTGGGTCCCAACGACCTCGTATCACTAGCAGTCGAGATGACAGGCATCTTATCCGCGTGGTTGTAACGGATCGTGTAGACACGTCTCGATCCCTGAGTCAACAGATGGGGACGTTTGCAAGACAACAACCATCTGCACCAACACTTCGACGACGCTTGCAGCAGAATGGACTATCAGCTCGGAGACCATTGCTGCGGATACCCTTGACGCTGCATCACAGACAGGTGCGCCTGCGATGGTGTACTCAATGACGAACCTGGGTGCACGAATGGCAGAACGTCATTTTTTCGAATGAATCCAGGTTCTGTTTACAGCATCATTATGGTCGCATCCGTGTTTGGCGACATCGCGGTGAACGCACATTGGAAGCGTGTACCTATTCTTCATCGCCATACTGTCGTATCACCCAGCGTGATGGCATGGGGTGCCATTGGTTAAACGTCTCGGTCACCTCTTGTTCGTATTGACGGCACTTTGAACAGTGGACGTTACATTTCAGATGTGTTACGACCCGTGGCTCAACCCTTCATTCGATCCCTGCGAAACCAAACATTTCAGCAGGATAATGCACGACCGCATGTTGCAGGTCCTGTACGGGCCTCTCTGGATACAGAAAATGTTCGACTGCTGCCCTGGCCAGCACATTCTCCAGATCTCTCACCAATTGAAAACGTCTGGTCAATGGTGGCCGAGCAACTGGCTCGTCACAATACGCCAGTCACTATTCTTGATGAACTGTGGTATCGTGTTGAAGCAGCATGGGCAGCTGTACCTGTACACGCCATTCAAGCTCTGTTTGACTCAATGCCCAGGCGTATCGAGACCGTTATTAGGGCCAGAGGTGGTTGTTCTGGGTACTGATTTCTCAGGATGTATCCACCCAAATTGCGTGAAAATGTAATCACATGTCAGTTGTAGTATAATATATTTGTCCAATGAATACCCGTTTATCATCTGCATTTGTTCTTGGTTTTAATGGCCAGTAGTCTATGTATCACCACGCAACGTGAACATTTAACGCCATCAGAATATCTCTGCATGGAAGGAAAGGCACACCTATCGCTTTCAATTTTGTTGTTGCAAGGCAGCACTATGTAACAAATGAAGTTACAGGGGGAGTTACATAGCCTATGTGTGTGCATTGTATAGATAATTTATATATCTCTGTTAGTGGACAAGAGAGGTTGTTTTACGATACTGCTTTCGAAAGATTTCAACGAAGGTTACTAGCTAAATCCTCTATAGTAAATATTGGATCTCTGTTCTGGAAGTGTGATCTTCAAAATCGTTACCCATCGGAACAGTCGCAAACAAACACATCGAAAACCACACAGTGTGTTACTGCACAACGACGCCAGTATTGGCGATGAACGCAGACGTATTTCCATTCTATATAGGCCACAGTTCGAGACATAACATTTGAATCACTACAGGTGAATCTCAGACTGCGGTGCCATGACCATGGTGCTTAATAGCGGCAGAAAGTGGAACTGTGTCGAGCCGTACCGTGTCGATAGGTCTGGGTAGGTCTTTCGCAAGCCATCGTTGGCTCGAGCGGAAGGCGCGAGAATGGAAACAACACGGGGTTTTCCACTGTCCCCACCACGTCGGTCCCACCTCTAACCAAGCTGCCAATGAAAAGTCAGAACCGGAAGGCCAATCAGAAAGCACTGTGTTTCAAAAGCGCACGTGCAAACTGAGTTAATATTCCAGATGGGAAAGAGCACTGTGGCTTCTTTTAAAATTTGCCTACTAATGGGTGAAAGATGCGTGACAGGTGCAATGAGGCAGTAACACTTTGCAGTTTATATGCTTTGTTTGATAAGCTCCACACTAACGATCTTTCTTGGAAGCCGGTGTCAAATACTTAGTTGTCTGTTCATTTATAAACCATTAACAGAACGATGTCAGGCACGTTGTCTTAATTGATAAAACAAACCGATTTTTTTAAAAATATAACTAATTCACGCATAGAGTAATATTAAGTTATCAAAACTACTTAAAAATTAATCATTTTCACTGTACTAGACAGATACACTCTCTCTCTCTCTCTCTCTCTCTCTCTCTCTCTCTCTCTCACACACACACACACACACACACACACACACACACACGTGCGCGCTCGCACACATACATGGCTGGCATTAGGACCCTGATGACACTTTGGTTATTCTATTAATATTCTCGAGTTTTCCCCTTGACACATCTGTGGTGTCACCGCCAGACACCACACTTGCTAGGTGGTAGCCTTGAAATCGGCCGCTGTCCGTTAGTATACGTCGGACCCGCGTGTCGCCACTGTCAGTGATTGCAGACCGAGCGCCGCCACACGGCAGGTCTAGAGAGACGTCCTAGCAGTCGCCCCAGTTGTACAGCCGACTTTGCTAGCGATGGTTCACTGACAAATTACGCTCTCATTTGCCGAGACGATAGTTAGCATAGCCTTCAGCTACGTCATTTGCTACGACCTAGCAAGGCGCCATTATCGTTCGCTATTTATCTTGTGATGCATGTACCGTCAGACCGATGTTTACCATTTATGGATTAAAGTTAAGTATTCCAGAAGCTACATACTTTTCTTGCTAGTATAATTACTTTACCTGTTCCAGACCTCACGCCAGCCTGCGTGAGCTTTAACGCGTGCCTTTCGGCTAGCTCATAGTGGCTTGGCTGTCTTGCCAAGTCACAAAAACATCTGAAAAAGCTCATTCGAAATGCCGGCCGGTGTGGACGAGCGGTTGTAGGCGCTTTAGTCTGGAACCGCGTGACCGCTACGGTCGCAGGTTCGAATCCTACCTCGGGCATGGATGTGTGTGATGTCCTTACGTTAGTTAGGTTTACGTAGTTCTAAGTTCTAGGGGACTGATGACCACAGATGTTAAGTCCCATAGTGCTCAGAGCCATTTGAACCATTTTTTTTTCATTCGAAATCTCACCACAGCGAATGAGTTCAAGAAAATGGAAAATGTTATATGATGTTTACCCAGTCTATTTCTAACTTGTAGAATTCTTGGGTGTCTGCCTGGGTCACATTGTAAGTTCGACATGGTATTTCAGCAAACAAATTTATTCCCTTATAAAGAATTGTCATTTTGAGAATTTTGTTTGTTTACTCTTTTTAAAGATGTGTTTACTCTGGTTCTTGTTCCACGCTCATGAAGGCTGCCATTTGTGAGACAAATGCCAATGTTTTTGATGTGTGCAACAGATTTGTACATGCACTCACGCTGTGCAGTTATACATCCCAAGTGTTTAAATATATATTTACAGGGATATTTTTGGATGTTAGTTTTAATATCCCTTTCTGTAGTATCAATACTGTGTTCGTGTTTTTTGTATGGGACTCCTGTAACTGAATCAACAGATGGAGATCATAAATATATGGTATGTAATTATAAGGAACTGTATGTTACACATTGACGACAGGACACCAAGTCTATAGCATTCTGATGACATTTTCTTTGCTAGCGTATTTGTGTGGACGTTCTACTTCAGCTGTCGATCAGTACTAACAAATGTAAACTTTGTGTTTGTTATACAGCCTACGAAATTTTTATCCAGATTTAATTATATACGTGATTATTTTCCCCTTTTTAGGTATGAATTAATGTTGTTTATCTTTGTATGTTGAGCCTACATTATTGCATGATAAACATCCATTAGAGCTTCATTTGCTTTCTTAACTAGGAATTTTGGTGTTTGATCTGAGACCAATCTTTAAAAATAACTTCAGTTAAATGGAAATGACACTGTCCTCTCCCAAAGAAGTAGTATCCATCATAAAATCCTGAACTCTAAGTATCCTGATGAGTGTGATAACATATCAACGAAGTTAATTTTCAGTGGAACATTTCCAGGCTGGCTAATATCTGCTGAAGCTGAGCCTCTTTCCAAGAAGGAGGCTAAAGAGATTGCATCAAAATATTGACCAAGATTACTTTTGGCGGCTTCTTCAAAAATATTTGAAAAGGTTGTGTTTAAACATCTCCTTAAGCATCTGACTGCAAACAGTATATATCGTTAAGTCACAGTTTGGGTTTCTCAAGGGTTCTGATATAGAGAAAGCTATTTAAACTTACAGTCAGAATGTATTTAATTCATTAGCTAATACATTAGAGACTACTAGCATTTTCTGTGACCTGTCAAAGCCTTTGACTGTGTCTCTTAAGTAAATTAGGATATTATGGTGTCACCGACAATGGTGTAAAGTGGTTTCAGTATTATCTTGCTAACAGGAAAAAAGGGGGTCGTTGTGAAATACCTGTGCAGTAAGCAGTCAATCTTTATCTGATCGGGAATTAATTACATGTGGTGTTCCTCAAGGTTCCAGCTTGGGTCTGTTGATTTTTCTTGCGTACATTAATGACATCTTGTGTGTTACATTGCCAGATGCTAATTTTGTTTTGTTTGCAGATGATACAAACATTGAAATAAGTAGAAAGTCAAGAACAGATTTACAAATAGCCGCTAATAAAATTTTCACTGACATTCATGAGTGGTTTAAAGCTAATTCACCTTCATTAAACTTTGAAAAGACTAACTATATGCAGTTCAGAACCTGTAAGAGATTTCCTTCCAGCATATGTATAACATATGAAGACATGCTGATCGATGAGTTTGACAGCGTTAAATATCTGGTATTACAACTGTATAATACATTCGGCTGGGAAGGACATACCACAGAATTGCTGAAGCGCTTAAACAGGTCTGAATTTGCAGTGAGAATGATATCAGACGTAGGAAATATAAATATAAAAAACTTGCATATTTAGCTTACTTTCGTTCTATTATATCATGTGATCATATGCTATGGTAACTCATCGAACCAAGCAAATTTTTTTAGCATGCAAAAGCGTGTAATAAGAATGGTTTGTTGTGTAAATTCAAGAACATCATGTAGGAATCTGCTGTTCAAGGAATTTTGTATTCTAACCACTACCTCTCAGTATATTTATTCCATAATGAAACTTGTTGTAAGTACTATATCTCTATTTCCAACCAACAGCTCAATACATAGTATCAGTATTAGGAATAAGAACAATCTACATAAAGACCTAAAATCACTTACCTTGTTTTAAAAAGGGGTCCCATATTCACAAACACACATTTTCAATAAATTACCAGCAGCCATTAAAAACGTGGTTTCAGGTAAAGCAAGGTTTAAAGAGAGTTTGGAAGACTGTTTGGTAGGCAAATACTTCTACTCTGTAGATGAATATCTTAACAGAGACTCTTAGACAAGCTTAATTAAAACATCTGTTGGGTTTTAGTTTTGAAAGCACTTGGTCACATTAGTGAAGATTAGGAATTTTGTGTACGACAAATTTATTAAAAGTGCATAACAATGTTTCATTCTGACAGTGTATCAATTCTGCAAATGTTAGAGGTTAGAGTCTCCTGCAATGTGTTCACCTGTTTTGACAATCTCCTGGCAAATGATCAGGGTGCTACGTATTATATTCAAGTGTTTTATTTTTTTTATGTTATACTTTCTGACGCGTTCCACACCCATGAGAAGCATCCCATTTTTGGATCTATAGAAAGAAAACTGAATTTACAGCAATCTAATCTACGAGGGTTATTCCAAAAGTAAGGTCCGATTGATTGCCAAATTGAAACCACAGTGAACATCAGAAATGTTTTACTTGTAACAATTAGCTACACCTTTCAGCTACTTCTCTACGTAGTCGCCGTTCTGACTTAGACTTTTGTCATAGCGTTGTACCAACTTTTCAATAGCCTCATCATAGAAGGCAGCCGCCAGTGCTTTCCGCCAATTCTCCACGCTGGCCTACACCTCGTTGTCTGTGTCAAAATGTTGTCGTCAAAGACAGCGGTTCATGTGACCAGAGATGAAACTCAGGGGGAGACAATTGCGGACTGTATTGTGGGTAATCTAACATTTCCATTTGAAAACGATGCAGGAGCATCTTCATTGCCCCTGCAGAATGTCGTACTTGGCGGCAGACACTATTTTCTAGACATCTTTACGCACTCACTGCGAGCTCAGAAATGAGAAGAGCGACGTGATGCTAACTGGGGTTATACTAGAGACACTACCCAACACATCTGTGCAAAGCTTTATCGGATTTTCATAGTCGTTTCCATTTCGCGACCGATCGGACCTTACTTTTGGAATAACCCTCGTAATTACATTGTTGTTCTCAACAGCGAAAATAATTTTTCCTCATACTTAACATTGTCTAGAAACTCATTGATGTATATCAAAACAATATTGGTCTTAAAACACTGCCCTCGTGGTTCCCCATGATAATGTATCTGGAATCTGAAAAATACTTTAGTAAAACCATTGCGTTATTTGATACCAATGCAACTCCAATCTTCGTAGCCTGTTTTCATATATTATAGCTACAAGGAACAGGACGGTTCCTTAGATTCTTAATGAATCTACTTTTTAGAACAGTGTTACGGTCAACAAGATCAAATGCCTTTGATAAACTTGAAAATATGGCTGTGATACATTCGTCCATGTCTAGTGTATCGCACCACACTTTTGTAAGTGCTGCTAAGGCTGCATCTGTAATTGTATTGCCGGCCGCTGTGGCCGAGCGGTTCTATGCGCTTCAGTCTGGAACCGCGCTGCTGCTATGGTCGCAGGTTCGAATCCTGCCTCGGGCATGAATGTGGTTGATGTCCTTAGATTTGTTAGGTTTAAGTAGTTCTAAGTCTAGGGCACTGATGACCTCAGATGTTAAGTCCCACAGTGCTTAGAGCCATATGAACCATTTTTTGTAATTGTGTTATTCCGGGAAGTGAACTGTGCTTCACTGTAGAGGCTATATTTATTCAAGTAACCCACTGTGTGTTTTTCATAAGGCATTTGATTTTCTTGAGAATGATGACAACAGAGAAATGGATCTGCAGTTTGTACATCTTGCAACCCCTGTTTTTACTACAAGCAAAACTCTTGCCTATTTCAGAAAATTTCGAGATGAAAGTCTTTTTGCTATGTCAGCTAATGGGAATTATGTGCTTCGTGCACATTCTTTAAGTACATGGGCTGGCATTTCCTCTATGCCTGATAACTACGTATTTTTTAATTTTTAGTGTCCCATACCTTAGTCAAGAATAATACACAGGGGAACGGAGAAGAACAATAAGGATCATTTAGATGAGGATCATTTTGGATTTAAGAAAGGTAAAAGCATCGTAGAGGCAGTTCACACGTTCGGCCAGATAACGAAATCTAGGAGGGAGAAAACTCAAGACAATTTCATAACACTCGTCAATCTAGAAAAAACATTCTACTATGTAAAATGGTGCAAAATGTTCGAAATTCTGAGAAAAAGAGGAGTACCATACAGAGAATGATGGATAACATAAAAATATGTACAAGAACCAAGAGAGAATAGTAATATTGCAAGACGAAGAATGAAGTGCTCAGATCGAAAGCGATGCTACAAATAGATGTCTTTTACCCCTAGTGTTCAATTTATACTTCGAAGAAGCAATGACGGAAATGAACAAAATGTTTAAGAGTGGGACTAAAATTCAGACTGAAAGGATATCAATGATACCATTTCCTGCTGACATTGCTGTCATTAGTGAATATGAAGAAGGATTACAGGATCTATTGGATAAGATAACAGTATGAGTACAGAATATGAATTGAGAGAAACCAGAAGAAAAGAAAAAGAATGAGATGTATCAGAAATGAGAATAGTGAAAAACTTAGTATCAAAATTGGGTATCGTGAAGTAGAAGAAGTTTAGGAGCTCTGAAACTTTGGAAGCATAATTACCTATGGTGCACGAAGCAATGAGGACATAAAACGCAGACTAGCACAGGCAAAGAGAGCATTCCTGGCCAACATTGCCCTTAATTTGAGGAAGAAATTTCAGAGGATATACATTTGCTGCGTAGCATTATATGGTTACCTCTCAGCACAGGCAACGCAGTGGCTGGCGGGCTTCACTTACCGACCAAGAGCAGGGACGTTTGCAGTAGTCAGTGATAACTGACAAGCAACACTGCGTCAAGTAACCGTAGGAATGAATGTGGATCGTACGACGAACGTGTCTGTTAGGACAATGCTGCGAAATTTTGCGTTACTGTGGTACGGCAGCAGACGACTGACAAGAGAGTCTTTGCTAACAACACAACAATGCCTGCAGCACCTCTCCTGGGCTCGTGACCATATCCGTTGTACATTACACGACTGTAAAACCGTGGCCAGTTCAGATGAGTCCCATATTCAGATGGTAAGGGCTCATGGTAGGATTCGAGTGTGGCGAGGATATCACGAAGCATGGACCAAAATTGTGAACAAGTCACTGTGCAAGCTGGTGGTGGTTCCATAATGGTGCGGGCTGTATTTACATGCAACGGATTTGGTCCTCTGGTCCAACTAAACAAACCACTGACAGGAATGGGTTGTGTTCGGCTACTTGGAAGCCATTTGCAGTCATTCATGGACTTCATGTTCGCAAACAACGATGGAATTTTTATGGATGACAGTGTGCCATGTCACCGGGCCACAATCGTTCGCGATTGGTTGGAAGAACTTTCTGGACATTTCCAGGCGAATGATTTTGAAACCCAGATCACCCGACATGAATCCCATGGGATATAATCGATAGGTCAGTTCGTGCACAAAATACTGCACCGGTGACACTTCCGCACTTACAGATGGCTGTAGAGGCAACGTGGCTCTACATTTCTGCAGGGGTCTTCCATGAGACATCAGGCTGCTACAGCACGCCGGACAAAAGGAGGTCCGACACGTTGTTGGGAGGCATCCCATGACTTTTGCCACCTCAGTGCATCCTGAGATGAAGTGGACAGCGCAGGAGAGAAATTCGTGGCTCGTTGAATCAAACCATTCAGAAGATTGACTGTCTGCATACAGGTTGATTATAATTGAAGTTAAACTTTCAACCGCTGTAGAAATAACACCACTGATCAGAATGACATCAGATTACAACGTAATATTATCGGAGAAGGGGGAAAACGTATGGCAGAAGGAAAATAAATACTTACAAAATGTAGCAATAGATGGCGCTGTAAGCCTTATAATTTAATAGTGGTCGACTAGAAATGACAAATCAATCATACAACAATGTCTAAGGTGTACGTGTGACGTTAAACAAACTGTACTACTCAGTGCGCGTGGGTGTACGGGTGTGATACTGTTAGTTACTTAAATCGGTTTTTAATTGTCCTGGGGCGAAAAACCGCATAAAAAGCATCAATCAAAATCAAATCTGATTATTAATTTCCGTATGACTGGCGCAAAACATGTTCAATATGCCGTCCACTGTCTTCTGCAACAAGTTGAAATCGAGAAATAGCATGTTCCACAACTGATAGAAGTGTTTCCGGGGTCAAGTAGAGAATGTGTTGCGCAATGCGTGCCCTCCATGCAGCTATGTTTGCAATCGGAACACTGATCACAAGATCTTTCAGATAGCCGCACAACCAGAAATCACACGGATTAAGATCAGGTGATAGAGACGGCCAGGCTGTAGGGAAATGGCGGCTGATAATTCTACCATTTCCGAAATGGCGCTTCAGAAGCTGCTTAACAGGATTTGTAATGTGCGGAGGTGACCTATCTTGCATAAAAATGGTCCCATCCAGACATCAACGGTGATGGAGAGCTGGAATAACGTGGTTGTGCAGAAGACACTCATAGCGTTTACCAGTGACGGAGCAGGTAACAGGACCGGAAGCACTTGTCTCTTCGAAAAAATATGGCCCTATGACAAATGATACCGTTATCCCGCACCACACAGTGGCCTTTTCAGGATGAAGTGGTACTGGTTGATGTGCGTGTGGATTTTCCATTGCCCATATTCGACAGTTCTGTACATTGGCATATCCTGTCAGATGGAAGTGGGTTTTGTCTGTCCACAAAATGTTCCACGGCCAATCATTGTCCACTTCCATGCGAGCAAGAAATTCTAAAGCGAACGTCTCTCTTGCTGGCAAGTCAACAGGAAGCAACTCGTGTAAGTGAATGGATAACAAAGAAGGATGTTTCGTAGGATTTTACGCCCCATGCTCACGGGTATGTCCAGTATTCGGGAAATTCTCCGTGCTCTACACGTTTCATCACCACCACTCGTCTCCTCCTGCATTGCTGTGGCCACTGCTACAACTGACGTCGAATCAATTCGTTTCCTCCCTGTACCATGTTGCACACCAAAAGAACCCGTCTTTTCGAATTTCCGAATCATTTTCTCCTGACCCACGGTAGTCATCAGACCAACGCCTTTTTTTCAATCTCTTCAGTGTCAGGAACTTCTGCATAGCGACATGAGCACAGTCACCATTCTTGTAATACAGTTTTACAAGCAGAGTGCGATCCTCCATTGGGCCAGCGACGGAGCGAGCACAAGGCGTAATGCTGCTGAGACAGTTCAGGAAGAAATGGAGACTGTAGCGGGTTCGTCTATGCACGGGGAAGTCAGCGCTCGTGCAGTCGCACTTCGCACCAGCATTCCATACACTACTGTTTGGTTGGCACTGAGGCGTACCCTGCGATGCCATCCGTTCAAAATCCATCGGCATCATGAACTGTTACCTGGTGATTTAGTGAATCGGAGGGCATTTGCGGTGTGGGCGTTTCAAAAGATGTCGGAAGATAACGATTGGTTGAGTAACGTGTTGTGGACCGACGAAGCTCATTTCACGCACCGAGGGTCTGTCAACGCCCACAACTGCAGAATTAGGGCTACCGAAAATCCTACAACTGTCGTCGAAACTCCACTGCACGACAAGAAAGTCACGGTATGTGTTGGATTTACCACATCTACCGTTATCGGGCCTTTTCTCTTCGAGGAAATGCGTGATTCTGTTTTTGTAACTGCTACCGTGACGGGTGAGAGGTAGGCCGATACGTTACAGAATCGCATCATCCCCAGCCTGGCTGATAAACACCTGCTGGAACGTAAGATGTTTATGCAGGATGGCGCTCCACCCCATATTGCTAGACGCGTGAAAGATCTCTTGGGCACGTCGTTTGGTGATGATCGTGTGCTCAGCCGCCACTTTCGTCATGCTTGGCCTACGAGGTCCCCAGACTTCAGTCAGTGTGATTATTGGCTTTGGGGTTACCTGATGTCGCAAGTGTATCATGATCGACCGACATCTCTAGGGATGCTGAAAGACAACATCCGACGCCAGTGTCTCACCATAACTCCGGACATGCTTTACAGTGCTGTTCACAACATTATTTCTCGACTACAGCTATTGTTGAGGAATGATGGTGAACACATTGAGCATTTCCTGTAAGGAACATCATCTTTGCTTTCTCTTACTTTTTTATGCTAATTATTGCTATTCTGATCAGATGAAGCGCCAACTGTCGGGCATTTTTTGAACTTTTGTATTTTTTTGGTTCTAATAAAACCCCATGTCATTCCAAGCAAGTGTGTCAATTTGTACCTTTATCTACTTTATTCCGTGATTTATTCAGTTTTCAACTTTATACTGACTTTTTGATCACCCGGTACTTCCAACATGATGAATGTCCGGCACATGGCTCGCTTGCGGTTGAAGTGGTACTGAATAACATATTTCATGACAGGTGGACTGGCCCGCACGTTCACCGGATTTCTTTCTGTGGGGAAAGTTGAAGGATATTTGCTATCGTGATCCACCGACAACGCCTGACAACATGCGTCAGCGCATTGTCAATGCATGTGCAAACATTACGGAAGGAGAACTGCTCGCTGTTGAGAGGAGTGTCGTTACACATATTGCCAAATGCATTGAGGTTGACGGACATCATTTTGAACATTTATTGCATTAATGTGGTATTTACAGGTAATCAAGCTGTAACAGCACGAGTTCTCAGAAATGATAAGTTCACAAAGACACATGTATCACATTGGAACAACCGAAATGAAATGTTCAAACGTAACTACGTTCTGTATTTTAATTTAAAAAACGTACCTGTTATCAACTGTTCGTCAAACATTGTGAGCCATATGTTTGTGACTATTACAGCGCCACCTATCATAAAGCGAAAAAAGTGGTCCAATTAAAACATTTTTATTTCTTAACGTACTTCATAAATATGTAATGAAAAATGGGGGTTCCTATTTAAAAAAAACGCAGTTGATATCCGTTTGACCTATGGCAGTGCCATCTAACGGGCCAGCCATAGCGCCATCTGGTTTCCTCCTTCAAGTTAGACAAGTTTCGTTCTTTGTAGTTTTTTCGTTTGACGCTTATTTCGTGAGATACTTGGCTCGGTCACGATCAATGGACCACCATGTAGATACCGCAATAAGGAATAGATCAATAAGCAGTACAGTTGAAGAGGGATGAACATCTCTAAAAAAAGGCACTCACAGAAGATGCAGAGAAAAATGGAGACAAAACTATAGGTACAAATAAGATAGCTGCGAAGAAACCACGGGTAACAGAAGAATTATTTCAGTTAATGGATGAAAGAATGAAGTACAATTTACATCATAACACAATCTGACTGCTTTAAAATTAACTCAAAAGAATGGCCCTGAATTAGAAGAAATCCTAACAATAACACATACATTTCACAAGTCACTTACTTCACCAAAAATCTTCATTACGTCAACCACAGCGGTACAGCAAGCACCAATACAACCAGCCAAATAAAAGGTTCTAACTACTGTAGGCCCTAACTACTGATATGCAGGTGGTTAGCAAAGGAAAGATTTTGTTGCAGAGCAAACAATGTATTTAACAGATTTTATCTTATTCATGTGACAACCAGTTCAAAAATAATATAATCGTCGGTGACATCCAGTTCCAAAAATGATATACTCGTCTGTTGTTGTGGTCTTCAGTCCAGAGACTGGTTTGATGCAGCACTCCATGTTACACTATCCTGTGCAAGCTTCTTCATCTCCAAGTACGTACTGCAACCTACATCCTTCTGAATCTGCTGAGTGTATTCATCTCTTGGTCTCCCTCTACGATTTTTACCCTCCACGGTGTCCTCCAATACTAAACTGGTGATTTCTTGATGCCTCAGACCATATCCTACCAACCGGTCCCTTCTTCTTGTCAAGTTGTGCCCCAATTCTATTCAATACCTCCTCATTAGATATGTGGTCTACCCATCTAATCTTCAGCATTCTTCTGTAGCACCACATTTCGAAAGCTTCTATTCTCTTCTTGTCCAAACTATTTATCGTCCATGTTTCACTTCCATACATGGCTACACTCCATACAAATACTTTCAGAAACGACTTCCTGACACTTAAATATATACTCGATGTTAACAAATTTCTCTTCTTCAGAAACGCTTTCCTTGCCATTGACAGTCTACATTTTATATCCTCTCTACTTCGACCATCATCAGTTATTTTGCTCCCCTAATAGCAAAAATCCTTTACTATTTTAATTGTGGCATTTCCTAATGGAATTCCCTCAGCATCACCCGACTTAATTCGATTACGTTCCATTATCTTCGTTTTGCTTTTGTTGATGTACGTCTTTTATCCTCCTTTCAAGACACTGTCCATTCCATTCAACTGCTCTTCCAAGTCCTTTGATGTCTCGGACAGAATTACAATGTCATCAGTGAACGTCAAAGTTTTTATTTCTTGTCCATGGATTTTAATGCCTACTCCGAATTTTTCTTTTGTTTCCTTTACTGCTTGGTCAATATACAGATTGAATAACATCGGGGAGAGGCTACAGCTCCGTATCGCTCCCTTCCCAACCACTGCTTCCCTTTCATGTCCCTAGACTCTTATAACTGCCATCTGATTTCTGTACAAATTGTAAATAGCCTGCCGCTCGCTGTATTTTACCCCTGCCACCTTCAGAATTTGAAAGAGAGTATCCAATCAACATTGTCAAAAGCTTTCTCGAAGTCTACAAATGCTAGAAACGTAGGTTTGCCTTTTCTTAATCTAGCTTCTAAGATAAGTCGTAGGGTCAGTATTACCTCACGTGTTCCCATATTTCTACGGAATCCAAACTGATCTTCCCCGAGGTAGGCTTCTATCAGATTTTCCATTCGTCTGTAAGGAATTCGCGTTATTATTTTGCAGCCGTGGCTTATTAAACTCATAGTTCGGTAGTTTTCACATCTGTCAACACCTGCTTTCTTTTGGATTGGAATTATTATATTCTTCATGAACTCTGAGGGTATTTTGCTTTCTCATACATCGTGCTCACCAGATGGTAAAGTTTTGTCAGGACTGGCTCTCCCAAGGCTGTCAGTAGTTCTAATGGAATGTTGTCTACTCCCGGCGCCTTGTTTCGACTTAGGTCTCTCAGTGCGCTGTCAAACTCTTCACGCAGTATCATATCTCCCATTTCATCCTCATCTGCATACTCTTTAATTTCCGTAATATTGTCCTCAATATTGTATAGACCCTCTATATACTCCTTCCACCTTTCTGCTTTCCCTTCTTTGGTTAGAACTGGGTTTCCATCTGAGCTCTTGATATTCATGCACGTGGTTCTCTTCTCTCCAAAGGTCTATTTAATTTTCCTGTAAGCAGTATCTATCTTACCCCTAGTGAGATAAGCCCCTATATCCTTACATTTGTCCTCTAGCCATCCCTGCTTAGCCATATAATCGTCAACAAAATTAATTCTCCATGACGGACAGGTCCAGGCCTTCCGTTCGCGCTAACGCTTCATACCTCTAACCTCGATCACTGCTAATTATTAACTCCAACCTCTACCACTGCTGACTATTAACTTCCAACTGCCATCACTTCTGGTTATTCACTTCAGACTGCGAGTCCGAGCAGCCACAGAGTCTCTTACGTAGGACTCACAGCGCTGTCAGAGTTATTAACGCAGCATATCGCGCTGCCAACATAGAAACATTACAAAAGGCTAGTTACACAGCGCCCCTGCTCCTTCCAAAAAAATTTAAAAAGCGTTTTGAGCAGTGGACAAGACTAATTTGTTAAAAAATTTTATGTTAACAATATTCAAATACATCAGATGCACACAATTAGTAATTTACTGTTGGTCAGTAAAGCAAAAGATGTCTTCCCAGTCCCTAAAGACAGTCCTAATCATTCATCAGGAGAGTAGTCTATGAGAGTTTTATGCACAAAGTCTGAGCAGTAAAAGAATTTGTACCTCGATGCAGTCTTGAAGAAGTAGTGTTGTCCTCTCAACGGAAACACATGCTGACTCTTGACATGAAGACATGAAGGTTGGTAATGGGCTACAACAGAGCAGACCCACAGTATAATCAGTCGAAGTCTTGAAGTGTATTGGTAGAATTGGTAGGTCACCAGAGAGCAGACGCACAGTATTACTTGTAGAGATTATTACAGTAATGGGCCACCAAAGGTGCAGACCCACTGTAGTCCTTGTAGAGACGGCCAGTAGCCATCCGTTGCGATTGCGCAGGTGCACAATCACAATAGAAGAGTCTTGAGGATAATGTAGCAAGTACATGAACCACTGTTTGTGCACTCATTAACTATTATTATTATTATTATTATTATTATTTGTAATGTCCTTAGAAAGCACTAACACAGTCATATAACCTCTGAGATTTTATAGAAAGTGTACAACCTAGCTTCCGCGGTTTTTCTGATAGGTGGCGACAACGGTAAGTAGCGGTCGAAAGAAACACATCGCAGACGTCAGGTAGTTAGGTTGGACCTCGGTCAACATAATCTCAATGTTGAAATGCGTGTCAGTTCTTAAGTGACCGAACTGCAGATGTAATCGGTCCCTAGACTTACACACTACTTAAACTAACTTATGCTAAGAACAACACACACACACACACACACCCATGCCCGAGGGAGGACTCGAACCACCGGCGGGAGGGGCCATTCAGTCAGTGACATGGCGCCTCTAACCGCGCGGCCACTCTGCGCGGCAACATAATCTCATTCAAACATTGGTCGATTTGTGTCGGCATCCTAAAGTTGTTCATGATTGAAAATGTCAGTTTACGATCCTAATTCTCGTCATTTGCGGGAGTTGTTGCTGTTTTGTTTCAATATTAAAGAAGCAGTGGCTGAGTCTCGTCGAATGCTCTCAAGTACG
The DNA here is from genome assembly GCF_023864345.2 of Schistocerca serialis cubense. Lineage (NCBI taxonomy): Eukaryota > Metazoa > Arthropoda > Insecta > Orthoptera > Acrididae > Schistocerca > Schistocerca serialis. The sequence continues at coordinate 786,351,599 of NC_064642.1, forward strand.
TATGGTTAGGAAGCTATTAGTGAAAGAACTTGTCATGAATGGTTTCAACGCTTCAAGAACGGTGATTTTAACGTCGTAGACCGGCATAGTGAAGGATGAGAGAATGTTTTCGAAACATGCAGAATTGGAGACATTGCTGAGTGAAGACTCGCGTCAAACTCAAGAAGAATTGGCAAGATTAGCGGGAGTGACACAGCAAGCCATTTCAAAACGTCTCAAGGCTATGTCCATGATTCAGAAAGATGGAACTTGAGTCCTGTGTGAGCTGAAACCAAGAGACGTTGAACGGCGTTTGTGTGTTTGTGAACAGTTGCTTCAGAGGCAAAAACGGAAGGGATTTCTGCATCGCATTGTGACTGGCAATGAAAATTGGGTTCATTACGATAACCCTAAACCCAAAAAATTATTGGGATATTCCGGACACGCTTCCACGTCTACGGTCAAACCGAATATTTATGGTTCCAAGATCATGCTCTTCATTTGATGCGACCAGCTCGGTGTCGTGTACTTTGAGGTGTTAAAACCAAGTGAAACAATCACAGATGCTCGTTACCGAATGCAGTTAATGCATTTGAACAGAGTACTGAAAGACAAGCGGCCGCAATACAGCGAGAGGCACGATAACGCACGACCCCACGTTACAAAAGAGGTCTAAACGTACCTGGAAACGTTAAAATGGGCAGTCCTACCCCACCCGCCGTATTCTCCAGACGTTGCTCCCTCTGACTATCACCTTCTTAGATCAATGGTGCATGGCCTGGCTGACCAACACTTCGGATGTCATGAAGAAGTCATAAATTGCATCGATTCGCGGTTCGCTTCAAAAGATGAACAATTTTTTCGACGGAGAATTCCTACACTGCACAAAAGGTGGGAGGAAGTAGTGGCCATCGATACATGTGTAACCAATTGGTTTCATTAAAGCCTCAAATGTTGGGGAAAAAACGGCGGAAGCGAAGTTGTACACCTTGTACGAGTATGACCAACAGACAAATGCGTGCAGTTAAGTGACCCCCTATTATTTACTTACATTACAGAATTGGCGTCTATACAATTTCAATTTTACAGCATACAAATTCAGTCACAAATGTAAAGAAAACATCATTACAGTAAAGAACGTGATAATACAGATAACATTTGTTGTAATACTGGCCTTACAAAAGGAATAGCAATTATGACATATCTAAATAAATGAAAAATGAGAATATCCTTAGAAATATTAATTTGACACATAGCATTAAAAGAAAAGAGAATAGAATAAAAAATGTCTGAACGTCTTTCCAAAGTAAAAACAGGTTAGATTTAAGGATAACAGTATTCCTCATCATAGTGAACGCAGCTTAGTATTAGAAGGGGAAAAAAAATCATACCAAATTTATCAGGTAAACACACAGACACAGGAAGAACACAAACACATAAGGGTACACATAAACACATAGCGGAATAACACAAAGGAAAAGACACGGGCTGTTTCCAGTGTGACATTTGGTACAGCAGTACTTCTGGTGAGCATTCTGTACCTCTTTTTAATAATTTTTTTCAATAGTACCCTTCATACTGATCCCTCTATAACTTTCAGCCAACACTACTTCATTTAATTCTTTGAGATTTCCCTTAGTTCAACAGTTGTTCCTATAAAAGCCCTGTCTATCTGTATTTATGCTTTCATATATTTCTTACCTCATCATTTGTTTATAAGAAAATCCTACTTCACAAAATAATTGTTATTATACAATACTCTTTGGTCAAAACTTTTCCTTATAGCTTCTCAATGCATTTCTTCCCAACTCATCATTTCTTCCCCTATTAAGCTAACTTAAATCTGTTGAGCTCAGATATATGAACTAGAGAACGAGGCAGTGCAGCAGCACAAAACATTTAACACAAAAACCACAACGGAAAAAATGGAAATTGGCAAAGCAAGCAACAGTGTATCTAAATTAGCAAGGCAAATGCAACATTACACCTAATATAAGGCAATATGCAGCCAACAAGAAAAATAAATCAGTGTTAAAACTGGCTTATCAGAGTAATACAAAGTAAAATTCAGTGTGACTATACCTGACAAATAGAAGCCGTAAATGCAATAACATGAGAGAGCACAAGCAGAAAAAATATTACAGTAAAGACAGCAATGCAGATAAGAGAAATATCTATTCACATTTTAATGTCTATGTCACATCACTAAAGTGGTGCACCACAAAAACTTATTCTACCAAAAAATTACCAAGTCTTTCAAAAGAAAATTATGTATGCAATTCCTGTTACTAGTCCTTTCAAGTGTTCTTTCTTATTGACCTTTCCTTTTCAAGTGCTCTTTTTAAAGAATGTGGATCATAAAATTATTATTTAATGGATATGTTGTTCACATTAGCATATGTATTAACTTTTGTTTTATAAAACCAATGCTACAGCACAAATATGTACAAAGCAAAGCGTAAAAACATCATTCACTAGCCATATAGCATTTCATAAGTCAGTAAGAAGTCTCTTAACTCTCATAGAAAGATACTTGTCATAATCAGCAGTGTAGATGTAAGAATATTTCTCATCCCTTCATAAGCATTTCTGTAAGTACCACAAGGTATGAGCTCCAAAGCGTAATCATATATTTCCAAGTGACAGTGTGTCGTGTTTGTGGTGCGTTCTGTAAAGAAATGTCAATAGCGAGATTAACGGCGTCTCTTTTCTGCAGGTCTACGAGCACTTGCGGAAGTACGGAGAGCTTCAGAGCAGTACAAGTAACGCTAAAAGTCCACACAACATGGGTATATTTCAAAGCAGCTAGCGTACAGCTGGATGCTGCAGAACGTTACCTCAAGGTCACATACACTTTTTACGAAAATATTTACGGCAGCATTTTGAGCTATAATGACAGTTTGATAACAATAAAAAATTTCAAAGGTTGAAAAATTACAGTGCAAGTGTGCAGAAACGAAATCTCATCAATAACAGTGTCCAAAAATTTCTGTCAGCATTGTGGTACACACATTCACATATATACTCGCATCTCATAATTCCTGGTGTCCAACATTCTTTCTCACAAACCAGAGTCCCTAACCCCTACTAATTATTTATATACATATATGTCGATACTGCCTCAATACTTCATCATAATAAACACATGGCGTAATCATATTCCTCATATAGCATCATCTTATTGATTGTAAATATATCTCAACATCATAATACACATCATCGTCCTAATAAAATCATCATAACACACCAATCAAATCTCAAAATTGTCGTAGCTTCCTTCAATTATCTCAAAAGCTCTAAAAAATATTCCTCATATAGCATCATCTTAGTGATCGTAAATATATCTCAACATCGTAATACACATCATCGTCGTAATAAAATCATCATAACACACCAATCAAATCTCAAAATTATCGTAGCTTCCTTCAATAATCTCAAAAGCTCTAAAAATATTCTCTGCGCGTTTCAATGTCATCTACCTCAAACGTACTTCAAAAATCATGATCCCATAGGAAATACATCTCTCAAAGCTCTCACATTATCACAATGGCTCTGAAAATATATGTGAACAATTCACAGAATTTCCTAAATGCGAAGTAATCGAACTGTGTAATTACGTAGGCATGTGTCACTGACGTACTATATGTTCATTTCTCTCAATAAAATGACGAGATAGCTGTGTAATTCTGTGTTAGAGAAATATGGTACTGATGTGTAAAACAGTGTTAGCAAATACCATATCAGCTAGGGCTCTTTGCGCTTGCCACACACATGGTACACAAAGTAGGTGTACCCCATGAGGAATAATGTAATCATATGCTCATTGTAGCTATACCACAAAGGTCATTAACAAAACATGTTCTACTTTCCAGAATAGCGCAGAAAAACTGTGCAGACACAAAATAGATACAGTGCAAAAGCAATGATGAAGATTGTGTCACTCCTAAGCGTCATAGTATAATCGTGTAGTTGTCAAACAAACCAAATACTGTGCTGTCTGAGACCTCTCAAGAAGTACTTTAAATAAAAATGTCTTTCCAAATAAACCAAAATGGTGCAGCAAAACCTCCTTATCAGTATATGTTCCAAGAATGTGGACTTTATAGTCAGCCGGCTGTTGTAGCCGAGAGGTTCTAGGCGCTTTAGTCTGGAACCGCACGACTGCTACTGTCGCAGGTTCGAATCCTGCCTCGGGCATGGATGTGTGTGATGTCCTGAGGTTAGTTAGGTTTAAGTAGTTCTAAGTCCTAGGGGACTGATGACCTCAGATGTTAAGTCTCATAGTGCTTAGAGCCATTTGAACCATTTGAACTTTATACGTAATTGACGTAATTATGCAGCTAACAAGCAAAAATGTACACACAATAAGACCGTGTCATCTGTTCCCCATGAACCTAGACTCGTAAAATTACTGAATTAATTGATATTCATGCCAGCTACGTTGTCAGTTTCATAGGTACGTTTTGTGGCTGCCTGCAATGCGAGTCATTGTCTATTATCTCTTTGTTGTCACACATCGTTACTGAGATTTGGCGATCTAACTTCTACAATAGCAGCTTGTCGATAGGGCCCTGCCGTAGTTGAATCACACCAGTTCCGATTAAATTCAGGTCTGTCGTCATGACTATAGCGTCTGTCGTTTTGTTGGTAATTTCTTTCTTGTCGGTTAAGTGGTGGAGAACCTGTCCTGGAACCATAAGTGTGAGGTGGACCGTTGTGTCTGAAGTCATTTCGTCTCCCTTGATAATAATTGTTTTGGCTCCCATATTGTCTACTTCTACGGTTATCTCTGTCATAACTACGGAAATCTGATCTTTCTCTGTAACTATTATTATTTTGCCAATGGTTGTCATACAGGTGGTATCTGTTTTGATCACGATTTGCGTTATAAGAGTGACCTCATCGTGTCCTGTTATTATTTCTGTCGTCACGGAATTGTGATGGATGTGATCTGTAATTGTTGTTTTCCTGTTTTTGTATCATGCGATTGTCTGCGTCAATTTCCAATTCTTGCAACAGTCCCTGAAAAGCTTCGATATCATCTTTGCAACGTCCTGCCAAGATAAAATGTCTTAAATGTTCAGGCAATTTAATCAAGCAATCACGGATGAGTTCTGAGGGACTGTACGGATGTGACAAATACTGATTTTTGTGCAACATATCTTCAAAATATTTTACAGGATTGGAAAATTCAGACGGTTCGAAACGTTTCATAGTTATAATGCTGTGTTTTACTCGATATTCAGTAGCCAGAGACCAATATGCACAAAGGAAGAAAGGGTAAAAATCTCCTTCACTGTGACAGTCGCGAATAACCGATCGCGTTCTTACAGCTGGTTCATTCTCTAAAAAGCCACGCATAAATACTAATCTATGTTCTAATGACCATTTATGAGGAAAGCAATGAGCAAATTGATGAAGCCAAGGTTCTGGATGAATGTCATTACCGGAAATCTTGAATGTTTTAAATTTACATGTACTGATGAAGAGCTTTTAGTCAAAATCATCGTGTCGGCGCGTCGCAAATCGATCATTCTTACATCGTGTCGGTGGATCCATCTAAAGGCTCGGTGCACCTTCCTAACTCCTTTCAAAATCTCCAAAATACCCTGTGTTATTACTTTGTGACTTTTCCGTAGTTCTAAATCCCTCTTCCCGTGTCGGAGAGCGAGCATCCTCTGAAGTATGTAACTCTTGTGTTACCTGTGTCAATTGATCCTGTACTTCCCACACTTCTCTTTTGTGTTGGATATTAACTTGATTCTGATTTTGTTTGAATTTACTAATTTTCTCGTACTCTTCTGTCACTAAAGGCTACTGGCCTTATGTCATTCAAACCATAGATAAATTTGTTAATTTCTCCGAAAGTTCGGCTACTTTTTCCGATAATGTGCTGATTTCCTCTGTGTTTTTATGAACCACATTTTAGAGTATCTACTGCGTCCTTCAGGTTTTCTTGAGTTTTTGCACGTTGCGTAACCGATCGGTAGATGCAACTGAGTCAGTTTTGCTTGCAAGGTGTTTTGATTTTCCTGAAAAATAATCTGCGGTTTTTTTATGGCTGCTTATTTATTCTGTAATTTGTTTTCATGACGCGGAAAAATAGGCTGAAAATGATCACAAATTTTTGTTTTTATATCTTTGCAAATTTTTTGGCATTTCGATTCGATTTTAAGTAGCTCAGCGGTTAAACCTTCATGTCTTTGTTTAAGCGTTTGCTCAATTTTGTCAAACTTTTGGAGTTGTTGCTGTATTTGTTTTTGATTTTGTTCCATACTGTCTAAGTTTTGAAGATTTTGTTCCATTGTGTCTAACTTTTGAAACTTTTATTCCATTTGTTGCATTAATTGCAATAACAATGTATTAGTGACTGAAACATGTTCCTCTGTGTTTTTGGCAGTGCATTTGCACCGGCAACATTCGTATTTTGAAAAGCAGAGAATGTGTCTTCATCTAATTGAGAAAAAGGTGATGACGCAAAACCCGAATCTACTGGTATTTGCAAATATTTTGTTCTGTCATTTAGCATTCCTGAAGCGAACAGTTACCGACGCATCGATCGGCAGTACATCCCTGTTCACTGATTGTTTCACTGCCTACACCACTCTTTATTCCCTGGTCCATGTCCCTATGCACATTACCAAATTTTGTCTCGAACATTTCTTACTTCATTACAAGGTGGTACTAATACGCTACGCTCGTCTTCACTGTCATTTCTTAATTTGCTTTGTAGCCTAGTGTTACATTTCTCACACGCCATGATTATCACAGTATTTCACACGATAAAACAGAAAAAAACTTAATTTAAAAAGGAAAACAAGAAGACATGTTAAAATTGCACTGAAAACAATAAATATCTAAGTGGCAAACGCGACAGTAAGATACTTAATGCTAATCCACATGCATGTCACAACTACTTCGATCATTACAATACAATACAACAATTACAGCAACTACAAAGGATAATTTCATATACAATAACGCACTAGAAATAAACAATAACTAATTTCTAATCATGCACTAATCATTTGAACTACAAGAAAATCAGAAGATTCCAGTGAGGTAACCTGGCAGGGTTGCCAGGTGAAACTTCTTAATATGATTTTACTTATACTGGAGTAACTGAGAAGGTGAAACTTCTTAATTTCATATTTTTTTTAGAGATTGACACCCTGTCTCTTTGCTTCTCTTTATCATTTCAACACTGACCTAAGGAATTTGTCCTGACAAACACAACTCAAACTTCTCCCATTCATTAATTGCTCACAACAATCAAGGTTTACGCGATTTGACTGCTTTAAAATTAACTCTAAATAAAGGTCCTGAATTAGAAGCAACACATACATTTCATAAGTCACTTACCTCACTGAAAATGTTCATTACATGAATTACAGCGATACAGCAAGCACCAATACAGCCAGCTAAATAAAAGATTCTTACTACTGTTGGCTCTAACTACTAATAGGCAGGTGGTTAGCAAAGGAAAGATTTTATTTCAGATCAAACAATGTATTTAGAAGCATTTGCCTTAAACCTGTGACAACCAGTTCAACAATTATATAATCGTCTGTGACATCCAGTTCCCAAAATTATATAATCGTCAACAAAAGTAAATCTCCATGACGGACACGTCCAGAGCTTCCACTCTAGCTAACACTTCAGGCCTCTAACCTTCGTCACTGCTAACCGTTAACTTCCAACCTCCATCACCGCTATTAACTTCCAACTGCATACACTGCTGGCTGTTCAGTTCAAACTGCGAGTCCAACCAGCCACAGAGTTATTAATGCAGTCTATCGTGCTGCCAACATACAAACATATAAACAGGCTACTTACACAGGGAAATTCAGGGATACAAAAATACAAGTCACCGAGGAAAGAAATAAATAGGAAGTACAAGGAAGCTAAGACGAAATGGCTACATAAAAAATGGGAAAATATCGAAATAGAAATGATTGTCCGAAGGACCGACTAAGTATGTAGGAAAGCTAAAATACTCTCTAGGGAAATTAAAGCAAGAGTGGTAACATTAAGAGTGTGACGGGAATTCCATTGTTAAATGCAGAGGAGAGAGTGGATAGGCAGAAAGAGTACATTGAGTGGCTCTATGAGGGAGAGGATTTGTCTGATGTGATAGAAGCACAAAAAGGAGTCGATTTAGAAGAGGTAGGGGATCCATTATTAGAATCAGAATTTAAGAGAGTTTTGGAGGCCTTAAGATCAAATAAGGCAGGAGTGATAGATCACATTCCACCAGAATTTGTAAAATCATTTGGGGAAGTGGCAACAAAACGACTATTCATGTTGGTGTGTAGAATGTATGAGTCTTCCGACATACCATCTGACTCTCGGAAAAATATCATCCACAAGATTCCGAGGACGGCGAGAACTGACAAGTGCGAGAATCATCGTACAGTCAGCTTAACAGCTCATGCATCCAAGTTGCTCACAAGAATAATATACAGAAGAATGGGAAAGAAAATTGAGGATGTGCTAGATGACGATCAGTTTGGCTTTAGGACAGGGAAAGCACCAGATAGGTAATACTGAAGTTGCGTTTGGCAATGTAAGCAAGACTAATGAAAAATCGAGACACGTTCATAGGATATGTCGACCTTGAAAAAGCATTCTACAATGTAAAATGTTGCAAGGGGTTCGAAATTCTGAGAAAAATAGGGATAAGGTATAGGGAGGGATGGGTAACATACAATATGTACAAGAGCCAATTGGGAATAGTAATAGTGGACAACCAAGAACGAAGTTCTCGAGTTAAAAAGGATGTAAGACAGGAATGTAGCCTGTCGCCCATGCTGTTCAGTTTGTACATCAAAGAAACCGTGATGGAAATTAAACCAAGGTTCGTTAATGGAATTAAAATTCGAGGTGAAAGGATATCAGTGATACGATTCGCCAATGATACTGCTATCCACAGTGAAAGTGAAAAAGCATTACATGATCTGCTGAATGGAATGAACAATGTAATGAGTGCAGAATATGGAATGAGAGTAAATCGAAGAAAGACGAAAATAATGAGAATTAGCAGAAATGAGAACAGCGAAAACTTAACATCAGGATTGATTATCACGATGTAGGTGAAGTTAAGGAATTCTTTTTACCTAGGCAGTAAAATAACCAATAATGGAAGGAGCAAGGAGGACATCAAAAACAGACTAGCACTGGCGACAGGGGCATTCCTAGCCAAGAGAAGGCTTCTAGCATCAAACGTACGCCTCAATTTGAGGAAGAAATTCCTGAGAATGCACGTTTGGAGCACGGCATTATATGTTAGTGAAACATGGGCTGTAGGAAAACCACAACAGGAGAGAATCGAAGCATTTCAGAGGTGGTGCTACAGACGAATGTTGAAAATTAGGCAAACTCATAAGGTAAGGAATGAGGAGGTTCTGTGCAGTACCGGAGAGGAAAGGAATATGTGGAAAACATTGACAAGGAGCTGGGACAGGATGGTAGGACATACGTTAAGAGATCAAAGAATGACTTCCGTGGTACTAGAGTGAGGAGTAGAGGGTGAAAACTGTAGAGGAAGACAGAGAGGGGGACACATCTAGCAAATAGTTGAGGACGTAGGCTGCAAGTGCTACTCTGTGATGAAGAGGCTGGCACAGGCGAGGAATTCGTCAGAAGAGAGACGAGTGAAAAACAAATAAAGAGAGAAACAACCAACAGGGACGAGATCAGACGAAGTCAATACATATCAAATTGCTAATTAGCACAGCATATTAACGTAGCATCAAAATTAATAAAAGAAATTGAAAAATTACAATAACGAATGCAAAATTAGACAAAAAATTTAAACTTAAAATGCAAACATTATCGAAAGTCTTGGCATTCCCGGGACTGATACTATATCGCTAACAGGCAAAAATCGTCGAGATTCTCAATTCCCAGGATGGTTGAACTATCTGCACACATAATTAAATTTGTACGAAACACTCGAAGTGCTAGTCCTCCGAGCACCTTCCGGTTCTTTTTATTGTTTGGTGCAGTACTGGCTTTTAAAAATAAAAAAATGAAATAAACAGTTGTCCCTTAGGCATAAACTGTTCTTGGTCAGCACTTTCGCTCTTAGCTCATCACTTTCCTCTCTTTGAAAAGTAATATCTGAAAAACGCACAAAGGTTGGATTGCACTGACTGGCCTAGAAAAATCATTTGATAATGAACAGACCAACAAAAGGTGGGAAAAGTCGAAAGAAATAGAGTTGGATCAAAGACTGTTAAGAGTTTTTATGAAATGATATCAAAACAAGACAGCAATGGAAGAATTGGGAATAATTGGACAGAAGAATTGGAGGTGATAAAGCGTCTGCAGCAGTGATGTGGGAATGATTTCCAGAATCGTGTACAGCTCTGTCAGTGGGCACAGCATCTAATCCTCGCCAACCCGAACTTCTTCTCTAGTGTTCTATTTACCGAAGAATGTTCCTTCTCTATCAAAGAACAGGTAAACACAAGAAACATACATTATTGGACCAGACAGGTAGAACATCAGCATCAATGGAGAGTTAACGTCTGGTGTGGGATGCTTGTCACTACAATTATTGGCCTTCATTTCATCAATGGTGGTCTAAACGGCACAGCGTATGCCAACTTCCTCAGACGAATTCTTCTTCCTCTTCTGGATGAAGTGCGGTTAAGAACCAGAATGCTTATGTGGTATCAACACGATGGATGTCCAGCACATAATGCCTTGCGTGCACGTCGTGGTCTGAACCGAAGGTATCCTGCCAGATGGAGTGGTCGAGGAGGAACAGTTACTTGGCCTGCTAGATCTCCTGATTTAAATTCTCTGGACTTTCTTCTTTGGGGATACATAAAAGACGTTGTCTATCTCGATAATCTAACAACTCCAGAGGACATGCAGGAACGTATCGTGCTTGCTTGTAATGCTCTTCAGCAGACAACAGTGGAAGCGGTAAATGATTCTTTCATTAAACGAGTGCACCAGTGTATCGGCGTCCAGCGTCATCATTTTGAGCACATCTAAATGTTCTACTCCCGGACAATGGTACAGGAGAGCCAATGTCAATTTTATGTTATGTTTTTACTTGGTTTTCATTTGTTTTCTGACAGCTCCAGGAAGTAGACAAGTTTGTGATCCCGGGCTCAAAGACAATGTTGTGTTGTGTAATTAATAACGTTGTGTTTCAGCGAATGGTACACTATGATACATTTTTGAATACGTTTTTAGGAGAGGAAATGAATTACTGAATTATAAATACAGGGTGCCATTTAAAAAAAGTCATCCCGCTGTTCATATCTTTGGAAAAAACTAAGCTACAACGAAGGCAATCATGCTGATTGATGTCTCCCTGACTGCTAAGGAACATTTGTTCGAAAAATTTTGTAATTTGCATCTGGACAAACATTTAGGGTGGTCAAGATATGTGGGACACCCTGTATAGTGATTGGTACGGCTGCATTATTTCTCGTCACGATCGCAACTGTTAAGTCTACAGTATAATAGAGTCGCAAACAATGACTGCTAGAAATTCAGCAGTAATGATTAAGAAAGCCGTACCCAAGAAGGTAGCTGCGAAGAAACCATGGGTAACAGAAGAAATACTTCAGTTGATTGATGAAAGGAAGAAGTAAAAACATGTTCCGGGAAAATCAGGAATACAGAAGTACAAGTCGCTGAGGAATGAAATAAATAGGAAGTGCAGGGAAGCTAAGACGAAATGGCTGCAGGAAAAATGTGAAGACATCGAAAAAGATATGATTGTCGGAAGGACAGACTCAGCATACAGGAAAGTCAAAACAACCTTTGGTGACATTAAAAGCAACGGTGGTAACATTAAGAGTGCAACGGGAATTCCACTGTTAAATGCAGAGGAGAGAGCAGATAGGTGGAAAGAATACATTGAAAGCCTCTATGAGGATGAAGGTTTGTCTGATATGATAGAAGAAGAAACAGGAGTCGATTTAGAAGACATAGAGGATCCAGTATTAGAATCGGAATTTAAAAGAGCTTTGGAGGACTTATGGTCAAATAAGGCAGAAGGGATATACAACATTCCATCATAATTTCTAAATTCATTGGGGGAAGTGGCAACAAAACGAATATTCACGTTGGTGTGTAGAATATATGAGTCTGGCGACATACCATCTGACTTTCGGAAAAGCATCATCCACACAATTCCGAAGACGGCAAGAGCTGACAAGTGCGAGAATTATCGCACAATCAGCTTAACAGCTCATGCATCGAAGCTGCTTACAAGAATAATATACAGAAGAATGTAAAAGAAAATTGAGAATGCGCTAGGTGACGATCAGTTTGGCTTTAGGAAAAGTAAAGGGACGAGAGAGGCAATTCTGACGTTACGGCTAATAATGGAAGCAAGGCTAAAGAAAAATCAAGGGACTTTCATAGGATTTGTCGACCTGGAAAAAGCGTTCGACAATCTAAAATGGTGCAAGCTGTTCGAAATTCTGAAAAAAGTAGGGGTAAGCTATAGGGAGAGACGGGTCATATACAATACGTACAACAACCAAGAGGGAATAATAAGAGTGGACGATCAAGAACGAAGTGCTCGTATTAAGAAGGGTGTAAGACAAGGCTGTAGCCTTGCGCCCCTACTCTTCACTCTGTACATCGAGGAAGCAATGATGGAAATAAAAGAAAGGTTCAGGAGTGGAATTAAAATACAAGGTGAAAGGATATCAATGATACGATTCACTGATGACATTGCTATCCTGAGTGAAAGTGAAGAAGAATTAAATGATCTGCTGAACGGAATGAACAGTCTAATGAGTACACAGTATGGTTTGAGAGTAAATCGGAGAAAGACAAAGGTAATGAGAAGTAGTAGAAATGAGAACAGCGAGAAACTTAACATCAGGATTGATGGTCACGAAGTCAATGAAGTTCAGGAATTCTACCAACTAGGCAGTAAAATAACCAAAGATGGACGGTGCAAGGAGGACATCAAAAGCAGACTCGCTGTGGCAAAAAAGGCATTTCTGGCCAAGAGAAGTCTACTAATATCAAATACCGGCCTTAATTTGAGGAAGAAATTTCTGAGGATGTACGTCTGGAGTACAGAATTGTATGGTAGTGAAACATGGACTGTGGGAAAACCGGAACAGAAGAGAATCGAAGCATTTGAGATGTGGTGCTATAGACGAATGTTGAAAATTAGGTGGACTGATAAGGTAAGGAATGAGGAGGTTCTACGCAGAATCGGAGAGGAAAGGAATATGTGGAAAACACTGGTAAGGAGAAGGGACAGGATGATAGGACATCTGCTAAGACATGAGGGAATGACTTCCATGGTACTAGAGGGAGCTGTAGAGGGCAAAAACTGTAGAGGAAGACAGAGATTGGAATACGTCAAGCAAATAATTGAGGACGTAGGTGGCAAGTGCTACTCTGAGATGAAGAGGTTAGCACAGCATCAAACCAGTCAGTAGACTGATGACAAAAAAAAAAAAAATCCCAAGTTCCAGGAGGGAGAGAGTGCCCCCTCTTGCCCTCCCCGCAGCCCCCACCACTCCCCGCTTTTTGCGGACACTTATGTCACTAACTTCGAACAAATCGCAAGTCACGCATAGTTTAAAATACGATAACACACACACATAGAAGAAAAAAAGGTGGCCGTAACTCCAGCCTAGCCAGGTGGGTTGCGAAAAATTGAGTGTAAGAGTAGCTGGAGAAAATATCTCTGTAGCACAGTTCCTGACACTGAACGTCAGACACTTAACGGTGAACCAGGGCAAGCTCATCAAAGTCGTTGTATTTGGCTTCTCATTGAAGATGACAAACATATCAAAGAAGAGCTGGAAGCGATGTATAGCTGGCACGGTAGCTCAGTGTGTTAGCTCAGAACGTTTTCTGGCCTTTGTAATAACTGAATGAATGGTCATCGGTGAACTTCAAAGGGTGTTATGGGACGTCCGCCCCTAACAAATGCAATGGATAAAAAGCACCGGTGGCGCAGTCGTTAATGGAACTGCCTAATGAACAGGACGTCCCGGTTCGAATCCAGGACCGCCACACAATTTCACTAGTCGCTGCTTATTCCGCATACAGTCCCTAGGCAGTTGACATCAAAAGGTCCTCTCTTCCGTTTGCTTTCCTATCCCCCGACCGCTCTCGATTTTCAGTTTACGTAAGACTTCGTTTTGTTGTCATTGCCAAAAGTAGTGCCAGCAAGCAGTTCTAGAGACTGCTATTATCACGGAGTTCAATAAAAAGCCGCGAGAAGGCAGTTCCTCCCGGACGCAGGTAACGGCAACGGCATCGTCCACCAACGAGTGTGGCGAAGCGTCGCGAGGGCGCAGCACCTCTTAGCCCGCCAAAATGATGCAGCGGTGCGGCGCCCAGCTGATCGTACAAACTGGTCTCAGAACGGGACGTACTCCGCCGAAACTTGTGCGTTGTAGTTGTAGACGGACTCCAGCTGACATTACAAATCAGCGGCAGCACCAAGGATGGGCAGTTCACCGGGCTTCCATGAACTGTCAACTAACATAAGACATCGCCGACAGCCGAAGAGCGTCGCAACGTCAGTAGCTAAGCAAAAGAATCTCGACAACTTGGTTAATATATTGGCTGGTTTCATCGAAATTATCCTCGATATGTTCGAGGACCTCGAAGGGTCTGTAGAAGGAAGTGTAGACCTAACAACATCGATGGAGGACTCGGCAGCCAAGTTTGTTTGTATATTACATGACGACGTAACCTTTTGACCATCGAGAGGCACTCTTGAACCAACAAGTTTCAAGGCGTTGCTGTCACACCCTGGAGTTACCTCTCTGGAAGCTGATTTAAGTGCCAAAAAATGTGGTCTGGAAGTCAAGGTTTACGAACACCAGAAGACGTTGCCTACAACCATTGGCTAGATGTCGCGATACTTAAGTGAGCGGCTTCCGTGATCCGACCATATACAACACCATCCCCCTCCCCCGAACAGACGCCTCCAGACGCCTTAAACGTCACGACAGTCAAAATGGGGCATCTTTTATCACCGCCACCACCAGAGCTGCTATGTTCTCAGACCACATCCTAGTGGTCTTTGAAATGGAAATAGACGCCGCTCCGTGTAGCACAGTGGTTCACGATCTTTGTGACACTGATACACCGTGTGTAATCAGATCTTAGCTAGTATCGGCCTGTTTGTTTAGGGCCTAAGTAACCTTTATGAAAAAAATTCTTTGAACACATCCTTTTTTTTAAAAAAAATGACGAAAGACAATTGATATTTCGCTTTTCGGTGTGTTATTACACCAGTGCATTGCGATTTCTGTCTACAACTCCTTCTGAGTAAATGAAGCTATCTATCCTCACTGGGGGTAGACGCTAAAGAAACATGCTTCCTCTGCACCACTCCTCTGCCTACTGACATTTGCCTCACCCGCACCCTTCTCCCCCTCCCTCCCCCCTTTTAAAATCTGACAAATTAAAACGTGTGCACTACACCTAGGCGGACTGTTTGCAAATCACTTGTTTGTTTACTCCTTACTTCTGAACTGACAGTTATTGGAAGGCTTCTGGTTGTCAGTGCTTTGTCTCTGACCACTGGCACTAATAACAATAAGAATAACAACAGTGTAGGCCCTGTGTCAGCATAGTGCCCATTAAATTGTAACTATTGTGTTGTGTTGTCAGTTCATTTATTGTTGCGAAGTAAATAATGAAGCAAGTTATGGTCTGCTGCGGGAACCAAGTACAACTTGGAGAAGGCATCTACATCAAATATTTAAGCGTGTGTGGTATAAATGTTACAGTTCTACTGTCATAGATGTATGGTACAAAGCACCAAGTATATCTGTAGAGGATGGACTGTGTAAGGAAGATGATGTTCATAAATTTGTGTCACAAAATGCGCACAACAAAGTGTCACATGTTGATTGCAGTGTGGGAATCGTGTTCCTCACTTAACATGACAGGTGGATGCCTGAGTCTGATAGGTGTGGAGGGTAAAACGGATAGATAAAGAGCCTGGGAGCAATGAAACATGAAGATACCCGAATACAAAACAGTTACTCTATTGGAACGTTGACAGGCGCTGTTAAATGCAGAACACATTTACAAAGATTAGTTGCCACGAAAGTGTCTAAGAACAAAAATTCTCAGTTTAGTTGCTCCGGCAATGCCCACAACTGACAAAGGCGTTACGAGCACACACGCGGGGTACCCATCGTCCATGCGTGGCGAAATCAGTTTACATAACTTTTTAAGACGACATGTGAAACATGGTTTATCATCTTGAGTCGTAGTAAACCTAACTAATCTAACACGATGGTCAAGGAAATGTGTAAATACAAATAAATGAACTTGGAGGAACCGTGACCAAAGCAAGTGCAAAAATGCAACTAAGCGAACTTGGGGTGCACAGTTGAAGCTAATGTAATAAACTTGGGGATTTCAGTATCTAACGGTCGCATGAGGGGCTCCGCAGTGACTTGCGAAGAGTTCACAGGAAAGAGGTCGGATCTCGCCACTATAACTGAACGCTCTCCATGAAACGGAAACTCCATGCTCTGCACACGAGACCGCGAGGTGTGAGCTGAATAATGTTGCCCTGAAGTATGGTATGAACCTCGCCTACTTGTTCTCCATAGGCGTTTGGATAGCCTGCGGTGCAGTTCACTTTTGAGACACACAAAATCGACTCACTACTGACGTCTTCATTGGTCTGCTGCAGCACGAGACCATCTGTTAGAACAGACGAGTGGCTGTCACGAATGTATAGTAGGGTGTCGCCTCAGTAGTATTATTGGTAACGTCTGCATTCAGTATTACGGTCTTAAGAATAATTTAGTTTCATAACTGAAATACGTTTGAACCCTTTTATTATTACCCCTCAGAAAATGACATTTTACCACGTGTTGGGAACCACTAGTGTAGCAGAATGGAGTTGGACCTATGGGGAACATCCGGTGGAAAGTCTTCAGAGACGAGAGACCGGATGGCTGCCACAGTGGACTTCACTAGTGACGTACAGACTGAGGCTACAGATGCAGCCCGCACCGCCCCTCACAGGGTGCAGCAACGGCCGCCATGGCGACGTCACTTGCTGGAGCCGCGCCTCAACAGACACAGGCACGCTGACCACGTGTTTCCATGAATGCATAATAACGATAGGATATTTGATTGTGCTCTGGAGACTGTCATAAATCCCATGTTACACTATGCGATTAAAAGTATCCGGATACCTGCCAGAAAACGAATTACAAGTTCGTGGCAGCCTCCATCGGTAATGCTGGAATTCAGTATGGTGTTGGCCCACCCTTAGCCATGACGACAGCTTCCACTCTCGCAGGCATACGTTCAATCAGGTGCTGGAAGATTTCTTGCGGAATGGCAACCCATTCTTGTCGGAGTGCTACACTGAGGAGAGGTATCGATGTCGGTCGGTGCGGCCTGGCACGAAGTCGGCGTTCCAAAACATATCAAAGGTGTTCTATAGGATTCAGATCAGGACTCTGTGCAGGCCAGTCCATTACAGAGATGTTATTGTCGTGTAACAACACCGCCACAGGCCGTGCATCGTGAACAGGTGCTCGATCGTGTTGAAAGAGGCAATCGCTATCCCAGCATTGCTCCTCAACAGTGGGAAGCAAGAAGGTGCTTACAACATCAAGGTAGGGCTGTGCTGTGATAGTGCCACGCAAAACAATAAGGGGTGCAAGACCCCTACATGAAAAACATGACCACACCATAACACCACCGCCTCCGAATTTAACTATAGGTACTACATACGCCGGCAGATGACGTTCACCGGGCATTCGCGATACCCACACCCTGCCATCAGATCGCCACATTGTGTAGCATGATTCGTCACTCCACACAACGTTTTTCCACTGTTTAATCGTCCAGTGTTTACGCTCCTTACACCAAGCGAGGCATCGTTTGCCCTTTACCGCCGTGATGTGTGGCTTATGAGCAGCAGCTCGACCATGAAATGCAAGTTTCCTCACCTCCCGCCTAACTGTCACAGCACCTGCACTGGATCCTGATGCAGTTTGGAATTCCTGAGTAAAGGACTGTATAGATGTCACCCTATTACACATTACGACCCTCTTCAACTGTCGGCAATCTCTGTCAGTCAACAGACGAGGCTGACTGTACGCTTTTGTGCTGTACGTGTCCCTTCACATATCCAGTTCACTATCACATTGGAAACAATGGATGTTTAGGAGTGTGGAATTCTCGCGTACAGACGTATGACACAAGTGACACCCAATCAACTGACCACGTTCGAAGTCCATTAGTTCTGCGGAGCATCCCATTCTGCTCTCTCACAATATCTAATGACTACTGAGGTCACTGATATGGAGTATTTGACAGTAGGTGGCAGCACAATGCACCTGATATGAAAAACATATGTTTTTGGGGCTGTCCAGATACTTTTCGAAATATCAGTTAGGAATGGTGTGTACCACATGGTACAAATACATCTATAAAAAATTGTTTAAGAGAGTGTCAAAAAAAAAAAAAAGAATGTGCAGAGAAGTGGTTGTAACTCGTTCCTGGAGATCCAAATAATGAAATACCTTACCTCTCTATATGATACACCAACGATTTGGGTCTTAAAAACAAATTTTAAAATAAGCATTTTCGAGAGCATGTGGCGGGTGCAGCTATTGAAGTTCGTCGTATTTTATAAGATGCATCTGATGAAGCAAAATGTTTCATACATCGTGGAACAGCCTAAAAAAAATTATGGCAGGGATCTTTCAACTCTGGCTACTATTGATAAGGATTCTAACGCAGATAAATGCAGGGTGTTTATAAATGAATATCGAGGTTCTTATCGCTTTATAATATTTATTATATTAATCTTACAGTTATAAATGATGTGTCAAATGAAAGAGCAACTCAAACAGTTTTACCAAGAACCCTATAAATGTTCAATGATGGTCAATGTGAACACCATTTGTCACATGGCACACATCAAGTCTATAGCCGAGTTCTTCCCAAACGTTGATAAGTGTGTCCTCAGTGATTGTAGCAGCAGCTGCTTCAATCCAGTTTCTTAAATGAAGGAGGTACATACACACGATCCTTGATGAAACCCCAAAGGAAAGAATCGCATGGCATTAGGTCAGATGAAAGTAGAGGCCATGGAAAGCAAGTCCCGTCATTGGGCCCGTGGCGGCCTATCCAGCGCTTGGGTACAGTGAAGTTCAGCCAATCCCAAGCGCACTGGAGCCAAACACAACTGTTTGAGTTTGCTCTTTGGTTTAACATACCATTTATAACTGTAAGTTTAATGTAATAAATATTATAAAGCGTTAAAACCCCGATATTAGTTTATAAACACCCTGCACTTGTGACAATCAAGAGCATAAAGATAATTGCTGTTAGTTTCATTTGCAGTAATTTAAGTTGGGTTTGTAAGTTTCTGTCTAACCACACACTTGGAAAGCACTACGTATTCAGAAGAAAATGGTGAATTATTTGTAACAAGAAAAAATGAATGCTGATTCACGCACAACAATTTCATGTGTAGCAATTTCATCTTTCATTTCTTAAGCATACGGAAGTCACAAAATCGGAGATACTCATTACTGATAAAATGCGCTCTTGCATGTAAATGACGACGAATATTGAAGAAAAAAACTTTCACGAACAACAAAGTCTCAGAATGTGTTACAAACACGAAGACGAAGAAAAAAATTTCATAGCGGGATACGGAAATTGGAAATTTGTGGTAAGGACTATGTGATCGAACTGCTGAGGTCATCGGTCCCTAGGCTTATGCACTACTTAAACTAACTTAAACTAACTTACGCTAAAGACAACACACACACCCAATCCTGAGGGAGGACTCGAACCTCCGACGGGGGGAGCCGCGTGAACCGCGACGAGACGCCTAAGACCGCACTGCTACCCCGCGTGGCTGGGATACAGCTGTACGTCCTTTAGCACTTTAGTTCCTCGCCTTAGCCACTTTTTTTGCCTTAACCACTTTTTTATTTCACAAAAACAGTAACAAAAAAGGTTACCTTAATACGAAATGACATAAATAATGTGATAGCTAATTGCAGTCATCAACTACAGAATTCGTAGAATGAAGAATAATATTCAGTCATTAACCGTAACACACATTTAACATCTTCACTGTCACCTTCTACTGGTGGCAGTTCAGCATGCATATTATCTTCTCCTGCAGCCTGAGGTCTCTCTTCATCAGTTCCGAGATACAAATAATCATTCAATGAATCCTTGATGTGTGCTCCTGAGTGTCCTCTAGGGAAAATTCTGTGGACAGAAGAGCAGTGTCGAACAGTAACATCCCAAAGTCTTTCACTGCCTTGTCTTGTTTGTCAGTCTCATCCTTCTAACAGCATCCTTTGTAACAGACACTAGATGTTTTCCATCATATTCTTGTATTTGCTGTACTACTGATTTATTTTTCATGTCTGACCTGTGGGGGAGGTCAGGGTCAGGAATGCGCCACGGAAGTAGTGGGGCCAGTCCGCGGGCGGGGCACTGCTGGTGCTTCGTGGCCTTGCACCCCAGCCTCCATGATGAATCCACGTGTCCCTGTGTCCCTCACCTACACCCATTCTGTTGAAGACAATTCGGATATTTTTACTGTGGTTCAGACACTTAAGCGATTTTTCGAATTAAGTTTCCATACACATTTTGTATTCAATATGTTGCCCGACCGGTTAGCCGTGAGGTCTAATGCAGGGCTTTCCGGACTGGGAAGGACGGCCTGGTCCCAGGCACGAATCTGAACGGTGAAGCTGGCCAGTGTGTAGATGGATTTTACGCACTTTCCCAACTGCCTCGGCGAATGCTGGCTGGTTGTCCTTATTCCGCCTCAGCTACACTATGTGAGCGATAGCTGTGCATTCTCCACGTACGCGTACACCACCATTACTCTAGCATGCAAACATAGGGGTTAGACTCGAGTGGTGTGAGTCGTTCCCTCGGGGGGGTCCACTGGGGGCCGAACCACACAATCACCCTGAAAGAGTGGTTCGGTGTGGGGTGGTGGAGGGGTGAAATGGAGTGCGGTATTCATCGTGGGGTTGTGGACCACTGCGGCTACGGTGGGGAAGGAGGCCCCCAGTTAACATACAATACAATACAATATGTTCATCACTCCCAATGTTGTTAAAAATGAAGCTTGTGTATTTGTCCACTAACCAAATCACCCCTGAACGCGGACGATACGTTTGTGTGCAGTGGCACACCATGACTGTCCACACGAAGCAGCTTTCCCAATAAAAATGAAAAAGGCAGACCAGCAATGGCTGGCCACTAATGCCACAACAAGAAACACGGAAGTTCACAAGAAGAACTCTAGAGCACGCTCTAAATCTACTATAACATTGTCAATGAAGCTAAAGCTTACTAACTTGCTGTTGCAGACACTATAACAATGAAGGTTGTTCCATTACTATCTGTTGGACAAGCCGTGTACTTTGTCGCCTGTTGCCAGAAACATATTGCATCGGATTCAAACGTCTGACCGACATGTTAATACTGCTGGAGGACCTCATTTTGGCTACTTTCTATACGTTACAGACCATGAACGTTCAGTCACACTTCTGCTATTTGCACAACATTGGACAGTTTTAACATAAAAGGAATTACATTGCAGATCTACCAGTTCCATCTACAGACTCACAGGGGAGCTTTCAACAGAAATGGCAGCCGGTCTCCAAAACAGGTCTTCAACCTACTTCTGTAATACTCTAAGCAGTGCCGCAATGGATTGTTCAAAATTCGTATTTTTTTAAAGCTAGTGATCTTAGGGACATGGACGATGTTCATTGTATGGAACTGTCAAGTCCCCAATGCGATATTCTGTTTAAATGTATCCACATTCGACATGAAATTAGAAGTAAAGTTTCTCCTCGCCTTACAATGTCTTACTGAGGCTAATCTGCAGCCATCTATGTTTCAAATCCAAGGTCTGCATCCATTACGGATCTTCTAATTTTCGTTCTTCCTTTCCTTTTTTCCTTTACAAATTCAGCAATAGCGGGTCTTCAATCGACAACTCGTCCCAGACATGTCCTTTATTTACCCACCGTAATTTTCTGTAATGTATAGCGTCTCCATAGTCATCGTTCAGTTCCGTCAATAACTTCTGCAACTGACGATGTAATATTACGTGCGACTTCAGAAAATCTACTATTCGCATTACCAAGTCCATTACGTGATTCATGCCTGTATATTTAACACAAAGTGCTCCTTGATGTACAGAACAATGAATCCCGCTTCTCGAACATTAGGGTTTCTGGCTCTTCCATCGCCAACTAAATCTTTTAATTTTTTCTGCATGGGTTTGTCACGCAGTTTCATAGTAAACATTTGGTACCGGTGGATTTTTTGACTAAATAATAGATACTGAGAGCTATCAACCCTCTGTTCTGTGATTCCCATTCATTTTTACAGACTGTGACAATAGATCACTAGACTGGCTGTTTCTGCGCAAACAGTCACTACTGGACCTACGAACGTCGTTTATACTACAAACAAATAGCGAAGGATACGCAGCACTTACACCACCATTCTGCCGAACTGAAGCAAGTCGTCCCCACCAAAATAAGCCGCACCAAATGTTGCATTGCATCCCACTGCTAAATGAAATATCGTGCTATAACGAGAAGGAGCGAGCAAATCTGAGACTTAGCGAGTAGTACTGAGACGGACCGAGCCTCTGCCCGCTTGCGTGCAGCACATTGCGCTCGTGTGAAGTTCTGAGTTGTGCACGGCCCTGTCATATCCCATCAACTTAATAACCGAATATTCACTATTTTCGTATTCCTTTACCTCGAAAAGGCCTGAGCCCGTGTCTGGCAATCTGACCTCGTCTTCGAATTTGCGACATGTACACTTCCAATAACTATGTCCACCTGACTGGCTCCATTTTAACCGTCCAACCATTGTTATTATTAACAATACCATTTTGTATACCTTCTGTCCTGCTGCTAGTGTATCACAAGGCTCTGTCCTCGCCTTTTTATCCTCTAAACCACTGTTATGGCTAAAGCACCCTCTCCAGGCCACTTCCTTCAGTATCCCGATAACACCACTTTAGCAGCTCTCTATCCAAGACACTACCATGTACTTACCAGTTTTCTTCCTGATGTAACCTATAGCACCTGTAGATGAATGCCTCAAAAACTAAGGCAATAATCATATGACGAAACACCCGTAGTTAAGGTATCCATAAATCTAAGCATTCACAATCGTAGCACCCAGTTAACTATACCTTAAAATATGTTGGAGTAACTCCCGACGGACAATTAGCATGGACAAGCTCACCTACTCATCATCAAACAGACAGCCCGCCATAGACTAAAGTGCAAACTGCCGAACGTGGGGAGTGCAAGCCTCCACTCTACGCCACACCTACAGAAAGTTGATCTGCCCTGTTCTCTCCTAAGCCAACACTGGCTGGATATCTGCTCCACCGCTGTTCTATCACTCCCTCCAAATTCTTGAGCGTCTTGCTTTCAGCACCAGAGAAGTGGAATTACCGGGTAAAACATCTTCCGGCTATTGGTGGATCGTTGTAGCAGAAACTTACTGAGACTGGGAATCCTAAATATTATTGTTGTTGTGTGGCCTCGGTTGTTTCCTGGTAGCTGTTTATGTTCCTGGCTTGCCAGACGGAGGTAAGCAGCTATTCACATGTATTAAAATTATACTCTTTCTTCTATAATTCAACTGATTCAGTGTTCCTTTCTGTGGCTAACATGTCACGTTTTCCCGGTCCTCCGCTACCGCTCATTTTACCCTCCCTGGCACTCGTGCTCCTTAACGCGCTCTTTCGCTGTCCGCCCAGTCTTGACCTTGTATGCTTCGTCACAGTCACGCGTCGCTTCATATACTCCCTCATTGTGAAGTCGGATAGATACTTCCGCTGTAGATCAGAAGATTTTTTTTTAAATCTTGTGTTGACTAAAATACGCAATCCTTAAGCTATCCTCAGAAGCATTCTGCTTATGCAGTCGGTTACTCTAGACACAAACGGCAGCCTTACAGAATGTGCAGGAACTTCCTCGTTGCTCTTTTTTTGCATTATAATTATTATTACCACTTCATCTGAAGACCGTATTTACGAAAAGATCACCATATCCGTTGCCCATCAGCGTTTTCCTGAGGAAACCTGACTCTGCTCTCAAGCTCTTACTGTAACTCAGGCGGAGTGCACGCGAACGCAGAGTGCCCACAGCACCTTGCTTCTGGGGTGGGTGGTGGTGTGAAGTACTTTCGGGTCTTCTGTAAATCAACGTCGCGGAATGATGAAGTTTGGAGAGGAATATGAGGCGCCCTAGCGACTCAAAAGATTTTATCATCAAGACGACAATTCATATCAAGAACAATCAACTCGTACGTAGAAGATTTATTGACAAACTACTAGAAAACGACCATGAAGAAGAATCCGACGTCATGTAAGCAAAATCGGCAACGAACGCAGAGATCGTACGAATCTGATCATCAGAAGAAGCAGACGCCATATACAAGGAAGTACACCACAAAAGACAATTCATACGTCTCTGGAAAAAACGACATTTTGTCAGTGGAGTGAGTGAGTGATTATTGCGTAAAATTTTTTTGTTTATTTATAGACGCAACGAGTTTGACAACGCATGAACCTGTGTTCACTGTATGCCGCCTTTAGAATCTGAAGATGGTCATTGTATGGCCGAAACCGGTTATGACTGTGTCATAAGTATGTCATTGCGTCTATAAATAAACAAAAAAATTTTGCAATCCAAATGTCGTCATAATGAAGGCGAAAATCTATAAAAACTAGGAGCAGACGAACTAAAAACCCACAACTGATTTATGCCTAATACTCCTCAAGATGAATCATATGTAGTGCAACATCAGGCACTAACTGACCTGCGCGAATAATTTGACGAGCGAACGAACAGAGCTCCAGTCAGCCGTCACAAAAATGTGCTACCTATCATCATTCATTAAACCAAGAAATACGTCGAACATATCAACGCCTTGATGGCACATGCTACGGGAATTCTGAAAGCCATCGAGCAAAATGGTAGTCATAAATATTATTTTTAAGAAATGAAGACGAGAGAAAAGCTCTTAAGTTCTTCTAAACATATAATCCACCGTACTAGTCAACAAACACCAGAAAACAAGTAACAGAAAGTTGTCACTAAGAGATTACTTGATCAAATCGCAGTAGAAGAATTAACATTGGCACTACGTGAGAAAGGCTTTCCAGGAACAACGGTCCACTATTATAAAAATCGAAACAATGAATCAAGAAGATCAGAGATAACAGCTAAGATGATCACTCATACACAACATAATTCTACCAAAGGCAAAAGGCAATGAACGAATTTACGATTCAAATATTTACCATATAGAAATGTGAGCGAAGAAACAAATTTTTCCAGAGATTGGCGAACGTAGTGCAAGGAGTCTCATACAGCGAATTCCTGTCTCGTGCAACCTCGGTGTGTGAAATGCAGAAGCAACCAACTCAGGAAGAAAAGCACATGACCACGAACTGCAAAAGATACAGTATCCGATGAAATGTATCGGAACACCTCTACGGCTGTGACCGCTACATGTCACAAGAGACGGATCTACCAGTATTAAAAGCGGCAGTATTGTATTGTCCATAGAGAAGGCGAGGACAGCTAAGAGACATCCAGGTGGACTATTCATTAGATGTCTTCTCAGTAACGAAGCCATCAGGGGCAATTCGACCCTTCTAAAGCTGTCCAGTCGACTGTTAGTGTAGTGTTAGCAGTTAGCCAACACTACGAACACTACCTGAGTGAGGAAGCCGATATGCACGCGTTAACCCACGCTGGCTAGAGATAGGTCTGAAACAGGATACGTAATGAATGCTATAAAGAAAAGTACGTAGCTGCTGGAATACTTAACTTCAATCCATCATTGTTGTACATCGCTCTTGACGATACAAGTGAGACTCTGTAGATACATGCAATGTTACTAATGGCGCCTTGCTAGGTCGTAGCCATTGACTTAGCTGAAGGCTATTCTAACTATCTGCTCTGCAAATGAGCGAGGCTTCGTCAGTGTGCATCGCTAGCGAAGTCGTCCGTACAACTGGGGCGAGTGCTAGTACGTGTCTCTAGACCTGCCGTGTGGTGGCGCTCGGTCTGCGATCACTGACAGTGGCGACACGCGGGTCCGACATGTACTAATGGACCGCGGCCGATTTAAAGCTACCACCTAGCAAGTGTGGTGTCTGGCGGTGACACCACAGTTAGTGTGGTGGCTGTGAAGTGGAAACGGGAAGGAACAACATCAGCTAAACCAAGACCATGCAGACTGAAGTGTTGGCAGAAGAGCCAACACTGTGTTGCTAGAGGAGGCCGAAATGCACGCGTTTAATTACACGCTGACTGGCGTGAGGTCTGGAACAGTTAAGGGAATTAATAGTAGCAAATAAAGTACGTAGTTGATATAATACTTAACTTTAATCTACAATTGGTGTACATCGCTCTTGACGGTACATATTATAATCTCAATATCAAATGCTATGGCGCCTTGCTGGGTCGTAGCAAATGACGTAGCTGAAGGCTATGCTAACTATCGTCTCGGCAAATGAGAGCGTAGTTGTCAGTATCCATCTCTGGCTAAGTCGGCTGTACAACTGGGGCGAGTGCCAGTAAGTCTCTCTAGACCTGCCGTGTGGTGGCGCTCGGTCTGCAATCACTGACAGTGGCGACACGCGGGTCCGACGTATACTAACGGACCGCGGCCGATTTAAAGGCTACCACCTAGCAAGTGTGGTGTCTGGCGGTGACACCACACGGACCTCATGTACTGGGGGACGTGAGGGCGGTTGTAAAAAATGGGATGAAACCAGCGGGAAGAATGATCCGTGTGTTCGAAAGTGGTATTAGTAGTAGCTCTAGCGGAATGACTGTGCGTAAGAGGTTAAAAAGAATGGGATGCAATGGTTATGCAGGTCCTGATAAGCCATCCATTTCTGTAGTCAATGATAAGCGATGCTTGAGGTGGCGTAAAGAGCGACGCCACTGGGGAGTGGATGACTGGAAATGAGTGACTTGGAGGGATGAGTCGCGCCACACTGGCGGGAATCCAATGGGAGGGTTTCGATTTGTGGGAGTGCCTGGACAATGTTACACGCCACCGTGTGTAGTGTCAACTGTGAAGTACGGAGCAGGTGGTTTTGACGTGTGGGAGTGTCTTCCGTGGTTAGGGTGTGGTCCGCTTATTGCCCTTAAGGAAACGCTAAACTGGAACGATACGAACACATTTTACAGAACTGTCTATTGAGCAAAGCAGAGAAACACTTCGGAAACAATCATCGTTATCAGCATGACAGTTGTACTGGTGGTACAGTGTGGTGCTGGATTGAGCTGTGAATGGACATAAACATTCAAAATTTCACTTAACCATTACATAAAATGTGAATGTACGAAAACTTCGCTAAAACAGCTTTAATTTTTTAAATCCATTTCCTGGGTAGTGTAACATCCAAATTATAGAAACCATAATGAACACCCTTTTTGTTACAAAAGGAATTAGAAAAATCAGTCATCCTGACACTGATGACAAGTACTAACAACAAAATTTAGACTGTTGACAGTTTGATTAACAGGAATGTTATGTAAATACTAATGCCTATCATAAAGAAAGGACAGAATGAAAGAATACCATACGATACAAAACAGAAACTTTAAAGAAAGAATTCAAAAATTGCTATTTACGAAGGTTAAAGCCCAGACCATAAACTGACCAAAGTAAGCATTTATCCTAGAAGAGAGTTGTAGCCGCATCGAGCTATAAGTTCGCTGTGACTACAGTGAAACTCGGCAGTGGAGATGTTAACTTCACTTCTGTCTTGTACTCTTTCAGTAGTAGTACGCATGTTAAGCGCTACTAGATTGTTTTAAAACCGATCTGAAGTTTAAAAGTTTTACGGTTGGAAGTATTAGCAGTCGGACTGAAGTAAAATCATCTTTACCATTTAGTCAGATAACGGGATAATTGATACATGTAACAGAAAAATAACTCGTGTGATTACTGATTTGTGATATGACTCAGCATTCGTGATATTTAATAGTCATGAACATCAAGGGACACAGGAAGAGACTGATCGGCGACATAAACTCAATTATTAGACTTGAGTAGGCAACAGGTAACGCAATCATGAAGAACTTACAAAAAAAAATGGTTCAAATGGCTCTGAGCACTATGGGACTTAACATCTGTGGTCATCAGTCCCCTAGAACTTATAACTACTTAAACCTAACTAACCTAAAGACATCACACACATCCATGCCCGAGGCAGGAATCGAACCTGCGAAAGAACTTACAATTGCTCCGTGTTATCAGAAGCTATCGTCAAAGTGAGAATTGTTGATGCTAACAGACTCAATTCCCTGAACGAAAAATCGGTGTGTGTGTGCTCAAAGTAGGGACAAATAAATACGAAGAACAATAAACTTTACTTCAACTTTAATTCTCCGTTTAAATGTTCAGATGTGTGTGAAATTTTTATGGGACTTAACTGATAAGGCCATCAGTCCCTAAGCTTAACACTACTTAACCTAAATTATCCTAAGGACAAAGACAGACACCCATGCCCGAGGGAGGACTCGAACCTCCGCCGGGACCTAATTCTTCGTGTCGCATACATCATTTACAGGGCATTTAAAGTGTATTTGTGAAATTAACTGATTCTTCGGATAACATAAAAGTGAAAAGTGATTTAGTGACAATTTAACTCTAAACAGCAATAAGTTCACACCGAAATACGACGCATTCTGAACATTGCTCAAGGGTATGTTATCTCTGGAATTACGTCGTGCAGTTGTTGAATACGCGATGTAGCGACGCCTTGACGACGGAATAATAATTAACAAGTCAATATCATCGCAAAATCATGCTGTGAGATCGGCTTGGGTGATGGGTTGATGATTCCAGACATTATATTTTCAACGTTTCAATTCTCATTCTCAAGTCGGGCATAAGAACTACAGTCAGCAAGTTCGCGTAAACTGGAAAGTCTGTCGCGAACACCCAAAGGACTTTTGGTTATCATTTCAGATCAAGGGAGTGATCGCGTTATCGAGTGGTGCAGTCGCTATATTTATAAGTGGAGAAGATCGATAATTAATTACAAGCAAGGCCGGCGCACACACTCGAGACGTTGATATCAGTTTTGAGAGACAGTATCTCAAAAATAACCAAACCGTACGAGGAGTTTGTTTTTATAGTTACAGACTGGCGTTGTTGTGATCGACGGACGCCGTTCCACGTTTTCTCGACTGGGACAACCATCACCATGGGGCCGAGACAAAACCAGACGTCACAGTAGCCAAAATAATAACAAAGAGTTTTTAACAAGATAGGCTTCCTCAATAGAAGCCATTCGCAAGAATCATAGAAAATAACTGAAACCAACTTAATTCTGCAAATCCTAAAGAATAAAAGCAATAATAATCAAAATATTGAAAGCAGGGAATAAATTTACCCTATTACACCCAATGCAAACAAGAATAGAGAAATTAAAATTACGCTATACAAAACATGTTGTTTCTAGGAATCCCGACTACTCGATTCGCTAAATAAGCAAACAACTCGTATTAATGAGTTTTATTACAATTAATCAAATACAATACTTAACTTTGGCAATTACACACATGTGTCGCAAGCATAGAGCGTCTTACGAAATAGTCTTTGCAGTGACTGCTGATCTCTGACACAAATCTTTCCTGAACTGCTATCGAAACGCCTAACGTTGACGCTACTGTTCAAGTGGGTATTCTTGAAGCTGCTATCGAACTGGGCCGTCACCAGCCGGGCGAGGCGCTTATGTCCTCTTCACACAGCGGCCGCTGCTGTCGCTTTGTCGTCTTGGAAGGGAGGACGGTCAGTGTGTGACTGGCTGACTTTTTCCCGCAGCCTTCTCTTCCTTGCCGTTCCCGAGAGGCGTGCTGCCGCTTCACGCTAGTGCGTAACAGAATATACAACAAAATAAAAGTTCAACAGAAGTTAATGGAGCCCATGCTCCTGATGAATTACACAATGACAATTAATTAAAATTACCGTGTTGCCAGAGAAATGTCGGACGGTCTATTACACATAAATGTACTCATCTGCAAGACAAACAGAATTTGGTTCACGAAATACCGTAACATAAACCGGTAATTCTACTTAAACCTTGTGGTCAAATTCAAGCGTGACAGGTCAGTGACATAATAATTTGACAGCAGTGCAAATTGGCATAATCAACCTAACAGAGAGTAATTGAACAAATACGCCACACAGTACTACTGTCTGCTTCCAGTAAATAGGATGCAGCCCGTGCAACAGGCAGACTTACAACATGCGCTGGAGCCTGGAGACAACCGCACGCAAAACAGATACACACAGAACAGAAGTTCCCAAGGGTCGGCCTCGAATTCAAACACTAATGCTTTCTTAGGTGAGAGTGGCAGTGGGCTTAGCAATTCTCAGTCCGACGGCAACCCAACCGATAGACAGTCAACACACCTACAAAAAGGGTAACTTCCGCTCCACCCGACCAGCACACAACAGAGTGTTCAATAGAAGAACGCAGAAGGTATCGGCGCCCACAACGAATTTCACATTCGGCCGTCAAACTACACGCTGTGCTGGACGGCCACAACACGACGAGGAAAATCCACTGCCTGAATTTAGGTCAATGGCCATGGCATGTAACCGGAACGTTAACGGCCACAAGCATAAGATTACGCTGCTGCACCACAATTAAAAAATAATCAAGTTAAGTTAAACTCCACAGGAGGGGGGCTAGAATTTCGCCAACTTGAAAACACAAGTTGTTGCTCGCGGAAAAGTCCCAACAGCACACAATGAAATTCAAACTACACAAGGTGAACAGTTGGGGCTGGCTGGTAGATTAAGTAAAGACTCAACTTTGGTGTCCGGGATCGGTGAGCCACGGACCTCGTAGCAATGGGAACAGCCCCTCACACTCCGACCACCCATGGACGCTGCCAGCGGGCCCGGCCAGACACACTCCATGGATATTTCCTCACTGCTCCACGCCAACCGACCACCTGCCCACACACGACACAGCCGGAAACTATAAGCGCGACGCCAAAGGTAGTACAAGGTTCAAATGGCTCTGAGCACTATGGGACTTAACATCTATGGTCATCAGTCCCCTAGAACTTAGAACTACTTAAAGCTAACTAACCTAAGGACAGCACACAACACCCAGCCATCACGAGGCAGAGAAAATCCCTGACCCCGCCGGGAATCTCACCCGGGAACCCGGGCGTGGGAAGCGAGAACGCTATCGCACGACCACGAGATGCGGGCGGTAGTACAAGGGTGCGAATATCGATACACTCTGCTGCTGCCACTCGCGGAGGGAAAGGATAACAGCATAATCGCGATAACCGCGGGAGACTAATCACAGAGTATCAACCATGGTTTAATGCAAAGCATAACACGTGCCAGCCAGGGCTCATGGAGTACATCGAGAAAGTTCAAAGAAGGGCAGCACGCTTTGTGTTATCGTGAAACAGGGGAGGGAGTGTCACTAAAATGATACATAATTTGGGCCGGACATCATTAAAACAAAGGCGTTTATCGTTGCGACGGAAAATTTTCACGAAATTTCAATTTCCAACGTTCTCCTCCGACTGCCAAAATATTTTGTTGGCACCAACCTACATAGGGATAAATGATCACCACGGTAAAATAAGGGAAATCAGAGCTAGCATGGAAAGATGTAGGTGTTCGTTCTTTCCGAGCACTTTACGAGATTGGAATAATAGAGAATTGTGAAGGTGCTTCGAAGAACCCTCTGCCAGGTACTTAAATGTGATTTGCAGAGTATCCATGTAGAGCTAGATGTTGATGTAAAGGCTAACCACAGTACACACACACACCAGTAAGCGCAGAGGAGAGACTTGATTTACTGAACTCAACGGACGTGCCTCACTTGCGTCCATCAAACACCACTATCTTACAGCCAGCCGTCCGCCAGCCAACGACTACCCAAGCGTGCCTTCCACTGCTTCCTGTCTGGCCGCTCCGCAACTCTCTTCCTACTGGTGGTCGGCGTTCCTCTCTGCGATACCGAGCGTCCTCTTCTCGTGTCACAGCGGACTGGTGTGGCTGATCCGCCGCTGCCAGAGACCTCGCGCCGTGGCGCTGGGGCAGTTAGTCTCACCCGTGTTCGCGCAGCCTTTGAGATTACCGCCCACGTGTGACTTGGTTACGGCGCAGCTGCGTTCCCTGTCATACAAGTAGCGTATGTGAGGCAGTGGTTTCTAGACAATAACATTCCTGAAATGAACTGGCCTGCTCACAGTACGTACCTGAAACGCCGTTGTGACATGTCGGAAATTCGTCACACACGCCAGCCTCTAACATGACTACCTAGTCTCGTTTCGGCTCTTGAGGAATAATGGACTACTATTCCTCCGCCGACATGCAGACATCTCACTGAATGTGTTTCCGGCAGAGTTCGAGACATCATAAAGGCGAAGGCTGGACACACTAACAGCTGTACAACTAGTTTCGATCAGATTGTGTACATTCGCAAACAGCGGCCATAACCATCCAGCACAGCAGCTCCAGTGTCGGCCAAGTACTCCTGAGAACAGAAAGTATGAGCCAAATTCAAGGGACAACAAGAACAAAGACAATGGTAGGAAGACGGGAAACGAGAACAAGAACCTCACAAGACACGTTTCTAACAAACACAGAAAGTACATAAGCGCAACACGAAACAGCAACAAAGATAATCAGAAGACGACCAGAAATACGAATGCAGAGGCTGTGTGACAAAAGAAAAAGCAGGGAAGGGAGATTAATACGAAAGTTAATGCAAAGGTTATCCTAACTTCAGTAATAACTAACGATGCGCCCCCAACTGCATCAGAAGCTGATACGAGTCATTTCTTTAGTGGGGCGAGGAATTACACCGTTCACAGCGTCTTAAAATAAACAACAATAAACCACGAACTAGATACCTCTGCATATACATCTGGAACTTCCACAGAATTACAATTTCTAAGAGTCACCGAACATATGCAACTTAACCAACAAAGAACTGACTCCACTTACATGTCAAAAATGGTTCAAATGGCTCTGAGCACTATGGGACTCAACTGCTGTGGTCATAAGTCCCCTAGAACTTAGAACTACTTACACCTAACTAACCTAAGGACAGCACACAACACCCAGCCATCACGAGGCAGAGAAAATCCCTGACCCCGCCGGGAATCGAACCCGGGAACCCGGGCGCACTTACATGTCGTGAAAGCGTATGATAAGTACGGAGACTGTGTCAAGTGGTGGAAGTATGAGACCAGATCTCTTTATCTGTCTGCTATATACACTAAAGGGCCAAAGGAAGTGGTGCACCTGCCTAATATCGTGTAGGGCTCCCGCGAGCACACAGAAGTGCCGCAACACGACGTGGCATGGACTCGACTGATGTCTTAAGTAGTGCTGGAGGCAATTGACACCATGATTTCTGCACGGCTGTCCATAAATGCGTCAGAGTACGAAGGAGTGCAATCTCTTCTGAACAGCAAGTTGCACGGCCTCCTAGATATGCTCAATAATATTCATGTCTGGGGAGTTTAATGGCGAGCGGAAGTGTTTAAAATCAGAACAGTGTTCCTGGAGCCACTCTGCAACAATTTTGGGCGTGTGGGGTGTTGCTTTGAGCTGCTCGAGTTGCCCACCTCCGACAGGATGCACAATGGACATGAATGGATGCAGGTTATCAGATAGGATGTTTATGTACGTGTCACCTGTCAGAATCGTATCTAGACGTATGAGGGGTCCCATATCACTTCATCTGCACACTCCCCACTCCATTAATATCGCCATCCGCTCATCCATATTTAGGTTCCCCACATTTCCCTAAATAGCCGAAGGCAAATTCCAGGATGGTTCGTTAAAAGAGCTCGGCCAGTTTGCTTCCACATCCTGTCACGGTCAGAGCTTCTATCCATGTCTAATGCCACCATTGTCGATATGGAGTTAAACTCTAGTTTTGGGTTGGGTTTTGTGCGGGAAGAGACCAAACTGCGAGGTCATCGGCCTCATCGTATTAGCGAAGGATGGGGAAGGAAATCGGCCGTGCCCTTTCAAAGGAACCATCCCGGCATTTGCCTGGAGCGGTTGAAATCACGGAAAACCTAAATCAGGATGGCCGGACGCGGGATTGAACCGTCGTCCTCCCGAATGCGTAAACTCTAGTTTTCCTTCATTCCATATCCTGGAATTGCCTTAATAATATCTGCAACTTCTTAGCGTTTCGTTTATTTGTTTAGTCATCAAGCCAATTTGGCTCTGTCCATTCGCCAAGATAAATCAACATACAATGTCCGTAGCATTGCTCCTCTGTATACCCCAGCTGTTAATTCGCCATCAATGTGCGTCAAATGTGTGGAACCAGGACAGAGGCGGTAGCTGAAAGCAGTGGGAGATGACCGTCGGATCTGGGAGATCGATAAATGTTCCGGCCATTAGTTAATTGTGTATTGTGCGCCCTGGCGGCTATCTTTTGAACCGCAATATCATTTTAGAGTTACGTATTAACTAATGAGATTACACTCGTAACGGAAGCGTGTGAAACAAACATATTTCTTCTCTTTCTTGAGCTGTATGTCCGTTTATGCAGAGTGGTATTTTTGGCCCTAAAATCGAGTCTCAGTTGTTTTGTGGTGGATTCACGACCTCGTAATCTTCGTCAAATTGCTCATTTATAATATATGCATCACGTTTAACCTTGAAATATTCCCAGAAAAGCATTTTTAGCGCTGCCCCGTGTTCCAGCATAACGACAAGCTCTGGCACGCAAGAGCAGAGAACGCTATGAGACGACGTCAGCCAATAGTTCGCTGATTAGGAGGACACCATGACTGTAGCGCCATCTGGACGAAGAGAATAAAAGCGACGCGCCGCTTAGAAGTTGCCGGACTAGGAGACCGGCACCAGAAGGGCCGCGTTGGAAGACGAGCCGTCATCCTAACAGTCTACCTGAGACTCGTGCCTCATATTAATTTCTTGTATGGAAATTGTATATCGAAGGACATTGATTATTTTCATGTCGCCAATTGCCGGCCGCGCTGGCAGAGCGGTTCTAGGCGCTTCAGCCCGGAACCGCGCGACTGCTACGGTTGCAGGTTTGAATCCTGCCAAGGACATGGATGTGTGTGATGTCCTTAGATTAGTTAGGTTTAAGTAGAACTACTTAAACCTATGGGACTGATGAGCTCACATGTTAAGTCCCATAGTGCTCAGAGGCATTTGAACCACTTGAACCATGTCGCCAATTGCTTCAAAGTTAAGTATTGTCAATTCAGTCTATTGTAATAAACATAAATAAGATTTGATTGTATGTTGTCTAGGTATCCGAGGAAATGGCTTCCTAGGCACTCTATAGTACACGAGTGGGCAGGATCCCACACCATGTACCTCGCTATGTATCTACCTCAATTCCAGTTTCTGAACGACCAGAGCATTCTTCACATTAGAAGCACAGATAACTCCAATTATTACTGGTTAGTATTGGCGACATTCGAATGCGACATTCGACGTTCGAATGTTTAGAAGACATTTAGCTGTGTAATATCTAAGCAGCCGAGTACACGCAGTGCGTAGAGGATTATGGGTCTTGTTGAGGTGGTGAAATGTTTTTGACATTCCTTATGAAGCACATAACGCTCCATAAATTGACGTGGAGCGGAATTATTGCTATAACTGACTATGTTCTTTCAGCAGAAAATTTTAAAAACTTATATGTGGTTCTCACAAAAAGGTACGGAGGGTACCAAACGAGTCACATACTACAGCACTGCATCCTTTCTCAAATGGTTCAAATGGCTTTGAGCACTATGGGACTTAACTTCTGAAGTCATCAGTCCCCTAGAACTTAGAACTACTTAAGCCTAACTAACCTAAGGACCAGACACATTCATGCCCTATGCAGGATTCGAACCTGCGACCGTAGCGGTCGCGCGGTTCCAGACTGTAGCGCCTAGAACCGCTCGGCCACTCCGGCCGGCATCCTTTCTCAGGTGACGATAAAAATATAGAATGCATCTCTTCATGTATATTATGGGTGTACATATGTAATAATAATTGTACAATGTTAAATACGCTACTGCATAATTAAATGCCGGCCGGTGTGGCCGAGCGGTTCTAGGCACTACAGTCTGGAACCGCGCGACTGCTCCGGTCGCAGGGTCGAATCCTGCCTCGGGAATGAATGTGTGTGATGTCCGTAGGTTAGTTAGGTTTAAGTAATTCTAAGTTCTAGGGGACTGATGACCTCAGATGTTAAGTCCCATAGTGCTCAGAGCCATTTGAACCATTTTTGATAGTTAAATAATAGTTGGAGAGAAAGCGCTCCATTCACTGTATAAAACACTTGCTTGCACTGTGTCATCAGCATGATTGAAGAACACTGAAGATATGCTCAATAAATGTGAGATATGAATCTGAAATGCCGTTCCAGTGTATCAGGGATACACAAAATGTTCAGCATGGAAACATGTTCTTTAGACGATACACTTTGTGCAGATTTTACCATCTTTTACAATCTTGTTACTAAAAAACTAAACACTATATTGCTTCCGAACAGACCCCGGAAGGCCCAATGGTAGCGGCAGACCGCCGTGTCTTCCTCAGCCTAGTGCCGTCACTGGATGCGGATATGGAGGGGCATGTGGTCAGCACACCACTCTCCCGGCCGGTGTAAGATTTCCAGCATCGCCCGACAGACCGGACGGTCACTCTTCCAAACGCTAGACAAGCGCAACAGCACTTAACTTCGGTGATCTGATGGGAACTGGCGTTACCACTGCGTCAAGGCCGTTGACTGTCACTATCCAGGTCAACTGATTTCGCTAGCAACGAGAGAATTACAGGAATCATATCTATCTAGTGTAGTTGTATGCGAGAAATGTAAGGAAATAATTGTGAGTGCTAAGTATCGCAGGTGATTAGCCATAGTGACCGTAAGTAAAGAAGCTTTAAGAGTCCTCTTTTAGTAAGAATGTAATGGGCACTCTGAATAAAATTTAGTCCTTGACTGTCGGCTTGGGAGCATGCAGGGGCAGTGTAAATACATGACGTCATCGTGCCCCAACATTCTGATAAACCATATTCCCTTCCTAACCACAACGTTCCCCTAACTCACCTCTCCCCTTCCCCTTCCTCCTTCCTTTCCCTTGTAAGTCCCTTTCCTAAGCTCCAGCCCTTTCACAGAGTAGGCCAATCAAGGAACCTCTGAGCAAAAACACATATTTAGCTCTCCCAATCACAGTTCTGGTTTACTGTCCTGTAAAATTTATCATCTTTTCGCTACGATGTGCTCTTCTTTAGAAACAAGTCAGTCAAAGAGCGTCCTACGGCTAGAATGAGTGAAGTCACATGACGCCAAACTCGTTAGAGGGAAGCCGTTCCATGAAGACTATCATATGTCTTAAACAGGTAGTTGTGTACATGCGTGAAGGAGATAGATATTCTGTTGCCATGCCGGTTCAAACTACTGTGATAGGTATGTTGTTGTTGTTGTTGTTGTGGTCTACAGTCCTGAGACTGGTTTGATGCAGCTCTCCATGCTACCCTATCCTGTGCAAGTTTCTTCATCTCCCAGTACTTACTGCAAACAACATTCTTCTGAATCTGCTTAGTGTATTAATCTCTCGGTCTTCCTCTACAATTTTTATCCTCTACGCTGCCCTTCAATGCTAAATTTGTGATCCCTTGATGCCTCAGAACATGTCCTACCAACTGGTCCATTCTTCTCGTCAAGTTGTGCCACAAACTCCTCTTCTCCCCAATTCTATTCAATACCTCCTCATTAGTTATGTGATCTACCCATCTAATCTTCAGCATTCTTCTGTAGCACCACATTTCGAAAGCTTCTATTCTCTTCTTGTCCAAACTACTCTCCTGGAAATGGAAAAAAGAACACATTGACACCGGTGTGTCAGACCCACCATACTTGCTCCGGACACTGCGAGAGGGCTGTACAAGCAATGATCACACGCACGGCACAGCGGACACACCAGGAACCGCGGTGTTGGCCGTCGAATGGCGCTAGCTGCGCAGCATTTGTGCACCGCCGCCGTCAGTGTCAGCCAGTTTGCCGTGGCATACGGAGCTCCATCGCAGTATTTAACACTGGTAGCATGCCGCGACAGCGTGGACGTGAACCGTATGTGCAGTTGACGGACTTTGAGCGAGGCCGTATAGTGGGCATGCGGGAGGCCGGGTGGACGTACCGCCGAATTGCTCAACACGTGGGGCGTGAGGTCTCCACAGTACATCGATGTTGTCGCCAGTGGTCGG
The DNA here is from genome assembly GCF_023864345.2 of Schistocerca serialis cubense. NCBI lineage: Eukaryota > Metazoa > Arthropoda > Insecta > Orthoptera > Acrididae > Schistocerca > Schistocerca serialis. Next base: position 786,389,873 of record NC_064642.1, read on the forward strand.
CGGAAGGTGCACGTGCCCGTCGATCTGGGACCGGACCGCAGCGACGCACGGATGCACGCCAAGACCGTAGGATCCTACGCAGTGCCGTAGGGGACCGCACCGCCACTTCCCAGCAAATTAGGGACACTGTTGCTCCTGGGGTATCGGCGAGGACCATTCGCAACCGTCTCCATGAAGCTGGGCTACGGTCCCGCACACCGTTAGGCCGTCTTCCGCTCACGCCCCAACATCGTGCAGCCCGCCTCCAGTGGTGTCGCGACAGGCGTGAATGGAGGGACGAATGGAGACGTGTCGTCTTCAGCGATGAGAGTCGCTTCTGCCTTGGTGCCAATGATGGTCGTATGCGTGTTTGGCGCCGTGCAGGTGAGCGCCACAATCAGGACTGCATACGACCGAGGCACACAGGGCCAACACCCGGCATCATGGTGTGGGGAGCGATCTCCTACACTGGCCGTACACCACTGGTGATCGTCGAGGGGACACTGAATAGTGCACGGTACATCCAAACCGTCATCGAATGCATCGTTCTACCATTCCTAGACCGGCAAGGGAACTTGCTGTTCCAACAGGACAATGCACGTCCGCATGTATCCCGTGCCACCCAACGTGCTCTAGAAGGTGTAAGTCAACTACCCTGGCCAGCAAGATCTCCGGATCTGTCCCCCATTGAGCATGTTTGGGACTGGATGAAGCGTCGTCTCACGCGGTCTGCACGTCCAGCACGAACGCTGGTCCAACTGAGGCGCCAGGTGGAAATGGCATGGCAAGCCGTTCCACAGGAGTACATCCAGCATCTCTACGATCGTCTCCATGGGAGAATAGCAGCCTGCATTGCTGCGAAAGGTGGATATACACTGTACTAGTGCCGACATTGTACATGCTCTGTTGCCTGTGTCTATGTGCCTGTGGTTCTGTCAGTGTGATCATGTGATGTATCTGACCCCAGGAATGTGTCAATAAAGTTTCCCCTTCCTGGGACAATGAATTCACGGTGTTCTTATTTCAATTTCCAGGAGTGTATTTATCGTCCATGTTTCACTTCCATACATGGCTACACTCCATACAAATACTTTCAGAAAGGACTCCCTGACACTTAAATCTATACTCGATGTTAACAATTTTCTTCAGAAACGCTTTCTTTGCCATTGCCACTCTACATTTTATATCTTAGGTATAGGTCACAAAAAACAGATATATATTATGTTAGTTTTTCAATACATTTTCATAAAATGTCAACAACAAATGTGTTGACGTCTAATAATTGCGTTGTCAGTCAGTGTGTTACATTTTCGTTATCGTAGCATATCTATAACACGCATAACGATATCAGTTACTGCTGCAATCTTTTCTGTATCCAAAACACATAGGTTCTCTTTTCAGTACATTGTATTAACATCATAGATAGGTTACAATTTGAATTTACATCAGTTCTAGCTCTATGATATGTAGACTTCAGTTTCGGTACGTTACATCCACAACCAGTAGGTTACAATTTCGTTTTCTTCCACAACCCATGTTTTACTGCAAAATCAATTTTAAATCACCATCTATTGCGCACAAAGCTGCTGACCATAATAGTGCTCACTTTATCAAAGAATAAGAAGTGTTTATTGCCTTTTGCCGATAACGCCAATTAACATTGCTTTATAACGGAAACTGTTTAGATATTGTACGGAATTATATAGCGAACAGACAGTTTATCAACCTCACTTAATTAACATATTCGCTAATCACCTCTGTTTAATTCCTTTGCTGAAGACAATTTCACATCCTTTGCTGTATGTATTGTCTTTCAGTTTAGGAAGTGTGCAGTTTTGCTCTCAGTCCTCTGAACTCTTTAATAATGTCTGTCGAAAATTCACATTTCATTAAACTCATTTTCGTTTTATTGACGCATGGGATCTTATGTATGTCCGCCCCCGGTAACTGAATGGTTAGTCCTCTGGACCCGGGTTCGATTCCCGGCTGGATCTGGGAATTTTCTCCGCCCAGGGACTGTGTGTTGTGCTGTCCTCACCATCATCCTATCATCCTCATCGACTGCAGGTCGCCGAAGTGGCGTAAAACTGAAAGACCGGCACCCGGGGAACGGTCTGCCCGACTGGTGGCCCTAGCCATACGATTAAATAAATAAATCTTATGAATGTTATTATCAGGGTACCCAATGTGTCAGATCACCCAAGCACATCACTTTTAATAGCATCTTCAATATTTGAAGTAGTTACATATTAAGCTTCTTGTATGTGTGTAACACATTTTAATATTTTTGCCCTCGAATTCCTTCAAAATATAATCACAACAAAGATCTACAAGAAGCATCTTACAGATATCTAAAACTGCCCTTCCTACAGCTAACTGTCAGTCAAAAATAATGTTAAGTTTGCTTAATTCAATACTAACTAAATTTTCCTTAAATAGGACGCTACACTTGTGATCAGATCAGCATGTCCATACCTACTTTCCTAATGTGTTACTAGGTTCACAACTTACTTTTCATACGTACTGCGTGGTTGTACCAACAACAGTGCTATACATTAAATGGAAAAAATTCTTATCGAAATCGTTTTTAACGTTATATGCGTTTCTCAGCATTATTATTGATGTACTTTTTCATCCATGGAGCTTGAGACACCAATAATATCTAGTGAGTTCTGCTTGGATATGATCGTTGTTTACACTGTTTTAATTTTCTGTAGCGAATCACATAAATTTTTATCTTACAATGGGGAAATCAGCTTCTTTGGCACTCCTAGCTTCTTTATGCTTGCATGTGTTATAATGGTAGATACGAGTGTAGTTCATGGACTCGTCAGGATACAGAAATCTACTGATAAATGTAACCCATGACAGAGTCGTCAGAAAATGAAACACCTACAGCCATCCTTATGATCTGATTTATTGTGTAGATACCAGTTTAAACTGGCGGTTGGAGCGCTGCCGTCACGGTTACAGACACTCTGCGCATATCAGTTATGGTGGCCACAGAGCAATATATATATATATATATATATATATATATATATATATATATATATATATATATATATATGGATCGTGATAACTCCCTCAGCATCAACTAAGGCCTTAAGATGGTGCATTGAAGAGTCGAAACTGGTATGTGCACAGTAAATGAGGTCATAAGGACGGTTTGTAGGCGTTTCATTTTCTTGGTATAGTAAACAGCCGCGGTCCCCATGACCTCCCTCCAGGCAAAAGGATGGACAAACAAAAAAATGTCGGAATCATCTGGTATGATCACCGACCAAAAGAGTCTCCAGGCAGGTATGCAAAACGAGAGATGGTATCTAGTTGTAGAAACTATTAACAGCTAAATATAATTATGAAATAAGCAATATTATCAAATATACGTTTCCTCGTTATTTTGATTTGTAAGCGAGTATGAACTTATTTTGTCTGTGTGAACAGTGACCAATGTCATGTCTGATGCCACACTCAACGAACTGTAAGTTATTCTGTGTCTGTAATAAACTGCGAGGTGAGATTAGTATTTTTCAGCAAAGCATCCCATGCTAAATATCCTGAAGTAACATAATGGGCTAGACATAATGCACACGCCTGGAGACAAAGTGCATGCAAATTTTCAAAGACAACGACCAATAGCAAAACAATAGTTTTCAAATATAAGCTGGAGTCATCACCTAAACTCTTAATTATATGCCACAAATTGCATTCTCTTTGTAACCAAATCATTTGATAATTGAGACCAAACTGCACTTAGCAAGTTGGTGCATTACCCTTCCCCCACGTTCGAGTAGTCAACTTGTGCTCTCGTCATAATGTAAACGGACTGTCCGTCTATGTTCTTATAGGCTATTTATTTAAGACCTGGGTGTTTAATTAGGGGTACTTTCAAGTTGCCACCTTCAAGTTGCCACGACTCCTCTAGATCAATGGGGTGAAGTATAAATGGCGGTAAGTTAGCCCTTTGGTGTGACCTCCACCACCAGTCTCCCCACGGCTTTTCTGTGGGTGGTAGCCATCATCACAAGACGGGCCTGGCATTCACAATCTGTATATTGGTCGATCAACATCATCATGAACCATAAGCAGAAGTCAGCCACCTCCTTCAAGAGGAATAAAAAGACTAAGGAGACGGTCACATTTGTATGTATGTACTACTAACCCACCCATCTCTCTGGTCAATATTATTGTGCTCTTTTATCACACAGGACAACGAGACTCTGTTTAGGAACATGTAAGGAACTCATTTTCACATTATCAATGTGTTAAAATACATTGCACAGCACATACAACGGTATTATAAACCTTCTCTCACTCCTCCAGATATGTATAAGTTACAAAAATCACACGCTGCAGGTCATGGACACATACAGGACATCTACACATGCTGCACCACACACTGCCCCACCGCTCGCTGTTCTCGGCTCCCAGTGCTGCCATAGCTACCACACTCACTGCATCTGTCAATACACACGAGGAAACAGATTGTCCACCGATAAACTCCCTACCCACCCTTCCACTAGCCAGATAAGATGAGACATGTACCTACAAGTTGTCCACTGCCGAGCCAAGAGGGGGCTGCATATAGCTTGACACCGTATGTAGTAGTTAGTGGCCGCAGGTCTTAGGTGATATTTATTCCATCAGAAAGTTATTGTTTTATGATGTAGCTGTAACGATGCCTCACAACCACATGAAAATTCCAATAAAAATATTTTAAAGTAAGTACAAATTAAGCATTCGAGTATATTCTACTACTGTCAGCTCCATACAGCTTTCCCATATATACTGTGAACTCCATACAGTTTTTCCATACTATGCTATGCTCCATACTGAAGTGTGTGACCAATGTACACTACGCCCACCTGTTCCAGCATCATGATTGGCCATGCCTTAATGGCGCTGTAAGGTGGGTTAATGTTGGGTCGGCAATGACTCTGACAGTACTTAACTTCGTACATGTTGCTATGGTGCCTGTTCGGACTGTCAGTGGATGGGGTTTCACTATACATTGCCTACACCTGAACAGAACTAGAAAGGGAAGATTGATACAGCTGATTCATGAAAGTGTAGGAGGTGGATCTCAGTCCACAAATGGTCAAATAACTGTTGTCATGTGTAGGAAGAATTGTTTTTTTTTTTGTAGGATAAATTCAGAAAACAGTTTCCGCTGCCTAAAGAATACCCCCACCAGTTTAAAAAATTCTGAAACACTCACTCCCAGGATAGATTCCAACACAAGTGGTAAAGAAAATAAACAACAGGAAATACTAAGATGGAACATTTCACAGACTTAACAGTCATTCATCAAAACATGAAATCAGTAAAAATAAAGTACAACGATTTGAAGTTGAGCTCCTGTCTTTGAGTTTCACAGTAGTTTGTGTCACAGAGCACGGGTATTGACACACAGAAATCCAAAGTTTAGCATTATTCTTGTATGAAAGGACAGACTCTCAGTGCCAGATTAGCTGAAAGGGAGGAGGATCACGCATTTATATATAAAAAAAGGAACATTGTTCACATAGAGACGTGATTTTAGTACAGTAAGCGAAGGCAAATACATTGAAGAGCCAAAGAAACTGGCACACCTGCCTGACATCGTGTAGGGCCGCTACGAGCACGCTGAAGTGCCGCAACACCACGTGGCATTGCCGCGACTAATGTCTAAAGCAGTTGTAGTGGGCACTGACACCATGAATCCTGCAGGGCTGTCCATAAATGCGTAAGAGTACGAAGGGATGGAGATCTCTTCTGAACAGCAAGTTGCAAGACATCCCAGATATGCTCAACGATGCTCATCTCTGTGGAGTTAGATGGCCAGCAGTGGATTTTATATTCAGATGGGTGTTCCTGGAGCCACTCTGTAGCAGTTCTGGACGTGTAGGGTGTCGCACTGTCCAACTGGAATTCCCCAAGTCCGGAGGAATCCACAATGGACATGAATGGATGCTGGTGATGAGACCGGATGTTTGCGTACAGGTCACATGTCACAGTCGTATCTAGACGTATCAGGCGTCCTATAATCACTCCAGCTGCACACACCACACATCATTACGTAGCCTCCACCAGTTTCAACAGTCCCCAGCTGACATGCAGCGTCCATGTGTTCATAATGTTGTTCCCATACCCATACACGTCAATCCATTTGATGTAATTTGAAACGGGACTCTTGCGATCAGGCAACATGTTTCCTGTCATTAACAGTCCAATGTCGGTGTTGACAGGCCCTGGGGAGGCGTAAAGATTTGTGTCGCCAGTCAATAAGGGTACACGAGTCGGCCTTCGGTTCCGAAAGCCCATATCGATGATGTTCTGTTGAATGGTTCGTACACTGACACCTGTTGATGGCCCAACATTGAAAACTGCAACAATTTGTGGAAGGGCTGTACTTCTGTCACGTTGAACGGCTCTTACAGGATCTTTTTTTGGCCGCAGCATGTCGGAGATTTGATGTTTTGCCGGATTCGTGATATTCACGGTACACTCGTGAAATGGTCGTACGGGAAAATCCCCACTTCACCGCTATCGCGGAGATGCTGTGTCCTGTCGCTCGTGCCGCCGACTTAACACTACGTTCAAACTCACTTAAATCTTGATAGTCTGCCACTGCAGCAGCAGTAACCGATCTAACAACTGCGCCAGACACTTGTTGCCTTATATAGTTTTTGACGACCGCAGCGACGTATTCTGGTGTTTAAATATCTCTGTATTTGAATACGCACGTCTGTACCAGTTTCATTGGCGCTTCAGTGTACTTTGAAATATCATCTACTTAATTAACAGGGTATCATATCACCAACAAATTAATCGTCTTCTGTTTCTATTGATCTCAAGTATTAGTCTGGGCACCTTTTCAAAAAAATTAACGGAAGTCGTAGTCAAAGACACAAGCACAGAAGACAGTATAATTTTGTGTGAAGATATAAAGTATCGTAAATGAAAGTAGTAGTGGTGGCCGAGCGGTTCTAGGCGCTTCAGTCCGGAACCGCGCGACGGCTACGGTCGCAGGTTCGAATCCTGCCGCTGGCCGGTGTGACCGTGCGGTTCTAAGCGCTTCAGTTTGGAACCGCGTCACCGTTACGGTTGCAGGTTCGAATCCTGCCTCGGGCATGGATGTGTGTAATGCTGTCCTTAGGTTAGTTAGGTTTAAGTAGTTCTAAGTTCTAGGGGACTGATGACCTCAGCAGTTAAGTCCCATAGTGCTCAGAGCCATTTGAACCATTTTTGAATCATGCCTCGGGCATGGATGTGCGTTATGTCCTTAGGTTAGTTAGGTTTAAGTAGCTCTAAGTTCTAGGGGACTGATGACCTCAGATGTTGTCCCATAGTGCTCAGAGCTATTTGAACCATTTTCGAAAGTAGTAGGACACTCATAAATATTCTTCAGAGTTTTGACATGTCCCTATTCGTCAATAGTACAACAAGAATTACTACAATGACTCCATCAGTAATTGACCATGTGGCCACAAATGTTGACTGGGAAAAGTGTGATGTAGCTACTGTATAAGAGGTCTTGAGCTATCGGACCCTTTCCCATTTCTGCCAAATAATAACTCTGTGAGTGGAAAAAAATCCCTTAACTGCAGGCCTACAAAAGGCATTTATCAGAAATCAAAATAGAACATTTTTCAAAAGAACTAGCAAACCCAAGCCGAGATGAAGCCTACAGAGAAACGAAAGTAAATCTGGAATTCTGTGAACTCTCAAATTGTCTAAGCAGAATGTAAAAGACATTACTAAAGATACCGACGTCAGTATCACCGCCTCACAAAAACAAGTGGAAAACAACAGGTGTTAATAAGTCCTCCCAAAACCTCACATACCTCTGTTCAATGAAAAAGAGTCTTAATGAGCCACAGTTATTAAATTTTTATCATAGCTACAAACAGATTTATAGGAAGGTGTTAGTTTCTCCCCCGCCCCCCCCCCCCCCCTTCCGCCCCGATCAGACGTTCGAGTCCTCTCTACAGCATGGATGTGTGTATGTGTGTTGTGCTTAGATTAAGTTAAGTTTAAGTTACGTTAAGTAGTGTGTATGCCTAGGGGTAGATGACCTAAGCAGATTGGTCTCATAGGAACTTACTGCAAATTTCCAGATTTTTAATTCAGCTACACAATTTATTATACAATCTATCAAGGATTACATCGGTCCATTAAGTCTGTAATCAGTGATTTAAACTGACACAATATCTGTATCAGTCTTCCTCGCCGTGGCGTGAGAATTAAACGAACATTTGATAACTAAGTTCAGCATTTCTGCTATTGCTTTCCCTACCTTCAGTTCTGGATCACCTCTCATCCATGAGTTGAAGGATACAAACTTTGGTGCCACTGGCAGCATCTCAAAATATCAGAATATCTGTAGGGCTCTTTCGAGAAGATTCAACAATGGTGGTCATTTAAGGGCTCACGTATTACAATATCTGCCTGTGTATAGCACAGTGCTTCGTTTCATATGCAGCGCGCAGTAGCCGCTGTTTCTTTAGCAGTTTCTGGTACCATGGAGAGTTCCTCCCATTACAAAGTGTCTTGTTAAGTAAGTATATGCTCCTTCGCAGAGCTAAATGTTACAAGTTCTTCCTTGAGATGTGACACCGTTGCCTCTTCATCTGCTTTACTGAACATATAAACGTATCTATTTGTTTTAGTTGTTTTCTGTAGTCGAGTAATCATCGTTACTAGAAATGCTACATTGTCAGTGATAGATTGACAGGAATGGGGGAAAGCAATACAGTAGAAGAAGAATGGGTAGCTTTGAGGGATAAATAGTGATGGCAGCAGAGGATCAAGTAGGTAAAATGAAGAGGGCTATTAGAAATCATTGCGTAACAGAAGAAATATTGGATTTAATTGATGAAAGGAGTAAATACACTACTGGTTCCGGCCGAAGTGGCCGAGCGGTTCTAGGCGCTTCAGTTTGGAACCGCGCGACCGCTACGGTCGCAAGTTCGAATCCTGCCTCGGGCATGGATGTGTGTAATGCTGTCCTTAGGTTAGTTAGGTTTAAGTAGTTCTAAGTTCTAGGGGACTGATGACCTCAGCAGTTAAGCCCCATAGTGCTCAGAGCCATTTGAACCATTTTTGAATCATGCCTCGGGCATGGATGTGCGTTATGTCCTTAGGTTAGTTAGGTTTAAGTAGTTCTAAGTTCTAGGGGACTGATGACCTCAGATGTTGTCCCATAGTGCTCAGAGCTATTTGAACCATTTTCGAAAGTAGTAGGACACTCATAAATATTCTTCAGAGTTTTGACATGTCCCTATTCGTCAATAGTACAACAAGAATTACTACAATGACTCCATCAGTAATTGACCATGTGGCCACAAATGTTGACTGGGAAAAGTGTGATGTAGCTACTGTATAAGAGGTTTAAGTAGTTCTAAGTTCTTGGGAACTGATGACCTCAGATGTTAAGTCCCATAGTGCTCAGAGCTATTTGACCCATTTGAACACTACTGGCCATTAAAATTGCTACACCAAGAGGAAATGCAGGCTATAAACCGGTATTCATTGGACAAATAAATTATACTAGAAGTGACATGTGATTACATTTTCATGAAATTTGGGAGAATAGATCCTGAGAAATCAGTCCCAGAACAACCACCTCTGGCCGTAATATCGGCCTTGATACGCCTGGGTATTGAGTCAAACAGAGCTTGGATGGCGTGTACAGGTACAGCAGCCCATGCAGCTTCAACACGATACCACAGTTCATCAAGAGTAGTGACTGGCGTATTGTGACGAACCAGTTGTTGCTGGGCCACCATTGACCACACATTTTCAATTGTTGAGAGATCTGGAGAATATGCTGGCCAGGGCAGCAGTCGAACATTTTCTGTATCCAGAAAGGCCCGTACAGGACCTGCAACATCCGGTCGTGCATTATCCTGCTGAAATGTAGGGTTTCGCAAGGATCGAATAAAGGGTAGAGCCACGGGTCGTAACACATCTGAAATGTAACGTCCACTGTTCAAAGTGCCGTCAATGCGAACAAGAGTGTAACGAATGGCACCCCATACCATCACGCCGGGTGATGCGCCAGTATGGCGATGACGAATGCACGCTTCCAATGTGCGTTCACCGTGATGTCGCTAAACACGGATGCGATCATCATGATGCAGTAAACAGAACCTGGATTCATCCGAAAATATGACATTTTACCATTCGTGCACCCAGGTTAGTCGCTGAGTACACCATCGCAGGCGCTCCTGTCTGTGATGGAGCGTCAAGGGTAACCGCAGCCATAGTCTCCGAGCTGATAGTCCATGCTGCTGCAAACGTCGTCAAACTGTTCGTGCAGATGGTTGTTGGCTTGCAAACTTGCCCATCTGTCGTCTCAGGGATCGAGACGTGGCTGCATGATCCGTTACAGCCATGCGGATAAGATGCCTGTCATCTCGACTGCTAGTGATATGAGGCCGTTGGGATCCAGCACGGCGTTCTGTATCACTCTCCAGAATTCACCGATTCCATATTCTGCTAACAATCATTGGATCTCGACCAACGCGAGCAGCAATGTCGCGATACGATAAACCGCAATCGCGATAGGCTACAATCCCACCTTTATCACAAAATGGTTCAAATGGCTCTGAGCACTATGGGACTTAACTTCTGTGGTCATCAGTCCCCTAGAACTTAGAACTACTTAAACCTAACTAACTTAAGGACATCACACACATCCATGCCCGAGGCAGGATTCGAACCTGCGACCGTAGCAGCCCTGCGGTTCCGGACTGCGCGCCTAGAACCACTAGACCAACCTTTATCACAAACGGAAACGTGATGGTACGTATTTCTCCTCCTTACACGAGGCATCACAACAATGTTTCGCCAGGCAACGCCGGTCAATTGCTGCTTGTGTATGAGAAATCGGTTGGAAACTTTTCTCATGTCAGCACGTTGTAGGTGTCGCCACCGGCGCCAACCTTGTGTGAATGCTCTGAAAAGCTAATCATTTGCATATCACAGCATCTTCGTGGTGTAGGGATTTTAATGGCCAGTAGTGTATAAAAACGCAGTAAATGACAGAGGTAAAAAGGGATACAAACGTCTCAAAAATGAAATCGACAGGAAGTGCAAAATGGCTAAGCAGGGATGGCTAGAGGACAAATGTAAGGATGTAGAGGCTTATCTCACTAGGGGTAAGATAGATACTGCCTACAGGAAAATTAAAGAGACCTTTGGAGAAAAGAGAACCACTTGCATTAATATCAAGAGCTCAGATGGAAACCCAGTTCTAAGCAAAGAAGGGAAAGCAGAAAGGTGGAAGGAGTATATAGAGGGTCTACATCTGCATCTACATCTACATGATTACTCTGCAATTCACATTTAAGTGCTTGGCAGAGGGATCATCGAACCACAATCATACTATCTCTCTACCATTACACTTCCGAACAGCGCGCAGGAAAAACGAACACCTAAACCTTTCTGTTCGAGCTCTGATTTCTCTTATTTTATTTTGATGATAATTCCTACCTATGTAAGTTCGGCTCAACAAAATATTTTCGCATTCGGAAGAGAAAGTTGGTGACTCACATTTCGTAAATAGATCTCGCCGCGACGAAAACGTCTTTGCTTTAATGACTTCCATCCCAACTCGCGTATCATATCTGCCACACTCTCTCCCCTATTACGTGATAATACAATACGAGCTGCCCTTTTTTGCACCCTTTCGATGTCCTCCGTCAATCCCATCTGGTAAGGATCCCACACCGCGCAGCAATATTCTAGCAGAGGACGAACGAGAGTAGTGTAAGCTGTCTCTTTAGTGTCTCTAAGTGTCCTCCCAATGAAACGCAACCTTTGGCTTGCCTTCCCCACAGTACTGTCTATGTGGTCTTTCCAACTGACGTTGTTCGCAATTTTTACACCCAGGTACTTAGTTGAATTGACAGCCTTGAGAATTGTACTACACTCTTGGAAATGGAAAAAAGAACACATTGACACCGGTGTGTCAGACCCACCATACTTGCTCCGGACACTGCGAGAGGGCTGTACAAGCAATGATCACACGCACGGCACAGCGGACACACCAGGAACCGCGGAGTTGGCCGTCGAATGGCACTAGCTGCGCAGCATTTGTGCACCGCCGCCGTCAGTGTCAGCCAGTTTGCCGTGGCATACGGAGCTCCATCGCAGTCTTTAACACTGGTAGCATGCCGCGACAGCGTGGACGTGAACCGTATGTGCAGTTGATGGCCGCCGAATTGCTCAACACGTGGGGCGTGAGGTCTCCACAGTACATCGATGTTGTCGCCAGTGGTCGGCGGAAGGTGCACGTGCCCGTCGACCTGGAACCGGACCGCAGCGACGCACGGATGCACGCCAAGACCGTAGGATCCTACGCAGTGCCGTAGAGGACCGCACCGCCACTTCCCAGCAAATTAGGGACACTGTTGCTCCTGGGGTATCGGCGAGGACCATTCGCAACCGTCTCCATGAAGCTGGGCTACGGTCCCGCACACCGTTAGGCTGTCTTCCGCTCACGCCCCAACATCGTGCAGCCTGCCTCCAGTGGTGTCGCGACAGGCGTGAATGGAGGGACGAATGGAGACGTGTCGTCTTTAGCGATGAGAGTCGCTTCTGCCTTGGTGCCAATAATGGTCGTATGCGTGTTTGGCGCCGTGCAGGTGAGCGCCACAATCAGGACTGCATACGACCGAGGCACACAGGGCCAATACCCGGCATCATGGTGTGGGGAGCGATCTTCTACACTGGCCGTACACCACTGGTGATCGTCGAGGGGACACTGAATAGTGCACGGTACATCCAAACCGTCATCGAATGCATCGTTCTACCATTCCTAGACCGGCAAGGGAACTTGCTGTTCCAACAGGACAATGCACGTCCGCATGTATCCCGTGCCACCCAACGTGCTCTAGAAGGTGTAAGTCAACTACCCTGGCCAGCAAGATCTCCGGATCTGTCCCCCATTGAGCATGTTTGGGTCTGGATGAAGCGTCGTCTCACGCGGTCTGCACGTCCAGCACGAACGCTGGTCCAACTGAGGCGCCAGGTGGAAATGGCATGGCAAGCCGTTCCACAGGACTACATCCAGCATCTCTACGATCGTCTCCATGGGAGAATAGCAGCCTGCATTGCTGCGAAAGGTGGATATACACTGTACTAGTGCCGACATTGTGCATGCTCTGTTGCCTGTGTCTATGTGCCTGTGGTTCTGTCAGTGTGATCATGTGATGTATCTGACCCCAGGAATGTGTCAATAAAGTTTCCCCTTCCTGGGACAATGAATTCACGGTGTTCTTATTTCAATTTCCAGGAGTGTATTTATCGAGTAATCGAATTCCAACGGATTTCTTTTGGAGCTCATGTGGATCATCTCACATTTTTCGCTATTTAGCGTCAATTTCCACCTGCCACACCATACAGCAATCTTTTCTAAATCGCTTTTCAACTGATACTGCTCTTCGGATGACCTTACTAGACGGTAAATTACAGCATCATCAGCGAATAACCTGAGAGAAGTGCTCAGATTGTCACCCAGGTCATTTATATAGATCAGGAACAGCAGAGGTCCCAGGACGCTTCCCTGGGGAACACCTGACATCACTTCAGTTTTACTCGATGATTTGCCGTCTGTTACTACGAACTGCGACCTTACTGACAGGAAATCACGAATCCAGTCGCACAACTGAGACGATACCCCATAGCCCGCAGCTTGATTAGAAGTCGCTTGTGAGGAACAAGCGTGAAGAGTTTGACAGAGCACTGAAAGACCTACGTCGAAACAAGGCTCCGGGAATAGACAACATTCCATTAGAACTACTGACAGCCTTGGGAGGGCCAGCCCTAACGAAACTCTACCTTCTGGTGAGCAAGATGTATGAGACAGGCGAAATGCCCTCAGACTTCAAGAAGAATATAATAATTCCAATCCCAAAGAAAGCAGGTGTTGACAGATGTGAAAATTACCGAACTATCGGTTTAATAAGTCTCGGCTGCAAAATACTAACACGAAAATACTAGGACGAATGCACAAAACTGGTAGAAGCCGACCTCGGGGAAGGTCAGTTTGGATTCCGAAGAAATATTGGAACACGTGAGGCAATACTGACCTTACGACTTATCTTAGAAGAAAGATTAAGGAAAGGCAAACCTACGTTTCTAGCATTTGTAGACTTAGAGAAAGCTTTTTACAATGTTGACTGGAATACTCTCTTTCAAGATCTGAAGGTGGCCGCGGAAAAATACAGGGTGCGAAAGGGTATTTACAATTTGTACAGAACCAGATGGCAGTTATAAGAGTCGAGGGGCATGAAAGGGAAGCAGCGGTTGGGAAGGGAGTGAGACGGGGTTGTAGCCTATCCTCGATGTTATTCAATCTGCATATTGACCAAGCAAAAGAAAAATTTGGAGTAGGTATTAAAATCCAGGGAGAAGAAATAAAAACTTTGAGGTTCTCTGATGACATTGTAATTCTGTCAGAGACAGCAGAAGACTTGGAAGAGCAGTTGAACGGAATGGACAACGTTTTGAAAGGAGGATATAAGATGAACGTCAACAAAAGCGAAACGAGAATACTGGAATGTAGTCAAATTAAGTCGGGTGATTGGGTAATGATACACTTAGAGTAGTAAATGAGTTTTGATATTTAGGGAGGAAAACATCTGGCGATGGAAAGGAAAGCGTTTCTGAAGAAGAGAAATTTATTCACATCGAGTATAGATTTAAGTGTCAGGAAATCGTTTCTCAAAGTATTTGTGTGGGGTGTAGTAATGTATGGAAGTGAAACATGGACGATAAATAGTTTGAACAAGAAGAGAATATAAGCTTTCGAAATGTAGTGCTACAAAAGAATGCTGAAGATTTGATGGGTAGGTCACATAACTAATGACGAGGTATTGAATAGAATTGAGGAGAAGAGGAGTTTGTGGCACAACTTGACAAAAAGAAGGGACCGGTTAGTAGGACACGTTCTGAGGCATCAAGGAATCACCAATTTAGTAGTGGACGGCAGCGTGGAAGGTAAAAATCGTAGAGGGAGACCAAGAGATGAATACACTAAGCAGAATCAGAAGGATGTAGGCTGCAGAAGGTACTGGGAGACGAAGAAGCTTGCACGGGATGGAGTAGCATGGAGAGCTGCATCGAACCAGTCTCCGGACTGAAGACCGCAACAACATCACCTGTTTCAATATGGGTATCTTGCCGTAAGATTGAATATGTTCTTCCCATTGGTGATCTTCCGAACTATTTGTTCGTAGAATACAGTTGGTAATATTTTATAGGACGCCTTGTCACATGTATCACTTACAAAACTGTAATAATACCAATCGATTGTTAGCTAATTAAAGTCTTCTTAATGATGAAAGTATGATTGGAGAATATACATACTAAAGAAATGAAGTTTTCTCTAAAGTTTACGCTTACACCTGGGAGTTAGTTCTGTTGTGGACTGGTCAGACAGCCAATCCACTATGAGAGGAAGCCGAAAGGCACGCGTTTGAGCTCACGCAGGCTGGCGTGAGGTCTGGAACAGGTCAGAGAAATAAAACTAGCAAACCAGGAGGTAACTGGTAGAATACTTAACTTTAATCCACAATTGGTGACCATCTCTCTTGACTGTACATGCTTCACAAGATAAATATCAATTTAATACGGCGCCTTGCTAGGTCGTAGCAAATGACGTAGCTGAAGGCTATGCTAACTATCGTCTCGGCAAATGAGAGCGTCATTTGTCAGTGAACCATGGCTAGCAATGTCGGCTGTACAACTGGGGCGAGTGCTAGGACGTCTCTCTACACCTGCCGTGTGGTGGCGCTCGGTCTGCAGTCACTGACAGTGGCGACACGCGGTTCCGACGTATACTAGCGGACCGCGGCCGATTAAAAGGCTACCACCTAGCAAGTGTGGTGTCTGGCGGTGACACCACAAGTTCCGTGGGCGGTAGAAGAAACCAGCTATAAGGTTGTATCCACCAATGATGCTTATTTTTACTCAATCAATCTCGCATGCATTTTTACCTTCTATCTCGTTGGATTTGCGTTTCTTGTCGACTACGACAAATAAATAGCCCCCATCTTGACGATGTACAGCTAGATTTGCCCCAAAATCGCACTGGTTCTAAATTCAGGTTCTTGCCACCTGTCTGCACATACTGTTTTTTAAGATTGCTTCAAGCTCTCAGACTTCGTTCAAATGCTCCGGCAATTGATCTAAGCTTTCAAACGTTTAATCTATGGTGGAAACTTCACTGGGTCTTCAAACAGTCCATTGGCAGTTGGTTATTTGCATTTCTGGAATTTATCGGTACCCTGAACGTCACAACCTCTGGAGGACAATTTTGAATTTGCTGATTACTAATGGCCAGTCTATGACCAGAGTGGCTGTATCACTGGAAGATGTGCTTCTTTCGTCATCGCTGCTTGGCAGCGAGGAGCACTGGAATTCTATCGTTAGAGGAGTAGTGAGACACGCCGAGCAGAGAATGCGTGCCAATGTAGATGTAAAGTTAAGTGCACCTATGTTTAAATAAAATGATTTGTGTTTGAATATTGTGGAACATAGGAGTAAGATTCGTTTAGTGATCTACCGGTAGAATGAAGAGAAATGTAATGAGATCAGAAAAGCATATGAAGTGGAATGCAGGTAATATATTTTGTTTAGCTGCGTTGCAGTCACCCTTAGTTTTGAACAATTGTTGAATGAGATCGTTCATTCAAGTATAAGTAATTTTCACTCTACAATATTTGTCGTGTTTATTACGTAATTATTTGTCCAACATTTGTGAGAGTAAGAGTAGGATGTCAATGTTACCCTTTGTCAATGTTAATGTGTGTTGTGACATGAATTTCATACAAGTAATAAACAGTTTGTTAAAGAAATATTTCACCTAAGAGCATTGTCCACATCCTCGATCAAAGCCCTTTTTATTTAAAGAGTGTCTCACATAATGATGTGTATAAAAGAGTTTATTTGTTGGCTGCAGAAGTTCACTAAGCTCTCACCAACTGTAGTTATAAATTTGTAGCACCGTGTTCCAAGCAATTACAGTACGAGGTAAGATATTTTCATTTCAGTATCAATTTTCTACGAAAATCGTCAATGCACAGGAGCCAGTATTTTAATTAAAGAGAGTAATAGTAAATTTCAGGATTTAATCAGTTTGTACATTTTTTTAGAATGATTATAAAACAGGGCCTAGTACATGTTTTATTCACGCATGCAGATATATTTGGTTTCTTTCGCAGTTGGAAATGCGCAAAGTCTCCCAAGAGCTAAACAACAGCAAAGCTACGACCAATCAACCAATCCAGTACGAGTTCAAAAACAAATGAAAATGACTGTTAAAGGAAACTTTCAGTCTTACTCTTATACTTCCGTGTCCTCCACGGGGTGAGCGTAGAGTACCGCGCATGTCGCCAACATCAAGACGATATAGTCACGTTACGTTCGTGTGACGTTTTGTTTACATTTTACGCTAATGCAGAAATTTTAATATTACACGTTCCTGCTCTGTTTTCACATGTTTACTACTAACAGCAGTGGAGCAGTATTGCTAATGCTAAATATGTAAATCTAAATGCGATACAGAAGGAAAAAATACTTTTCATAAGTAAGCACCCAGAGGCCTAGTTATAGTTTTCATAGACGTAAGAGGCACTTAATACAATGTAACAAATAATGGCTATCACGGGGGTAGTTTGTGCATGGCCATATATCTGCGATGCAGGTTCTGCTAACTTTACTTGTAATGATATTAATCAATGTCTGTGATGGTCTAGTAAGACAATGTATTAAAGAATTAATTGAAGATATTCACAGTCATCTGAAAACTTGAGAGATAATTCATCAGTCGAGTGGCTCCGCATATTGTTCTGCGGGCCAGGTACCGAAGCTTCTAGCTCGTTGCGGAGGCTAGAACCGTGCATAGACCGTGTACTGCAGGCTTGTCGTAGTGATTCAAGCTCCTTATCACTCCGGCCCGATGTACTGAAATCTCTTATGGTAGATCAATGGAATAAAAAGTCAGGAAATTCAAGCTGGGTTAGCATCAGTTTCGTCGGTCGGCTATTATTCTAATCTTCTCAATAATCCAAGTATTTCTTGTCACAGCATTTAATAAAGACAAAAATGATTCTTCTAGATAATTAAAACAATTGGAGTCATGTGCTGTTACAGAATTTCCCGATGTAATAACTGGTTCATTGGTTCACGGGCGTCGCGTCGGATAATGCTGTGAAAGCTGCGCAGTACTCGAACGAGACAGATGCTCATCATCTTCAGGTGCTTACTGACATGTTGCTGTAGTGGCTTTCTAGAAAAGCGAATGCGCCAAGGGCTGGGGCTATAACGTCATCACAGACGAACCATAGAGCACGTGATATTCAGTACCGCCGCCAGAGGAACGGGTCATTATCGCCGCATGCGCAGCGCGGAGAAACTGCGGCCCAGAGCGCGCTCACATGCAGTGCTGGCATCCAGTTTAAGTGTCATGAACCCTGCTTCCCCTCTGTGTTGACTCGGATTCGTTCCTCTGCCGCCGACGATGTCTTAGTGCCGTCATTGCTGGTTCCCATGCCTTGTAGAAAAGAAATCCCTTGTCTTTATTGATCAGACCCTAACTTATACGTCATTTCGACTGCTTCTTTAATGATGGAGTCCCATTACGTACAGGCGGATGAAAGGACCTTTGTCTCTCCGTAGTTCATGCTACATCCCGTGTCAAGACAATATTCATCAACAACAGACTTTCCTGGCTGACCCAATCTGGTATGACGTCAACATTCAGCGCATCTACCTTTTACAGTGAGACACGTCTAGCCAACGCATGATTTCCCATACTGGCACTGGTTTTTATACATTCTTAGTCTCTTTAGACATGTGCTGTCCTTAGCAGAACCCAGCATCGTTTGCACTCGCTTTTCTTAAACATCCTGCTTCATCATTATAGAAGTAGTCGAATTAGGTACAAGTAACGACCTGATTAACAGAGTCACGGGATATCAACTTAGCAAGACATGGGAACGAGCACTGGCGGCAATACCGCGTCTTCGGCGGCAGACGAATGAATCCGAGTCAACACAGACAGGGAGTCGGAGTGGGAACATTTAAACTGGAGGCCAACACACTGGCTGCGCGCGCCGTGGGTCACGATTTGCGGCCTCGTTCTTCCTGTGTCATATCAATTCATAAATGTTACACGATAGTTGCTAGTCAACTTTGTTGTATGCACACAGGTTTCCAGTTGTGTTCATCTACAGATGCGATTCGTTTATGGCAGCCTGAGATATTTACTGTTATACAGTTTTCAAACCATAATGCCGATTTTAAAGTAGTCGCAATAGAAAGCCTATGCTACTAAGGGAAAAGAAAGAGTACGTGTGACGAGTATTTTACTCCTAAGAGTAAGCGAAAATTTAAAAAGTTGTACCAGGAAATAAAAACGAAACAATTTCGTCACCAAAATAATTGAAAGTGTATTCAGAGGAGCCTTGCAAAACAGTGTCTTGTTGGAGAATAATTTTCTCTCTCTCCCTGTTAAGGGCAGGGGGGGAGGGTGAGGCTCTCGTGCGTGTAGCTATGGTAGTATAAATGTTCGTAGGGTTTATTCATTATTTCATAATGTAGTAGACATCTACACACAAAACGCGCCAAAAAGCGGTAAAAAATAAATATCATTGTGGGCTCACCTATTATAATGGAAACAATGAATAAAGAAACATAGATAAATATGACACACAAGCATAAATTTATAATTAGCTCACGTCAAAGCTACAAATTCGACGTTTTTCGTGCACATTGACTTTGGAGAACAAGCAGCCTATTTATCAACACCACCACTGCGTAATTTCTTAAAACTGACGCCCAGCAATGTGATCTTGTGGGTACAATAACAAAAAATCGGTGGCTCTTCCATCTTTTCTTGCAAGTAAAAAAAAAAACATCAAATCTTAGGCATTTGTCGCAGTCAGTCAGAGTGTCCTCGCGTTTATCTCTTCAAGGTTTTAAGGCAAGTTCATTCCAGGTATCGAAACCAAATTATTAAGATGCCTACGAAACACCTGTACAAAATCCATGATACTTTTGGACGTAATCTTTGTGTGCTAGCGATGTTACGACAGTGCAGCGTCTCAAACAACATTTAAATTATGTCTCTGGTCTAGCTTGATACGCTAGAATCGACCAGCAGTTAAAATGAATGCGGCACAACTGGTGTTCGCTGGAATGTACCGACTATTATGAGACGACTGTAAATGCTACAGGTCAGTCTGTTACCACAACCTTTATTTGGCGTTCACATTCACTGGCTTCGCCAACTCACAACTAAATTATAACATTTCAACCTAACCTAGACACTGGGTCAGCTACAGATTAGTCTGTTTCCGCAGCCAAATCGACAGATTTCAGCAGGACAGATATCATTTTAGCGCCTCGTCCAGAAACGCAGCGCGGGTGGTTTCAATCTCTGCCATCGTATATACTTTTGCTCGCTGACTTCGATGACGAAATTTTTATTGTGTGTTGAACCATTACCAAAATTTGTGATATTATTCATATTTCTTTACATTATCATCAACGAAGATTTATGTTATAGTGTACTATTTTCTATTGGTTTCAATGAAGATGCATATATATATATATATATATATATATATATATATATATATATATATATATATGTTGTGTCTAGACAAGACAGCCTAGACACAATGACAATGAGAGGAAGCCGAAAGGCACGCGATAAGCTAAAGCAGGAAGGCTTGAGGTCTGAAACAGGATACGTAATGAATGCTATAAAGAAAAGTACGTAGCTTCTGGAATACTTAACTTTAATCCATCCATTTGGTACATCTGGAGATTGTGGCGATACAAGTGAGACTCTTTAGATACATGCAATGTTACTAATGGCGCCTTGCTAGGTCGTAGCCATTGACTTAGCTGAAGGCTATTCTAACTATGTGCTCTGCAAATGAGCGAGGCATCGTCAGTGTGCATCGCTAGCTACGTCGTCCGTACAACTGGGGCGAGTGCTCGTCCGTATCTCGAGACCTGCCTTGTGGTGGCGCTCGGTCTGCGATCACACAGTGGCGACACGCGGGTCCGACATGTACTAATGGACCGCGGCCGATTTAAAGCTACCACCTAGCAAGTGCGGTGTCTGGCGGTGACACCACATTCCTCCCCCGCAAATCGGAGAAAGGTCGTGTTATAAGGCTTCCGCCCGCCGTGGGGAGGACCCCATGTTGACGTATGCGATGAGGTGGGGAGCCTAACAACAGGCGAGGCTGTGCCACCCGCACCCGGCCATTCGGTCCGAGGGGAGCTAGGAAATGCCTGAAAACCCAGTCCAGGGTGCACGTCAACATGCGGTGTAGGCACCCGTAAAGAGACAGGAGGGGCCGAAGGGTCGACCTCCATTGCGTCGGGGTATCCGACGCGCGAAGACGCCATGTGGTCCGGAGCGGGCAAGAGTTCCATGGCGGAGGACAGCTGCTCACGGGAAGCGATCGGCGGCGCGTGACCCAGGGAGGCGCTTGGCGGCTGCAGCGAAGCGTCCACTGCGGGCGTCGCCGGCGGGAGAACAAGCGGCGGCGGCGGAGGCGGCAGCGGCGCGTCGCCATGGGGCAAAATGGAAGGCATCGTCGGTAACACCTGGGGATGAGGCGAGCCAGTAGATGGGTCCCCAGGGCGCTGACCGGACGGCACCGTCGCTGATAGCAGACGGGGAGCGGCAGAACCCGTGCGACGACAGAGGCGCAGCTGATTGAGATGCCGACGCACCTCACCAGAGGCCCCCAAAACCAAATACATCGCGCGGCCGAGGCAGCGAAGAATGCGCCCTGCGAGCCAACGCCGTGAACCTCGATAGTTACGATAGAATACAACGTCGCCTGGATCAAAAGCAGAAGTCTGCCGCTGCACAGGAACCTGATGCGGCGGGTGCAGCATAGACATCAAGGTTCGATGAGGACGATCGTGGAGCAACTCAGCCGGCGAGCGACCATCTCGGGGCTGAGAGCGATATGAAGACAAAAAGAGCAACAACGCGTCCTCCTGAGAATGCGACTCTTTCAACTTCAACATCTGTGACTTGAAAGTCCGGACCAATCGTTCAGCGGCACCGTTTGACTGAGGCGAAAACGGCGCGGATGTCAGATGTTGAATACCATTGACCTTGCAAAATGACTGAAATTCTGCGGACATGAATTGTGGGCCATTGTCGGAAACAATAGTCTGCGGAAGACCTTCAATGCAAAAGATAGCAGACAACGCTTGGATGGTGGCAGATGACGTCGTGGAAGACATCCGGACAACAAAAGGAAAATTACTGAAGGCATCTACCAGAACCAACCATCGAGCATTCCAGAACGGACCAGCAAAATCGATGTGCAAGCGTTGCCAAGGGGAAGTGGCTTTTGGCCATGCAAAGACTTCCCGCAGCGGTGCGGATTGTTGTTCGGCACACGCCATGCAAGAAGAACACAGATTCGTAATCGCAGCATCGATTCCGAACCAAGTACAGTGCTGACGAGCAAGTTGTTTCGTTCGCACTATACCCCAATGTCCTTGGTGAAGAAGCCGTAAAACAGAGGACTGTAACGAACGTGGGACCACGGCTCTGGACTGATCATTATCAGAACGCAACAACAAAACACTACGTCGAACAAAAAGTCTTTCCTTGTGAGCAAAAATGGGCGAACCAACGGATCCTCGATCCGAGACTTTGACAAAGGCCATTGCGTAGCAACAAAATGCAAAACGGTAGCAAGGACTGGGTCAGCAGCTGTGGCTCTAGCTACACGACGAAAATCAATCGGAAACGATTCGACCACGTTATCGGTTTCCGCATCAATGAACATGCAAGCAAGTTCGGAAGAATCGAATGCTTTATCCTCAGCAACAGGCAAATGGGACAACGCATCGGCGTTGCCGTGCTTAGCAGTGGACCGATACAAGATATCGTAGCGGTACTGCGAAAGGAAAATAGACCAGCGAATGAATTTCTGCGCTGTACGTGGAGGTACAGGCTTGTTCGGATGAAAAAGCGATGTCAAAGGTTTGTGGTCAGTGATGATGGTAAAGTGACGACCATACAAGAAATCATGGAACTTAGTAACACCAAACACGAGAGCCAAAGCTTCTTTCTCTATCTGTGAATAATTTCTTTGCACAGACGAGAGCAATTTGGACGCAAAGGCAATAGGGCGATCATGCGACCCATCTTTGTGCGCAAGCACAGCACCAATCCCGAAATCCGATGCATCTACCATCAACAAAAGGGGTTACTGGGGATCGAATGGCGTAAGGCAAGTATTGGAAAGCAACGCCGATTTCAACTGGCGAAAGGCGCGTTCGCATTCCGTCGTCCAGACGAACGGAACACCCTTACGGCGTAAGCTATGAAGCGGAGCTGAAATGGAAGAGGCATTGCGCAGAAAGCGATGATAATAGTTAATTTTACCCAACACACTCTGTAGCTGCTTCAAATTCTGCGGCGACAGCAAGTCTTGTATGGCACGGGGGTGCTCTGGACTCGGATGTATGCCGTGGGCATTGATTACATGTCCCAGGTATGGTAAGTCACGAGCAAAAAACACACATTTGTCCTTCCACAAGCGAAGACCATTTTGTCGCAATACCTGAAATAATGTTCGTAGGTGTGCTAAATGCTCGTCTGCTGTCTTTCCGGAGATCACAATATCGTCCAGATAGTTCGCAGCAGTAGGGACCGACGCACAAACAGTTTGTAAATATTGCTGAAACAATGCAGGGGCGGATGCACACCCGAACGGCAGTCTTTTGAATCGGTACAAACCAAGAAGCGTGTTAACCACCAAGACGCGCTGGGATTCGGCGTCCACTGGGATTTGCAAGTACGCATCTGCGAGGTCCAACTTCGAAAAGTATTTACCCGGTCACAGTTTATCAAAAAGTTCTTCCAGGTGGGGTAAAGGAAAAGTTGCAGTCACTAGTTGTGGATTCACAGTGGCCTTGAAGTCCACACAAAGTCTCAATTTTCCGGAAGGTTTTGGCAAAATTACTAAGGGTGAGGCCCAGAGAGAAGCTTGCACGCGTTCAATTACACCTTGTGATTCTAAATCGTGTAATTTTCTTGCGACCTCATCACGCAATGCGTGAGGAACATTGCGCGGTCTGAAAAATTTCGGTTGCGCGTTGACTTTCAGTTCCAAATGTGCTTCATAGTTTTTAGCGCAACCTAAGCCCGGTGCAAAAATGTCTGCAAATTCGTCACACAGACGAGAAACACTGTCTGAAGGCACAGTCTGATTCACTGATAGGACCTGATTTACTATAGACATGTTAAACAATTGAAATAAATCTAAACCAAACAAGTTCACTGCAGCAGAAGAATGAAGAACGTAAAATGACACAAGTTTTGTTTGCCCCTTGTATGTTGCAAGAAGAGTGCACTGTCCTAACACAGGGATAGGCTGTCCGGAATAACTAGTGAGCTGAACATTTGCGGCACGCAACGGAGGTTTGCCCAGTTGTTTGTACGTGTCGTGATTGAGCAATGAAACTGCAGCTCCGGTATCGAGCTGGAATGGTATGACCTTGCCATTAAAGTCCAAATCTACAAAAAGTTTATTGTCCTGCTGACGACAAGAGCGACTGTCTCGTGCAATTTGAACTGATACAGGTACAGCATCACTTGCTAATTGACGTGATTTCCGGCGACGTCGATGCACAATTTTTTTGGGACGAACACAGTCACTGTTAGAGAAAGTGGCACTGGACGGAGTGGAATTAACTACATGAATGTCCATGGGCGAAGGTTGACGAGCCTGTGTGTCCTTGGTGCGATTCCAGCGCGAAGCAAAGGGCCTGGACTGATGAAGAGTGTCTGATCTGAGCTTTTTCTGGCAAACACTTTGAACATGTCCTTTCTTATGACAGTAAAAGCAAATAGCTTGGCGTGATGGGCAATGTTCACGCGAATGTCTAGTCCCACACCGTGGGCATGATTTCACTGCAGTTGTATGCTGTCGCGGCACACCTGGTTTAGAGCGTGGCGGCAGCTGCGTGGACGTGCGCGAAGGTAGTTTACCGGTCCGCGCAGCGCGCCCGGCGGGTTGGTTAATGTTACACATGGCTGGCGAAGTTGCAAATGATTCCTGAGCAAAGTCAAGCGTGTCTTGTCTATCCAATATGTCTATCACTGATTGAAGGGAGGGATTGACGAGTTTCAAAAGCTGTTCCCGTACGCGAACATCAGAAACGTTCTGTGCTATTGCATCACGTACCATTGTATCTGAATAAGGGAGTCCACATTCACACTCAAAAGCACAATCCCTTGTAAGGCCTTGCAATGTTGCAACCCACTCCCTATTAGTTTGACCGGCCATACGTTTTGTACGAAAGAAAGTATACCTTTTTGCAACGACATTGACTGTTTCCTTGAAATAGGCATCTAAAGCAGACAAAATTTCATCGTAGGACAGAGTTGCTACGTCGCATCGGGGAAACAATTTCACTATCACACGGTACGTTTGCACCCCTACACACGCCAATAAATGAGGCTGCCGCTCGTTACCTTGAATTCTGTAGGCGGCGAGATGAAATCCAAACTGGCGTGACCTCTCCGTCCATGTTTCCTTAGCTGGGTCAAACGGCCTAAAAGGCGGTGCAACTGCGAGTTGTAGCTGCGGCAGCGGTGGAGCGGCGGCTGCCGCATCGTTTGGCAGTGCACGTTGACCCTGGACGAGCTGTCCAAGGGCATCCAATAACGCCTGCGTCTGCTGATTCTGCAAGCGATAAAATTCGGACAGTACATCTGGCGAAGCCATGACACAAGTAAATGTAAGCAATTAGAAAGAACAAGACCCTTTTCGTTGACTCGTTGCCAAAAATGTTGTGTCTAGACAAGACAGCCTAGACACAATGAGAGGAAGCCGAAAGGCATGCGCTAAGCTAAAGCAGGAAGGCTTGAGGTCTGAAACAGGATACGTAATGAATGCTATAAAGAAAAGTACGTAGCTTCTGGAATACTTAACTTTAATCCATCCATTCGGTACATCTGGAGATTGTGGCGATACAAGTGAGACTCTTTAGATACATGCAATGTTACTAATGGCGCCTTGCTAGGTCGTAGCCATTGACTTAGCTGAAGCTATTCTAACTATCTGCTCTGCAAATGAGCGAGGCTTCGTCAGTGTGCATCGCTAGCTACGTCGTCCGTACAACTGGGGCGAGTGCTCGTCCGTATCTCGAGACCTGCCTTGTGGTGGCGCTCGGTCTGCGATCACACAGTGGCGACACGCGGGTCCGACATGTACTAATGGACCGCGGCCGATTTAAGGCTACCACCTAGCAAGTGTGGTGTCTGGCGGTGACACCACAATATATATATATATATATAGGATGTCCCAGCTATCTTGTCCACCCAAAATATCTCTGGAACAGTAACAGCTATTGGAAAACGACTTTCACCGGTATCAATGTAGGGCTGGGGCCCATGAATGTACATATTTGGAAACATTCTAAAACGAAAGCATATGTGTTTTTAACACAAACTTTTGTTTTTTTTAAATGGACCTCCTATATTTTTTCTTCAGCAGTCCATAGCATGACAAAGCACATACACAATGGCGTTGATTGCATCGCAATATTCCCATTACATCCCGAGATATTGAGACGCGAAGTTGACGCTTGAAACACCCGACATGCGCACCTAGCGCACGTCCTGAGGCTCAGGCGTGAACCCCATGCTTCCCGTAATCGCAATGTGATTGACATGTGTAATCACACCTCCATACTTATCAAGAGGGACACTTACTTGTCAATCACATCGCGATTACGGGCAGCATGGGGTTCACGCCTGAGCCTCAGGACGTGCGCTAGCAGCGCATGTCGGGTGTTTCAAGCGTCAACTTCGCGTCTCAATATCTCGGGATGTAATGGGAATATTGCGATGCAATCAACGCCATTGTGTATGTTCTTTGTCATGCTATGGACTGCTGAAGAAAAAATATAGGAGGTCCATTTAAAAAAAACATAAGTTTGTGTTAAAAAACACATAGGCTTTCGTTTTAGAATGTTTCCAAATATGTACATTCATGGGCCCCAGCCCTACATTGATACCGGTAAAAGTCGTTTTCCAATAGCTGTTATTGTTCCAGAGATACTTTGGGTGGACATGATAGCTGGGACACCCTGTATATATATATATATATATATATATATATATATATATATATATATATATATATATATATATATATATATATATATATATATAACCTGATTCTAATTTGTATTCTCTTTCAAAATAAATCGCAGACTTTACCAGCAAACTTTCAGTAACACTCATTTCTGTTGCATTACGATTTATTTTGCCTTTCATTTTGTTAAAGACCAAATTTTACGATTTCCGTTCATTAAATAGGCTGGTAATAGTTTCATAAAGACAGAATTAGCAATTTTAGTTCAAAATCTAGAGTGCGTGTCGTCGTGATGTATACTGACGGCACAAATGATCATCTGAGTAGGGATGGACAAACGATACTTGCGTACGAACGACCTCGAGGTTTCCCGATATGCCACAGGGCTCGATACAATGTCGAGTGCTGCTCGAACAATGAGTGACACGTGACTCACGTGGCACGAGAGAAAACGATACCGAGAAGATAAAAAAAATTGCCTCAAGAACAAGCTATAGCACTGTCTGATCTATGACAGCTTCGTGAAACGTGGGTGGGATTATCAATAAATCCTACAACCATGCAAAGTCCTGTTGTATTTGAATTAATTTAAAATAAGAGTTCACAAACAATATAACGGAAACTGCATATAAATATTTATGGTGATTATTTCTGTAATAGTAAGACACAAAAGTTAAAGTATTGTCATTGAGAAACATTACTCGACTCTGATCCCAATATAATGTTGTATTTGGTTATTAGAGACTATAATAGTTTACCAAGTGCGTTGCAAATGAGCATTTAGATCCCAGTTCATATATCAGAATAACATGTGGCTGTGATTATTTATTTATTTATTAAGAGCTGTGTCTATCTATGAGCTGCACACCGTAAGAGAGAGCGAGGTGGCGCAGTGGTTACACACTGGACTCGCGTTCGGAAGGACGACGGTTCAATCCCGCGTCCGGCCATCCTGATTTAGGTTTTCCGTGATTTCCCTAAATCACTCCAGGCAAATGCCGGGATGGTTCCTCTGAAAGGGCACGGCCGACTTCCTGCCCCATCCTTCCCTAATCCGATGAGACCGATGACCACGCTGTCTGGTCTCCTTCCCCAAACCAACCAACCAACCGTAAGAGACTACTGTATGTGCGTCACGGTTATTTTTATGATTAAAGCCCATTGTATATGAATAACAGTATGGCACGTTATTGAGATAGTACAAACCGAGGTCTGTAGGTTGTGTGGCGATCCAAAACTCGTATAAAGTCAAAGATTTCCAGAACTGTGAGGCCAACTGCTAAAACAGTTCGAATTTTTTCAAGCACAATACTAGTTCTATGGCTCTGAGCACTACGCGACTCGCCTAGAACTTAGAACTAATTAAACCTAACTAACCTAAGGACAATACACACATCCATGTCCGAGGCTGGTTAGACTGTAGTGCCTAGAACCGCACGGTCACTCCGGCCGGCACTAGTTCTGTGAATGTGAATGATCACTCAATAGACCTTTGTACTCTAAGGTATCGTTTACAGCTGTCGTTATGTGTGTTGGTTGGACAGCCGCCTAACCTATAACAGAACGAAAAAAATCTGACGTAGTCTACCATTTCGATATAAACTAATTAGATAGTCAATGATTACTGTCTACGTACAAGTTGCTCCTTAATAAACTGTTACCAGCAGTGGCAATATACCAGTCACGTTATTCGACTACTGTCCACTAATAGATAGTAGTCGAAGGCCGTGCGGTCCGCTGAAACCAGTGACCTCACTTGTGGAAACGTGACTCAGTTTCATTTGTTTCAGACATCCTGCTGTGTCGCCGCGCATTACAAAAACAGTGCAATATGTATTCCACCGTTCTACTTTTAGTAAATTTACTACTGTTACTGAATTTTTCTCCCACATCGTGGAGCCTTCTGGTAATGAAAAAGGTGAGTTCACTTTCGTGCTTCACTTTTAGGGTAGCTCTGTTCCACTGATAAGTGCTGACATTTGCTCAGTCATAAAGCCTACAGTGACTACGTAGTACGGATTAAACTTTACGGAAGGCCGTCCATGGGCTGTGCTTGGTTGCGATGCAAAGCAGATCTTGACAACGCGTCTCCGCGTGAAGTTGAAGCCAGGATATGGCAGGATAGTATGTTTTAGGGTAATTTCCAAGAATGTTTGCCTATCCAAGCTGCAGGGTGCAAACGATATATATCGAACATGCGATTCTAAATTGATCACGTGACTGTGGTGGCGTCCGTTATGAGAATGTTTATAGTGGTCACTACAGCAACGACAAAAGAGCGTTACTAAAATAGTTGTAATTACAAAGGAAACGACTTAACATCACTCGTCGTCGACGTTGTCGTCATGAGAAAGTCCATCTGATGTGTATTCTACGAGAAGCATTGGGAAGCATTCCCTTCTTGCCGTACTCGGAGTAGACTCTGCCAGTGTCACCCAAAAATATGGGCATAATGTCACGTTTCCGACAAAAATTCAAACAATTATCTACATTGCATAAGCATGGAATTAGATTCTTACACGTGAGGCAATCGCCCGAAGAAACGCCTTCAATACCAGACATCCCACTCACTACCGTCATAAGTCGTTTGGGTTTTCCTAGCATCTCACAAATAATTTATCATAACGCCCGTCACCACAGTCGAGTGATCGATTTAGAATCGCACGTTCGATATATATCGTTTGAGCCCTGCGGCTTCGATAGGCAAACATTCTTGGAAATTACCTGTGTTAGCCAATAATAAGCTGCGAACTAGATACGTCTTCACGCCGCTGACACACGAATTAGACGCATTCTGTGAACGGCCTTTTCTTCACATTCAGATTGTGTTGCATTTTTTACTTTTGTGTCATTAATAACATTTCAACATAAACATACAGGTAAACATCTACATGTATCCATAAATATCTACATATACCCGAGTGTCTCTCCTAAGTGTCATTCAACGCATTTGGCAGAAACCTGTAATTCCGTTTCAGCAGTGTGTTAGATGCAGTCGGTCCAGAACTGCTCACCACACGTTTCATGCGATGCTCAGTCTCAATGTAAAGCGTCGATCTGCAAAATTATTTTTTAATTGATCCATTCGATAGAGCAGTCTCAAATAATTGTGGTGCGCAATTCGTGTAATCAGTACAGGGACTGCAAAGCACGAAAGATAACCACTAGTCCAGCAGCAGCTCTTGTGCTGCCCTGCTCTGCACTGGCTTCTACTGATGTGCAGCAGTGGTACTCAGTCGCTGCTGGGGTACTGGCTGTTCTTGCTGTTTTATTGCCCCTGTTAACACATAAAATTGAGATTTAAAAATCATTTTGTTTGTAATGGGAACGAAACAACCGCTTACCACTGACAGTGGGCATCGCAATAAACATCTGAAGAGCAATATTTGTTTGGGTCGACAGCACTTACACAATTCTATATTGCACATATCTGCCTAAACACGAGAGAAAATGCGCCTGACGATTCTTAGAAGCATCACCCGCATTTGTACTTCTGCGTTGACTTATTATTAATGATTTTGTGTTAAATACCAATCTTGGCTGAGGTGGCAAATGACACAAACTAGTCTTGTGTGGATAGTCCTTCTTCTTTCTCGAAAATTCAGTTTCATAGCAGTCTTGCAATTATTATGTGTGGGTTGTCGTTACGTTAAGTAATTAATATTTCTTCCGCAATCTAGTCGATCATTGGCTACACATTCAGTTGTTCTGTCACCATAACTTCTCATGATCACTGTCGACAGGCGTTACCAACATACTCTTCGTGGGAAGTCTGTCCTAAAACTTACTCAAATGCGTTTATTCGGGACACGGTATTAAGTGTACCGGGTATGGAACCTTTGCTAAATTGACTAATGACAAATCTTCTCGTTGTTAACTTCATCTCGTGGTTTTCTCTACAATGTCAACTCTAATACAAAGCAAACTTTGTTTGAGTTTTATAAAAGGGTATCTGACTGACCAGTTTGATAATTCGCTGTTTATTTGGAAATTGCGAAAAATGTGTACATATAAGGCGAGGAATAATTACGCGCTACGCCATGCATGTACATTTCATCGTCAAGTAGTTATACCATTAAGTGATCATTGGTATTATTTTGTTCTGCGGAGTTTTGTCAGTGGCCTCGATAGAAAATGTTTCTGGCCTACCCTGCCTGTAGCATTTACATCGGATGATTTATGTTACAGAACGATACGGTAGCGTTTATTAATGTGACTTCAATAACATTCTCTCCAGTAACGATTCAGTTCAATTAGCATGTGCCACACGGATTTCTTCTGATATTTATCTCACTATCTATAACCCCTGCAGTCAACAGACGTTAAAGGTTTTTATGAATCACGTACCTGTAATACTATACCTCGTCGGGTTTAATGTGAGAATTATTTGGTTCACCGACCTGTGTGACCAAGCGGTTAAAGGCGCTTCAGTCTGGAACCGCGCGACAGCTACGGTCGCAGGTTCGAATCCTGCCTCGGGCATGGATGTGTGTGATGTCCTTAGGTTAGTTAGGTTTAAGTAGTTCTAAGTTCTAGGGGACTGATGACCTCAGATGTTAAGTCCCATAGTGCTCAGAGCCATTTGAACCATTTTTGAATTATTTGGTTTCCCAAATAAACAAAAGGTATACAGGTTTAGTTACGAATAAGATTCAATTTCTTATATTTGTGTCATACTTTTTTCATTACTGTCACATACGTAATATCGTTGCTATACATCTAAATACTCGCCTGCTTTGTCTAAATATGAACTTGATTTGAACTCTAATATCCCTAGTACGGAACTACCAGAAGTCAGAAAATTCCAGGTCACTAGCGTTTTGTGTGGACACATTCCATCTTAGCAAGCAGACAACAGTGTGTGTAAAGGCAAAGGCCCCGTGTTAGAGTCTGGGTCCGGCACACAGTTTTAATCTGCCAGGAAGTTTCATATCAGCGCACACTTTGCTGCAGAGTGAAAATCTCATTCTGGGAACAGCGTGTGTACTTTGGCAGTGAGGCACCTATTGTTGAATACTGTGGTTTCTTTGCTGCATGGAGGCAGTAATTGTTACAATTACTGATGACGTCAAATAGCTTTCTTACAATATCAGTTACCGCTGATACTGCTACTCTTAACGGTTATTTATGTAACAGGTATATATGCATGGTGGTTAGCTGCTGAAAGTAAATCATTATCTGAAGCGTCTTATTACCTTATTACTGAATGCTGAATGACACGAAAATATGTTGCTTTGTTCGAACGGTGTATTAAATTTTGGTCAGATTTTGCACGGAAATGTCGAGAAATGTGGTGGTGACTGATAATTTACTACGTAATTTTTATAAGTATGAGCTAACACGCTTGTGAATTACTGTACCTAAAATTCGAAAGTTTATCATTTCCGCCAGTTAACCATACAAGACAATTAACTGAAATGATGCTCAGCATTGCTATGTGAAATATTCCGTTTGAGGGTTCCTGTTAGTGCGGTAATAAGGCTATAAATGAACTTATAATACATGCTCACTTCCATATATTGAAGTACGCGGTTTTTTTCTGTAAGAATGTACAATTCCACGTTCATTATATTTTTCTAGAATTCCATACTTTTGCATATTGCTACGAGTTTAAACGTTAATAAAAAATGGCTTCATGGTAAGATAGCATACTGAGTGAGTACATCCAACCAACGCATTATCTCGCTCTTTTCAGTCGAAAACCTCCACAACACGCCAAATACTAAAATAATATGGCATATAAAAGAACCAAAGAGAATATTGAAGCGTAATGCCAACAAAATCTAATGCTTTCAAGAGAATATTTAAGCGTACTAACGACAAAATCTAATGCTCTGATTTCACATTTGAAAATTCAGAGAGACACATTCAATTAGGTCTGCAATCCCATAAATTCCCGACTCCGAACGATGACTTCTAAAACGCCGGAAAACCTAGGCAAATCGGATTACTTTTCGGGACGCACTGTCTACAGACAATAACTTGGCCGATGTCATGCTTTCGACACGGACGTGCGGAATGAAACATACACTTGCCGAATCGGCTTTCCTGTTCAGAATCGTCTCGCTAGTGGAGCTGAGGCTCGTTGTTTGCTATTGTCATCGCTTCTCATTGTTCTCTACAAACAAATGCGAAAAGTGTGTGTGTGGGAGAGCGTCTAAGCGTGGTTGCAGCTGGTTTTTTAAGATGAAATTAAATGATCGTATGGCATTTATTGGCCTGGATATCTCCTTCTGGGTTCGGCCGCCGTATTGCAAGTCTTGTTACTTGACGCCACTTCGGCGTCTTGCCTGTCAATGGTGATGAAAATGATGATGAAGGACACGCAACACCAAGTCCATTTCCGGGAATCGAACACGGGCCCCCTTGCGTGGTAGGCGATAACGCTACCGCTGCGCTACGGATTTTTTTAAAAGATAAAACGAACGAAACGCCTAAGCGTCAGTCCTCATTTAACGAATTTTAACTAAGAGTTATTAGAATCTATTTATTTCCAATCAATAGACTTTCTCCAGTCAAAATTGGTCCGTGGTTACCCCAAGGATGTCACTGGACGCCATTAAAATAAGTATAAAAATGGGGAAACCCAGACGTTTTCACTGAAGGCTTAACGCTTAAGAGCACTGTTTTCAATGTTGGAAGAAATGCTATTCCTGTGATACTACGGGTGGAAACTCTTAGAGAGGACCGTCACACCCGAAGTACGCTCCAAGGGGAAAAAAGACACAAAACAAAGGAATTATCCGAATGGGAAGGAAATCGGTGGATGTGATGTTCTATATGTATGTACAGATAAATAAATGATTACAGTTTCAGAAAACTTGGATGATTTATTCAAGGGAAAGAGCTACACAAAGTGGCCAATAACGAGTTGGTCCACCTCAGGCTGTTACGAAAGCTGTTCTTTGGCTTGGTATTGATTGGGATAGAGTTGCTGGATGTCCTCCTGGGAGAGATGGAGTCAAATTCTGTCCAACTGTCACGTTAGATAGTCAAAATCCCCGAGCTGGTCGGAAGACCCTGCCCATAATGCTCCAAACGTTCCCAACCGAAGAGAGATCCGGCAACCTTGCCGGTCAAGGTAGGATTTGGAAAGCACGAAGACGAGCAGCAGAAACTGCGGACGGGCGTTATCTTGCTGAAATGTAAGCTCAGGATGGATTGCCATGAAGAGCAACAAAGCCTGACATAAACTTTCGTCGACGTACTGCTGTGTTGTAACGGTGCCGCAGATGACAGCCCGTCCAGGGCGTCTCCAGACACTTCATCCGCATAGAATCTCATCGACTGGAGTATAATTGTCGGAAATGAGCCCCGATGAGCAGCAAAGACGGTCTGGACACGCCCCCGACAACGCTGAGATACCAATCTGACTGTGGTCCACAATACTGCCGACAGCCATGAGTGGCGATCTGGGGTGGCACATCGTTTCACAGCAGGACTCCTTTGGTTGGCATTCGCTGCATTCTTACAGCGATATGTTGACGATATTCTTCGCCCCGTTCCGTAGTCCTTCGTGGCAAGATAATGCCAACCCATACACGGCGAGAGTTTCTACTGCTTTCTTCGTGCTTACCAAACCCTGTCTTGGCCGGCAATGTCTTCGCATCTCTCTCCAACTGAGAACATATGGAGATTATGCGCGGGAATTCTGAAGATCTTACGCACCAGCTGGACAGAATTTGCCACGATGTCCATCCGGCGGACATCCAACAACTCTATCGATCTATGCCAAGACGAATAACTGCTTGCATAAGGGTTAGAGGCGTTTCAACGCTTTATCGACTTACTCAATTTTCGAAGCCCTTTCTCTTTAATAATCATGCAATTTCTCTGATATTGTGATCATTCGTTCACCTGTACATAACATCACTTTTCCGTCCCATTCGGATAATTCGCTAGTGGAGCGTCTTTTTTTTTCCTCAGGATGTATTACGGGCATTGCGTTTTTTCCAACACTGAGGACCACGTATTATTATAGGCACGGAACTCGAATTATCAACCTTAGCGCTATGCAAATGGTTTCGGAAGAACACTGATGAGGGACACCTACAGTCTCCAAAGTATCACCGTTGACGAAACACGTAGACGACACCACCACTTTTGACGCCCATGCCCATTGCATATGTACACAATATATATCATAAGTTTGTCAAGCTGTGTAATGAAATAATCTTTTCGAGCACTGGAGTTAAATCACATTAAGTACTCATACGATGAAAAAGGGGGGGAGTAAAATTAATAGGCAAAGTACAAAAACCATACAGCTTCAGAAAGACTTTAGCACATTACGTCCCAATACAAACCACCGTTAACAATATCTTGGGCTGAAAAATAGGTGAAATGGAGATTAATAGCACATCCCTTCCTTCTGACATGAAATTATTAATACGATACCACAACTCATAAAACTGAGATCGTGTACAAAATGAAAATTAAAAGGCAACTTTTTCTGGGAAAAATATCATTTGACACTATACTTATCTGCGACAGATAAATGTTCACATTTCGATTATTGCAGGGTAACTCAAAAATATTGAGCAAAGGAGTAAATATACATTTTTTTCATTACGAGTTAGTAGTTTTTTTTCCCATCTAGCCCAGAATTAACTATGTTTCTTACTTTAGAGCAAGGCTTCGCAGATCTTTTTACTACTGCATACCACTTGTCATTTTTAGAAATTTGGGCGTACCGCTCTGGCTTGTTCACTTTCTATCGAATCCTCAAGTGAGGGGGTTTGCGGATGTTTCGGTGACGACTGCCACAGTAGCGTGGGAGGGGCATCTTGCTCAGTGCTGACAACATGCACACTGTACGATTTCTGCGTCGTGCCGATCAACCACGATGTATGGTGGAAATGTGACCCACACAAGTATCAGGCGCGCATTTTGTGGCTAATAATATGAAATTGAATTAAGCCGGTCCTGATACAAATATTCAAACACTAAGAGAGGAACAACATTTAAAATATTTATTACCTTTTCATCTCGGTAATATAAATGATTTGCGTAAGAAAGTAGTAAGCTGAATATGGAGTATTGTAAATTAGGGTAAAAAAAATCAGAATCAGTCGGAAGCATGTTGCTGTTTATCTTTAACGAGAGCCTCAAAGTCAGGTTCGATTGAACTCAGCTCTCAAGTCTTCTTTAAAGTGATGTCACTTTCTATATCTATTTTTAATGTACAACAACTCAGATATGGAGAAAAACCGTCTATCACACACGTACATGGTAACAAACGCACCAAAAGATGGATAGTATGTTTGAAATGAGAAGGGTATTCTGTTTTGTTCCTATCCAAAGAGAAAGTAGAATTGGTTTTTGAGAACATCTTCATGAATTGTCACTAGTCGTGTCGACGAAAGTTTTTTTGTGATTACTTCTTCCGGTACTTCTGAAATAGATTATCCAGTGATATTTTATATAACATTAGGGAAACTGCTTTTCAAAACTTCTTTGAAGGACCTGTGTAATTATGTCTCAACTAAATCTTTCAAGTTAGTTTGTCTGTCGAAAATTATTTGTTGGGAATGCGAAACTATTGGCAGATACTTGTGAACTGAAAAGTGTCAACGTTCTCTTGAAAGACTACATTTTGTTACCCTCTAAGAAACCTGTTGTTCCTCATCCTTGTAGGTAATATTCAATGTTTGAAGCCTGTCAAAGACATCACATAAATAGTCCAGTCCTGATAATCACTGATCACCAGTGAAAAAATTCTTCTGGTCATTGTTTTTGTCGTTGAGAAACAAAAACCTCAGATAGTTTAAAATATTCGTTTTAAAATCTTACCGGTATTTCAGTACGAAGAAGCAAAGTTATAAATTTACCTCACATATCTTCACACACACCGTATGTCATGATCTAGCGGTAGCGTTCTCGCTTCCCGAGCACGCGGTCCCGGTTTCGATTCCCTGCGTGGACAGGGGTTTTCGCCTGCCTCGAGATGACTGGGTGTTGTTGTGTCGTCCTCATCATCATCATCATCATTCATCCCCATTACGGTTGGAGGAAGGTAATGACAAACCGCCTCGGGTGGGACCTTGCCTAGTACGGCGGTGCGGGTCTCCGGCATCGTCCCCCACGCTCTGTCAAGGAGTATGGGACCTCATCATCTTCACACAACAGCGTGAATAGCCGTTAGTTTAGACCAGTCGCCTTTATGAAGTTTATAACCTTTACAGCGTCTGTGAGAACAATATGAAGAGTTCTGGGCGTATCCTTAGAAGCTAATGCCTCTCGGTGTACTATACAGTGTGTGCTTCGACAGCGGTTTCAGCTTTCTTCAGTTTTGCTTCCAACCCTATTATGACGCCATGCATAGCCTTCCCTGCTATGTACAAATATCAACATATTTTTTTCCAAGCAGTACCTACTTTAAAAAAAAGTCAGTCGTTGTCATAATGTTTTCTGCTGTAGCATTTGACCCAAGCGGTCTGCATGATAAAAACTCTTCTCTTGTATCTTCACGAGAGTCAAAGCGTGCACGATATTCGTTACATCTGTACTCTCGTATGTACTAAGAGTGAAATAAGTGCACTCTTACAGTTGTAATTGTTGTATAGCTAGAGAAGGCCGAAATGCACGCGTTAAACTCAAGCAGGTTGGCGTGAGGTCTGAAACAGGATACGTAATGAATACTATAAAGAAAAGTACGTAGCTGCTGGAATACTTAACTTTAATCCATCATTTGAATACATCGTTCTTGACGGTACTTATAAAGAATATAACTGTTAATGGCGCCTTGCTAGGTCGTAGCCATTGACTTAGCTGAAGGCTATTCTAACTATCTTCAAGCGAGGCTTCGTCAGTGATGTATCGCTAGCTAAGTCGTCCGTACAACTGGGGCGAGTGCTAGTACGTATCTCGAGACCTGCCGTGTGGTGGCGCTCGGTCTGCGATCACTGACAGTGGCGACACGCGGGTCCGACATGTACTAATGGACCGCGGCCGATTTAAAGCTACCACCTAGCAAGGGTGGTGTCTGGCGGTGACACCACAGTAATAACAAAGTTTCTTCTAGGTTCCGAGGCGTCTTCAATACTCGTTTTTACCTTATTGTTGGATAACGGAACTTCTTTTACTTTTAAGAGGTTTCCCTTCCTTTGCAACACTAAAACTATCGTGGTGTTAGGCTCTTATCAGGTTATCATCAGTGTTGATAAAATTTGCCACGTATTTTGACTTCCTTTTTTTTTTTACAAAACGCAAGTTGTCTTTGAGAGCGCTCAATAGGTTTACCAACCAACTCAGAGTGCTTAGAGGTTTGATGACGTTCTAATAACGAAGGCTTTATGCTTTGATTTAAAAAGGTTTCAACGTACCGCGGACTGAGGAACTGGGTTATCATTAGTAATACCAAACTGTGAGTAGCTCTCATCATGCCTGCGCTTAGGTGTGGCTCAGGTACTTTAACTGCATCCTTGGAGGTTGAGAGGGCTTCTTGGCTTAAATCGCTTCGTGGTTGTCTTTCAACACAATCACGTATGAGTCACACAGTCAAGATAAACTTCACATCAAAGTCGTAGTGGTCAAGAATCAGCTTGCTGTAATGCGCACCCTCCGGTTCCCGACAAAGATATCTTCGTATCACGGTGCCATATGACGTAGCCCCAAACAAAACTACAATAACGGAAGTTTACTGTTCACTGCATGATGACTACTGTAGCGTCACACACTGGTATATCGGAGGGATTGGCAGCAGTTGCAACGCGGCATAAAGATTTTCGAATAACGACCGATCTGATCCGACCCGAGCCGATCAAATTACCGCCAGCGTCAAAAGAAGATGGATCATTCCCGTCCAAGGTAACGACTACTAATGACGGCAGGAGTGCGTCCGAGCTTTCTGTGTCCTACGAACCGTCCGAAACCAACATTCTGTGGTAAATCCACGTTCTTTAATGCAATACAGATGCTAATTCTATGAATCAGTTTTATCACTATCATTTTACTTTAAAAATACTCTAAGGTAGAAGGATAATTTTACTTGCATGCAGTACGTACTTTGTACATTTGTACGAATACGACCTGAAATATCCTTGCGAACTACCAATGGTACACATACCACCATCTGCGAACTCCTGCTCCGGTCTAAAAAATACGAGCAAATGCTCTCACTTCTGACTGGTTGACACCTATCATAGACAGTCACGTACCTCATCTAAACGTCTGTCTCCCACATGTTTTACTTTGAAGCAATCATAACGTCATGTCTGTCTAGAGCAGTTTACTAAAATGAACAGTTCGAGAAAACCCACAATTAGCAAAATAATCCCCCCACTACGTAAATGAATTATCTGAGTATGCTTCTCGTTTCCCAGTGCCATAAATTGGTGAATTCATTACAAATATTTTCTAAGGAGATAACTCACGCTCACCAGATACAGTTCTCACGCAACCATATGCTCAGTTAACAGCCACGCCAATACTCACGTATCAGAATACGTCTGATCCTTTAACAGAATACATAATTTTTTGAATGATTTCTTGAAGTCTTCAGCTGCCATCTTCTTTATTTCCTGTACGATTGCACAATTTCGGCGTTAGGCCATTTTCAAGTATTTTATGGATTATTTTTTGGTAACAGTCGTCGTTGCTCCTTTGACATCATGTTATGCTCATAAATTAGTTCGAGGTGTCCACGCTATTTTAGGAGCACGTTACTTACGAGCAGTTGTTGCGAAGCTTTGCAGTTGCAGACACAATTCCCAAATCGTTGGAATGGGCGCGGAGGAAATGTGTCGTGGCTGGCTCTTTCGCCAGACTTGACGCCTCTTGAGTTGTTCTTGTGGGAATCCGTAAAAGACATTGTTTATAAAGACGTTCCAACTACACCTGAAGATATGCGAGAGAGAACTGTCAGATAATGTGCTTCGGTAAGTTCCAATGCGATAAGGAATACCACCCGATTGCAGCTCTGCATTGATACCAATGGTCATCACTTCGAACACCTTCTGTAAATGGACGTTCATGCCACCTTTGTGATCTTCGTTGACCTTCAAAGACCTTACTGTTACACATCATTGGATTCTTCTCGATAGCCGCTATCAGAAAATAAGTACCAAACTATATCATCCCATTTAAAAAAAAAAAAAAAAAAGGTTGACCTTCATATCTCTGAAGCGACCCCACCTAGCAACAAAAATCCAACGTCGTATTATGGCGTCCGTTGTACCATGCAGCTTTTGTCTCACAAACTTTTCAGTTCCTTTCATACTTTTGGAATTATTTTTGGTGGCAATAGTCAGTGACTCACCATGTATATATGTTCTAAATGATATTAGATTTTTCTGAAGGAAATTGTTATACTATAAAGTAAAAGAATGTCAAAGTACTCGTACGTGAAACATTTCACAAATTGTGGAAAATCGCTACGCTCGTTGTTGAGGAGAGAGTGTGTTCAGGTTGATTTGCTGGCACTGTCAACATGGGAAAACCACTCCCCGTAGGTCTCTCTTCAGCTAAGGAGGTTGTCGAAACTGGATGTGGTTGACGCTGAATTCTGTCGTGCCCCGTTAGGATGGCGCCACTCTTCTACTGGGATAGTTCAAGATTTCCGGAGAGGTTCCTGAACCATTCATTGTGTATGAGCAGCAACGCCTTTCTTTTATAACACCTGAAATGAACATCGCTTATCTGCATGAGGTCTGAGACGGGGCTACCCAGAAAATTGTGTATACAGGCCTCTCTCATCTTTTTCAGTGGGGATGATTTAAAGTTTTCGCCACCATTGCTGAAAAATACTCAGGTAATGCTTTATCTGCCACACTTTCTAAGTTTGAAAATTTTCTCTCCATGACTCGTTTTTCTCGTACACATAGGATCAAGTGATGTGTAACCCTGTCCTCATTAATTTCCAAAGGTGGCTCTAGCATCACGGCCGTCACGGCCGTCAGGGGCGTTGCGGTCGGTGTGTGTCGCGGACCATGGAGAGGAGGGTGGTTGTTACTGATCAGTTGTCATAACCTCAGGCTCGGACGAAATATTTTCTGAGAAGAAGGTTATTTCGTTGAGATTTTCTCTTTCCGGTACATGTGGTGTTGGTGGTTGGTGAGGGATGACAGATTGTAGGCCAATTACTAGTAGAGACGCCAGCTACTTATACGAAAGGAATATCAAGTTGCATTGAATCCATCAGCGTGTGCTGTTCACAATGTGCAAGTGTGCTGTAGACAACATGGTTTATTCCTTAGAACAGAGGATTTTTCTGGTGTTGGAATTCCACCGCCTAGAACACAGTGTTGTTGCAACAAGACGAAGTTTTCAACGGAGGTTTAATGTAACCAAAGGACCGAAAAGCGATACAATAAAGGATCTGTTTGAAAAATTTCAACGGACTGGGAACGTGACGGATGAACGTGCTGGAAAGGTAGGGCACCCGCGTACGGCAACCACAGAGGGCAACGCGCAGCTAGTGCAGCAGGTGATCCAACAGCGGCCTCGGGTTTCCGTTCGCCGTGTTGCAGCTGCGGTCCAAATGACGACAACGTCCACGTATCGTCTCATGCGCCAGAGTTTACACCTCTATCCATACAAAATTCAAACGCGGCAACCCCCCAGCGCCGCTACCATTGCTGCACGAGAGACGTTCGCTAACGATATAGTGCACAGGATTGATGACGGCGATATGCATGTGGGCAGCATTTGGTTTACTGACGAAGCTTATTTTTACCTGGACGGCTTCGTCAATAAACAGAACTGGCGCATATGGGGAACTGAAAAGCCCCATGTTGCAGTCCCATCGTCCCTGCATCCTCAAAAGGTACTGGTCTGGGCCGCCATTTCTTCCAAAGGAATCATTGGCCCATTTTTCAGATCCGAAACGATTACTGCATCACGCTATCTGGACATTCTTCGTGAATTTGTGGCGGCACAAACTGCCTTAGATGACACTGCGAACACCTCGTGGTTTATGCAAGATGGTGCCCGGCCACATCGCACGGCCGACGTCTTTAATTTCCTGAATGAATATTTCGATGATCGTGTGATTGCTTTGGGCTATGCGAAACATACAAGAGGCGGCGTGGATTGGCCTCCCTATTCGCCAGACATGAACCCCTGTGACTTCTTTCTGTGGGGACACTTGAAAGACCAGGTGTACCGCCAGAATCCAGAAACAATTGAACAGCTGAAGCAGTACATCTCATCTGCATGTGAAGCCATTCCGCCAGACACGTTGTCAAAGGTTTCGGGTAATTTCATTCAGAGACTACGCCATATTATTGCTACGCATGGTGGATATGTGGAAAATATCGTACTATAGAGTTTTCCAGACCGCAGCGCCATCTGTTGTTGAAAATTGTAACTACTGTAATTTCGAAAGTTTGTCTGCCTGAAAATGTACTATTGTCCCAAGCATATTGCAACAAACGGTGTATTTCTATCGCTGCTCGTTTAGTTTTTATTGCCGTTTCAAATATACCGGTCATTTTTGAAACACCCTGTATATTCTGACTGATAAAGATATAATTGTTTACAAATAAATATTTTTTTCTCACTATATTTTCAAGATAATTATCTTTCCGCTTAACTGTGTGATTAATTTAAGGTATTTGACTACAGGGAGTACACTAATTTCGCTTCGACTCTACTGTCATAGGGGGAGAGAGTACAGTTGGGCGAACAGTATCTGAAACCATACAGATGAAATCGAATGAGTTGAAATACGCCTACATAACATGTCTTACAGAAGATCAGTGGAAAAGAACTGCTGAGCGCTTTCAGCCCCTATGGAGCCTTCCAAAATGTATGGCGGCAACAGATGGGAAACATTTTGGCATAGAGAAAATTCCTGGTACTGGGTCGACTAACTTTAATTATGAATCATACCACTCTATAATACTACTAGGATAAGGTGATGTCGATGGTATTTTAACGATGAGTGAAACTGGGTATGCTGATAAAACAGTGATGGAGGCATTTTCAGAGCCTCAGCAATTAAAAGCTTTTTATCTAATTCACTATTCAACATACTACCGCCGTCTAAGCTTCCCTTAGAGGACTGTGATGGCTGTGTTTTTTCTTATTACTTTGCAGAAGATGAAGCCTTCCCACTATATCCCGATGTTTACTAAGACCTGACTCAAAACGTACTCTTGGCAAAATTAAACGAACTTTCAACTACCGCATAAATTTGGGTAGGAAATCAATTTACTGGACGTATGGTATGATGACTGAAAAATTCCAAGCACCGGGTGTTCAGGAAGTGAGGACGATTTTGAATTTGGCGCCGTTTTATCATAAAACGGTTGGCAACTGTGTTTT
The DNA here is from genome assembly GCF_023864345.2 of Schistocerca serialis cubense. Classification (NCBI taxonomy): domain Eukaryota; kingdom Metazoa; phylum Arthropoda; class Insecta; order Orthoptera; family Acrididae; genus Schistocerca; species Schistocerca serialis. The sequence continues at coordinate 786,433,270 of NC_064642.1, forward strand.
TTCATGTTTGCTGTCTGATATCCTCCCCGTTAGTAGCATGATAGCTTTTGCGTGGTGAGCATTGTTGTTTGATGTTTATTTTCGTCATACAGCAGATGGCAACGTATCCAGGTGATAAAAAGTTATTACAAAAACAGTGAAATCCCACGGCAACCGTTCGCTAATTGCGTGTGACTCTTGGAGATAATGCTGTTCCAACCGAATCACCAGTTCGGCAATTGATCCCGAAGTTTCAGACCGTGTTCTATCCGAACACAAGAAAACACTGCTGTCGTGCGTGACGAAGTGACCGTGAGCCCCAGAAAATCGGCACACGGTTGAGCTCAGCAAGTGATTTTATCACCAAGTTCACTGCCAGAAATCCTTTTAAAAGGTCTGAAAATGCATGCTTACAAGATTCAACTTACACAAGAATTGGAGCCTGGATTTTATTGGGAAGAGTCATCTCAAACAAATGTGTGTGAAATCTTATGGGACTTAACTGCTAAGGTCATCAGTCCCTAAGCTTACACACTACTTAACCTAAATTATCCTAAGGACAAACACACACATCTATGCCCGAGGGAGGAATCGAACCTCCGCCGGGACCAGCCGCACAGTCCATGACTACAGCGCCTGAGAACGCTCGGCTAATCCCGCGCGGCGGAAGAGTCATCTATTTGGGTCGACAAGAGGAGAAGGAGAACTCACAAAGAGAATAATTTTATCAGACGAGGGGTACTTCAACTTCATTGGGTTTGTCAGTTAGCAGAACTGCAGAATTTAGTGCAACGAAAATCCGCGACTGAATGTGGAAGATGAGATACATCCAAAACGCACGACTATGTGGTGTGGATTGTAGGCAGCAGGAGTGATCGGCCCGCAATTTTTTAAAAATGGTGAGGGAGCTGCCGTCACTGTGAACGGCGACCGTTACCGAAACATGCTTTCTGATTGGTTTTTCCCTCTTATTGATGAAAATGACGATGTTTGGTTTCAACAAGATGGTGCGACATGTCACACATCCCGTGAAACGATTGCACTGCTGAATGAAAAGTTTGCTGAAAAAATTATCCCTTCGCGGGGCAATCAGGAATGGCCTGCCATATCATGCGATCTTACGCCTTGCGTTTTTTTTTTTTTTTTTTTTTTTGTGGTGATTTGTGAAATAAAAAGTGTCCGTGGTGAAACCACAAACACTACACCAACAGAAGGATGAAATTAAAAGGGTTATTAACGATATCCATCAGATGTTTGTGAACGCTTCATCGAGAACTTCTATGAACGCATAGCTCGTTGATGCGCGGCCTTGGGTGGTCATTTGGAGGATATAATTTTTCATACATAAATGGGAGAATTTACAAAATGTTTTTGTAAAAAAAAAATTCATTACGTTTTGTATGTTCTATAGTACTTTAACATTCGTCCCTACTTCCTGGACACCCTCTACTAGGTACTGTGATACCTGTCGGGATAAGGATACGATCGCCGGCCAGGGTGGCCGAGCGGTTCTAGGCGCTACAGTCGGGAATCGTGCGACCGCTACGGTCGCAGGTTCGAATCCTGCCTCGGGCATGGATGTGTGTACTGTCCTTAGGTTAGTTAGGTTTAAGTAGTTCTAAGTTCTAGGGGACTGATGACCTCCGAAGTTAAGTCCCATAGTGCTCAGAGTCATTTGAACCATTTTTTAAGGATACGATCAATAGCATCATGAAATGTCTTTGCCTGCTTCATAACTGCGTTAGAAAGGAGAGATGGATATAATACACAGCACAACGAGTGTACCAAAGTGTCAGTATCACTGGCTCTGCAACCCCGTTGGCTTTACCTTACCACCTCGAGCCAAAATACAAAACCATTCTATTGCTAGAGACGGTTTAACATATTATTTTCTGACTCCAATGACATCACTGTCCTGGCAGTGGAATTGTTGCATTTCAGAGATACACATAGGCTTAAATACGTGTTCAATGTGGCCGATTGTGTACTTTCTACTTTAATCATCTTTATTTGTGTATACTTTGTATTAATAATGTAATGAGCTATGGAGCGAGTATGTTATAAAAATAAGACTGGATATAAATACGTGACAAGGTTAGTTCCTTAGCAATCTCATTCCTCACTTTATCCGTACACTTCCTTCTTAAATATTCTTGGAGGGTGTAGCCGTGTAGCTGAGGATAGTTATACACTCCTCCCACAAATTTTATGTTCAACAACGAGACGAAGAAGTTCATTTTATTGTTATTGCCCTTATTATTCCGCGATACTAAAACAATCTATGGAAAACCTTGATGGTAATTGTTAACTCGCTATTATTCCCCGTACGATCTGACTTTGTTGGCACTTACTCTATGAAATTAGTGCATGTTGATTCTGAGGCCACGAACTAAATTCATGCATTTGTCTGATCATGTTGTATATTATGTAGTTCTTTATTTATTTATTTTTTTATTTATTTATTACAAGTTGATTTCAGTTATTGCACATATATCTCATGGGCTCTACATTGTTCTGCGTACTAGAATTTATATACACAGGGTGGTCCAAGGATAGTGACCGGGCCAAATATCTCACGAAATAAGCAGCAAACGAGAAAACTACAAAGAACGAAACTAGTCTAGCTTGAAGGTGGAAACTACATGGCGCTATGGTTGGCCCGCTATATGGCGCTGCCATAAGTCAAACGGATATCAACTGCGTTTTTTGAAATAGGAAACCACATTTTTTAGTACATATTCGTGTATTACGTAAACAAATATGAATGTTTTTGTTGGACCACTTTTTTCGCTTTGTGATAGATGGCGCTTTGATAGTCACAAAAGTATATGTACGTGGTATCAGGTAACATTCCGCCAGTGCCGACGGTATTTGCTTCGTGATGCATTACCCGTGTTAAAATCGACCGTTTACCAATTGCGGAAAAGGTCGAAATCGTGTTGATGCATGGCTATTCTGATCAAAATGCTCAACGGGCGTGTGGTATGTACGCTGCTCGGTATCCTGGACGACATCATCCAAGTGTCCGGACCGGTCACCGTATAGTTACGCTATTTAAGGAAACAGGAGGTGTTCAGCCACATGTGAAACGTCAACCACGACTTGCAACAAATGACGATGCCCGAGTAGGTGTTTTAGTTGCTACAGCGGCTAATCCGCACACCAGTAGCAGACAAATTGCGCGAGAATCAAGAGTCCAAAAGCGTCGGTGTTGAGAATGCTACATCAACATCGATTGCACCTGTACCATATTTCTATGCGCCAGGAATTGCATGGCGACGACTTTGAACGTCGTGTACAATTCTGCCACTGGGCAGAAGAGAAATTACGGGACGATGACAGATTTTTTGCACGCGATCTATTTAGCGACGAAGCGTCATTCACCAAGAATGGTAACGTAAAACGGCATAATATACACTATTGGACAACAGAAAATCCACGATGGCTACGACAAGTGGAACATCAGCGGCCTTGGTGGGTTGATGTATGGTGCGGCATTATGGGAGGAAGGGTAATTGGCCCCCGTTTTACCGATGGCAATCTAAATGGTGAAATGTATGCTGATTTCCTACGTAATGTTCTACCGATGTTACTACAAGATGTTTCACTGCATGACAGAATGGCGTTGTAGTTCCAACATGGTGGATGTCCGGCACATAGCTCGCGAGCGGTTGAAGCGGTATTGAATAGCATATTTCATGACAGGTGAATTTGTCGTCGAAACACCACACCATGGCCCGTACGTTCACCGGATCTGACGTCCCCGGATTTCTTTCTGTGGGGAAAGTTGAAGGTTATTTGCTATCGTGATCCACGGAGAACCCCTGACAACATGCGTCAGCGCATTGCCAATGCAAGTGCGAACATTCCGGAAGGCGAACTACTCAGTGTTGAGAGGAATGTCGTTACACGTATTGCCAAATGCATTGAGGTTGACGGACATCATTTTGAGCATTTATTGCATTAGTGTGGTATTTACAGGTAAACACGCTGTAACAGCATGCGTTCTGAGAAATGATAAGTTCACAAAGGTACATGTATCACATTGGAACAACCGAAATAAAACGTTCAAACGTACATACGTTCTGTATTTTTATTTAAAAAAGCTACCTGTTACCAACTGTTCGTCTAAAATTGTGAGCCATATGTTTGTCACTATTACAGCGCCATCTATCACAAAGCGAAAAAAGTGGACCAACTATAACATTCATGTTTCTTTACGTACTACACGAATATGTAATAAAAATGGGGGTTCCTATTTAAAAAAAAACGCAGTTGCTATCCGTTTGCCCTACGGCAGCGCCATCTAGCGGGCCAACCATAGCGCCATCTGGTTTCCCCCTTCAAGCTAGACAAGTTTCGTTCTTTGTAGTATTTTCGTTTGACCCTTATTTCGTGAGATATTTGGCCTGGTCACGATCAATGGACCACCCTGTATGTATAAGGTAGTTTACCTCGTGATGTGCCATCCGCTCGTCACGCTGGAACTTTGGCGTGCACTGCTCGCAACCACTTCGAGACGAGTACGAGATGACTGCGGACCGACGCGTTGTCGGCTGGCTATTCACTTACGTGGGCAGTCGAATGGGGATAGAATCACGTCGAGAATGAGTGCGAACTGACCCAAGTGGCTCTGAGCACTATGGGACTTAACTACTGAGGTCATCAGTCCCCTAGAACTACTTAAACCTTAACTAACCCAAGGACATTACACACATCCATGCCCGAGCATGCGGTCGCGCGGTTCCAGACTGTAGCGCCTAGAACCGCTCGGCCACTCCGGCCGGCGGCGAACTGACCCAGGGTCGTCTCTTGCGTCCTGCAGTGTACAGGAAGTTACGAGCGTGACGAGCGGACAGCACGTCATGGAGATCATTTACTTTGTATTTGCCCATTAATTTTCTGTATTTCGAATGCATGTAGCGCGGAAACACATATGCGGTAGTTGAAAAATCGTCTTATATTCTCAGGAGTCCATTTTCAGTAAGTTCTAAGTGAAGCATAGACAATGGTGGTACTTTAAATAATGAATTATATAATAAAATTTTAACTGCTGATGCCCTGAAAATACCTCCATTACTGTTTTTACCAGCATACCTAGTTCCAGGCGTCATTAAAATACCATGAGCATCAGATAATCCCAGTAATACTACAGAGTGGTTTGATTTATAATTAAAATTAGTCGAACCAATATTAGGAATTTTCTCTATGCGAACATGTATCCCATGTGCTGCCCCTATACGGTTTGGAAGGTTTCATAGGGACTGAAAGCGTTCAGCAATTCTTCCCCTCTGATCTGCAGTAGGTCGAGTTATGTAGGCGACTTTCAACTCATTCCATACGAGCTGCGTGGTTTCAGATACTATTCACCCAACTGCAGTCTCTCCGAAACAAAAGTAGAGTCACAGCAAAATGAATGTACACCCTGTGGCCTAATATCTGAAATTAAGCACACAGATAAGTGAATATATTATATTCAAAACATGTTGAGAAAAACATTTATTTATAAAAAGTTATGACCTTATTAATCAAAAACTATGCATTTAGTTTTCAGCTACAGTGGCTGAGTGCAAGTGAAAGTGGAGGATCCCGAGCAGTACGTTCGTGGAGAATCTCAAGCCCAGACCGAGTGGTAGTCGAGCAACAAACAAGAAACTCTTATACTTGACAGATGCAATGTAATTTGCTGTTCCTTTCGTATAAGTATCTGGCACGCCTACAATCCGTCATTTCTCACCAACACCAGAATGGAAAATTTCAACGAATTAACACTCTTCTCAGAAAATATTTCGTCCGAGCTTGAAGTTATCACAACTGACCAGTAACATCCACGCTCCTCTCCATCATCACCGACACATAGCGACGGCAACACCACCGCAGTCATCTCCGGCCGTGATACCAGGACGACCTTCGGCATTTCGTGAGAATAGGGTGATAGCATCCCCTGATCCCACGGGTAGGGGAAGACTTGTCAGTAAAGGAAAATGTTCAAACTTTCTAAATGCGGAATATTTTTCATGAAAGGCGGCGAAGATTTCATGCACCTCGTCTGAAATAGATGGGAAAGGCCAATGTACACAACTCTCTGGTCAGCCTCGTCCCAGACCTCACGGAGACAAGTGATTTTCAGTTGACGTGTATCCCAGACGAAGGGTTGCGCCATCCTAGCAGGACAGGGAAGGATTCAACGTCAACGACAACCAGTTTCAACATTCTTCCATCACTGAAGAAATACCCACGAGAAGTTGTTTTTCCATGTTGACAGAGCCACCAAATCACCTTGAACATTACATCATTCCCCTTATCACTAGAATTGTTCATTATACAGATGATCGTGAAAGGAAATACGCAACAAAGGTTTTCTAGCTCCCTCTTGTAAGTCAAGACCTGCTTGAAGGATGGCGGGCGCCCACGGCGACTGATAATCGGCCAGTGTGTGGACGGCCCAAGACTTGTATAGGAGCAATGTATACTGCTACGCCACAATGCCTAGACAGTCCCTTGATTTTAATTAGATACCTGAAGTACACTACCAAGATTCTCATGATCTAGTGTTACGACATGCTTTAAGGGGGGTAGGACGTCAAACGGGCCGACTTGGAGCAGGAGAGTCACCACAGGACATTTTAATTTCCACAGTCTATACTTTTACAAGTAAATTCATAAAACTTATTCAGCATGACCAGGAAGAATTCAGGATTCACACTCACAGCAGTGGAGGTTCAAGAACATAAAAAAAATTATTTTCATATGAAATTTCGTCATTTTTTTCACTTACTATTTGCTGCATTTGTTTCTATAGGTACACTTACCATTGTAAATAAGGGAGATTCTTCGATGAATTTTGCAGAGCATACAAACCATACTTAGAGGTGTATGAAACTCTAGAATTTACTTCATTTATGAAAAAATGAATGAACTGTTACGTTTAAACTTCATGTGTAGAAAAACTCAAATTTTGTAGTTAACTATCTCAATTTTTACCACAGTTTCTAATAGATTTGGAAAATTCTAGAGTTTTCATTAAGGAGTGTGTGTTTAATAATCATACCAAGTTTGAAAGTAATAGGGTATTTATTTTGGATGTAATAGGTACATTAGAACAGAAATTTGTGTTTTGCGGAAAGTGGCCGTTAACGTTTCTGCTTGTATTTGGCATTTTTTGGAACTGTCGAGCACCATAAGCAGGTTCTTTTTTTTATTTTATAAATCAGTTTTCTTCCTTCTCACGTTACTATGATGCAATCTTCTTGATTTTATCACCTCCAAAAATGATTTATCTGCTTTCACTACACGCTCTCTGTCTGTCGCATACAAGGCTTTGATGCAGTTCACTCCGAACGTAATTCCCATTTTCCCTGAAATATATTTCCTGCTTTGCACACCATCATTAAAACATGAAACTGCATCATACACACCAATAGAAAGTGCATTTCTCCCCACAAAAATGGTTTATGGCAATCTTTCCCATACTCATTGGTTAAAACAATGCACGTCGATAGCAGCAGAGAAAGTATCGATGTCAAAGTTCGTTTCACGTATGACAGTCTCTGCCGCAAATATAAACATTCGAACTCTACAGACCCGAATACACTTATGTCTGACAGAAGAATGTTGTGTAAAGGGGTGTGACGCTGCATCTTGATACACTACAGACCAAATAACGTGCCTTATAATCTCTCAAATATATATGTTTTATAAATCAAACCATTCAGGAAGATGTGCGCTACAGAATAGGCATATTTTGGAAAAATCGAATATTTTTAAATTTTTCACGTCCGAAGTACCGAAGTAAGTGGCTTTTCTTCCTTGTCCGTTCTGAAACGAAATCACTCTTTCAGCAAGGTTTGCTGCTGCTATGATGCAAGACGTAGTTTATTGAGTATAAAAAGTGGTTCCCATATCCGTAAAAGGTGAATGCCCGTATTGTTGCCGGCTGGTATGGCCAAGCGGTTCTAGGCGCTTCAGTCTGGAACCGCGCGACCGCTACGGTCGCAGGTTCGAATCCTGCCTGGGGCATGGATGTGTGTGATGTCCTTAGGTTAGTTACGTTTAAGTAGTTCTAAGTTCTAGGGGAGTGATGACCTCAGATGTTAAGTCCCATAGTGGTCAGAGCCAGAGCCCATATTATTAATATTCTCACGTCCATAATGTGCATGTACCCCTTTGAAGGAATCCTGCCCTCATCAGCTGTGCACGAGGAAGTAGCAACATTCTCAGAAAATATATTTTTTCGCAGGTTTCACATGACTTTCTTAATGTGGAGCTTCACGTTAGTTTCGCCAGCGAAAAAGCACCTGATAACAGCGACACCGAAATAGGTACCTGAGAGCGATGATTAGCTCAAAAATTTTGATGTATGATCCGAAACAGCACAGAATTAATTTTGTGCTACTGCATTCGTCCGTCATTTGCTACGATGGACGCTCGAACAGTTGTGCAATAGGTGCGTGAATGCAGAAAATAAAAATTAGAGTAGGAATGGTTAGGGGATCGAGTGTGTTGCGAAAAGGCCGGAAATGGTAGTCCACGTTCGGCAAACCACGTACTGAAAAACAAGACCTGCTGGAGGTGATATTGAACCTCTATCAAAGTATAGCCGGCCGGAGTGGGCGAGCGGTTCTAGGCGCTACAGCCTGGAACCGCGCGACCGCTACGGTCGCAGGTTCGAATCCTGCCTCGGGCATGGTAGTGTGTGATGTCCTTAGGTTAGTTAGGTTTAAGTAGTTCTCAGTTATAGGGGACTGATGACCTCAGAAGTTAAGTCCCATAGTGCTCAGAGCCATTTGAACCATTTAAACCTCTATCAAAGTATCAGCTAAATAGCAGTTGAATTTTACACCACAGAAAGAAAGTCGTTATAAAAGAAGCGTCTACAAAATACTGCGGCCCTCAAGTAGTTTCTTGGAATATTCCTGCTACAGTCCTGAGAAGGAAACGCAAATAACTCAAGATAAAGTGTTTTCTTGGCAGGTAGCTCTTCTGCGTCGGCTGCGACAGCACTTCGTCTACCATGCGGTCGATTACAACTTCCAGCAGGCTACGTGCAACCTTTGCGACGCTTCCAGGTTCTCAGTCTAGGACGTACACGAAGCTGCGTCGTTAGGTGGCGATGTCGACGCCTGACATCACGGCATGCTGCGCGGCGGTTCTCCACTGCAACGGTGTGTCCACCAAGAGCTGCAGGGCGCTGCAGTGGTGACAAGACAGATGGGCAAGTGGGAAGTCGAGCTACCGCTAGCCGAAAGCGAACGCTCCATGTAAGTTAAGTCGCCAGTTTAAAGACAGAAACAGCAAGGTACCAACATCGGCAAACTCACGCGTGAGGCGTGCGGAATTCAGCTTAGAGGCTTGAAGACCGACGAAGGCAAATACAGTTTCCGCAGGACGCCGAGCGGGATGTAGGCAGTACGGAAACGGTTATTGTGCAGGAGTGACTCAGTACTGGAAATAACGACCGTGTTGTTTAATGCAGTTTCCATTTACTACGAGTCTGTCCATGAAGAATGAGTTATACAACGGGCAGTCTCATCACCCACACGGTTGGGAAGCAAAAGCAGAAAAGTATTGGAAGGGAACTGATATTTCAGTGTAAATACGGAATAATACACAGAAGTGACAAAAGTGGTACGATAGCGGCACACACATATGTAGATAGCGGTAGTATTGCAGACACAAGACATGAAACTGCAGTGCACTAACGGAGCTGTCATTTGTATTCAGGTGAGTCATGTGAAAAGGTTTCCGACGTCATTATGGCCCTCCGACGGGAATTAACAGACTCTGAACGCGGAGTGGTGGTTGGAGGTAGATGAGTGGGACATTCCATTACGAAAATCGTTAGGGAATTCGACATTCAGAGGTCACAGCATCAAGAGCGCGCCGGCAATAGCACATTTCAGGCATCGACTCTTACTGCGGATAATGCAGTGGCCAACGGCCTTCACTTAACAACCGAGAGCAGCGGCGTTTGCCTACAGTTGTCACTGTTATCGGACAAGAAAGACTGCGTGAAATAACTGCAGAAATCAATCTCGGACGTACGACGAGGCTAGTTGGCTATGGTAGCGGACGACCAATGTGAGTGCTTTTTCTAACAGTACGACATCGACTGCAGCGCCTTTCCTGGGTTCGTGACCATATGGTTGGACCTCAGACGACAGGAAAACCGGATCCTGGTCAGATGAGTCTCGATTTCAGAGCTGATGGTAGGGCGCGAGTGTGTCGCAGTCATGAGGTCAAGTTGTGTAAGCTGGTGTTGGCTCGGCAAGAGTGGGCTGAGTTACTAGCTCCTCTCGATTTTCGGCTACCTGGACGCCATTTTCAGCCATTCATGGACTTCATGTTCCCAAACAACGATTGAATTTCTATGTATGACGAAGAGCCATGTCACCAGGCCACATCTGTTCACGGTTACTTTGAAGAACATTCTGAACAGTTCGAGGAAATTATTTGACCACCCACGTCGCCCTACATGAATCCCATCGAACATTTATGGGGCATAATCGAGAGGTCTGTTGGGGCACAAATGTCTGCACTCGCAACGCTTCCGGAATTGTGGACGGCTATAGAGGTAGCAAGGCTCAATATTTGCTCAGGGCACTTCCAACGACTTGTTGACTCCATGCTGCGTCGAGGTGCTGAACAACGGCGAGCAAAAGGAGGCCCGACATGATATTTGGCGATATCCGATGACTTCTGCCACGTCATTGTATAGTGACAGAGACGGACGTGAGTTACAAGAGACAGAGGAACATGGCCTAAGGCAAACAGGAGGCCTTAGACGCATTGCCCGAGGCTGACTGCTCGGGAGCAAAGCTAAAATCCGCGAAAGCGTAATCTCACGGTCTCTCTCTCATCCTTGCTGAATGGTTTTTGCGAAAATGGTGACCTACGCCGTTTCTTCATACGGAACCTATACTGCCCTCGGACTTTGATGCATCGATTCAGCGCTAACACAGCATCACTTGTGCTGGGCTATAACGACTGTAAATAAAACTAACATGTTAATAACAAACAAAAAGACAATAGAATATATTAATTTGCACGGGGTCCGCAATTAAACTGACGTCAGGAGTTTACACGTGTAAAAAGACAGCTACAGTTATTATCTGAATGTCAGGTTGCCTTTACACTGAGATCATTCCAAATATTAGAAATACATCTGACACGCAGCAGCAGAGAGGTAGTTCCAGTAACTGACCTAAATTGTTTTCAGATTATGTAGTCTGTTAATTTCCCTGACAGTTTTAACATAATAAGTCGTAAGACCTTATCACACTATAGCAGTATCATTTAGAGACTTCTCCTCGAATTCCCTGCACAGGTTTCTTCTAATTGATTGCAGAACTACGTTATAAACAAAATTTGTCAGGTGCGAGTAGCACTCTCGCACCGAGGCTGCCGCACGAGCTTAACTATGTATACAGACAGTTCATCCATTCTGGGAATCTTGAATCTCGACCATCTTCACCTACTACTGTCACTGACACTGGTGAGATATCCGTCCCAGGGATTCTAAGATTTTCGAGAATATTTTAATATCCATAATATAAATGTTATATAAAGTCATGTAGGAGGCAGGCGACTTTTATTGGAATAACGAGTAGTTCTCCATTCATGCTCACTCGGTCGTACAGGTAAAAGCCAAATATCGGCATACTTGAAACGCCATATTTAAGTATATTAATCACTCCTGGATATCTGGTGACGGATAAATTCCGAAACGCGCCATAAGAGCAATAAAGTCATTCCTTGTCTGATCTTTGACTTTTACCATTGTGGTCCAGTCAGCGTCGGATAACAAAAAAAAATGGCTCTGAGCACTATGGGACTCAACTGCTGAGGTCATTAGTCCCCTGGAACTTAGAACTAATTAAACCTAACTAACCTAAGGACAACACAAACATCAATGCCCGAGGCAGGATTCGAACCTGCGACCGTAGCGGCCTTGCGGTTCCAGACTGCAGCGCCTTTAACCGCACGGCCACTTCGGCCGGCGTCGGATAACAAATGACAAAATGAAATGATGATTAAATGAACACCCAAGCTGCAAACAGGCGTTGATATACTTCACTGGGGACATGTTGAAAATGTGTGCCCCGACCGGGACTCGAACCCGGGATCTCCTGCTGTTTGCAGCTAGGGTGTCTATTTAATTATCATTTCATTTCTAGCAAAGCTGCATGGTCATCCACGGTAACTGTTCTTTCGGGAACAGATACTACCGTCATATATAGTTAAAATATGGCTTCCCGGCCATTGACCTTCTTGTACGAACGCACATGCTATGCCCGAACTCGTACGGGACTTGGTAGATTAATCTGCCACGAGTAATGAGTATGATGGGCAAACATCTATTAGGTGCACTACGAATGTAGTGTTGTGGACATGTTGGGAATGTGGATCTCACGGGGAGCGTGCAAGGGATAAGTCCCTGCAGACGCACTATCCTCTGTGCCCTCGGTGGCTCAGATAGTCAGTGCGGCTCTCGCAGCCGAGCGACGCAGACGTGCGGTGTGTGCTCTCCGCTGTCAGAGAGAGCCCGCGCGCCTTGTTTACTTTCTTCGGCCGACACTAACGTGACGCCGTAGCGCTACAAGACCATGGCAAACCAATACAGAAGATCAACCTTGAAATTCACATTTCGGAACGACTTTACCCGACCACAGGCGCTCGAAGTCGAACGCTTTTTAAAAGATGAAGCCAAGATCCCGGCTGCCGACATTGTCGGCATTCACTTTTCGATCGTCAGTAGCACGGTCTATGTAAAGCTCATAAACGAAACTACATGCGACAAGGTGCTTCGTGAGATGAAACAAGAACTCCGCTTCTGCCACGCAGATGGCAATGTTGGCAACGTCGAGGTCGGCCATGCCGCAATGGGACTGCGGACTATCCGCATATTCGAACTTCCATTTGAACTCCCGGCGGCAGAAGTTGTAGCGGCGCTCCGCCCCTACGGCACGGTACATGAACACGTGGCTGAAAAATGGACCCAGTTTAAGACGTATCCAGTACTCAATGGAGTACGCCAAGTGCGCATAGATCTCCAACGACACGTGCCATCCTATCTACAGATAGGAGGATGCCGGGCCATAGTTATTTATGACGGCCAGGCGAAGACGTGTTCCGGATGCGGCAAAGAAGGACACCTTCGTTCCGAGTGCCTCCAGCGTCGGATCACACAACTCCCACCGAAGGACGTTGCACCACCAGCGGCGAAGACTGTTCTACCCGTGACTTACGCGGCGGCGCTCACGACGTTCTCCACACAACAGACACGGCCGACCGCTTCAGCGGTACAAGAATCACTTTCCACGGACAAAAACCTGGCTGATCCGCCGACCTGGCCAGTGGTGGAAAATAGTACTACGACTCTGGAGCTACCGAACGCGACAGACATTGACGCCGGCAAGATGGCAATTCATTCCCTTATTGTACCGACCGAAGCGTTTGTTCCGGCGGAGCGTGAGTCAGTGCCGTCTTCCGACAATGAAGGCCATGTACGGAAACAGCGATCACCGAAACGCCGAAAGCGCCGTCGTCGGACCGTGTCGGAACACAGCGGTTCGCATTCGGCCGGGGAAGAACAACTGACCCCTCAAGAATCCAGCCGCGAAGCTGAGGCTGTTTCCACTGACTCCAACCTTGCAGAACAGACAGAAAAACATGCAGCTTTCGAACATCAGCCCATTGAAAGAAACAGTGAGCAGCGGGAAGGTACCAGTGCAGGCAGCGAAGTCGCCCGGTCCCTTACTACCAATCATTCCGAGGCTATGGAACATGAACAGACATCCGCGCCCGCTTCGTGGGCCGAGGACGTCGAGACACAAGATCCCGACCCGCGGCCAGCTGAGGCGCCGCCGGATCATGCAGCATAAGCAGCACAAAGAGTACCGCGTTTGGCGGGGGGTGACATCACTTCCGATGTTCGCTTCTCTCCAATTTCAACATGGATAACCTCTCCCAAACAACGCGTTGCCAGGCTGGCGACAATGAATATCAACATGATCAGTTCTCCTGTCAAGATCCAACTTTTGAAAGAAACCATACGAGCCATGGGAGTTGACTTTGCTTTCCTACAAGAAGTGAAAACGACTGCACTCCCGCACTTTTACGGTTACGCCACACATGTGACGCCCGGTAGCCCTGCAGACACCGGAGTGGCAATATTAGTGCGTGAAGGTATTGAAGTTACCGACGTCACGTTTCTTCCCTCCGCGCGGGGAATAGCATTTACGGCACTCAACACCCGATTCATTAATGTTTACGCGCCGTCGGGTACCACAAGACGGCACGACCGCGCCAGATACTACTCCACAGATGTCGCTCCCCTTTTCCTTGGACGATACGACCACAGCGTCTTCGCCGGCGATTTTAATTGCGTACTTCACCCCAAGGACCAAATCCCACATTACATGCCTTGTCCGGAACTGGGTGCGATGATCCAAGAACTTCACTTGTGCGACACGTGGGAAAAAGTCCACGGTAACCGCTCTGGCCACACTCATCTTACCAGTCATTCGGCCAGCCGACTTGACCGCATATATGTGTCACAAGATCTCACACAAGGTGTGGTGGACGCCGAATTATGGCCTCAAGCTTATTCCGATCACAGTGCCTATATCTGCACTATACACCTACGCCCCCAACAAGTCTGGCGCAGCAATGGCTTTTGGAAGCTCAACATAACTCATCTCCAGGACCTGGATTGCCGTCGGCAAGTTGCAGCAACGTGGACTGACTGTGAACGCCGCCACCCACGATACACCTCGCCCCTGGAGTGGTGGCTCCTCTGTGCCAAACCAGCAATCCGTAGGACACTTATGCGATATGGCAAAGACGTGACTGCGTGGCATCGACAGACCCTCGATTTTTACTACGCGGCACTCAGGGACCTCGACGCCTTACCCCCTTCCCCGGAGAGACAACATGACCAAAGCAGAATCAAGGCTCACATACTATCATTGACGAAGCGTCGACTAGAAGGTGCAGTAGTCCGCTCGCGACGGCACGACCGAACGGTTGCAGAGGAACCCACTATGCACCACATTGCGGCGGATAAGCGCCGACAACGTCGACATTTAATCACACAACTCAGGACACACGACGGTCGCTTATGTACGACCCAAGCAACCATAGTAACGGCGGTGGAGGATTATTTTCGTCATCTTTACAAGGAAAGAACAGTCATTGACGAGGCCACTACTGAAGTGTTACAGCAGATAACACGTACTACCGACGAGGCTACCGTGAATGCACTAACAGAGGAAATCTCACTCGAAGAAGTCGAAGACGCCGTGGACAAAGGTGCGGCCAATAAATCTCCTGGACCTGATGGATTGCCCATCGAATTCTACCGGACTTTCCGTGACATCATGATGCCTCGCTGGGTTATAATGTTCCGCGAACTTATGTCTCCAGACTGTGTTGTGCCGCCAGCGTTTGTAGAAGGTCTCCTCATACCAGTACACAAGCCAGGTGGAGGGCTATCGATTAACGACTATCGGCCGCTTACAATGTTGAACGCCGATTACAAGATTTTCACCAGGATTATGGCGAGCCGTATTAAGACGACTTTGCCGATGATCCTCGCTCCAGAACAGACGTCGCAGGGGGGAGAAGCCAACATACACATGGCCACCGGTGACTGCAGGGACTTAATAGCGATCGCTTCTGCGTCCCGTCTGAGAGCGGCGATCGTCTCCGTCGATTTCAACCGCGCCTTTGATAGAGTGCACCACAACTTCCTCCTACGAGTGATGGACTGTATGGGATTCCCCCCGGGCCTCATCGACACCCTACGGCGTCTTTGGACCGCAGCCAGCTCACACGTCCAGGTCAATGGAAGGACTGTAGGACCAGTACCCATTAAGAGGTTTCTACGACAGCGTTGTCCCCTTTCTACCTACCTTTATGCAATCGCACTCGAGCCACTCCTAGGGGGCCTTAACCACCGCCTATCTGGTATCACGCTGCGGGACGTCACCTTTCGCTATAGGACATACGCTGACGACCTGCTACTGCTGGTTCGTTCCAATGACGAAGTTCAAAGCGTACTAACCTGGATTGAGCGATACGGACAGGCCGCAGGCAGTCTTCTGAACATCAACAAGTCGGCGGCGTTGGACACTGGGCGTGGTCTCGGACCGGAAGCCCTCACTCCCCTCCCACCAGTTTCTGATCTGCGATATTTGGGAATCACGTTCAAGAAAGATGTACGTAAAACAGCTGCAGCAAACTACCGACGGTTATTACAGATCATACGCGCAATGGTGCGACAGAACCTGCTCCGGGACTTGAATCAGCTACAACGTGTTGAATACCTGAACCTCTACGTAGCATCCAAACTCAACCACGTGGCACAGGTCCTCCCACTACCGCTGCAGATAGGTCGCTGGCTTCAGGCGGCCTTCAGTTACTACGTTTCCACAGGTCATATCTTTAATGTACGATACGACACTCTTACCCTCCCAGTGCACAAAGGAGGGCTGGGATTGGTCAACGTCAGGGCGAGAGCAGCTGCCCTTTACATGAGCAACATGAGGAAACGATGGAAAAGTCAATATACCTCTCTCACGGGTCGTTTACTACAGGTTCTGATGCCAGCCTCTAACGTCCCGCCGGTGTAGGTTGCGCACGTCGCACCACAGCTCTCCCATGTGTCGACCTTCATTCTTGATTACAGCTATGTCAGCTTGAACCTCTCCGCCACACGTCCACCAAAGGCGAAAGATTTTTATACCAACCTTCTGCGGGCTGTTCACCATAACGTGGTGGGAAACAAGTACCCTACGGTTCACTGGCCAAGAGTGTGGAAAACGATACACCACCACTTTCTGTCATCCACGGTGCGTTCGAAGTGGTATCAGATCGCCAACAAAAAATATGCCACACGCCAGCGACTTCACACTATTGGACTGGCAGACTCCCCTTATTGCCCAGATTGTCACCTTTTGGATACCGATGAACATCGTTTTACTTGCGCATCATCGTCCGGAGTTTGGCGACTAACACAGAAGATATTGGCTTGTTACCTCCGGGTCACACCTGATATGATTGACCCGCAGACCCTACTCTGTCCCGATGAAACTTACTTTCCGGCTGCAAAATATCATGCGCTTACATGGTTCAAAGGACTTACCGTCGCCTACATCTTTAGCGACGGAGAGAAAGAGCAGCTTGATTACTGGTGGTTCCTACAAAATGCTCACAATGCCCTCGAACACACACCGAAATACCGTACGCTCTTCGCAAATTATTTACGCAGCGTTTTCGTTAACCCCCCACTCAGCTGGGGAGTGCCAGGCTGTGGTTAATGTGCTGTGCCGCATCACACTAACGGCTCAACGTTCTGCCTTGTCAGCCATGACCAAAGGAAGAGGCAAGCTGCTGCAAGGATACTGTTTTCCTTGAGGCAGTAGCGAAGCAGAAAGCCTCCGTTGCAGATGCCCTTCAAAGGCGCTATTGGAGATTTCAGATAACGATGGCAAGGCTCCAAGTGGAACCAGTTACATTATTGAAGAACCTTTTAGTTAGAATTACATCAGTGGTTTATATTTTTATTTTTTTGATTACTCTTTTATGCCACCTTTGTTGTTGTAACACTTACTTGTAACACTTAGTTACCAGACTTCTCATTTGTACACGCTCCCTAAATGTAATCATATAAAAAAAAAAGAAAAAGTGGCAACGGATAGCCCTAACCTTGATTCCCATACCTCCCCTGGTCTATAGGCAGCTCTCTGGGGTGGGTTTCCTCAGGAGACAACGCCTGAAGTGGATCAGATTTTTTTTGTTATAGGATGACAAGTGGCGGTGGCACTTAGGTTTTTTTTAATTTTTTATTTATTTATTTATTTATTTTTTTATTTCCATTTTCCTAAGGGGCTTTTTAAGGGAAAAAAGTGGTCCAAAAAGGGGGTAGCGTCTAAAAAAATTAAATGAAAAAAAATAAAAAAAATAAAAAGAAGGGGTAAAAGAAAAAAAAAGATGGATAGAGCGTCTGCCATGTAAGCGGGAGATCCCGGGTTCGAGTCCCGGTCGGGGCACACATTTTCAACATGTCCCCAGTGAAGTATATCGACGCCTGTTTGCAGCTAGGGTGTCTATTTAATTATCATTTCATTTCTAGCAAAGCTGCATGGTCATCCACGGTATGTGTTCTTTCGGGAATAGATACTACCGTCATATATAAATGACAAAATAAATACACTCCTGGAAATGGAAAAAAGAACACATTGACACCGGTGTGTCAGACCCACCATACTTGCTCCGGACACTGCGAGAGGGCTGTACAAGCAATGATCACACGCACGGCACAGCAGACACACCAGGAACCGCGGCGTTGGCCGTCGAATGGCGCTAGCTGCGCAGCATTTGTGCACCGCCGTCGTCAGTGTCAGCCAGTTTGCCGTGGCATACGGAGCTCCATCGCAGTCTTTAACACTGGTAGCATGCCGCGACAGCGTGGACGTGAACCGTATGTGCAGTTGACGGACTTTGAGCGAGGGCGTATAGTGGGCATGCGGGAGGCCGGGTGGACGTACCGCCGAATTGCTCAACACGTGGGGCGTGAGGTCTCCACAGTACATCGATGTTGTCGCCAGTGGTCGGCGGAAGGTGCACGTGCCCGTCGACCTGGGACCGGACCGCAGCGACGCACGGATGCACGCCAAGACCGTAGGATCCTACGCAGTGCCGTAGGGGACCGCACCGCCACTTCCCAGCAAATTAGGGACACTGTTGGTCCTGGGGTATCGGCGAGGACCATTCGCAACCGTCTCCATGAAGCTGGGCTACGGTCCCGCACACCGTTAGGCCGTCTTCCGCTCACGCCCCAACATCGAGCAGCCCGCCTCCAGTGGTGTCGCGACAGGCGTGAATGGAGGGACGAATGGAGACGTGTCGTCTTCAGCGATGAGAGTCGCTTCTGCCTTGGTGCCAATGATGGTCGTATGCGTGTTTGGCGCCGTGCAGGTGAGCGCCACAATCAGGACTGCATACGACCGAGGCACACAGGGCCAACACCCGGCATCATGGTGTGGGGAGCGATCTCCTACACTGGCCGTACACCACAGGTGATCGTCGAGGGGACACTGAATAGTGCACGGTACATCCAAACCGTCATCGAACCCATCGTTCTACCATTCCTAGACCGGCAAGGGAACTTGCTGTTCCAACAGGACAATGCACGTCCGCATGTATCCCGTGCCACCCAACGTGCTCTAGAAGGTGTAAGTCAACTACCCTGGCCAGCAAGATCTCCGGATCTGTTCCCCATTGAGCATGTTTGGGACTGTATGAAGCGTCGTCTCACGCGGTCTGCACGTCCAGCACGAACGCTGGTCCAACTGAGGCGCCAGGAGGAAATGGCATGGCAAGCCGTTCCACAGGACTACATCCAGCATCTCTACGATCGTCTCCATGGGAGAATAGCAGCCTGCATTGCTGCGAAAGGTGGATATACACTGTACTAGTGCCGACATTGTGCATGCTCTGTTGCCTGTGTCTATGTGCCTGTGGTTCTGTCAGTGTGATCATGTGATGTGTCTGACCCCAGGAATGTGTCAATAAAGTTTCCCCTTCCTGGGACAATGAATTCACGGTGTTCTTATTTCAATTTCCAGGAGTGTATTTTCGTCGTGTGATATAATTACAAATTAACAATTTTCGAAATTTTTCCTCTACTTATATTGTGAAACCTTACTTATTTCTAAATTTCATCAGTGTACATCAGCGAGAAGTATGCTATAGGTTTTGATGACTGACTGTGCGAGTATCAAAACATATGATACAAATGGCCGTTTGTTTTGACTTAGTTAGGATTTTTTGCTTTCGTTGCACTTCTTACTGCCTAATTCCATGATTCTAGGCGAACGGGAAGTACCGTGTAGGCTTTGATTACATGTAAATTGAAGGCGGACGGGGAGAGAGGAAAAGAAAGGGAAGGAACGAGGGTTCACGACAATGACAGGCCGCGGAGCGTAAGTCACGAAAGCAGGTGTGACCCGCTCGTCGCTCAGCTCAGCACACAAACTACGCTTCTGCACCTGTTAACTCGTAATTGCGGGTTTTCGTACAAATGAGAAATGCATGTTCTACTGTGAATGTGGAATCAACGCTCGATGCCACACATGTTGGGGGTTGCAGTTATCGACCGCGGTCCGTATTAGTGTCCTTGTACCCGCGATTCTCGATCAGCGTCGCTAGCACCGCTCCGCGGCTTGTGTCAAGTTTCTAGCGAGCCCTCGTCCACTCTTGCTCGGGACGTCCAGTAGTAAAGTAGCATAGCCTTCAGCTGATAGGAAGCAACCTCTTACAAGGCGCTTAGTAACGTATGGCCTAAGAGAGGGCTCAAATTATTTTTAACAACGACTTCTAGTTATTTTAGTCGTTGCAGATCCAGACCATGCAGCCAGGCACCATGACTCGTTCGTGGTCGTCGTAACAGTGAATCCGCGATTGTGGAATCTGATTGTTTATTAGTCCTACAACGATCGAAAGTCCATATGTCTAATAATTTGCTATATGTAATAAAATTTTATAGGTTCGATTGGGTACTACATCTTGTATGAAATGAGGACTGTTAAGCAATAGAGACTAAATGCTATAAACGAACTGTTATACCATTTATGCAGAGCATAGATCTTAAATTACAGCCACTGCACAGTTGCATATTTTGTTGTAATACTAGTAATCAGTAAGGCAATAAAAGCAGATTTCAGTAGAATATGCAATTCTCGTTCGAACGTAGACACCCAGTTACGATTTAACATGATAGTAAATGCATTTCGTCTGCTGAGCTGAGCGAGCGAGGTAGCCCAGGCCCACCCTCGTGACGTAAGCGCCGCGGGCTGCCTTTGTCGTAGGCCTCGGGAAAGGAACTGCTGCATCGGGACGTCACTCGGAACGGCGGCGCCGAGTGAAAGTGTGTCCTGGACCGGGATCAGAGCCCGCGTCTGCCCCTGTCTAGGAGGTGCGTTAACCACAGTGCCGTCCACGACACAGTGTTAGCACAGATGCGCGGACTATCTCGGCACTGCTCAAGGACGGCGCACATCACCACCGAGCGCCACCTGCCCGCGGTCCCTGTTCAATTCCTTCGGACGTGTCCGAAAGAACAAACATCACCCATTCATATAATCTGATGAGTGAGTTTGCGAGTACTAAAACTGCGAGTGTTAAAATATGTGACATAAATTGCCGTATATTTGATTTGAATCACTTTGAAGCTCAGTTTTTTACACTGTCATGGGACCACAGACTACAGTGTATGACAAATTTCAACTCGATACGTCTGTCCGTTCTTGAGGAAAACGGTTTCCAAGAGTCGGACAGACAGACCGCCGAACAGCAAAGCGCTCCTTTAAGGTATGTGTGGTTTCTGTTTCTTCGCACATGTCCGAAAGAACAGACGCCAGATTTATATAATCAAGGCGATGACGGCCAGTAATCTACATCTACATCCATACTCTCAAGCCACCTGACGATGTGTGGAGGAGGGTTCTTTGAGTACCTCTATCGCTTCTCCCTTCTATTCCAGTCTCGTATTGTTCGTGGAAAGAAAGATTGTCGGTATGCCTCTGTGTGGGCTCTAATCTCTCTGATTTCATCCTCGTGGTCTCCTCGCGAGATATACGTAGGAGGGAGCAATATACTTCTGGACTCCTCGGTGAAGGTATGTTCTCGAAACTTCAACAAAAGCCCGTACCGAGCTACTGAGCGTCTCTCTTGCAGAGTCTTCCACCGAAGTTTATCTATCATCTCCGTAACGTTTTCGCGATTACTAAATGATCCTGTAACGAAGCGCGCTGCTCTCTGTTGGATCTTCTCTATCTCTTCTATCAATCCTACCTGGTACGGATCCCACATCGGTGAGCAGATTCAAGCAGTGGGCGAACAAGTGTACTGTAACCTACTTCATCTGGTATCAGCCAACTTTCCGTCCCTAGTACTAAGTTGGCATTGTGATCGTTTATTAATGAGAACAGTTCTGGGACCTTTCTATAGACGCTCCTGCAGTTTACTGTTACCACATTAATATTGTTATTCCCTGTTGCGGTTTGCCTACTACTAGCTTGGCGCGTCTCAGGAGGCGTCTTGTCGGGCCTAGGGAGTGAATTCTCGAACCTAAAAAACCCACATGTGCACTCCATACGTACTCCGCTACCCTTGTAGCCACTTCCTGCGTGTAGTACACGCCTGACCTATTCAGGGAGATCCTACATTTCTCCACCCGATAGTGGAGGTCGAGAAATTTGCACCCTAGATCTCCGCAGAATCGTCTGAGCCTCTGGTTTAAGCCTTCCACTCGGCTCCAAATCAGAGGACTGCGATCGGTTCTTGAAAGGACACTACAAATAGTTTGCTCACATTTGGTTTCCGTCTTCACCAACTCCGCAACTGCCTGTACGGACTGAGAATGACCTCTGAACCCAGACGGCAGGTGTCATTGGTGCCGACATGAGCGACAATTTGCAGTCGGGTGCATCCAGTGCAGGGCCTCGTCCACATCTCGGATGAGACCCCCCGGCAAGCAGAGTGAACACTGGCCTTGTTCCCCGACATTTCCGCTATTTCCCTAAGGGGCTCCATCATTCGCCTAACATTGGAGCTCCCAATAACTAATAAACCCCTCTCCCCGTGTGCCTTCTCGGACCCTGCTGAAGGAGCGGCCACATGTCCACACACAGGCAGAGCGGGCGATGCCACACGGCCAGCCTCCACAATGACCCTCCGCCTCGTGCGACGCGAACGCCGCTGAACCCGCCACTCCTCTTGGGGAGAGGGTAGCTCATCCGCGCCCGGCACCGGCGAAGATGTCTCGGCAGCAGGGACAGTGGGTGAAGCATGTAACACCTGGGGTGTACCACGCGACGCACCAGACTCCCCACTGCCACTACACTCCCAGGCAGTAGCCTGAAGACGGCTGACCGCGGCCATCAACACGTTCAGCTGTTCGCGAACAGTGGCCAGCTGCTCCAGCCTCCGTACACAGTAGTCACACATCCTATCCATCCTAACAACAATTTACTGTAGAGAGTTAATCAACTTTTAACGAGACTGCTAATTCACTAAAGGCGGCTGATAGCTTACTAAACTGTGGTTACTAGACACTTCTTGTTGGAAACAATGAAAATAAGCACTACCTTTCTCTGGACTGTATTCAAAACAAACACGAAATCTATGGAACACTATTACTAGTAATCGAAAATTAAAGCTTCCTAAAAGCAAAAACATACGGAAAAAGAAGTTACAAGTAAGAATAACACAGTTAATACTTAAATTTACGTAGCTTGCTGCACAGCAGATGTGAAGCAGACGGCAGTTACGACGACACTTCAGGGGAGCGAAAACTGGGCTCTAACTCTGACGGGAATCGGCGAAATGCCGCGGATAATGAACATAATGGGCAAGGGGCTCTAAGTTCGTAGTGTACGGATGAGTTGGGAAGTTGCGTTCGAGGGTCGCGAGCCAGGGTAGTCAGTGCAGCTGCGATAAGCACTGTGTCCGGACGGTTCAGGGGTCAGAGCGACTGCCTAGTAAGCAGCAGACCCGGGGTTGATCCCCCTCTGGCAAAAGTTTCAACTTTCTCCACTGATTTACATCAATGCTGACTCGCAGCCAACGTCTGTAACTCATGTGTGTCTTCATCCTAAAAGAGTTCCGTTTTTAACGATTGAGGCACGGAACGGTAAAAACGATGCATGAATGCAAACAGCCACACCACGGGGCATGCGTAATAAAATATTCAATGAGACTGAAGCTAGGTGAATGCATAACCACACTTGCCATCAACATCAGGCGATAGTCACTCAGAGTGAAGTTGTATAAAATTATTTATGTTGCACTAAGGTCTTTTGTCAAATCTAATCGATCGATGCCTTTAAGATATCCTTTACTAACGTTGTCCACAGGTTAAGCAGAAATTGCTGATCGACACTTCAGCGCTGGTGTTGAAGAAGAAGATGCCGTTTATGGCGTTCATAATAGGCGACGACGGGCTGGCGTGTTCGGGCACCATTCCCTCGCTGACCACCGTTCTGACCACGGCGCAGTGCATCACCGGTGACAAGAAAATGAGTGAGTCGGCGCTGTTAGCCTTACTGTTATACTTACCTGCCGTTTGATCATTAGTAATTCCTCGCGGTGTCCCAGGGAGCGTAAATGTGACTGTAACGAAAGATACGTCATAAGGTAGATATGTAACATTAAACCATCTATTATTTCTTCGTGTTTATTCATGTATCCTCTTCGGGTTATAGCCTTTAGGCCGTCCCTGACATTGGACTTGGTTTTTACACATACTATTTTCATCATAGTACTTGGAAACGATTATAAAGTAACCGTTGTTGTAATACGATGAGCTGCGACGACTGCTTTGATCAAGCCCTCCACGCTGTTCTGTTTCTTGCAAATACTTTGATCCCTGTGTAACTACTGAAATGTTCAATCATTTGCATCTGCTTACTATAGCCAGGCGTTTATCTTCCTCTAAAGTTTTTAGCCCCCACAGTTCCCTGCATTACCAAATTTTTCACGCCACGCGATGTGTCCTATCAAACAATCCCTTTACTAGTCAATTTGTGCCATAAATTGGAATCGATTTACAGCCTCCTTATTACTCACTAAATTTACCTATACAGTGTTCAACTTTCTCCTGCAGAATCACTCTTCAAAGGCTCCTATTCTTTTCTTGTCTGAACTGTTTATCGTCCACGTTTCACTTCAGCATCTGACTACACCCAAGACAAATAACTCCGAAACGATTTCCTAAAATCTAAATTTATGTTCGCTATTAACAAATTGCTCTTTTCCAGAAATAATTTTCATTCTATTGCCAATCTGTAGATTGTATCCTCGCTACTTTCATCGTCATTTACTTTGCAGCCGAAATATCAAAACTTGTCTACTACTTTAGTGTCTCATTTCATAACATAATGGTTTCAGAACCACCTGATTTGATCAACTACTATTCCATTATCCTTATTTTACTTTACTTTTTTTTATGTTCACCTTATAACGCCATTCCAAGGCGGGTAACACTCCATTCCGTTCAACTGTTCTTCCCAATAAATTGCCGTCTCTGACAGAACTATAATCTCATCAGCATATCACAGACTTAATTTCTTTTCCTCGAACTTTAGTTCTCTTTCCTACTTCCTTTCCTTTACTGCTTGCTCATTACTCAGATTGAATAGCATCGGAGATATGCTACAACCATGCTCCTCAATGACTTGATTCCTGTGTGATGTCCATAGGTTAGTTAGGTTTAAGTAGTTGTAAGTCTAGGGGACTGATGACATCAGATGTTAAGTCCCATAGTGCTTAGAGCCATTTCAGCCTCTCTTCAATTTCTTCTCCTTTGACACTTGTAACAGCAGTCTGACTTGTGTAGAAGTTGTAGATAACTTTCCGAATATCCTATTATTTCCCTTTTGACTTTCCTGTCAACTATGGCAAACGATTTCTTCAAATATGCAAATGCAGTGAACGTAATTTTGACCTTCTTCACCCTATCTTCTAAGATTACAAATGTACCTCCTCACGCAATGGTGCAACCCGACTATAATATGGAGAGCAACATTAAGGAACTCAATACATTTTACTACTTACTCAGACCCATATAGATATTTTCTATCTTGTATTGTCATTATTATTATTGTTACTATTATTATTAACAGTAGTAGTAATATTGCTACTATAATTAGCATTAGTTCACAGTCAGTATGGTTATCCCACTGGGCGGTAGGTACATTTAAATCATTTTGTTACTATTTACAAATTTTGCAGAAATGTTAGAATCTTTTCGACATCTCACATGAAGAAAATAATTCATTTACAATTCGGTAGCGTTTATAATTGCAGTATAGTGACGTCTCATTAATGACTTAACTCTTGCAATATTTTTCATGCATTAATCTCAACTAAGCCCTGGATAATGATGTAAAAATTGCACTTTTAGCACTCCGACGTATTTTGCAGATATTATAGACTACTGCAACATCTTCGCTGTGACGAATAATTAATCTACGACCCATTTTTTTATTTTTTTTTTATACTGTAGAGCCATCTGTTGGAAACCGTGAGATCTACTTACTCATTGTACAACCAACGACGTAAGGCCCATTTCAACACTGGAGCCATTTATCACTGTGGTACAGGTACTGGTCGCATTAAGGACTCTTGTACCGTGGAGCAGTCTGATAGCGATAGCAGAAAGTAGGATGTGAAATTGGACTCGCATGAATTTACGTTTTCAGGGTGTTTGAGGTAGAAAACTCACTTTCGAAAAACAAGAATTCCTATTCTTTGTAATCAAATGTTGGTTTTCAGTTATGTGCCATGGTGAATGATATTTAGCTTTAAATCAAAGTTACCGGTATTACTGGGGTGCCAGCCAGTCGTTAAACGAATTTTTGGAAGTCAGTAATGGAAACATAGTTAGCGAATATTTCGGCAGTTCATATACTTTAAGATAAGTATTTGACTGGAGAGGAGGACACTCGGGGTCGGGGGTGATTCAAGCAAAATTTGCAGAAGCGCAAGGGGTGGCGGGGGGGGGGGGGGGAGGTCCTCCCCTGTTTGACCTCGACGTGTGGCAGGATATGATGATATCTGGAATGACCTAAAACATACTGAAATGCTGATACTGACATCGGCGAAATATGACATGCGGAACAGCGTAATTTTATCGTAGCTGAAAGGTCTGTTCTAACGCTCAGTTAAATGTCAAGTAAAGCCCACATTGCTCTATTATTCATAGCGCAGTGTACTTCCGTTAATGGTTATGTATTGTCTACATTTTCTTCCAGTCAGACGTTATTGTTTCCTCTCTTTCACAATCTGAATTTTTACGGAATTGTCGCCAAAATAAACCTGCTCTTCACCTTGTCACCCAGTCTACATCTAATAAGCCATCCACACATCAATTCAATTGTTCTAAAGTTCGCACAGTACACATTTCTTCCTCTGTTTCATTTTCGCTCTGATCTATTACTTGTATATCGCTCTTTTTTTTCGAACAATCTTAGTTACTTAAATCTGTAAATATGGTCTTCTTCTTATAGCTTTACATCAAGTAAAGAAGTTCCTACTTTATCTTCAGTCTCTGAATCTTAACATTTCGCTATACTTTCTTCTGGCTTGTGTAGTATTTGCTGAAAAAATTTTCAAACTGTATAATGTTTTCACTTTAATGGAAGGAGTTAGTTTCATATTTTTGTTTCATTCATGGCCATTTCTTCTTTCTGTTAACTTTCAGGTCACTTTGAATAAGAGGTGGTGATGCATGCAACATTATCACTAATTTCACCTGCCACAAATAATATCAGTAGTTGAGTCTTAACATCTTGTAGAGTTCTAACACCATTCACTTTGAATCGTCACCTGCTATTCCACAATCCAAAATTACGACTGTTTCAGCCATATGCTCTGCCACAGCACTTCTTTGGAAAATTTCTTCATCATCCTGAACTGTTGCTGTTGCATATTGTCGTATCCATGCCCAAGATAATCTTGAAATTTTTTCAGTTTCACTTTGGGAATACATCTACATCTACATCTACATCCACATCTACATCTACATCTACATCTACATGATTACTCTGCAATTCACATTCAAGTGCTTGGCAGAGGGTTCATCGAACCACAATCAAACTATCTCTCTACCATTCCACTCCCGAACAGCGCGCGGGAAAAACGAACACCTAAACTTTTCTGTTCGAGCTCTGATTTCTCTTATTTTATTTTGATGATCATTCCTACCTATGTAGGTTGGGCTCAACAAAATATTTTCGCATTCGGAAGAGAAAGTTGGTGACTGAAATTTCGTAAATAGATCTCGCCGCGACGAAAAACGTCTTTGCTTTAATGACTTCCATCCCAACTCGCGTATCATATCTGCCACACTCTCTCCCCTATTACGTGATAATGCAAAACGAGCTGCCCTTTTTTGCACCCTTTCGATGTCTTCCGTCAATCCCACCTGGTAAGGATCCCACACCGCGCAGCAATATTCTAACAGAGGACGAACGAGTGTAGTGTAAGCTGTCTCTTTAGTGGACTTGTTGCATCTTCTAAGTGTCCTGCCAATGAAACGCAACCTTTGGCTCGCCTTCCCCACAATATTATCTGTGTGGTCTCTCCAACTGAAGTTGTTCGTAATTTTAACAACCAGGTACTGAGTTGGATTGACAAGCTTGAGAATTGTACTATTTATCGAGTAATCGAATTCCAACGGATTTCTTTTGGAACTCATCTGGATCACCTCACACTTGTCGTTATTTAGCGTCAACTGCCACCTGCCACACCATACAGCAATCTTTTCTAAATCGCTTTTCAACTGATACTGGTCTTCGGATGACCTTACTAGACGGTAAATTACAGCATCATCTGCGAACAACCTAAGAGAACTGCTCAGATTGTCACCCAGGTCATTTATATAGATCAGGAACAGCAGAGGTCCCAGGACGCTTCCCTGGGGAACACCTGATATCACTTCAGTTTTACTCGATGATTTGCCGTCTATTACTACGAACTGCGACCTTCCTGACAAGAAATCACGAATCCAGTCGCACAATTGAGACTATACCCCATAGGCCCGCAGCTTGATTAGAAGTCGCTTGTGAGGAACGGTGTCAAAAGCTTTCCGGAAATCTAGAAATACGGAATCAGCTTGAGATCCCCTGTCGATAGCGGCAATTATATTGTACTTATGCAGTTCACTGTTCGAAAGTTCCTCTCTGTTCGTATACTTCTCTCAGTTTATCCTACGAGCATATTTTTTTCACCGGAGATTGCCTGCTTGCGGCAGCCACGTGTAAAGGCTCTAATTGGTGTTAGAGTAAATACAGGTTGGATAAGTGCTAGGTCAAACAATATGCCGGTTATCGGAAGGAGTTAAATGAATCTTCACACGCAGTAACACTATCGAGCCACTGTTTATAACACTGCAAACTGCTCTTTTTCCCAACATAACTACAAACATCTTAGCATTTTGGCTATTCATATTCTCTGAACTATGCTATCAGGGATTGATGCCAGCTGCCGTGTGGTTTATGGAGAACATCTACGGTGAAGAAGAACGTGGGGGAGAACTAACTGGAAACATATTATTAAAGTAACTTCTTTCGTGCTGGGCACACTTCTTGCATAAGATCATAACATGACACTTAAAAAAAAAAAAATAGGCACACGACAAGCTTGTTTCGACATTTCTGTCATTTTCAAATGTTCCTGTTGACATTACGTATATACGGCAATACAGCAAGCATTTCGATCTACCAACAACTAAAAAAAAAGCTCAGATCAGGAAAAAGTGATATCGCTATCTTTTCTAACGCAGGTGTGTACAATTGTTTTTACACTGATCAAACAGGACGAAGTTCTACAGTAAAACTTAAAGAACACAACATAAGTTCCGGAACCAACCAATCAAGTTTTAACCTACGCTTAAGAAATAAAAACCACAGAGTGAACAGAATCGAAAATGCTTTGCAAATTCTACATAGAATATAAAAAGGTCAAACAGTGAACATTTTGGAAGAACTAAATATTTGTGTGCACAGAAATAGGTATCCGAATGACATCCTAAACGAGCAAATCAACCTCAAACATTAAAATTATCTGGGAAATTTAAAGACAATAGAAAAGGAAGAAGGATGAACACAACACGATGAACAAAACACAATAGACAACGTCAAGATCACACATCTACGTAATGAAAATTATCTCTGGCAAATGATGTATCTGACTGCCTAAGATGTAATATACCTATAAACAAATGCATGAATGGAACGATCCGTCATTTGACAGCTTTTAAAAATAAACCGAAATTTCTATAGAATGTAAATACTTGACCTATATTAACAACGCAGTAAACACAAGAAATTGCGTTCCAAGATGTTTTATGGACGTTACTGCATCTAGACATAAATTACATAGACGTATAATAAAACGTTTTTTAAATGTAATATCAACAGTAACACTTGAAAATGGCACAAATGCCGAAACAACCTTGTAGTGTACCTATGTACAAATAAAAATAAATGAACTATTTGCAGCTAATTTTGTAAGAATATAAAGAAGTTACTATTAAAGCCATAAGTGATGGTGAAGATATTGCCAGTACTCCCCAACAGCGAAGCCGACAATAGACGGTACGCTGCAGTTCGATTAATGATGAGGAGAACCAGAGTAGCGAACCATGCAACCGGACTGTGATGTACATCGAACTGTGAAATGAAAAACACAATAAATTTATGTTCTGAACAACGGCAGTGATCGCAAGAACGCCATGGAGCAGATCAAGACAGCAAGAAGTAACGTTGTAGATTTGCCTAGTATTGCACCAGCACAATTTTTGGAGGTAGTTGTTGTATTTTTGAGTGTAAAATAGCATGTGAAACTAACTTTGCTGGATCTGTATCTTACATATTTATGCAATTCAGTTAGTGATTGTTAACATTGTTCCACTGCAAACTATTGTTGTGGTACAAAGAGAAACATCGAGATAAATAAGAACCTCGATCACAACAAAATGGAACAATTAGACACATCTACGGAACCAACGTTTTTTGATGGTAGTGAATCCGGAGTGGGAAATAATATTTCATACAGTACTGCACCTTATTCAGGGTCGCCTAAGATCGACAAAAGGTGGTTGTGATATAACACTACAAAATCACATTAAAGTATTAATGAATCTATTAATAACGGAGAAGGATGAACTATAGGCACAATAATTAAAACAGGAATGGGAATGGGAGACGCAACGGATAAGAGAGACGAAGAGCTTGAAGAAATTCTTAAGTCAATAAGAACTTACAGCCAAACGGGAAGAATTAGTTATAAACAGTCAGAAGATAGTTATCGATTTAGAATGACGACTAAGAAAACCAACCTTAATGAGTGACAACTATGGAAAAGGATATCCGGGCGAGTGCGGGTTCATCAAAGAGGGAAACGCCGCAGTAGAAAGGTTAATACCAGCAGCGCGTAATAGCGTCACCAAAACAGAGAACACCGTAGCGAAAAAAATGTCATGCCTCTATAAGCAAATGGTAACAGCAAGGAGCGTAAACGCCAAGGGCACTATCAGGACTGAAGACGTCAAACAGGAATGCATTATAGAGAAGTTAAAGGCAGAATCGCGTACAATCCACAACAGAATCATAATCGTAAGCCGTCACGTCTCTCCGTTAAATAGAATCGACAAATCTAATCCGGAAGCCAGAGTCCAACCTCTCGCATTTGTAGTTAACTTCAAAGAACGCTGGCCTACCAGTTTCCCGAAGGATGAAAACCTGTGTTTTGTATCAGGAAAGCTTAAGGGAGACACAGACGAGTGAAGTATGTACGTAGGACCGACAGTAAAAAACTTGCAGATTTTGAGGCGACGTTCCTGGAGAAATACTGCTCGGAGGAAAACGAAATAGATTTAAAGCTGACGTTACTGAGTGTCTACGGTTACCGTCGATGGAGTTGAATGGAACTACGGTACATGAACTGCAATTACTCTTCTGTTCTGTTGCATTTCTCTCTGTATTCATGCCTCTCCAACTTCGACTTGTAATTTTGACTTATACCTTTAAGCAAATTTCAGCTTCTTAGTGTATGGTGGGGTTCCTGGTACACTGATTTTAACTGATTCTTACGACCCGGCTTTAACGACGTGTTTACTGGTTCTACATGGAACCTAAAACGGTAATTAATTTAACAGTGCAACGGATCACGCTAACTATACCTTAACCAACACATTCATTATAGAGGCCAGTAACCGACAGGTTTTTCATGACTGTAGTTAAACTACTATTGACTTCTCTTCCATTAAAGTTTTAATAATTCCTCCTGCAGTCTCTTACTTTATTCTTTTCGTTGGGGTCGAAGACATCTGTGCCGTTGGGTTCTCCCTGCTTTTGAGTTATGTACCTGTCTCCTTCCGCTCTCTTTGGCTGCACATCAGCTATTCCTCATGTATTTCGTCTCTTCCGATTCATTCCCTTTTGGTTGCTACACACATCCACTAGACCTCTGTTCTCCTTCGAGTTTCTCGTTTTTATCGCAATAAAAAATCAGCGTCTCTCTTCTTTGTTTGATCAGCTTCAAAACTGCTTCAATATATTAAACGCAAATTCGTCGCCCTTGGCCAAAAAAAGATATGCTCTCTTGGTGGAAACCAGTCTTCTCCATACCCACAGAAGTTTCCCATTATTACCCTCATTAGTTATGGATTTCCTATACTTCGATCTTTGCTCTGATGAAACACATAACTTCATCATGGCAACAGAATTTTTTACAGATACTCTACTTTGAACAGCTGAAATTCGTAGCCCAACATAATTCGTAACTAACTGAATGGCGGTCCTGTGTGTAGATTATTTGACTCAAAATAATGTTACCCTTTATCTACTCCTTTTCATTTTCTCCTGCTTACCACCTTGTTAACCACCTCCGTATATGCCATGAGCCTCTCTCCCTGATTGGCACCCTAATAAATGACATTCTTCTGACATTCACAAACCTTCCCTACGGCTTCAGTGGTCTGTGCACTGCTTAGCAGTTCCTACTACGTTCACATCAATGCTGCTGAATTCCAACCATTCCGTTTTCAAGCCTTTTGCTAACATCAACAACATCTTGTCTGACACCTTCAACTTCTTGTTGAAGTGATTCTGCTGCTGTCTCACTTCCCGTTACCACTGCAACTAATCTCTCCTCAGTAATAGTGATTCTCTTCAAAGCGCTGGTTAATGACCCATTTTTTTTCGTTTATCATATCTTTTAATTTCTGAATCACATTTAAAAGATTCTGCCTGTGTTCATATGAACCTTGCCTCTGTTCCTGCCTCATTTCATTTGTGCTTCTCTTTCTGTCTCGTAAGTTTTCCGCTCTGTGATGTACTCCACGAGTCTGAACGGATGGCTTGCATAGCGTTTGTTCTGTGCCTGCACGGCAGCACAGCACTTACGAGCGAGCAAGAAATGGCGTATCTGTTGCAAATCACAATGAGTAAGAAGTCACAAATATCAGAACAACGTTACAGAATCTGACTGCGATTTCAGTCACAACTAGGAGTCGCCAGATAGAATTTAACATTCAACGCCATGTGTAATCTGTTGGCTGAATTTCGCACTTATTTCTGTGAACCTGGCGTTTTACTACCGAGTCTAGATGCGATTTCAGTGAAAAGTCTCAAGTACCAAAAATGAAATAGCGCAGTTAACACATGCAACGGCTCGACACACTGTCGAATCTGACTGCAATTTCTGTGACGAGTCGCAACTAGAAGTCGCAAGTAGCAAGTAAAAGGGCAGCTCACATTAGATTCCGTATGCCATCTGTTGACCTACGTCCGTACATCGTTCTTAAGAACCTTTTGTATCACGATATGGATGTTTTACATACTTACGGTTGAAGAAATGAACCAAGAAGCTAATTTGCTCAGAGAAAAAAATTATATTCGGTTGAGAACTGGTGCAGTCAACGAATGTGAATGCCTAATAAAGGTTGCGCTAATAGATAGATCTATATTGTAGAATGAAATTTTCGAGACTGATTTAAACACACTTTTCCACATAAATGTAAAAACTTAAGGGTAATTTCAGAAAACAGGTAATGGATAAGGCTCTTATGAGTATTTTGATGCACATTACACACATGTATCGTACATAAATTACTAAAAATACAATCTGGCATCCAATATGTAACTTTTACCATATGTTTAACAACTGTATTCACCAGATGGATATTTTTTCCCCGATAGTACAATACACAGTTAAACTTTTGTCTTTATTTCCTATTATTGCATTTTCAAATATTGCACTAGTAGTATCCCCAATATGAACGTTTAACTGTATGATCAGTACTTTCGCCGGCCGGTGTGGTCGTGCGGTTCTAGGCGCTTCAGCCTGGAACCGCGTGACCGCTACGGTCACAGGTTCGAATCCTGCCTCGGACATGGATGTGTGTGATGTCCTTTGGTTAGTTACGTTTAAGTAGTTCTAAGTTCTAGGGGACTGATGACCACAGATGTTAAGTCACATAGTGCTCAGAGCCAATTGAACCATTTTTGAATCAGTACTTTGCACTGTTTTATCTTGCACATCATCAACCTTGAAACACGCAGCCTTCCACCGTAACCTAGACCTTGGGTTACGCTACAGGTCAGTCTGACATCGCAACCAAAATTTCAAGGCGAGACTGATGAACGTTTCAATATAATGAAGCTTCAATATTTACGTAGTTAAAAGCTCAGTGTCCGAAGTAATAGCTGTATTGAGTGGCAAAAGAATTACAGTACACTACAAAAAAGAAGGAAAAACATAGCGAACAGTGTGAAAAACTTCTAAATGCAATATTGTGCTTTTGTGTCGGTAATGAAATGGTAATGCACCTCCAGACCAGATGAGAGGAAACGCAGCTCACTGAAAATCACCCCACCGATGATGCGTTATAACAAGAAAAACCGAAACGCGTATGGGGAAAAACAAATTAAGTTGTAGCAAGAAAAGGTGGTTTTATTGTTGCTGACTGTTTTGTTGATATGAAGTTTTGTCTGTGGGCTAGCGTATCTTTCATATATCATGTAACAGCTGACGAAGAAGCGCTGGATATATTAACTATACCTTTTCACATAACTTTTTGTGAGTTGGGTTATTGAAACAGTAATCTTAGGTAATGCTAAGTAATCGCTTGTACAGGCGAGAACGTATTTCTTGACTGTGTTGACGAAATTCACATCTTACTTCCGACTAATAAAGAGTAATATCTGCGGTGAGAATTCGCAGAAATCGCGTAAAGCTGAGAAATCGCAGAAGTCACAGGAATCGCAGAAGTCGATGAAATAGCGTGAATCGCAGGAGTAGTTAAAATCGCAGAAGTTGGGGAATAGGATTACTGGAGTGCGGAGGGATGCAAGTTGTGAGTTCGTTAGCTACGATTAGTAACTGCACAAATCGCAGCTGAGAATCGCAGTTACCTAAAAGTAGCATTCACAGAAGTCACTGATATCGGAAAATCGCAATTTAGCCCCTACATAACTGCGCTCCTCGTGGCCAGCCGGTTCGACTGGGCTGATAAATCCCTGAGTTTCCACGCCATTGTCCCGAAATTCTACCTGTGTTGCGTCCCTTCTTCCTGTCCTTGACATTAGCTGAGACTCCCGTCCAAGTCACCTACTACGATAAGTTCCTGCCCTCTAGCTAACCTGCTGTACTCGTCTGCGCTCTGTGATTCCTCCATAGTACCAAGACTTTTCGCATGCGACCTTGTAAGAATAAGTGCATCAGCTAACCTACATGCTTGTAATACACGCGCTATTGCAATACTTAAAAGACACGAGCACCATCACAATAAATTCCCTCCTTAGCATACAATTATTACTAGTAATGCTTACATCACACAAAAGAACATAAAAATTATCCTCCAAAATAGTAACATACAGACAGTATAATACATTTAACGTATCAACATAAAACGTTTTCTGAACTACAAAACGGAATTGTGCCTGAATAAACGATAAGTTGTTATTAGTACAAAACACTGTGACTCTTTGCAGATGGACCTGCAGCTCCGACTAAATCGTAAGCACAGGTCACGACGTGCGTAGTACTGTAGGTGGGATTAGACTGAACCGATATTTTTGTGGTCTTCATTCAAAAGTCTGGTTTGATGCAGCTGACCATGATACTCTAACCTGTGCAAGCCTCTTCATCCCCGAGTAACTACTACAACCTACATCCTTCCGAATCTGCTTAGTGTATTTGTCTTTTGGTCACCCTCTACGAGTTTTACCCCCCATGCTTCCCTCCAATACTAAATTGATGATCCTTTGAGACATCAGACTGTGTCCTACCAACCGATCCCATCTTCTAGTCAAGTTGTTCCACAAACTCCTCTTCTCCCCAATTCTATTCAATCCCTCCTCATTAGTTATGTGTTCTACCCATCTAATCTTCAGCATTCTTCTGTAGCACCACATTTCGAAAGCTTCTATTCTCTTCTTGCCTAAACTGTTTGTTGTCGATGTTTGACATCCATACATGGCTACACTCCATACACATATATTCAGAAAAGACTCCCAGACACCTAACTCTATACTCGATGTTAACAAATTTCTCTTCTTCAGAAATGCTTTCCTTGCCATCGCCAATCTAAATTTTATATCCTCTCTACTTCGACCATCATCAGTTATTTTGCTACCCAAATAGCAAATCTCATCTACTACTTTAAGTGTCTCATTTCCTAATGTAATTCCCTCAGTACCACCTGATTTAATTCGACTATGTTCCATTATCGTCGTTTTGCTTTTGTGGGTGTACGTCTTATATCCTCCTTTCAAGATACTGTCCATTTCAGGTTTTTATTTCTTCTCCCTGGATTTTAATTCCCACTCTAAATTTTTCTTTTGTTTCCTTTACTGCTTGCTCAATATACAGATCGAATAGCATCGGGGATACGCTACAACACTGTCTCACCCCCTTCCCAACCACTGCTTCCCTTTCATGTCCCTCGCCTCTTATAACTGCCATCTGGCTTCTGTACAAATTGTAAAAGCCTTTCACTACCTGTATTTTACCCTTGTCACCTTCAGGACTTGAAAAAGATTATTCCAGTCAAAATTGTGAAAAGGTTTCTCTACGTTTACAGATACTACAAATGTATGTATGTCTTTCATTAACCTCTCTTCCAAGATAAGTCGTGGGGTCAGAATTCCTTCGCGTGTTGCTACATTTCTATCGAATCCAAACTCATCTTCCCCAAGGTCGGCTTCTACCGGTTTTATCATTCGTCTGTATAGAATTCGTGTCAGTATATTGCAACCGTGACTTATTAAACTGATAGTTCGGTAATTCTCACACACATGTCTGCCCCTGCTTTCTTTGGAATTGTAATTATTACATTTTTCTTGAAGTCTGAGGGTATTTCGCCTGTCTCATACATTTTGCTCACGAGATGGAAGAGTTTTGTCATGGTTGGTGCTCCCAAGGCTATCAGTAGTTCTAACGGAATGTAGTCTACACCCACGGCCTTGTTCCGACTTAGATCTTGTTGTACTCTGTCAAATTCTTCACATAGTGTCATATCTCTCATATCATATTCATCTACGTCCTCTTCCGTTTCCATAATATTGCTCTCTAGTACATCACCCTTGTGTAAAGCCGGGCGAAGTGGCCGTGCGGTTAAAGGCGCTGCAGTCTGGAACCTCAAGACCGCTACGGTCGCAGGTTCGAATCCTGCCTCGGGCATGGATGTTTGTGATGTCCTTAGGTT
The DNA here is from genome assembly GCF_023864345.2 of Schistocerca serialis cubense. NCBI lineage: Eukaryota > Metazoa > Arthropoda > Insecta > Orthoptera > Acrididae > Schistocerca > Schistocerca serialis. Next base: position 786,470,528 of record NC_064642.1, read on the forward strand.
AGTTAGGTGTAACTAGTTCTAAGTTCTAGGGGACTAATGACCTCAGCAGTTGAGTCCCATAGTGCTCAGAACCAACCAACCCTAGTGTAGACCCTCTATATACTCCTTCCACCTTTCTCCTTTCCCTTCTTTGCTTAGGACTGGTTTTCCCTCTGAGCTCCTGACATTCATATAGGTGGCTCTCTCTGTTCAAAGGTCTCTAATTTTCCTATAGGCGCCATCTATCTTACCCCTAGTGATATACACTTCTACATCATTACATTTGTCCTCTAGCCATTCATCCTACGCCGTTTTGCACTTCCTGTCGGTCTCATTTTTGAGACGTTTGTATTCCTTTTCGCCTGATTCATTTACTGCATTTTTATAGGTTCATCTTTCGTCAATTAATTTCAATAGGATTTCTACTGGCCCTCGTCTTTTTACCTACATGGTCCTCTGTTGCCTTCACTATTTCAGCTCTCAAAGCTACCCATTCTTCTATTCTTCTTCTACTGTATTCCTTTTCCCTGTTCTTATTAATCGTTTTTTATTCGTTATTAAACCCACTCCTACATTACTGTTATTTGATTTTGTATTTATAACCCATAATCACCTGACCAGAAGTCTTGTTCCTCCTGCCACCTTTCACCGAAATTACCTAATTCACACGATATCTAACTTTAACTTACCCATTTCCCTTTTCATATTTTCTAACCTACCTGCCCGATTAAGGGATCTGACATTTCGCGCTCCGAACCGTAGAACGCCAGTTTTGTTTCTCCTGATGACGACGTCTTGCTGAGTAGTCACCGCCAGGAGATTCAAAAGGAGAACTGTTTTACCTCCGGAATTTTTTACCCAAGAGGACACCATCATCATTTAACTATACAATTAAGCTACATGCCCTCGGGAAAAATTACTACTGTAGTTTCCCCTTGCTTTCAGCCGTATCAGCACAGCAATGCTGTTTTGGTTCATGTTACAAGGTCAGTTCAATCAATCGTCCAGACTATTGCCCATTGAACTACTGAGAAGGCCGCTGCCCTCTTCAGGAACCACACGTTTGTCTGGCTTCTCAACCGACACTGGTCCGTTATGGTTGTATCTAGGGTACGGCTATCTGTATCTCTGAGGCATGCAAGCCTCCCCACCAACGCCAAGGTGTAGGTACAGGAATTGCTTTTATTCTCCTATTCTTTCATATGTCCCCCAGTATTAGTGCCTCTGTGACTTATACCTTTATGCAAATGTAGACTTCTTACTGATGTAACCATATGGCAAAAACTCTCCTCTTTGGGTTCTATCAGTGACCAGAATCTTGTTCAGATATCTCTAATGGTTTTCAAGAAATGAGGGATGTTACGAATATTCCATTCTCGTGCTCTTGCGATTTGAAGTGAACATGCAACTTGAAATCCATTTTCCCGCTATTGGAGACAGATAGAGGTCTCGTCCCAAGTCTAAAGAAAATTTCAATGTCAGCTAAATTTCAGTTGCAGCAAATGATGGTGTAATACGCAGCTAATGCAAAGTAATAGTGACCTGTGTTTTTTTCGTTCTAATGTTTTCGAATTTGCTACATATATAGCAAAAATCGCACTAGCTGTGACCCCAAACGGAAATGATGAGCATTCTGCCATTAAGCTGACATATAAGGCTATAAGTACGGAAATAAAGTTTTTACTGACTATATTCTGTAAGATGGTTTGAGAAAGACTGCAGGGCGTTCACCTCAATTCTGTCGGTGCTGCGGCTCATCAAACCTGGCCTGTTAGTGTAACGTCACACCGAGCAGTCTTCTCTTTAGATGGCGCTAGATTCATGCACGTGAACACTGTCCACCACACAAATTATGTTTTATACGATAAGGATGGCCACCTCATCCAGTATCTTCGTGTTCAAAAAAGATGAGGTGGATTGACTCCATAAATAAAACCTAATGCGAAGTTTAAAATCTTAGGTACATTAATGAATTAGTCTCTGATGGTCTGTCATTCCATACCAAGGGATTAAAGCACACTACTTGAATGAGCATGTGGTAAGTAACACACAATGGCCGAAAACATGAAGTCCCTTAGGATTCACGAAGGCAACTCACCAAAAATGACCAAGTTATTACGTAGGACTTGGCTAAGGGCCATCAAAATCGTTATACTGTACTTGAAAAATGAAACAACATCTGAATCACTGTCCATTTATTTACCACGTAGCTTCTGCTACACACATACTCATACCTCACATATAAAGAAACAAGTTAAATACGAACCAGAACTCTCACAAAAGGAGTATCAAATTTTTCAGAATCACTTTTCCAAACATGAAGACAATTTAAGACACTCAAATACATTACGTGGATTTAGAACATATTTCATATGGACATATGATGAGCACTGAAGTTCCAGGACTAGACACAAAGAAATTACCCGAAACTGATAAAATGACTGAATAAAATTAGTCTGAACCAGTTTCAGTATTCTTTAGTAAATATTTAACACGATTAATCATCCATAAAACTTTAAATTTCAACTTGTTAATCTCCGCTCATAGAACTGGCGCAAATTCTAATATGCTGTAAGCCTTGTGAGAAAAAAAACGCATAAAACTAAAATTTCTCCCACAAAAACTACAATATTTGTAATAATGAAATAGCCCGACAGGTTCTCCCAAATGAACGAATTTTTTCGACAGTTATCTACAAAATAGAATGCATACATATTGGCCAACACTCATTCTCTACCATCACAACCACAATTTGCCTGTTTCTCTACACTGAGGTGACTTAAGGCATGGTATAGCGATATGCACATATACAGGTGGCGGTGGTATCGCGCGTACACGAGCTATAAAAGTGAGTGCATTGGTGGAACTCTCATTTGCACTCAGGTAGTTCAAGCGAATATGTTTCCGTCGTGATAATGGCCGCATGGCGGAAATAAACACACACTGAACGCGGAATGGTAGTTGGAGTTAGACGCACAGGACACTCCATTTCGGAAATCGTTAGGGAATTCAATATTCTGAGAGTCACGGTGTCAAGTGTGAGCTGACAATACCACATTTCAGCCATCACCTCCCTCCATGGACAAAGCTGGGGGCTACAGCCTTCACTTAAAGACGAGAGCAACGACGTTTGCATAGAGTTGTCAGGCAAGCAGTACTGCATGAAATAACAGCAGAAAGCAGTGTGGGAGGTACGAACGAATCCGTTAGGACATTGTGGCGAAATTTAATGATAACGAGCTCTGACAGCAGACGACAGACGCGAGTGCGTTTGCTAACAGCTAGACAGCGGTTGCAGCGGCTCCCTTGGGCTCGTGACCATACCAGTTGGACCCTAGACGACTGGAAAACCCTGACCTGGTTAGATGAGTCCTGATTTCATTTGATAAAAGCTGAGAGAACGGTTTCAATCTGTCGCAGACTTCACGAAGCTATGGGGCAACATTGTCAGCAAGGCACTGTGCAAGCTTGTGTTGGCCCCATGGCCGTGTGGGCTGTGTTTACATGGAATGGGCTGGGTCGTCTGGTCCTGCTGATCCGATCGTTGGCTGGAAATGATTATGTTCGGATACTTGGTGATCAGTGGCGGCCATCATGGACGTCTTGTTACCAACCAACGATCCCATGTCACGGGGCCACAATTGTTCGCAATTGGTTTGAAGAACATTTTGTACAATTTGAGTGAATCATTTGGCCATCCAGATCGCCCGACATGAACCTGAGCGAACATTTATGGCACATAATCCAGAGGTCCATTCGTGCGAAAAATCCTGCACTGGCAACAGTTTCGCAACTATGGACGGCTGTAGAGGGAGCGTGGCTCAATATTCCTGCATACGACTTACAACGACTTGTTGGATCCATGCCCGTCGAGTCGCCACACTACGTCGGCCAAAAGGACGTTAGACCTCATGTTATGAAGTATTCCATGGCACTTGCAACCTCAGTGTATCCATAAAGATTATGACGATTAAATCGTCTTTAAGACTTCCCTGATTACAATGACTCTAAAAGACCCGTTACGAGCAAGATCGGCAACGATGTAACTCATTTGTATACCTTTAATCCACCATACCACAAGAGCTCCACAACAGCGTCCGCATCTCAGGTCAGCTTGTCCAACAGTGACCAAGCATGGCGGACTTCCAGAGATGAAGTATCCTTGTTCGAACAACTTGAAAGGCATCGTCTCCTTTTGGGTGTTTTTGGCTAGTACCTCATCTTTCCATATGCGATCACAATCAAGCTTCATATAATCGCAGGCTCATGGCAGCAAGTAGACAGGAAATGGCAAGTGCGATAAATTTGAATAAAACGCGGGTGGTTCCATTTTCATGTCCACATACCATGTTCTCTGAGTAGAACAGAAAAATTCTTGTTATGCCACAGATTACCACGAAAACCAATCCATTGACACACAGTTTGAAATGGAGTGTATTGAAAGTACCGCTTCAAATGGTCTAAAATACCGAAGAGAGAACGTAGGAGGAAGGAATTCACGACGGCGAGGAAAGAATAATACCAGAACAATATGGGAAAGCAGAACGGATAAGAAAAACTTCTCACCAAAATCAAATTTGTACTGAAGAAGAAAGGACACAACGCATGTTACGGTGTGAAAAGAAACGGAAAAGGATGTAAAAGACAAGCTGCGAGCTTCCTTATGTAGTGCAGTAGTAGAAGCCGGAACGTACTGGCGTTTGTTAAAAAAAATGAATTTATTAACCTTCAAAATGATAGTTGTAATGAAAAAGGGCTACAAACGCAGGAATGCTGGGAGAAAATAGATTGCGTGGGGTGAAACTGAAGCTCTGTCAGCAGGGCCGGATGATAGTGTATGGTGGCTTGGAGCAGGGCTTACCCTCCTTAGTCAAAGCAAACTGTTTCAAGGACTAGACTGCAACTCTGCACAGTTGCACTACAAATCTGATGATTCACCGCCACTGCAGTGGGCACGGCTGGTCGTGAGCTATGCACATACACCGTGCCAAGTAGGTTATATCGGGTGGAGCACCCACCCTGTTCCGCTCGCATCACCTTATCTGTCGGTGTTCATTCACAAAGACCACGCTCCAGTAGCGCCGATGACTACCTGCTACCGCTCCACCACTATGGAGGAGGAAATATATTGTAATCTAATGAGAAAATATTTACATGCACTACATGTCGAAGGGAATTACAAAGTTGAAGGAAAGAGTGTTCAAATGTCATGATTTGTTGAAGCATCAGACAGACGCACAAATGCCAGTACATCACAGTGTCAATATCGCAACCATGACAGCAAACAAAAAGTAATATTAATCGGTGAATTAGTTGTTTCAGAGAATATAAAGACGATAGATATTAATTAGTATTTATTAACTTGCTGAAGAGTTCAATAATCTACTTTTATTTATTTTTTACTACTACTTGTTCCATAGATCAAGAATACGACACTTCGCAATGATTTGGAACGTGTCAGGTTAATAAAAGGTGTCTATCCAAGATATTACATTACACAAAACATTACATGACACTTAATATTTTTAATTTTTTTGTGTGTGGAGGTGTGGGGAAATTACCCACTTACTATATCCAAAAATTCATCTAATGTGTAGGAGGAGCTGTCATTCAGAAACTATTTTAATTTTCTTTTAAGTGTTATATGGCTAACTGTCAGACTTTTGATGCTATTAGGTAAGTGACCAAAGACTTTTGTGGCAGCATAATTTACCCCCTTCTGAGCCAAAGTTAGATTTAACCTCGAGTAGTGAAGATCATCCTTTCTACTCGTGTTGTAGCCATGTACACTGCTATTACTTTCGATTTCGTTTGGATTGTTAATAACAAATTTAATAAGTGAACATATATATATATATATATACATATATATATGTATATGTATATATATATATATATATATATATATATATATATTGTGAGATTACAGTGAAGATCCCTATCTCTTTAAATAAGTCTCTGCAGGATGATCTTGGATAAGCTCCAGCAGTTATTCGGATTACGCGCTTTTGTGCAATGAACACTCCTTTACTCAATGATGAGTTACCCCAGAATATGGTGCAATACGAAAGCAGAGAATGAAAATAGGCGTGGTAAGATAAATTGCTGAGATGTATATCGCCAAAATTTGCAACGACTCTAATAGCATATGTAGCTGAACTCAAACTTTTCAACAGATCTTCAGTGTGTTTTTTCCAATTCAACCCCTCATCACTGCATACACCTAGAAATTTTGAAAATTCTACCTTAGCTACCGATTCCTGATCTAAGTCTATATTTATTAATGGTGACATTCCATTTACTGTGTAGAACTGTGTATAATATGCTTTGTCAAAGTTCAATGAGAGCCCATTTACAGAGAACCACTTAATGATTTTCTGAAAAATGTCGTTTCCAATTTCATCATTTAATTCTTGCCTGTTGGGTGTGATAGCTATACATGTATCATTGGCAAAAAGTACCAGCTTGGCATCTACGTCATTATAGAATGGCAAGTCATTAATATATATTAAGAACAGCAGAGGACCCAAGACCGAACCTTGTGGCACCCCATTCTTGATTGTTCCCTAGGTTGAGAAATCACCAGTTTTTTCCATATTATGTGAACTGGTTATTTCAACTTTGTGCACTCTTCCAGTTAGGTATGATTTAAACCATTTGATCGATGTCCCATTCATACCACAGTACTTTATCGTATCTAGAAGTATTCCATGATTTACCAAAGAAAAGCCTTTGAGAGCTCACAAAAAATCCCCACAGGTGACTTCCGGTTACTCAGAGCATTTTATATTTCATTAGTGAAAATATATATATATATAGCATTTCCGTTGAAAAACCTTTCTGGAAACCAAACTGACATTTTGTTAAAACTCTATTTTTACAAAGGTGTGAAGGTACTGTACAATACATTACTTTTTCAAGAATTTTGGATAAAGTAACCTATACAATATGGTGTATACAGGAGGTTATGCATGTACCTCTCCCATATCTTTCAACAGACAAGAGAAAAATGGAGAATGGATAATGGCTGTAACATTCTTTTAAATTTTCCGCAATACGCCGAGAGCGAAAATAGGTGCAACAAGATTTAAAACTCACTTGCAAAGCATCTATGGATGCCTGCGATATCTATTGCAGAGGATATTAGTGTAATGGTCTGTGAGGTTCTACTGACTTGATATTATATTGTACATAATGTGGGAAGACATTTTTGCTTCTTGAACATGTCTCCTGCCATTCTAGTACCAGTCACATTACTATTTATTTGAGTCTTTGGGTGAAGGTCATATTACTTTTCTTACTATTTCTTTCCTAAAGCTTTATTCAATGCTTTATTCTTTCATTTTCTTTGATTTTGTATTAATAGAAGATTATACAGATAAGAATGTATTGAGATTCAAAGTTGACATCTCGTTAACACACAGAAAAATATTTTTACAAACTGAGTGACAAATAAATATGAAAATGAAAGAAAATGAATTTACAGTAATAAATCTGTTTCGTTCAGCACAGAATATTTCAGTAAAATTAACTTTTCCTTGTAGTAGTACATAGGTTATTGTTGTTGTGGTCTTCAGTCCTAAGACTGGTTTGATGCAGCTCTCTATGCTACTCTGTCCTGTGCAAGCTTCTTCATCTCCCAGTATCTACTGCAACCTACATCCTTCTGAATCTACTTAGTGTATTCATTTCTTAGTCTCCCTCTACGATTTTTACCCTCCACGCTGCCCTCCAATACTAAATTGGTGATCCCTTGATGCCTCAGAACATGTCCTGTCAACCGATCCCTTCTTCTAGTCAAGTTGTGCCACAAACTTATCTTCTCCCCAATCCTATTCAATACCTCCTCATTAGTGATGTGATCTACCCATCTAATCTTCAGCATTCTTCTGTAGCACCACATTTCGAAAGCTTCTATGCTCTTCTTGTCCAAACTGTTTATCGTCGATGTTTCACTTCCATATATGCCTACACTCCATACAAATACTTTCAGAAATGACTTCCTGGCACTTAAATCTATACTCGATGTTAACGAATTTCTCTTCTTCAGAAACGCTTTCCTGGCCATTGCCAGTCTACGTTTTATATCCGCTCTACTTCGACCATCATCACTTATTTTGCTCCCCAAATAGCAAAACTCCTTTACTACTTTAAGTGTCTCATTTCCTAATCTAACTCCCTCAGCATCACTCAATTTAAGTCGACTACATTCCATTATCGTCGTTTTGATTTTGTTGATGATCATTTTATACCCTCCTTTCAAGACACTATCCATTCTGTTGAATTGCTCTTCCAAGTCCTTTGCTGTCTCTGACAGAATTACAGTGTCATCGGCGAACCTCAAAGTTTTTATTTCTTCTCCATGGATTTTAATACCTACTCCAAATTTTCCTTTTGTTTCCTTCACTGCTTGCTCAATATACAGATTGAGTAACATCGGGGAAAGGCTACAACCCTGTCTCACTCCCTTCCCTTTCATGTCCCTCTACTCTTATAACTACCATCTGGTTTCTGTACAAATTGTAAACAGCCTTTCGCTCCCTGTATTTTACCCCTGCCACCTTCAGAATTTGAAAGAGAGTATTCCAGTCAACATTGTCAAAAGTTTTCTCTAAGTCTACAAATGCTAGAAACGAAGGTTTGCCTTTCCTTAATCTAGCTTCTAAGATAAGTCGTAGGGTCAGTATTGCCTCACGTGTTCCAATATTTCTACGGAATCCAAACTGATCTTCCCCAAGGTCGGCTTCTACTAGTTTTTCCATTCGTCTGTAAAGAATTCGTGTTAGTATTTTGCAGCTGTGGCTTATTAAACTGATTGTTCGGTAATTTTCACATCTGTCAACACCTGCTTTCTTTGGGATTGGAATTATTATATTATTCTTGAAGTCTGAGAGTATTTCGCCTGTCTCATACATCTTGCTCACCAGATGGTAGAGTTTTGTCAGGACTGGCTCTCCCAAGGCCATCAGTAGTTCTAATGGAATGTTGTCTACTCCCAGGGCCTTGTTTCGACTCATGTCTAACAGTGGTCTGTCAAACTCTTCATGCAGTATCATATCTCCCATTTCATCTTCATATACATCCTCTCCCATTTCCATAATATTGTCCTCAAGTACATCGCCCTTGTATAGACCCTTGTATAGAACATAGGCTATATCATATTTAAAATTCGTTTTCTTTTCATAGAATCATTCCACTTACTCTATTTACTTCTTTTATTCACTCATGGTGTTGGATTGTATTTTCACTCTGGATGAGAAGTTTCTTGATGCTGTTCCACTGTTTAGTAATGCCTTGTGGAAAACTAGGAAAACCTCAAACTGAGCCTTCGACTTCATGAGGTATTTAATCATTAATATTTATTTGGATTTTTAATCACAATGCTTCGTGACATGCAAAATTTTTGGTAAAATTTGCAACAGCATTATTTGATACAAATCTTATTTTTCTGTTGTTTTTTAGTATTGTCCATTTCATTTGTTAGTGAAGCTCGATTACAAGATGTAACATAACGTAGGGAGGTAGGTGTAGTAGCTGTATTTATTTTCGGTGTAGTGTGGTCTGGAACCTCAGTCAAAGCTATGATGACTTGGATCAGCATAGGACCGTCAGGACGCTTAAGCCTACAGTTCCCATAATCATCAATCACCGGATGGCAGGGTAAGAGAAACAGTCATACTATAAGGATCAATAAATAAGTAGAAACAATACGCTTCTAAAAGCTAAACAGTGTTACAGTTCCAAAATTCTTTTAAGTGGAGGCAGCGGTATTCATTCTCCTGAAAATCCTCTTAACCTAGCATAGACTGAAATAATGACGATCCAGGTAAAGCTGTGTGCAGAACATCTCATTCGACAGTGGCAAAAGATTTTGTCTGCTGGCTGAAGCAGTTTCGAATCCATTATCTCATGAGTCACACCAGAAGTTACAGTTAACTGTCCATAACGTCGAAAAGAACATTCACACATTGTTCTTGCAGATCGTTAATCACAGTATTGGCGATTTCCTATTATATTTAGATAATATGCTTAGTGCAAACAGTTTACCACTAACAATGTAGTCTGGCCAGTTTGATTGTCGTCTCAGAGTCGATTGCACGGAACTGATACGTTCTTAGCAGTTTTTGTGTGTGGTATATCCATGTGCGCCCTTCATGACGTATTAGAATTCGTGTTGATGAACAGTTTTGCACTCACCACACATCAACGTGTTTTCCCATTCACACTATCACTGTCATTGATTTACGGAAAGTGACCATTCCCAGTTTTAAGAATGCATAACCGAAGTCTAGTGTACATCACTCACACTTTACTAGCTGTTCATTCACAAGTGGTTCACTCAATCAGTGCTCATGTACTTATACTGCCAATCTGTAAATACAAGTTGATAAGGCTTACATTGCATCTTCACGTAAGAAAATTTTGCACTCTCATCTTATATCACATATTTAACCTACGCATATGATTAATTAAATTTACTGCACTAGTATTACAAACTCACCTACTCTTCAAGAAGTAATGAATAAATTGCACCTCTTTTTCTGAAACCTTATTTTTTTAGACACACCTTTAACTGGCAAATTATGCACAGGTAGTTGTTAAATACAGAACATAGGCATGCACTGTGATCAGCGCTGGGAATTAGTCATGGATTGTCTCTTTAGAGGTACATTTTAAAAGTGCTCAACAAAGGTGTGCAGGTGCCACCGAGGGTGTTGACAAACTAGAGAGCCTTAGAGGAACACTTCGCTGTTTCACTCATGCAAGTATCTATGTCGCACCACCACGTTATCACGCCATAGGAGGGCGCAAAACAGGATTGCTGAGAAAGGACGAAGACTCTTTTCTGCTTCAGATAATGTTCAAAATTCGCCAAATGGTTTTGAAGCGTCCTTAGTGGTTCAACCCTATATACCAGAGCAAACATGGCTTTAGTACTACTTTCCGAAAGGGTCAGATCACGTTCAGTGGGACTACAGCCTCACATTGTTCTTAAACAGGGCTGAATCGCCAGGGTATGTCAGCGACGTCCAACGTTGTCGAGATCTCCATTCTATTGCACAGTGCGCTGCGAAACGTCCTTTGTCACTACGAAATGTAAGTAAATGACTGCCCCAAGACAAGGAGTGGTTTCATTAATACCCTTTATGCCACCTCCTGAGGCATTATCGTATGAGTTTTGAATGGCGTTGGGTCTGAAATGTTTTCCTCAGGCACCCATAAGAACACCACACGACTTCACGTTTGGCTGTCGTAGTTGTAGCCTTCTTCGGACTGGTATCAAGAGAAGGAAATAACGTCGATGACAGTGCTGCTATAACAGAGTTACGAAACACAGCCTTCCGAAATTCCTTCACCAAAGAAGATGAAGTAAATATTCCAGAATTCGAATCAAGAACTTCTGCCAACATGAGTAGCTTAGAAGTAGATATCTTAAGGAGTAGTGAAGCAACTTAAATCGCTTAATGAAAGCAAGTCTTCTGGTCCAGGATGTATGCCAGTTAGGTTGCCTTAAGAGTACGCTGATGCAGTAGCTCTATACTTAACAACCATGTACAACCGCTCGCTCAACGAAAGATCTGTACCCAAAGACTAGAAAGTTGCAGAGGTCACACCAATAATAAAAAAACCGCAATAGGGGTAACCCGCTAAATCACAGGCCCATATCATTAACGACACATGCAGCAGGAGTTTGGAACATATATTGTGTTCGAACCTTATGAATTACCTCGAAGAGAAAGGTCTATTGACACACAGTCAACACGGATTTAGAACAATGTTGATGTAAAACACAACATGCTCTTGACTCACACGAAGTGTTGAGTGTTATTGACGAGAAATTTGAAATTGACATCGTATCCCTAGATTTCCAGAAGGCCTCTAACACTGTACCTCACAAGCGGTTAGCAATCAAATTGCGTGCTTATGGAATGTCGCCTCAGCTATCTGACTGGGTTCCTGATTCCCTGTCACAGATGTTATAGTTCGTAGTAATTAACAGAAAGTCATCAAATAAAACAGAAGTGGTTACCGGCGTTCCCCGAGGTAGTGTTATACGCCCTCTGATGTTCCTTATCTATACAGGGTGGTCCATTGATCGTGACCGGGCCAAATATCTCACGAAATAAGTGTCAAACGAAAATACCACAAAGAACGAAACTTGTCTAGCTTGAAGCGGAAAACAGGATAGCGCTATGGTTGGCCCACTAGATGACGCTGCCATAGGTCAAACGGATATCAACTGCGTTTTTTAAAGCAGGAACCCCCATTTTTTATAACAAAAAATGGTTCAAATGGCTCTGAGCACTATGGGACTTAACTTCTGAGGTCATCAGTCCCCTGGAACTTAGAACTACTTAAATCTAACTAACCTAAGGACATCAAACACATCCATGCCCGAAGCAGGATTCGCACCTGCGACCTTAACGGTCGCGCAGTTCCAGCTGGAGCGCCTAGAACCGCTCGGCCACCCTGGCCGGCTTTTTATTACATATTCGTGTAGTACGTAAAGAAATATCAATGTTTTAGTTGAACCACTTTTTTCGCTTTGTGACTGATGACGCTGTAATAGTCACAAACATATGGCTCACAATTTTAGACGAACATGTGGTAACAGGCAGGTTTTTTAAAATTAAAATACAGAACGTAGGTACGTTTGAACATTTTATTTCGGTTGTTCCAATGTGATACATGTACCTTTGTGAACTTATCATTACTGAGAACGCATGCTGTTGCAGCGTGATTACCAGTAAATACCACATTAATGCAATAAATGCTCAAAATCATGTCCGTCAACCTCAATGCATTTGGCAATACGTGTAACAACATTCCTCTCAACAGCGAGTAGTTCGCCTTCCGTAATGTTCGCACACGCATTGACAATGCACTGATGCATGTTGTCAGGGGTTGTCGGTGGATCACGATAGCAAATATCCTTCAACTTTCCCCACAGAAAGAAATCCGGGGACGTCAGAACCGGTGAACGTGCGGACCATGGTATGGTGCTTCGACGACCAATCCACCTGTCATGAAATATGTTATTCAATACCGCTTCAACCGCACGAGAGCTATGTGCCGGACATCCATCATTTTGGAAGTACATCGCCATTCTGTCATGCAGTGAAACATCTTGTAGTAACATCGGTAGAACATTACGTAGGAAATCAGCATACATTGCACCGTTTAGATTGCCATCGATATAGTGGGGGCCAATAATCCTTCCTCCCATAATGCCGCACCATACATTAACCCGCCAAGGTCGCTGATGTTCCACTTGTAGCAGCCATCGTGGATTTTCCGTTGCCCAATAGTGCACATTATGCCGATTTACGTTACCGCTGTTGGTGAATGACGATCAAGGTCGTCGCCATGCAATTCCTGGTGCATGTAAGGGTGCAATCGATGTTGATGTAGCATTCTCAACACCGACGCTTTTGAGACTCCCGATTCTTCGTCTGCTACTGACGTGCGGATTAGCCGCGACAGCAGCTAAAACACCTGCTTGGGCATCATCATTTGTTGCAGGTCGTGGTTCACGTTTCACATGTGGCTGAACACTTCCTGTTTCCTTAAACAACGTAACTATCCGGCGAACGGTCCGGACTCTTCGGTGAGGTCGTCCAGGCTACCGAGCAGCATACATAGCGTTTTGATCACAATAGCCATACATCAACACGATTTCGACGTTTTCCGCAATTGGTAAACGGTCCATTTTAACACGGGTATGCCAATACCGTCCGCACTGGCGGAATGTTACGTGATACCACGTACTTACAGGTTTGTGACTATTACAGCGCCATCTATCACAAAGCGAAAAACGTGGTCCAACTAAAAAACATTCATATTTCTTTACTTACTACACGAATATGTAATAAAAATGGGGGTTCCTATTTTTAAAAAACGCAGATGATATCCGTTTGACCTATGGCAGCGCCATCTAGCGGGCCAACCATAGCGCCATCTAGCGGGCCAACCATAGCGCCATCTGGTTTCCCCTTTCAAACTAGAAAAGTTTCGTTCTTTGTAGCTTTTTTGTTTCATGCTTATTTCGTGAGATATTTGGCCCGGTCACTATTAATGGACCACCCCGTATAAACGATTTAGGAGACAGTCTGACGAGCTGTAAAAGGTTCTTTGCAGATTAAGGTGTCCATTATCGTTCAGTAAAGTCGCCAGAACGTCAAAACAAACGGCAAAACGATTTAGAAAATATATCTGTACGATACTAAAAGTGGCAATTGTCTCTAAATAATGAAAAGTGTGAGGTCATCCACATGAGTGCTAAAAGTAACCCATTAAACTTCGCTTACACGATAAATCAATCAAATCTCAATGTCGTCAGTGTTGCTAAATACCTAGGAATTAAAGTTATGAACGATTTAAATCGGAAGATCCCATAGAAAATGTTGTGGAGAAGGTGAGCAAAAGACTACATTTTATTGGCAGAACACTTAGAAGATGCAGCAGATCTACTAAAGAGACTGCCTACATTACCCTTGTCCGTCCTCTTTTGGAGTACAGATGCGCGGTGTGGGATACTTACTAGATGGGATAAATAGAGTAAATTGAGGAAGTTCGCAGGAGAGCAACACGTTTTGTACTACCGAGAAATGGGAGAGAGAGTGTCACTGAGATTATATAGGGTTTGGGGTGGACATCATTCAAATAAAAGCGTTTCTCGTTGCAGCGGGATCGGCTCATAAAATTTCGATCACCAGCTTTGTCGTCAGAATGCGAAAATGTGTTGCTGAAGCCGACCTCCATAGGGTGAAATGATCATCATAATAAAATAGGGAAAATGAGGGCTCACACGAAAAGATACAGGTGCCCGCTTGTTATGCGCGCTGTTCGGGAGTCGAGTAATGGAGAATTAGTGTGAAGATGGTTCGTTGAACCCTCTGCCAGGCACTTTAGTGTGAATCGCGGAGTACTGATGTTGATGTAGATATAGAAGGGGTGAGACAGAGGTACGGCAGGGGTGTTGACCTTCCCAGCATGTGACACGTCCACCGAGTCGTTGGGCAAAGTTTTGGTGAAATTTGATGCCAGTTTGATGTCGTTAACCCACCACACATCTCACATGAAGTTTTGAGTTGTGGCCCTTTTTTCGCGTGTGTTGCCACCCTGGGGTTGACGTCATAGGGCGCCACGCCTTTGCTCGATTACAGATGAAGGTAGTGGGCACCTTTCAGCCAAATTTCACACTTCTGGGTCGTAATGGGGGAAGTGACTCTTTGAAATGTTTGCGTAGGTATGTGTTTTATAAAAATTATTTTTTGTTGTGGCTTAACTTTGGTATCCTGTAATGTTCTCATATCTCCAGATGGTACATTCTGTGTGTCACACGCTTCATCAGTATGATTTTAAATTGCGAAGATTGTTCATTTCAGTGTGGTGTACGTTGTAAACCTCCAGGTAGGCAGGAAAATGCATCTCCTACAACATTATTTTCAACCTTCATCATCACAATCATCGTCATGAGTCACACAACAGCTCTTTGTGAGACTTGGCCTTCTGTGGAAGATCATTCCATTCATACCTGTATAGTACCGAATTATTCAAATTCTGGATTTCAATTTTCCGTATGTCTTCCCATCTTAGGTTTGATCTACCAACTCTCCTGATTCCTTTCAGGCAGTGCACTGCATATGGTATTAATCATTCTGTCGTTTGCTCTCAGTACATGCCCTGTTGCTTCGAGTCTTTTAATCTTAATGTTGCTGAAAATGTCTGGTTCACTGTACAGATCATATAATTTGTGGTCGTATCTCTTCCTCCATTACCATTTTTCCTCTACTGGTCCAGATATTTGTCTCAAAATCTCTTTTTCGGATGTGTCCAGTTGCTTTTCATCAAATTTTGTTAAGTCCTTGTTTCAGCACCATATGTTAGCACTGGGGTCACTAAAACTTTAAACATAAGAGCTTTAGTTTTCGTGAATAGCATCTTAGATTTCAGATATATTCCGAGGCCGTTGTTGGCGAACAATGTTAGCCTTTGGATTGCAGAACTGACATTGTTCTTATAGTTTACTTCTGATCAAAGGTACATGAAGGTGCACACGACATCAAATTAAAATGAACCAATTTCTGTGGGTGGAGACTGAGCTGGATAATCTTTCTTCATAACAGGCGTATTGTTAGTTTGCCTTTCATTTAACTATATGTTTATCTTTCTAGCAGCTCTTTCAAGACTTGTTAAGGCTTCCTTGATTGCTCTTGGGGTTCTTGCAGTTAAATCGATATCATCTGCAAACGTCTGCACCTTAACTGGTTTTTAGAAGATAGTCCCTCTTGTACTAATTACTGCATCTGTTATAACCTCTTCCAAGACTATATTAAACAGAAAGCAGAATAATGAGTTTCCTGTCTTAGTCTTTTTTGTGGTCACAGCACTTGATAACATATTCTGTATTTTAATTCGCCTCCAGGTGTTTTCCATAGTAGCTTTCACTTAAGCAATCAGTTTACCAGGAATGTTTAACTTTTTCACTGCTTTACACAGATCCCTCCTGTCAATGCTATAGTAGGATTATCTGAAATCTAGAAAGAGGTGATGTGTATCAGTCCCAAACTCTTTGAATTGATCTAGTATTTGCCCTTTTGTGAAGCTGTCCTTGAATAAACCAACATTGACTGCCTCCAACAGAATTTTCAACATAGGACATGGGCCTCTTAAAAAGGATGTTGGAGAATATTTTACATACTGTAGGTAATACGATATTTCCCCTGTAGCTGGAGCACTTTTTAATATCGCGATTCTTGTGTACTGGGCGTTGGATACCTACATTCCAGTGAACAGGGATACTTTCATCTATCCAAATTCCTAGTTACAAGCTTAATTACAAATCTTAGACAAACTGTTTTCCCGCATTTCTAATCAGTTACTCCTGTATTAGATCCATTCCTGGGGCCTTGTTATTCTTCAGCTTCCACCACTTCCTCTGAAGTTGGTACAGGTTGTTTTGTTTCTGAGTTCCTTGTATTTACAGACGGTAACACGCTTTCGTTCTCAGCTGTGCCATCATCCAACAGCTTATCACAGTGTTGAGCCCATTTTCTACATATTGCTTCATCACTACTCAAAAGTGAATCATCTGCATTTCTACATAAATTCGACCTTGGCTGGAAATTCATTTAGCTCTTATTTAACTTGTGTCCGCAGCTCGTGGTCGTGCGGTAGCGTTCTCGCTTCCCGCGCCCGGGTTCCCGGGTTCGATTCCCGGCGGGATCCGGGATTTTCTCTGTCTCGTGATGACTGGGTGTTGTGTGATGTCCTTAGGTTAGTTAGATTTAAGTATTTCTACGTTCTAGGGGTCTGATGACCATAGATGTTAAGTCCCATAGTGCTCAGAGCCATTTGAACCATTTAACTTGTCATAAAAAGTTCTCACTTCATTCACCCATTTCAGACGTTCCATTTCTTTCATGTTCGTTCTTTTTCTTTTTTTCGGAGCCTCTTTCCTTACATGAGATCCACGTACCTTCCTGGAATTAGGCATTCGGCTTCTGATTTTTTTATTTTTTTTTTGGTGAAAGGTATTTCCATTTGGAAATTTCCACATCCTTTTATTATATTTTTGTGATTAAAAGTTCTACTGCATTACTATACTTCTTGAAGAAGCAAAGTGTACAGGTCTGACCTTACTGTCATTTGATTTATCATGTATACCGAATTTTCCATTAAAAGACTGATATTCACCATCTTTTCCTATTTTAGCATTTATGTCTCCTAAAATTATAAAAAACTATCTTACAGTCTCTTCTAGGGCATTCAGTGTATACATCATGTACCGGTACATCATAAATTCCATCCTTCTCTTCTGTGCTCTTCTCTTCAGGTGCGGCATGAGCACAGTTAAGACTTTAGCCGAAAACTTCTATTTGATTCTGAGTCTGCACAAGCTGTATGATTTCGCATGGAAGTCCGTAATGAGATGTTTTTTGGTCTTATTTACAATAAAACTAGTATCAAACATGTGAAATTTCTATTGTCAGCTGTAAAAAATCATGTGAACCTTCTTCTCTATCGCTCCCTCACGAAACTGTCCCACCTCTTGAACAGCAGTAATATACAGACGGTACTCATCCAGCAGTTAACTCCAGCTGCATAGACAGTTATAACATTCCATGACCTCAGTCTCGAGTCCATTTGGTATCTGCCATTTCGTCGTTAACATACCAGGTTGGGTATTACTTCGTTAGATTTCGAAAATTAATTTTTACAGTTTGGGTTGTGAGCCCAACGCCAATCCCCAGCGATCCTGGAGTCCACTGTTTTCTGTTAGGTTGGCTCCCGTAGCTTATGGGTCACCACCTGAAAACGTCGGTTACTCGCTTTGCTGGCCTTTACGGAAAGTTGAAAAAGAGAGAATGTGAGAGGGAGAGATACCTTCTCTTTGTTACCATAGATGACGTGTCACTGATCTCATTTGTTCTAAGACTGCAGTACACGCGAGGTGGCTATTTGCTTCCACCGCCCCAAGTGGAATGCGTAAGTTCTAATAAATATTCACCAGCTTGCAGTCTTCTATATAGTCTATTCACCGAGAGCTGGGACGAAACATAAGCAGTGTCACGTGAGCGACTACACTCGTTTCCAGAGAAAGCATTCGGTGTTAACGTGATACGTAGGGGTGTGGAAAATCCTTGGCGCACGCTTTGCAGCTGGCGGCGTTTGGCTGGCTGCCGAGCTGTCACCGTGAGAAACATGGGCAACAATGTACGAAATAAATTTAACAATAATTTTAAAATAATGTTAAACTGAGTTCATTCTGTAGAAGCAGATTTATTTTCATTCAGGTTGCTAACAAAACGCTCCATTCAAACACAAATAATTGTAAAAACAATACCAGTAATAATAATGATAAAGGGCGAAACAAGGTTCACTCTGTCGAACTTGAACTGTTTTCATTGAGGTTTATAACAAATCGCTCCTCTCTCTCCTCTACAATGCAGTCTAATTTCCACATTTGAGTTTCCACGTTTTCTACGACATGGGGGACGCACTTGTTCCAATCCTCTGCAGTCACTGTTCTTACTGCTTCTTCTATCAGTACTTTAACTTCTGACATTTTGCATGTTTTGTTTTTCGCTGACTCGATGGCGTTTAGTTCACAGTGGTACGGAGGAATTCTGAGAACAGTTTTTCCTGCATTCTTCGCCATTTCATTTATTGCGTATTCGTTGTGCGCTGTTCTGTGATTTTTAACTATATCTAAAAGATATTTCTTCAACATACCGTCTTCGAAATCGATGTTTTTAGATTTTAGCCACTCTGATATTTCGTGCTTATTGGAATTCGCATTAACTGCATTTTCCTGAAGCCGAGGAAGAACATCTTGAAACCATTTCACGAAGGTTTCAGCGCACATCTCCTCATGATAATCTCCACTTTACTTGGATTCGAAAGTCCACAAACATCCTTCAACGAACCCTGCTTTGCTGCCAATATGTGCGATAATCAGACGTTTCCCTTTACCTGATGGGCCTTGCTTCCGGTGGATAATCCGGACAGCAACGCTTGTTTTGAGGAATTTATAGTGTCATCTACCCAGACGTAACTTCGAGTATGTCCTGCGCTCACCCACGTCTCGTCCAAATAGTAAATGGGTCTGCCTTCATCCCTCAACCGTTTAATGGTTCGAAGATAACGCCGCCTCCATAAAATGATGTCATCCCTGTCTATTAATATGCTATCGCGCCCACGCCGGACATATTTGAAATTCATTTCTCTCAATAACTTATAAAATGTAGTTCTCCGAAAATTGCCCAGATCTGCATCTTCGTTCACGACTGTAAGCACTTTATCGATTGTTGGCACTTCGTTACGAAAAAAAAATTCGTGTACTTTCCTTCGTATCACATTTCTATCGAAGTCATCAACACTTTCAGAAAGTTTCTGTCGTAATTTTCCTTTCTTGGGAGACTTCAAAGACTGTGTGGCCCTGTACTCACTTATCACACGATACACTGAAGAATGTCCATCACCTGTAGCTGCAGCTGTTTTCGAAACAATGTCACTCATCGACTGCTCTGGATGTAACAGTTCCGTTTTATACACATTAAGCACCATGTGCTTCTCAGAAGAACTTCTTTGCTCGCTTCTTTGGTGGACTCAGAACTGACACGTCGACCTCGCTCGTTGAATCCGTGGATGACATAATGAGGACAGCCGTATGTGATGCTAATGAAATAAGTGAATATATAAAATAAGAAACCATGCGATGCTATTGGATGCGCACATAAACAGTGAATGCTCAGCGAGACTACAAACACATATACTTACTCTAATAATCAACAACTAGTCTTTCAAGCGTCTTTACAGATGAACTTAAGACATCCTGAAATCGCCGCTGTACAATACCTACTAACGAGCTCACACCTGCAACTGAGACGGCCACACTGACTGAGCGCCGCGCCTGCGAACTGCACAATGCATCGCTCATAAAGGACAAACGGTTGCACCCATCGCATTCGAACAACTACAAAATTAAATTCAAATCTTTCTGAAACTTTTCTCGCTTACACCCCCACAAAAAAATTTAAAGGGGGAAAGTTTGTCGCTTACTATATTTCGGATGATGATTTGGTAAAAGTTCTGCATCGGACGTGAGATTTTAATTTATTACTTCACAATTACTGACTCCATTGGGCAGAAAATTTGCAGTCGTCATCAGAACGTAGTACTGAAGGCAATTATAAAATTATTTTGCTGTGACACACACAGATTAGGAGATATGGAGTGATGAATATAGAGTAACGCGAAAAAACAACTTTTCCTGAAAGCTTAAATATTTTTCTTTTTCAGTGACAATAAATTTTAATGTAATGTAAAAATGGTGTCGGAAGGTAGTTCTCGGATCACATTATCATGTTCAGGTGCAAAATTATAAAAAACACGACTTTCATTTTTTAATTTCTGGCGCCCCTGCCTTGTACACCCCTCCGGCGGCAGCGCTGTGGTCACGCGCCTTGCCGTGTTTACAGTACGTCTCTTGTTTCGGTGAATGGAGTATAGTTGTTGTACCCTGCACAGTTAACAGCACGTAGGTCTTGAATCTGTTATCTTGAGGCTGTAACAACTCTTAGCGAGGAACTGTTATTTCAGAAATGATTAAATTTCCAATCAGTTTGTTTTCGTGGGATGCCGCTCGATTTTCATCAGCAGAACACGAGAAACGGCACAATTACATTCCACTTTAAAGTCACAAATAACTTTTATTCTTCAACAAATTAATGAACTGCATATTTCTGTAGTTAGTATTGAAGGGTATGTGCTGAGATTCGATCAGGATAGAGCCAGTGAAAAATGTCGATAGCTCCCAACCGCAAGGTTGGACGAGTAGTACATCTTCGAGTAGTAAGATCTTTGACAGTTAACAGAGCAAGGTGCACACCGTGAAAGTTTGAATAGTGGTGAAGAGATGCGCACAGACAGCAGACGTGTTTCGAGTCGGAGCTAGATGCCTTCAGGAGGCAGCCGGGTCGTGACAGCATCAAAGTAAGAATTGGCGCTATGCACATAATAAGCTATATATTGAACGAAACTCGGCACATACCTGGGGAAACTAGACATAATAATTAATAAAATAGGTTTTCTTTGGCTAAATAATGTCGAAAAGCTAGATAGAAATCCCATTGTTGATGCAATAAGCATTTTGTGAAACGTTTTTTTAGTTTTTCACATGCGCCTTAAAAGTTTGAACAATAAATATTTTTTAGATAAAATTAGAGTTTCATCTCACACCTTATGTCGTTCTCCGCATCCTGTGCTTGCATTGAACCAAAAGGCACATTAAAGTAAAGTTCCCACGAGTAAAGCTAATAATTTCATTTATCAGAGTAAAAAGTTGGCAAACTATTCAGATCACGACAGAATTTTTATTAAGTAACAAACAGGGCCAAAATGAGTAAAGTTATCTAGAATGACAATTTTATGCCATTGCACAGACGCAGTCAGATGCAGGTTGGTGACTTTCATTTATTTTTACCACTAAACTTTCATGCAGTCAGATGTGTATTTTGACTATTAATTTTCCAACAAAATTTTCATGCAGTCAGATAAAGTTCAGTGTTGTGGTTGGCAGGAGAGCCAACACCGATTTACTGAAGGAGGCCGAAATGCAAGCGTTTAGCTCACGCAGGCTGGCGTGAGGTCTGGAACAGGACAAGGAAATTAGAATTTAGAAAAATGGATGTAGCTGTTGGAATACTTAACTTTAATCCATTAAGTATGAACGTCGCTCTTGACGGTACATGATTCACAATATCAATATTAAATGAATAGGGTGCTTTGCTAGATTGTAGCAAATGACGTAGCTGAAGGCTATGCTAAACTATCGTCTCAGCAAATGAGAACGTAAGTAGGCAGTGTAGCAAAGTCGGCTGTACAACTGGGGCGAGTGCTAGGAAGTCTCTCTAGACCTGCCGTGTGGCGGCGCTCGGTCTGCAATCACTGATAGTGGCGACACGCGGGTCCGACGCATAGTAACGGACCGCGGCCGATTTAAAGGCTACCACCTAGCAAGTGTGGTGTCTGGCGGTGACACCACATTCCTCCCCTGCAAATCGGCGTACGGTTGTGGCACAAGGCTTCCGCCCACCGTGGTGAGGACCTCATGTTGACGTATGCGACAAGGTGGGGACCCTAACAATAGGCAAGGCTGTGCCACCCGCACCCTGCCATTCGGACCGCGGGGAGGTAGGAAACGCCTGAAAACCTGCTCCAGGGTGCACGCCAACATGTGGTGCATGCGCCCATAGAGAGACAGGAGGTGCCGAAGGGTCGACCTCCATCTGGCCGGGGCACCCGACGGGCGAAGACGACAAATGGTCCGGAGCGGGCAAGAGCTCCATGTCGGAGGACAACTGGCCACGGGAAGCGATTGGCGGCGCGTGACCCAGGGAGGCGCCCGGCCGCTGCAGCGACGTGTCCACTGCGGGCGTCGCCGGCGGGAGAACAGGCGGCGGCGGCGGCGGCGGCGCGTCGCCATAGTTCAAAATGGAAGGCAGCATCAGTAACACCTAGGGCTGAGGCGAGCCAGTAGATGGGTCCCCAGGGCGCTGACCGGACGGCACCATCGCTGAAAGCAGACGGCGAGTGGCAGATCCTGTGCGACGACAGAGGCGCAGCTGATTGAGATGCCGACGCACCTCACCAGAGGCCCCCAAAACCACATGCTTAGCAGTGGACCGATACAAGATATCGTAGTGGCACTGTGAGAGGAAAATACACCAGCAAATGAATTTCTGCGCTGTACGTGGAGGTACAGGCTTGTTCGGATGAAAAAGCGACGTCAAAGGTTTGTGGTCTGTGATGATGGTAAAGTGACGACCATACAAGGAATCATGGAACTTAGTAACACCAAATACGAGAGCCAAAGCTTCTTTCTCGATCTGTGGATCATTTCTTTGCGCCGACGAGAGCAATTTGGACGCAAAGGCAATAGGGCGATCATGCAACCCATCTTTGTGCGCAAGCACAGCACCGATCCTGAAATCCGATGTATCTACCATCAACAAAAGGGGTTTATGGGGATCGAATGGCGTAAGGCAAGTATTAGAAAGCAACGCCGATTTCAACTGGCGAAAGGCGCGTTCGCATTCCGTCGTCCAGACGAACGGAACACCTTGACGGCGTAAGCGATGAAGCGGAGCTGAAATGGAAGAGGAATGTGGCACATATCTGTTATAGTAATTTATTTTTCCCAGCACGCTCTGTAGCTGCTTCAAATTCTGCGGCGAAGGCAAGTCTTGTATGCCATGAAGGTACGTGGGACTGGGATGTATGCCTTGGGCATTTAGTACATGTCCCAGGTATGGTAAATCACGAGAAATAAACACATATTTGTCCCTCCGCAAGTGAAGACCATTTTGTCGCAAGACCTGAAATAATGTTCTGAGATTGGCCAAATGTTCTTCTTCTGTCTGTCCGGAGATCACAACATCGTCCAGATAATTTGCTGCAGTAGGGACCAACGCACAAACAGTTTGTAGATATTGCTGAAACAATGCAGGGGCGGATGCTCACCCAAATTGCAGTCGTTTGAATTGATACAACCCAAGATGCGTGTTAACCACCAAAATGCGCTGGGATTCTTCGTCCACCGGTATTTGCTAGTACGCATCTGCGAGGTCCAACTCGCGAAAAATATATACCCGGGCACAGTTCGTCAAAAAGATCTTCCGGGTGGGGTAAAGGAAAAGTTACAATCACTAGTTGTGGGTTCACTGTTGCCTTGAAGTCCACACAAAGTCTCAATTTTTCCAAAGGTTTTGGCAAAATTACTAAGAGAAGCCCGCACAGGTTCAATTACACCTTGTGATTCCAAATCGTGTAATGTTTTTGCGACCTCATCACGCAATGCGTGGGGAGCTTGCGTGCTCTGAAAAATTTCGGTTGCGCATTTACTTTCAGTTCCAAATGTGCTTTATAGTTCTTAGCGCAACCAAGGCTCGGTGCAAAAATGTCTGCAAATTCTTCACATAGACGAGAAACACTGGCTGAAGGCACAGTCTGGTTCACTGATAGGACCTGATTTACTATAGACAAGTTAAACAACTGAAATAAATCGAAACCAAACAAGTTCACTGCAGAAGAAGAACGAAGGATGTATAATGAGACAAGTTTTGTTTGTCCTTTGTAGGGTGCAAGAAGGCTGCACTGTCCTAACACAGGGAT
The DNA here is from genome assembly GCF_023864345.2 of Schistocerca serialis cubense. NCBI lineage: Eukaryota > Metazoa > Arthropoda > Insecta > Orthoptera > Acrididae > Schistocerca > Schistocerca serialis. The sequence continues at coordinate 786,495,188 of NC_064642.1, forward strand.
CTCTTGACCTGAATAGCTAGTTAACTTAACATTTGCGGCATGCAACAGAGGTGTGCCCAGCAGTTTGTAAGTGTCTTGATTGATCAGTGAAACTGCAGCCCCGGTATCGAGCTGGAATGGCATCACTTTGCTGTTAATGTCCAGGTCCACAAAAAGTTTATTGTCCTGGTGACAACAAGAGCGACTGTCTCATGCTGTGTGAACTGACACTGGTACATAATCACTTGCGACTTGACGGGATTTCCGGCGATGTCAACGCACACTATTTGTGGGATGAACACAGTCACTGTTAGAGAGAGTGGCACTGAGCGGAGTGAATGAACTACATGAATTTCCATGGGCGAAGTTTCACGAGCCTGAGTATCCTTGGGTCGAATCTGGCGTTAAGCAAAGGGCCTGGAATGGCTGTGAGTTTCCGATCTGAGCTTTTTCTGGCAAACACTCTGTACACGTCCTTTTTTATGACAGGAAAAGCAAATAGCTTGGCTTGACGGACAATTCTCACGCGAATGTCTAGTAGCGCACCGCGGGCATGATTTTAGCACTGCATTTGCTTGCCGGCGTGGCACACGTGGTTGAGAGCCTGGCTGCAGCGGCGCGGACGGGCGTGAGGGCTGTTTACTGTTCCGTGCAGCTCGCCCAGCGGGCTGGTTAACCTGACACATGGGTGGCGAAGTTTCAAATGATTCCTGAGCAAAGTCAAGTGTGTCCTGCCGATCCAATATGTCCATCACTTGTTGAAGGGAAGGACTGACTAGTTTCAAAATCTGTTCCCTTATACGAACATCAGACACATTCTGTGGAATTGCATCACGTACCATAGTATCTGAATGAGGGAGTCCACATTGACACTCAAAAGCACAATCCCTAGTAAGGCCTTGCAAGGTTGCAACCCACTCCCGATTAGTCTGACCTGCTGTATGTTTTGTACGAAAGAAGGTATACCTTTTCGCAATTACATTGACTGATTCTTTGAAATATGCATCTAATGCAGACAAAATTTCTTCGTAGGACAGAGTTGCTACGTCGCGTCGGGGAAATAATTTGACTACCACATGGTACGTTCGTTTGCCGACCGATGATAAGAGATAAGGCTGCCACTCGTTACCTTGAATTCTGTAGGCGGCGAGATGCAATCCAAATTGGCGTGACCACTCCATCCAGCTTTCCAGTGCAGCATGAAAAGGTCGAAAAGTTGGTGCAACAGTGTGTTGTGGCTGCGTTAGCAGTGGAGCGGTGGCTGCCGCATCGTTTTGCATTGCACGTTGACCCAGGATGAGTTGTCCAAGGTCATCCAGTAATGCCTGCGTCTGCTGATTCTGCAAGCGATAAAATTCGGACAGTACATCTGGAGATTGTGGCGAAGCCATGACACAAGTAAATCAGGGCAATATCGATAAGAACGCGGTTTTGCCTCGTCGCCAATGTTGTGGTTGGCAGGAGAGCCAACACCGTTTTACGAAAGGAGGTCGAAATGCGCATGTTTTAGCTCATGCAGGCTGGTATGAGGTCTGGAACAGGACAAGGAAATTAGAATTTAGAAAAACTGACATAGCTGGTGGAATACTTAACTTTAATCCATTAATTATGAACGTCGCTCTTGACGGTACATGATTCACAATATCAATAGTAAATGAACACGGCGCCTTGCTAGGTCGTAGCAAATTACGTAGCTGAAGGCTATGCTAAACTATCGTCTCGGCAAATGAGAATTTAAGTAGAACCATCGCTAGTAAAGTCGGCTGTACAACTGGGGCGAGTGCTAGGAAGTCTCTCTAAACCTGCCGTGTGGCGGCACTCGGTCTGCAATCACTGATAGTGGCGACATGCGGGTCCGACGTATAGTAATGGACCGCGGCTGATTTAAAGGCTACCACCCCCATGAACCATGGAACTTGCCGTTGGTGGGGAGGCTTGCGTGCCTCAGCGATACAGATAGCCGTACCGTAGGTACAACCACAACGGCGGGGTATCTGTTGAGAGCCCAGACAAACTTGTGGTTCCTGAAGAGGGGCAGCAGCCTTTTCAGTAGTTGCAAGGGCAACAGTCTGGATGATTGACTGATATGGCCTTGTAACAATAACCAAAACGGCCTTGCTGTTCTGGTACTGCGAATGGCTGAAAGCAAGGGGAAACTACGGCCGTAATTTTTCCCGAGGGCATGCAGCTTTACTGTATGATTAAATGATGATGGCGTCCTCTTGGGTAAAATATTCCGGAGGTAAAATAGTCTCCCATTCGGATCTCCGGGCGGGGACTACTCAAGAGGATGTCGTTATCAGGAGAAAGAAAACTGGCGTTCTATGGATCGGAGCGTGGAATGTCAGATCCCTTAATCGGGCAGGTAGGTTAGAAAATTTAAAAAGGGAAATGGATAGGTTAAAGTTAGATATAGTGGGAATTAGTGAAGTTCGGTGGCAGGAGGAACAAGACTTTTGGTCAGGTGACTACAGGGTTATAAACACAAAGTCAAATAGGGGTAATGCAGGAGTAGGTTTAATAATGAATAGGAAAATAGGAATGCGGGTAAGCTACTACAAACAGCATAGTGAACGCATTATTGTGGCCAAGATAGATACGAAGCCCACACCTACTACAGTAGTACAAGTTTATATGCCAACTATCTCTGCAGATGACGAAGAAATTGAAGAAATGTATGCTGAAATAAAAGAAATTATTCAGATAGTGAAGGGAGACGAAAATTTAATAGTCATGGGTGACTGGAATTCGAGTGTAGGAAAAGGGAGAGAAGGAAACGTAGTAGGTGAATATGGATTGGGGCTATGAAATGAAAGAGGAAGCTGTCTGGTAGAATTTTGCACAGAGCATAACTTAATCATAACTAACACTTGGTTTAAGAATCATGATAGAAGGTTGTATACACGGAAGAACCCTGGAGATACTAAAAGGTATCAGATAGATTATATAATGGTAAGACAGAGATTTAGGAACCAGGTTTTAAATTGTAAGACTTTTCCAGGGGCAGATGTGGACTCTGACCACAATGTATTGGTTATGACCTGTAGATTAAAACTGAAGAAACTGCAAAAAGGTGGGAATTTAAGGAGATGGGACCTGGATAAACTGAAAGAACCAGAGGTTGTACAGAGTCTCAGGGAGAGCATAAGAGAACAATTGACAGAAATGGGGGAAAGAAATACAATAGAAGAAGAATGGGTAGCTTTGAGGGATGAAGTAGTGAAGGCAGCAGAGGATCAAGTAGGTAAAAAGACGAGGGCTGGTAGAAATCCTTGGGTAACAGAAGAGTTATTGAATTTAATTGATGAAAGGAGAAAATATAAAAATGCAGTAAATGAAGCAGGCAAAAAGGAATACAAACATCTCAAAAATGAGATCTACAGGAAGTGCAAAATGGCTAAGCAGGGATGGCTAGAGGACAAATGTAAGGATGTAGAGGCTTATCTCACTAGGGGTAAGATAGATACTGCCTACAGGACAATTAAAGAGACCTTTGGAGATAAGAGAAACACTTATATGAACATCAAGAGCTCAGATGGAAACCCAGTTCTAAGCAAAGAAGGGAAAGCAGAAAGGTGGAAGGAGTATATAGAGGGTCTATAAAAGGGCGATGTACTTGAGGACAATATTATGGAAATGGAAGAGGATGTAGATGAAGATGAAATGGGAGATACGATACTGCGTGAAGAGTTTGACAGAGCACTGAAAGACCTGAGTCGAAACAAGGCCCCCGGAGTAGACAACATTCCATTGGAACTACTGACGGCCTTGGGAGAGCCAGTCCTGACAAAACTCTACCATCTAGTGAGCAAGAAGTATGAAACAGGCGAAATACCCTCAGACTTCAAGAAGAATATAATAATTCCAATCCCAAAGAAAGCAGGTGTTGACGGATGTGAAAATTACCGAACAATCAGTTTAATAAGCCACAGCTGCAAAATACTAACACGAATTCTTTACAGACGAATGGAAAAACTGGTAGAAGCCGACCTCGGGGAAGATCAGTTTGGATTCCGTAGAAATACTGGAACACGTGAGACAATACTGACCTTACGACTTATCTTACAAGAAAGATTAAGGAAAGGCATACCTACATTTCTAGCATTTGTAGACTTAGAGAAAGCCTTTGACAATGTTGATGGAATACTCTCTTTCAAATTCTAAAGGTGGCAGGGGTAAAATACAGGGAGCGAAAGGCTATTTACAATTTTTACAGAAACCAGATGGCAATTATAAGAGTCGAGGGACATGAAAGGGAAGCAGTGGTTGGGAAGGGAGTAAGACAGGGTTGTAGCCTCTCCCCGATGTTATTCAATCTGTGTATTGAGCAAGCAGTAAAGGAAACAAAAGAAAAATTCGGAGTAGGTATTAAAATCCATAGAGAAGAAATAAAAACTTTGAGGTTCGCTGATGACATTGTAATTCTGTCAGAGACAGCAAAGGACTTGGAAGAGCAATTGAACGGAATGGATGGTGTCTTGAAGGTAGGATATAAGATGAACATCAACAAAAGCAAAACGAGGATAATGGAATGTAGTCGAATTAAGTCGGGTGATGTTGAGGGTATTAGATTAGGAAATGAGACACTTAAAGTAGTAAAGGAGTTCTGCTATTTGGGGAGCAAAATAACTGATGATGGTCGAAGTAGAGAGGATATAAAATGTAGACTGGCAATGGCAAGGAAAGCGTTTCTGAAGAAGAGAAATTTGTTAACATCGAGTATAGATTTAAGTGTCAGGAAGTCATTTCTGAAAGTATTTGTATGGAGTGTAGCCATGTATGGAAGTGAAACATGGACGGTTAATAGTTTGGACAAGAAGAGAATAGAAGCTTTCGAAATGTGGTGCTACAGAAGAATGCTGAAGATTAGATGGGTAGATCACATAACTAATGAGGAAGTATTAAATAGGATTGGGGAGAAGATAAGTTTGTGGCACAACTTGACGAGAAGAAGGGATCGGTTGGTAGGACATGTTCTGAGGCATCAAGGGATAACGAATTTAGTATTAGAGGGCAGCGTGGAGGGTAAAAATCGTAGACGGAGACCAAGAGATGAATACACGAAGCAGATTCAGAAGGATATTGGTTGCAGTAGGTACTGGGAGATGAAGAAGCTTGCATAGGATAGAGTAGCATGGAGAGCTGCATCAAACCAGTCTCGGGACTGAAGGCCACAACAACAACAACTTAGCTAGTGTGGTGTCTGGCGGTGACACCACATTCAGTTCAGTCAAATACGCAGTCAGATGCAAGTTTTATTAAAGATTAAAGCAATCACATGCAGTTTAGTCTAGTTTAAATAGACAGTTTTTATTAACAACACTTTCAGTATCACGCTGTTCCCAACTATATATACAAATAATCATAAATTGCTAATAAAATCTTAGCTAACACTGACCGCGGTAGACCACATGTCTGTTAAATTCCATGGCGTGGATGTGGATGAATCGGACTTTCTCTGCCTCGTGATGACTGGGTGTTGTGTGATGTCCTTAGGTTAGTTAGGTTTAAGTAGTTCTAAGTTCTAGGGGACTGATGACCATAATGTTAAGTCCCATAGTGCTCAGAGCCATTTGCATCGGACTTGGTGCGGATATGCGGTTTTTCCTGTGTTTGTTAGTACACTTACACCAGCAGGAAATACACCCACAGGGTCTCACACTATTCCTTTGACCTTCGTTTTCGCCCTTGACGTGAATTATTTCAAAATGAAAATCTTGCTGAATTTGTGACCATCTGCCTCACGGAACTTGCTGCTCGATAGGAAGGTTACAGCTTGATGATCAAATATATTTTGGTACGACTCCCTGTAAGGTAATAATTCAACTTTTGAAGGCCCAGGTTACTGCGAGGGTTTCTAATTCAGTTTTTCAGCAAACTCTCTCTCAGTAAGATAAACTTCGAATTGAAAACTCTATACTGCAATTCATAGTTTTGCTGTCTACGTTCCTTACTTGAAACACAGAAACTCTGATGTCGATGCAGGAAACATTAGTAGCAAGGCAGATCGCAAGCGACGTATTTGGGTCATAGAGCACATTACATGTTGCTATAGCATGTTCTATTTGTCAAATACCACTTGTCAGTTTTTCGACCACTACCAAATTACTTGTTCAACAGTTGATCTGCTTAAAATTTTCGAGCACATTGGATGTTTATATACCAGTTCTAATTTTGTGAAATGCCACTTGTCAGTTTTTTAATCACTGCCACAGTACTTGTTTAACAGATTATCTGCCTAAAATGATCTGCAGAATGTTGCCAGCTTAAGGAAAGACTTTAACTGTTGCTTAGTCTGAGGGTTCAGAAAGTTTTCTATTCCACTTACTTTATCATTCTATGGAAGTATACCATGAGGTGTAATTAAATGTCTCAAGAATATGTTCTGCCCGTGCTCAGACTGAGTTTTGTTAGCTGGCAGTAACACCAGCTTCCATAAACCTGCATTGTACCTTTTCCTTAAAATCAGAAGTATTTTGCCATCTTTGTGTCACTGTTAATAAGTATCTTCGAACTGGGTTACCCTGTCAAGTATCTCAGGTTCTAGCATGGACTCAAGTGCTGTAATAAATCTATCTAAATTAATGTTCAAGACAAACGGTAACACCTTAAATTCATAGGTTCTACTTGCACAGACAAAGAGTGTACATTTCCTTGACATCTCAGCTAGCTGAATCTGCCAGTAGGAGTATTGGATGTCAATGCTAAATAGCAATTTCAACCAATGGAAATTTTCCTGTCTGATCCAGACTGCCAAAGCTATACTGTTAATAGCGCTGTCATCTAAAACAAATACAACGTTTGAAACTTCCTGGCAGATTAAAACTGTGTGCCGGGCCGAGACTCGATTTCGGGACCTTTGTCATTCACGGGAAATTGCTCTACCAACTGAGCTACCCAAGCACGACTCACGCCCCGTCCTCACAGCTCATTTGGGGCGTGAGGGATGGTCTAAACCATGAGCGGCGAGAGGGAAGCACTTCTTCTTAGGCTGTAGGAGTGATTGCTTCGTTTCATGTCTGCAGCATTGTGCTCTATTAACACTACAGGTAACCTCTGCCTCTGATCGTGGAAAGTGAGTTAAGCATGTGCACCACTGACGAAAGACATTTTGTGGTGACCGTGAAGTCCACACTGATTTAAATTAGTTTCTGGTATTCTTAAGTCATCCACACACCCAGCAAGTTCAACTGAGTATGCACTTTGGCAAGGGAACTGATGCATGCATGTCCTTGTCTGGGTCTGATCCTTCATTCACATAGCTGATTCACCAATCAATTATGAATCAAGTGAACATAGTTAATTTCCTTCCTCATCATCACCTCCATTGCAAGTTTACCACCCTTTTCCACGGTATAATTATGTACATCGATATATTTCATTTGTAAACCTCATGAAGCTAATACTTGGTTGTTTAACCCTTTATGTCTTCAAAGCGAAGTCCACGCATTTTAGTAAGACACAGGTCTTTACAATGACCATTTGGTTCATTCCTTAGCTAGATGTAACACTATTCATCATATATTTGTCAGGTATGGTGCCTATATTTCGTGTTCGGCCTAAATTCATATGTCTAATACAACTGTCAGTAGCACAAATTTTGCTTAATAATTCACGTTATTACATGGGACACCGGTTTCACGTCTCAATACCATTTCATGATATGATTAAAGCTCAGATGCAGCTTTACCACAGCTTCCGGGCGGCCTGCTTGAGTTAAATTATATTAGGAAAGTTTAGCGGCCGCGCACAGACAACAGAGTGTGCTGTTTGTCCGAAATTTCTCTCGACATATATCTTGTTTTAACGACAAAGCGTCTTGGTTTCTAGAAATATCTGCTTGTCTTACGGATATAGTCAACTGCGTGGATGAAATGTCTGATGCACAATTTAAGATTCCGGGTATTGACCTTGCCATTAGATCAATAGTTTGATAAACTGATAATTTTATTGTTAACCTTGAGTGGTAAATTAACGTTGTCTGTGGGTTGAAATCTACATTACTTTTCTTAGATCGATTCGTCTATAATTGTTTAGCTATTCTTTAATAACATCAAAGTTAAAAAAAGAAATTTCGTAATATTCTTGACCTTACTATTGGACAAATAATATATTTGCCTGCACTCCCGGACGAACTATAAGACATTATATTAATCTTTGAAAAGGAATGCAGAAGTTGCAGGTTCAGAAATAAACACATAAAAAAAAGTTTAACATCACCTCGGTTCCGAGAGTTCCGGAACCTGTACAGAAAACTGGAATAGAGTCAACGTAAACATCATTTCCGCTCTTTTTATTGCTCATGAAAACCACACATTGCATGTTGTACCACCATACAGCGAGACCTTCAGAGGTGGTGGTCCAGATTTCTGTACAGACAGGTACCTCTAATACCCAGTAGCACGTCCTCTTGCACTGATTCATGCCTGTATTTGTCGTGGCATACTATCCACAAGTTCATCAAGACACTGTTGGTCCAATTTGTCCCATTCCTCAACGGTGATTCTGCGTAGATCCCTCAGAGTGTTCGGTGGGTCATGTCGTTCATAAACAGCCTTTTTCAGTCTATCCCAGGCAAGTTCGATAGGGTTTATGTCTGGAGAACATCCTGGCCACCCTAGTCGAGCGATGTCGTTATCCTGAAGGAAGTCATTCACAAGATGTGCACGATGGGGGAGGGAATTGTAGTCCATGAAGACGAATGCCTTGCCAATATGCTACGATATGGTTGCACTATCGGTCGGAGGATGGCATTCACGTATCGTACAGCCATTGCGGCGCCTTCCATGAGCACCAGCGGCGTACGTCGGCCCCACATAATGCCACCGCAAAACAACAGGGAACCTCCACCTTTCTGTACTCGCTGGACAGTGTATCTAAGGCGTTGAGCCTGACCGGGTTGCCTCCAAACACGTGTCCTACGATTTCTGGTTGAAGGCATATGCGGCAGATATCGGTGAAGAGTATCCTGAACGGTCCATTCAGCATGTTTTTGGGCCCATCTGTACCGCCCTGCATGGTTTCGTGCTTGCAAAGGTGGATCTCGCCATGGACGTCGAGAGTGAAGATGCGCATCATGAAGCCTGCTGCACACAGTTTGAAATGTAACACGACATCCTGTGGCTGCAAGAAAAGCATTATTCAACATGGTGGCGTTGCTGTCAGGGCTCCTCCGAGACATAATCCGTAGGCAGCGGTCATCCACTGCAGTAGTAGCCCTAAGGCGGCCTGAGCGAGGCGTGTCATTGACGGTTCCTGTCTCTCTGTACCTCCTCCATGTCTGAGCAACATCGCTTTGGTTCACTCCGAGACGCCTAGACGTTTCCCTTGTTGAGAGCTCTTCTTGGCACAAAGTAACAACACAGATGTGATGGAACAGCAGTATTGACTGTATAGGCATGGCAGAACTAGAGACAACATGAGTTGTGCACATCCTTCCTGGTGGAATGACTGGAACTGATCGGCTGTCGGATCACCTCCATCCAATAAGCGCTACTCATTCACAGTTGTTAGTAGTAGAGTTACCTCCGTTATGGTGCATTTTGTTAGTGCAGGTTGCGTACATCAGGGCTAGGTATGCACTCAGGGGCAAACCTATTGTTCTCCTTTGATTGATAAGTCCTTAACCTTCTGTTAAGCGCTTTTCCATGTCACCCCCATTTCCTTTTGATTGACAGGCACTTAACGTATTTTGCCCCCCCCCCCCCGCACCTGTTCCTCCCCCAACTCCCTCCTCCCTCGCTGTTACAGGTACACTTTCTGGTCTGAGTTATTGGAATAGGCCCCTCACTCTAATCAATTTGATTGACTACTTAGTTAAACTGATCAATTACTTGACCTCTCTGGTGGGAAAGTGCCATGCCCCCTTGCCACGCCCTCCAGGTGGGAAGCTCAAATTCCAGCAGGACACCGCAACCTCTACTAAGCTAAGAAAATGGCAGGGAAGAAAGGGCACCCCTACTATCCTAAGTCACGTGACCGCCACCTCTTCTTAGGAAGTCCTGGGCAGAGACTCAGTTGATCCATAATTTGGAGGGTATTTGATTGTGGTGTATGAAATGTTGTTTAAATAATTTAAACAATTTGAAGGCATTGTATGGAATATATGGAAATTGGTGGAGAGGAAGGATCTCATAACAGGAAATTCAAGGTTATATTTTTTATTTATAAAATAATCTGTTTGTGGGGGTGGGGTTTCTCTTGCTCATCATTCCCTGCTGTCTGGCAATACATAGGTTTTGTAATAAGTAATTACATGGAGCAATCATGATACATAGCCTAATGTTCGACACAACACTGGGTGTCTTACCCTAATGTTTGGGGCTTTGTTGGCACTTAACCTATTGTTCTGTTAAGTGGTTTTCCATGTCACCCCCATTTTCTTAAAATATTCTACCGCTATTGATACCAAATTAAGTAATTAGTTGTGTCCTCCCACAATTTTCTGGAACACTTTTCGAATTTCACACGCTTTTGAACGTCATTTCTGGCGCATTCTTCTTTGTCACCACTCCCTTAAATTACTGTGCTGCATTTTACATAAAAAATATGCAGATTAACCTAGTCTTATGCATATAACCAGCTGTTCCGCTCCATGTCACCACTCACGTTCTCCCTCCCATTAACTACTCTACTTCTAACACCACATTGATATACAAAATTTATGCAAATTAATTAAATTGGTATTCTTCACATGTATGGTGTAGTTTTTCTTAATTCACAGCATCCTATTGGTTGGTGAAATCGATGAAATATAGTTTAAACTAAAGATTGCTAATGAAGTAACACATCCTGCCACTCGATGCCTGACGCTGCCGCTGCCACCGCCGGACACAAGCCAGTGTGAGCCATCACTCTCACACACTGCAGGTGAAATTTGGGTCTATTTTCGTGTAGGCAGTGGCCAAAGCACCGAGGATGTAAAAATATGCTGGCAATGGGAAGGAAAGCTTGTCTGAAACACCGGAGGTTTGTAATATGAAACAGAAATTCATGTGTTGGGCAGTAGTTTCTGAAATTATTTGTCTGGAGCGTACTCTTCTATGGGAGTGATGCGTGGGCGGTTGAAAATACAGTAAAGGTGAAATGTGAAAGTTTAGAAATGTGGTACTAAAGAAGAACATTGAAGATTAGTTGGGTAGACCGCTTAACTAAAGAAGAGGTACTGAATCAAATTGGGGAGAAAATATGTTTGTGACAGAAGGAAGTGCTCAAGGAATCATCAGGTTGGGTAATATAAGTAAAGAAGGGATAAAAAAATTATAGAGTCTGACCGAGGGTTGAGTGCAATAAGCAGGTTAAAACGCCCATGAGGTAGTGATGCAGAGATGAGGAGGTATTCACGGGACAGACTACCGTAGACAGCTAAAACAGTCTCATTTTTCGATTGCATATCACAAACAGCAACAAAAAATTGCATAAAGAACAGTCGGGTACAGTTACGTTTAATAGAGATCTCAGTAGAAAAAGACTGTGCGCTTGACAGATCGTAATTCTGTCAGAGACGTTAAAGGACTTGTAAGAACGGTACACAACAGAATCCCATTACAGCGTTACAGTAAAGCCAACTCTAACATGGAGTTTGTGAATCTGTAGTCACACGTTGGAGAAAATTTGTTGCTGCTCTTCTTAGTTATCTTTTGATACTATTGTCCCCGTTGTTTAAAACCACGCTTTGTCCGTAGCTCTGTATATTTAGGTGATAGAGCCGTTTCCATATACTGTTTTGTCATCATCCTGAAATAATGGTGGGAATGGTGGGATGTGGCGCTGCTCTCTCTAACTGAGATTTCTTTCTACAGTGGCTTGGGCGGGTACGAACCGCCTACGCAAGAGGCCGGACTTCGCACCTCCTACCCAGCACCGCTCCATAGAAAAAATCGTTGTACCGGACGAATACTATGTGGAGATAGACGACATTGGCGTCGCTTTCTTGCGAGTACCCTGGAACCAAGACGACTACGTTAAGCCAATTCAGATCTGGATTCAAAATAAGCTGTAAGTATTTACTTTTATTTCCTACTGTGTGTTAATAGCAGTATACCTTTTCTTTATAAAATGCCGTCAACTTAATAACTGCTACTTAACAACTTACTCTGCATTTTAGTTTTGCAGTGGGAAAGTGTTTTCTTCTTGGGAATGCATGGAATTTTTTTACCATCTATCGGTCGTTAAGCTATTGTGTATTGTATTGTGATGTTGTATTAATCGATCAGTTTTCGAAACAAATCTACACAGTCATATTTTTCCATATTGTTGTAGCTGGGACCGTCATCCTTGTAAAACAGAATGGTGATTCATCTTGTACCTTTTGCATCAAAACTCTAGTTTTATTACCGCATGACTTTCGCCATTGAAAAACCTGGAACATTCAATTGCAAGAGTGTCTGTAAATGAATCAACACCAATACTATTAGGTTTATCTTTCATCACAATACAGTATGCAAATGTAAAAAATACGTCAATAACAATCAAATAATATTTGTGTTTTTAACATTTGAAAAATGCAGAGTGCTACGGGCTGAAGTAAGTTGTTCAGACACGCAATAAATAATCTCATACACTTGTATCGCCCACTGATTTCTGATGCAATTCGCATGTTGAAGGACTGAGCTCTCGTATTTAGAAATGGGATCGTGAAGCAATCGTGATTATCCTCTACGAAAGTAATTTATGTTATAATACTTCTGGGGATCATATCTATACCTGCATCGATATTCTGCAAACCACTGTGAAGTGTATGGCAGACGGCATTCCCTCTGTACCAGTAATTATGGCTGTACTCCGTTCCATTCACGAATGCAGCGGGTGACAAACGAGCTCTAAATGCCTCTGTGAGCGCTGCCATTGATCTAATTCTACCTTCGCAATCCCAACGAGGGTTCTAATATAATCCTGGATTACGCATTCTAAGGCCGTTTCTTGAAACTTTATAAGGAGGCTCTCTCGCGATAGTTTGCCTTTATCTTCAGGCGTCTGCTAGTTCAGTTACTGCACAAACTCCGTGTCAGTCAGAAACGGGTCGGACAAATCTGTGTATCTTCGTGCTGCCCCACTCTGCAGACGTTCAGAATCGTCTGTTATTCCTGTTTGGAAAGGATCCCATACACTTGAGCACTGTTCTAGGATAGGACGTACGAGTGTTTTGTAAGCAATCTTCTTGCTACACTGATTGCATTTCCCTTGTATTCCACCAAGGAAACGAAGTTTCCTATCCTCTTTACTCATAACTGAGCCTATGTGATCGTTTCATTTGAAAGCCTTGCACTGCTTTATACTTGTGAGTTCGTAAGGGGCTAGGACCTGGGTTTTACTGCATTGAAACATTATCCCTGTATATAGAAATTGATCCATATGTCAATAAATATAATCTGACTATATTTGTATTTAAGTTACGAAGGGGGACAGGGGTTACAGAAGTTAAACCGAAACAAACTTCAAAAATATAATCCTTGCAACATGTCTGACTCAGCTGCTTGCTGTGTGCGTATATGAGTTACACATTATAGGCGATGTAAACGATTACGGTTTACAACGTACCACAGTGGTGTAGGTGAACTCAGAGGGAACAGTTTAATGTGTGGCACTTGTGTTCTGTCAAGTCAGGAAGCCGCCACATAGTGGCTTTGTACAAAAGTCGCCTTTAAGCTACAGCGCTCCCCGGATTTTTAGTATGCTCTCGCCCTCTTATTACCTTTCCGTTTTCAAGAAGGGACGTCGAACAGATGTGCAGAACTATAGACCTATATCTCTAAAGTCGATCCGTTGTAGAATTTTGGAACACGTATTACGTTCGAGTATAATGAGTTTTCTGGGACTAGAAATCTACTCTGTAGGAATCATTGGTTTCGGAAAGGACGATCGTGTGAAACCCAGGTCGCGCTATTCGTCCACGAGACTCAAGAGGGCCATACACACGGGTTCCCAGGTAGATGCCGTGTTTCTTGACCTCCTCAAGGCGTTCGATATAGTTCCCAATAGTCGTTTAATGAACAAAGTAAGAGCATATGGACTATCAGACCAATTGTGTGATTGGATTGAGAAGTTCGTAGATAACAGAACGCAGCATGTCATTCTCAATGGAGAGAAGTCTTCCGAAGTAAGAGTGATTTCAGGTGTGCCGCAGGGGAGTGTCGTTGGACCGTTGCTATTCACAGTATACATAAATGACCTTGTGGACGACATCGGAAGTTCACTGAGGCTTTTTGCGGATTATTCTGTGGTATATCGAGAGGTTGTACAATGGAAAGTTGTACTGAAATGCAGGAGGATCTGCAGCGAATTGACGCATGGTGCAGGGAATGACAATTGAATCTCAATATAGACAAGTGTAATGTGCTTCGAATACATAGAATGAAAGATCTCTTATCATTTAGCTACCATATAGCAGGTCAGCAACGGGAAGCAGTTAATTCCATGAATTATCTGGGAGTACGCATTAGGAGTGATTTAAAATGGAATGATCATATAAAGTTGATCGTCGGTAAAGCAGATGCCAGGCTGAGATTCATTGGAAGAATCCTAAGGAAATGCAATCCGAAAACAAAAGAAGTAGGTTACAGTACGCTTGTTCGCCCACTGCTTGAATACTGCTCAGCAGTGTGGGATCCGTACCAGATAGGGTTGATAGAAGAGATAGAGAAGATCCAACGGAGAGCAGCGCGCTTCGTTACAGAATCATTTAGTAATCGCGAAAGCGTTACGGAGATGATAGATAAACTCCAGTGGAAGACTCTGCAGGAGAGACGCTCAGTAGCTCGGTACGGGCTTTTGTTGAAGTTTCGAGAACATACCTTCACCGAAGAGTCAAGCAGTATATTGCTCCCACCTACGTATATCTCGCGAAGAGACCATGAGGATAAAATCAGAGAGATAAGAGCCCACACAGAAGCAAACCGACAATCCTTCATTCCACGAACAATACGAGGCTGGAATAGAAGGGAGAACCGCTAGAGGTACTCAAGGTACCCTCCGCCACACACCGTCAGGTGGCTTGCGGAGTATGGATGTAGATGTAGATGTAGCACCACATTTAGAAAGCTTCTATTCTCTTCTTGTCCAAACTATTTACCGTCCACGTTTCACTTCCATACATGGCTACACTCCACATAAACACTTTCAGAAACGATTTCCTGACACTTTAATCTATGCTCAATGTTAACAAATTTCTCTTCTTGAGAAACGCTTTCCTTGCCCTTGTCAGTCTACATTTTATATCCTCCCTACTTCGACCATCATCAGTTATTTTGCTCCCCAAATAGTAAAACTCCTTTACTACTTTAAGTGTCTCATTTCCTAATCTAGTTCGCTCAGCATCACCCGACTTAATTTTACTACATTCCATTTTCCACGTTTTGCTTTTGTTGATGTTCATCTTATATCCTCCTTTCAAGACACTGTCCATTCCGTTCAACTGCTCTTCCAAGTCCTTTGCTGTCTCTGACAGAATTACAATGTCATCGGCGAACGTTTAAGTTTTTATTTCTTCTCCATGGATTTTAATACCTACTTCGAACTTTTCTTTTGTTTCCTTCACTGCTTGCTCAATATATCTGCGTCTATTCTCATGCCAACGGCTTGTTCCAGATGAAAACTACGCCTTAAGCACGCCAAAAAAATTACATAATAACGAAATTTTTTTCTGATATCTGTCAAATACAAAACCAAGTCGTATGCAGTGGTATTGCAATGCTGTTTAAATGCGGTGCGTTCGCACTTTCCCCTCTCCTCTCTCCAAGTTTTCAGACAGCGAGCCGCGGTGGTGGGGGGAGACGTGCGCTGTGGCAGCCTGCGCCAGGCACGGCCCGTGGGCTGAGGCCTTGCGCTGACCTGATGTAACGCTCCTGTGCGTCCCTTGCTAATTTCCCTTCAGGAGTAGAGTTGTGTACCGGGTATGAATTGTTGATGTTTAACAAACCTCTACACTTTTGCGTATGCTTCCTCTTGATACACGAGGCAACATGTTTCCCAACTACTGACGTTACTCTCACGGCCTCTGTTTTGGTTTCTTTAGAAGATAGCAACTCGAACGTCTTGTGTAAGGGGATAGGTGCAACATCATGGACTGTGGGGAAACTGGAACAGAAGAGAATCGAAGCTTTTGAGATGTGGTGCTACAGAAGAATGATGAAAATTTAGTGTACTGGTAAGGTATGAATGGAGTGGTAGGGTAAAGAGCGGAGAGGTTCTCAGCAAAATCGGCAAGGAAAAGAATATGTTGAAAACATTGACAAGAAGAAGGGACAGGATGGTAGGACATCTGTTAACACATCAGGAAATAACTTCCATGGTACTAGAGGGAGCAGAGGGTAAAAACTGTAGATGAAGACAGAGACCGGAATACATCCAGAAAATAACTGAGGACATAGGTTGCAAGTGCTATCCGCAGATGAAGAGGTTTGCACAGGAGACGAATTCATGGCGGGCCAAATCAAACCAGTCAGAAGACCGATGACTCAATAAATAAATAAATAAATAGCATCCTGAGTTCTCGCCCGATCCTGTCTTCCATGTACAGGTCGTCTGCCATTACGCATTCACAGTCAAGTGGAAAATTAATGATAGTTCTCCTACTTCCTGTGCTTGTGGTGCCTGTGGTTACTCTAATACATCTCTCCATAGCACTCCCAACACAATTTCCTGCAGCTTCCAGTCGCTTCACAGTAAAACTTTTTTGACACTATAGTCACTAAAGAATTAGAAAAAAGCGTTAATGTACGATAAATGCAGACAATATACACTTTTGCTAAATGGGAAAACTAAATGAGACACGATATGAAATAACTGTAAATGGGAAACTGTAAATCAGAAACACCGACATATACTAAATATGTTAATCACAATACACTTAACTTCCGAAAATTCTCAAAATATGCATTTATTCACGTAGATATATATTTTAATTCGGAATAATTATCTGAACTACGATACTACTCATAAAATTGTATAAAGCAGGAATGTTGATTACAACTAACGTTATAAAACAAAATATGCCTTTCGCGACATTCGGATTACGAAAATATACAACGTATCACGAATCACTTACGAATTCTACTTTCTTGATACTTTCTACAATAGCGTGCCAAAGATTAACGCTGTGGCATAAAAACAACGTAAAAATGTGGAGCACAACAAAGCATATCATCTGCTTAGGGCAGCTTACAACGTTCGACATGAGTAGAACAGTACAGACATTTGTCTGGAGTGGGAATAAAGGCGACGTACAGACATCAGAGTGTCTTCTAATAGCTTTTTAACATTTCTGTTTCTATTACTAGAGATGAAATGCACAATTACGAATTTACTCGTTGGAAATACTGATATCACAATTACACTTTTGGAAAAGAGCCATCGGTAATAGACAACACAGTCGTGTGAAAATTATCTACAATAATCTAAGTGTGAAAAATTCTGGCCTTGTAACACTAACCAAAATGGCCTTGCTGTGCTGGTACTGCGAACGGCTGAAAGTAAGGGGAAACTACGGCCGTAATTTTTCCCGAGGGCATGCAGCTTTACTGTATGGTTAAATGATGACGCCGTCCTCTTGGGTAAAATATTCCGGAGGTAAAATAGTCCCCCGTTCGGATCTCCGGGCGGGGACTACTCAAGAGGACGTCGTTATCAGGAGAAAGAAAACTAGCGTTCTACGGATCGGAGCGTGGAATGTCAGATCCCTTAATCGGGCACGTAGGTTAGAAAATTTAAAAAGGGAAATGGATAGGTTAAAGTTAGTTATAGTGGGAATTAGTGAAGTTCGGAGGCAGGAGAAACAAGACATCTGGTCAGGTGAATACAGGATTATAACTACAAAACCAAATAGGGGTAATGCAGGAGTAGGTTTAATAATGAGTAAAAAATAGGAGTGCGGGCAAGCTAATACAAACAGCATAGTGAACGCATTATTGTGGCCAAGATAGACACGAAGCCCACGCCTACTACAGTGGTACAAGTTTATATGCCAACTAGCTCTGCAGATGACGAAGAAATTGAAGAAATGTATGACGAGACAATAGAAATTATTCAGGTAGTGAATGGAGACGAAAATTTAATAGTCGTGGGTGACTGGAATTCGAGAGTAGGAAAAGGGAGAGAAGGAAACATAGTGGGTGAATATGGATTGGGGGAGAGAAATGAAAGAGGAAGCCGTCTGGTAGAATTTTGCACAGAGCATAACTTAATCATAGCTAACACTTCGTTCAAGAATCATAAAAGAAGGAAGAAGGTTGTATACATGGAAGAATCCTGGAGATACTAGAAGGTGTCAGATAGATTATATAATGGTAAGACAGAGATTTAGTAACCAGGTTTTAAATTGTAAGACATTTCCAGGGGCGGATGTGGACTCTGACCACAATCTATTGGTTATGAACTGTTGATTAAAACTAAAGGAACTGCAAAAAGGTGGCAATTTAAGGAGATGGGAACTGGATAAACTGACTGAACCAGAGGTTGCACAGACTTTCTGGGAGAGCATAAGGGAACAACTGACTAAAATGGGGGAAAGAAATACAGTAGAAGAAGAATGGGTAGCTTTGAGGGATGAAGTAGTAAAGGCAGCAGAGGATCAAGTAGGTAAAGGACGAAGGCTAGTAGAAATCCTTGGGTAACAGAATAAATATTGAATTTAATTGATGAAAGGAGAAAATATAAAAATGCACTAAAGGAAGCAGGCGAAAAGCAGTAAAAACGTCTCAAAAATGAGATCGACATGGAGTGCAAAATGGCTAAGCAGGGATGGCTGGAGGACAAATGTAAGGATGTAGAGGCTTATCTCACTAGGTGTAAGATACAGGGTGTTTCAAAAATGACCGGTATATTTGAAACGGCAATAAAAACTAAACGAGCAGCGATAGAAATACACCGTTTCTTGTAATATGCTTGGGACAACAGTACATTTTTAGGCGGACAAACTTTCGAAATTACAGTAGTTACAATTTTCAACAACAGATGGCGCTGCAAGTGATGTGAAAGATATAGAAGACAACGCAGTCTGTGGGTGGGCCATTCTGTACATCGTCTTTCTGCTGTAAGCGTGTGCTGTTCACAACGTGCAAGTGTGCTGTAGACAACATGGTTTATTCCTTAGAACAGAGGATTTTTCTGGTGTTGGAATTCCACCGCCTAGAACACAGTGTTGTTGCAACAAGACGAAGTTTTCAACGGAGGTTTAATGTAACCAAAGGACCGAAAAGCGATACAATAAAGGATCTGTTTGAAAAATTTCAACGGACTGGGAACGTGACGGATGAACGTGCTGGAAAGGTAGGGCGACCGCGTACGGCAACCACAGAGGGCAACACGCAGCTAGTGCAGCAGGTGATCCAACAGTGGCCTCGGGTTTCCGTTCGCCGTGTTGCAGCTGCGGTCCAAATGGCGCCAGCGTCCACGTATCGTCTCATGCGCCAGAGTTTACACCTCTATCCATACAAAATTCAAACGTGGCAACCCCTCAGCGCCGCTACCATGGCTGCACGAGAGACATTCGCTAACGACATAGTGCACAGGATTGATGACGGCGATATGCATGTGGGCAGCATTTGGTTTACTGACGAAGCTTATTTTTACCTGGACGGCTTCGTCAATAAACAGAACTGGCGCATATGAGGAACCGAAAAGCCCCAAGTTGCAGTCCCATCGTCCCTGCATCCTCAAAAAGTACTGGTCTGGGCCGCCATTTCTTCCAAAGGAATCATTGGCCCATTTTTCAGATCCGAAACGATTACAACGATTACTGCATCACGCTATCTGGACATTCTTCGTGAATTTGTGGCGGTACAAACTGCCTTAGACGACACTGCGAACACCTCGTGGTTTATGCAAGATGGTGCCCGGCCACATCGCACGGCCGACGTCTTTAATATCCTGAATGAATATTTCGATGATCGTGTGATTGCTTTGGGCTATCCGAAACATACAGGAGGCGGCGTGGATTGGCCTCCCTATTCGCCAGACATGAACCCCTGTGACTTCTTTCTGTGGGGACACTTGAAAGACCAGGTGTACCGCCAGAATCCAGAAACAATTGAACAGCTGAAGCAGTACATCTCATCTGCATGTGAAGCCATTCCGCCAGACACGTTGTCAAAGGTTTCGGGTAATTTCATTCAGATACTACGCCATATTATTGCTACGCATGGTGGATATGTGGAAAATATCGTACTATAGAGTTTCCCAGACCGCAGCGCCATCTGTTGTTGAAAATTGTAACACCTGTAATTTCGAAAGTTTGTCTGCCTGAAAATGTACTGTTGTCCCAAGCATATTGCAACGAACGGTGTATTTCTATCGCTGCTCGTTTAGTTTTTATTGCCGTTTCAAATATACCGGTCATTTTTGAAACACCCTGTAGATGCTGCCTACATAAAAATTAAAGAGAACTTTGGAGAAAAGAGAACCACTTGTATGAACATCAAGAGCTCAGATGGAAACCCAGTTCTAAGCAAAGAAGGGAAAGCAGAAAGGTGGAAGGAGTGTATAGAGGGTCTATACAAGGGCGATGTACTTGAGGGCAATATTGTGGAAATGGAAGAGGATGTAGAGGAAGATGAAATGGGAGATATGATACTGCGTGAAGAGTTTGACATAACTACGTCGCAACAAGGGCCATGAAGTAGACAACATTCCATTAGAACTACTGACAGCCTTCGGAGAGCCAGTCCTGACAAAACTCTTCCATCTCGTGAGCAAAATGTATGAGACAGGCGAAATACCCTCAGACTTCAAGAAGAATGTAATAATTCCAATCCCAAAGAAAGTAGGTGCTGATAGACGTGAAAATTACCGAACTATCAGTTTAATAAGTCACGGCTGCAAAATACTAACGCGAATCCTTTACAGACGAGTGGAAGAACTGGTAGAAGCCGACCTCGGGGAAGATCAGTTTGGATTACGTAGAAATGTTGGAACATGTGAGGCAATACTGACGCTACGGCTTATTTTAGAAGCTAGATTAAGAAAAGGCAAACCTACATTTCTAGCATTTGTAGACTTAGAGAAAGCTTTTGACAATTTTGACTGGAACACTCTCTTTCAAATTCTGAAGCTGGCAGGGGTAAAATACTGGGAGCGAAAGGCTATTTACAGTTTGTACATAAACCAGATGGCAGTTGTAAGAGTCGAGGGACATGAAAGAGAAGCAGTGGTTGGGAAGGGAGTGAGACAGTGTTGTAGCCTCTCCCCGATGTAATTCAATCTGTATATTGAGCAAACAGTAAAGGTAACAAAAGAAAAATTCGGAGTAGGTATTAAAATCCATATGGAAGAAATAAAAATTTTAAGGTTCGCCGATGACATTGTAATTCTGTCAGAGACAGCAAAGGACTAGGAAGAGCAATTGAACGGAATGGACAGTGTCTTGAAAGGAGGATATAAGATGAACATCAACAAAAGCAAAACGAGGATAATGGAATGTAGTCGAGTTAACTCGGGTGATGCTGAGGGAATCAGGAAATGAGACACTTAAAGTAGTAAAAGAGTTTTGCTATTTGGGGAGCAAACTAACTGATGATGGTCGAAGTAGAGAGGATATAAAATGTAGACTGGCAATGGCAAGGAAAGCGTTTCTTAAGAATGGATATTTGTTAACATCGAGTATAGATTTAAGTGTCAGGATGTCTTTTCTGAGAGTATTTGTATGGAGTGTAGCCAAGTATGGAAGTGAAACGTGGACGATAAATAATTTAGACAACATTTTGCATGGCGAGCGCACTGTTCCTGACGGAGTAAACAAAATAGCGCAGGGAAGGAAGAATTCAAGTGTCTCAATTCGTATGGAAGCGTGACAGAGCGTGCACTTTACACGGAATTGCATCTTCACCTCTCCTCAACTCTGGTACAAAATTTTCCTCGTATGTCGGCTCCAATTTTGCCTGTCTCAACCTTGCCATTGAGGGGAAATTTATAAACAGAACACTAATTATCGACGTCGAGCATCATCCCATGTGGTGACACAACTAGTGTTTCCACTACAAGTGTAAGGTCTAATGGTTATTTTTTCCCTTTTTTTCAAAAATGGTCTAGTAACAACGCGTGCTTCATGATCCAGAGAGCGCAGAATCAAATAGCGTTCAGACCACAACTTTTTCACTATGATTTTTAACGGAGCATTCACTCTCGCAGATGTTGGAGTGGCCATGAAAGACATGTGCTTTGGATTCCACGTTAAACTGCAGGTCTCCAATTTCCTATTACGTAACTGGGGAAGGTTGGGGGCACGTAAGTAGCTGCAGTGGTGCCCAGTTGAAAGACCTGAAAGAGGCCTGTTGGGTACACCAGACAGAATTCTCTTTTGCTCGTACTTGTTAACTTGTTTTCTCCAGTGAAAACCAGGCTTAAACTACACAAACATTTTTTTAGTGACTTCACATCGACAGTTCAATTCTTGCACATGTTATTCTGATACAAGTGGCTAACACAGAAAATAAAATCATGGCACTGTTTGATGTCACAGACGACTTCCATCAATGAGAACTTGTAATTTGTTGAAATGAAATGTGTATTACAGTACTACATTCCTTTGAGCCGTTCCTTATAATAATTTTTGAATGTTGTAAATTTGATTATCAGTGAAAGACCTCTTTGTTTATTCCCTGTAGTCGTGACAAAATTGCGAAGTGGTTATTGAATGACAAAAACAAACATTTTTCTTGCACCAGGCACACCGGAGAAATGAAAAATTGGTGCAGTCAGGCACTTCGCAGTAACCGCTAGTTTTATTTAGGCAGACCTGCAATGGAGTCAGAAATGGTGCCAGCCGTTGTTCTGCATATTGCGCTGCATACCAGGCGTACTTCATCAGATTCGTAAAGCGTGCGGAAGAAAACTGGCAATGCACAAATGACTGGAGTTTAAGAATAATGTTCCGCTGATAAACCTGAAAAATGCTTTCCACTGTCGAAAAACTTTTATATCGACAGGTCGAATCGGACTAGTAGTTCCAGGCGGAATCCACATTACATTTACCGATTTTTCATCATCTCCCACAAAACCAGGGGCGTAATAGTAATGGAAAATATCATAAAACCTGTCAACAATGTCGACAGCAAACTAAATGTCCAGACCATGAATCCAACAACAGCAATGGACTAGTTTCTGCAGCTGGTAGGAATACGTTTCCAACGAAATGTTGAAAATTATTCTTTCCCGTTTTACCAGATTTTGATACTTCGATTACATGATTTTTGCAATTAAACAGTCCATTTTTTTTATTTTTGGTCCTCATTTGCCTTGCGGTTCTTGAAGACAGATATACAGGTGCGGAAAAAGTAAACGACTCAGACTTATTACTGGCATTATCGTATATGAATGTGTCATTGCATTCATTGACTGGCCAACTTACTACGTATACTTTTCACCCCGAAATGATTAAGCGCGGTGTACACGCAGTTCTTTCAGGAAACCTGACTGATCAGCGTCATAAACAGCAGTTATGGAATGACAGCAAGTTTCGTCTTTACGACAGATACGAATTTCTCTATAGCATTGTTTATAACTGGCAGCAGCTCTACTCGTTTTCGTGACGTAAACCTTGTAATTTTGCGACTTCCTGCTCTGTATGATTTCTTGAACCTTTGTAGCAGGGTCGACGAAGTCTGGAAATTAGCAGTGTTAATATCAGATGCAACTCGGACGGCCCAGTATCGTAGGTCTCCATCGGTAATAGTGCATGTACTCTCACGAACAGTTCTAAATCTTTCGAATATTTTCTCATTCAGATGGTTTCGGCTTTGGCGCATATTTCTTACTTCATGTAATTCATTCTTTCATTTGTACAGTTCACGCTCCGATTTCATGAAAAGAAAACACCTTTCCTCACTGCGTAACTTCAAGCGACTTTTCTCTCCTTCGTTTAACCAATATTTCACGGTCTTTTCTTTGTCGCTGAAAACAGTTGCAGTACGTGTTTTTTTTTCAGGCTTCGAAGGTAATGTCCTTCAGAAGTGTTAATGACACAACTGACGTCGTCCGAACCACAATTGATGGAATTGTCACAGTTATTTCCGATTTCTTCTAACCTAACCACAAATTCAAACGAAATGTCGATATCATTCGAATGAATGTCAAGGAAATCAAGTAACATATGACACATATGTACGTCCTCGAGAGAAGTAGGTGATTTCGGCTGGAAACCACGCTCTTCGTATTTCATCATTGTTAAACTGAGACCGTTAATTGGATTCCACATTACTATGAAACTGGAAGAAAGAAAAAGTGCTATCAACAGGTATGCCTTAGAAAGCACGATAAATGGTAATTCAACTTTATTTGTATTGTCACTACTTACGAATAATGCAAAAAGCAACAGATAATTTCTAATAGGGGCCAATTCGAGAGAATAGTAACTGTGTACTGTAGTGTCAGAGAAACTGTCAACGAACGGTAATCTGAAATGTCTTTACAAATTACGATCGGGTTGTATCGTGTTTCACGTTTACAAATTTACCGCCGACCTCGGCTGTGTGTGTGTGTGTGTGTGTGTGTGTGTGTGCGTGTGTGTGTGTGTGTGTGTGTGCCTGCGTGCGTGCGAGCGTGCCTAGTTGTGCATGCGCAATTGCTACAGCGCCAGTAGGGGTGTACATTTCTACTGCCGTCTTCTTCCCGTGTAAAAAATTTCAGGGTAGATTTCGACATGTCTTATTGGACCATTCCCTTGTAAGATCTGTAAATTTCTCTTTCTTCCTTGCTGTTCCCATTGTATATTAAAACCCTGGCTGACGATAGTGAATTAGGATTTTTCTCTGTTGAAGGAAATATATAAAGTGAAATGCCCTAAAAAAATACTGCTCAAATACTCAGTAAGATACTAGAAAGTTTCCAAAGTTGTGCAAAGACTGGGAACTAGCTTTAAAAGCTATGAAATGCAAAGCTATGAACTGCACAAAACGAAGAAATGGAATAACCTATGAATTCAATATCGACGATGCACAACTAGAATCAGTCAATTCGTACAAATGTTTGGATGCATAAATCTGTAGTGATATAAAATGTAACTGGCACAGAGGCTCAGTCATAGATAAAGCAGATGGGTCATTTCGTTTCATTGCCAGGATATTAGAAAAATGTACTATGTCTACAAACGAGATGGCTTACAAAACAGTGGTGTTACCTATTCTAGAACTTTTCTCAAGTTTGTAGGACCTCACAGAAATAGAACTAACAGAGGATGTTGAACGTATAGAAAAACAGGCGGCATTGAAGGTCACAGGTTTATTTGACCCGTGGGAGAGCGCCATGGAGGTGCTGAAAATCTTGAACTGGTAGACGCTTCAAGAAAGAGGCAAACTGTCCTTTTAAAGTCTTGTTTACAAGTTTTGGTGTACTGGCTTCAAGTGATGAACCCAGAGATTTATTACATCCACCAGCGTACTGCTCCCATAAGGATTGAGAGGAAGAGATTAGATTAATAATTCCAGACACACAGGCATTTTAGCGATCATTTTTTCCGTGCTCCATAGGAGGCGTAGAAACACTATTAAATTGCTGCAACGGGAAGTAACCAGTCCCTTAACTTCACAGTGATTTGCAGAGAAGACGTACAGAAGTAGAATCTGACGAGTGGACTGTGGTGTTTCAGACTGCCGTTCGACTTCAACGTTCCCCTCCAGGTGGTCGGCTGGGGTTATGGGAATCAAACCGGCCTGGACCGCTACCTTCGCCAGACGGTCATGTACGTCGGCAGCAGCATGATTTGTCCCACGACTGCTCTCCAGCATCTGCGGCAGCTCATGTGCAGCATGGATATCTTGCATAAGGTATTCGCACTCTAGATACCTAGGCAGCGCCTCATTAGAGAAACTTTTCCCAACTCTGATCTCTTTGCCTGTCATTCAAAAAGCGATAATGCACACATATGTCGAAACACTGAAAAGGAACAGAGCCTATGCAAAACTCTAATTCATACAATGTAGTCTCTAGCGGCCAGTATTTACTTCAGTTAAGACTTCCTGGATGAGACAGCCTGGTAAGACTATTCCCTGACGTTTCGTCCCCGACTGCGGGAGATATCTTCAGAGATATAACGGCAAAGTCATCAAGGGCTCGAGACGATCCCAAATTTATAGAGTTTATCGGTCTCACGAAAAGATATATCGCGTATAGGAAAGCATTTTTACAAAGAAACTGATGGGATGGGCGCGGGCAGCCTTCTTAGCCCAGCTGTTGCCAACATATTTACAGAGATTTATGAACAATGGGCATATGAGACAGTCAATGAAAGGCCAGTTAATTAGTGCACCTATGTGGATGATACGTATGACAAAAGTCACAGAAAAATGTGTATTTGATTTCTTTTTGTTAGGTATTAACTTAATCTTAACAATGTATGGACAAGATATTTAATATAAGTTTTTTTCTGTCTCATACTCTTCTCTCAGATAGTGACTTCGTATAAAATTATAAAATTTGCAAAACGCGTATAATTGGAATTAGACGAAATTTCGTTTTCCAATATTAATAAATACAATATTGAAGGGTGAATATATAAATACCTTTTATTTTACATTGTAATTATGTGTCCATTGGCTTATACAGTGAGGAGCCAAAGATACTGGTACACCTCTCTAATATCATGTAGCCCCCCCCCCCCCCCTTCCCGCGAACACACAGAAGTGCCACAACACGACGTGATATGCACTTGACTAATGTGTGAAGTAGTGCTGGAGGTAACTAACACCATGAATCCTGCAGGGCTCTCCATAAATCCGTAAGAGTAGGGGGTGGAGATTTCTTCTGAACAGCACATTGCAAGGCATCCCAGATATGCTCAATAATGTTCATGTCTGAGGAGTTTAGTGGCCAGCAGAAGTGTTTAAAATTAGAACAGTGTTCCTGGACCCACTCTGAGCAATACTGGACGTCTGAGGTATCGCATTGTCCTGCTGGAATTGCACAACCCCGTCGGAATGTACAGTGGACGTAAATGGATGCAGGTGATCAGATAGGAGGTTTACGTACGTGTCACCTGTTAGAGTCGTATCTACACGTATCAGGTGTCCCAACTGCACACGCCCCACACCATTTCGGAGCCTCCACCAGCTTCAACAGTCCCCTGCTGCCATGCAGGGTGCATTGGTTCACGAGGTTGTCTCCATACCTGTACACGTCCATCCGCTCGATAGAATTTGAAACGGGACTCGTCCTACCAGGCAACATGTTTCCTGTCATCAACAGTCCAACGTCGGTCCTGACGGGCCCAGGCGAGGCGTAAAGCTTTGTGTTGTGCAGTCATCAAGGCTACACGGATGGGCCTTTGGCTCCGAAAGCCCATATCTATGATGATGTATTCTTATCGAGTTATCAGCCGAGTGATGGCGTCGTCTTGTCACAACGTTTCGATGAATTTCATACCCATCATCTTCTGGCGCCACCACTTGGCTGATAGCCCGAGAAGAATTCGCCGAAAAAGACTGCAATCGCGTACATACCTATGTTTCGTTGAATAGTTCGCACGCTGACACTTGTTAATGGCCCAGCATTGAAATCTGCAACAATTTTCGGAAGGGTTTCACTTCTGTCACATTAAACAATTCTGTTCAGTCGCCATTGCTCCCGTTCGTGCAGGATCTCTTTCCGGCCGCAGCTACGTCGGAGATTTGATCCTTTAAGGGATTACTGATATTCACGGTACACTCGTGAAATGGTCTTACGGGAAAATCCTCACTTCATCGCTACCTCGGAGATGCTGTGTCCCATCGTTCGTGCGCCGGCTATAACAGCACGTTCAGACTCACTTAAATGTTGGTAATCTGTCATTGTAGCAGCAGTAACCGATCTAACAACTGCGCCAGACACTTGTAGTCTTATACAAGCGTTGCCGACCGCAGCGCCGTATTCTGCATGTTTTCATATCTCTGTATTTGAATACGCATGCCTATACCAGTTTCTTTGGCACTTCAGTGTACTTCTTTCTCCTTGAAGTATCTAATATAGCATTTTTTCTTCTGAAACGTCAGTTGTAGGTCTCAGTGAAACGACCAACGGTAGTCTTGCGTACTTTTAATCCAGTGGCACTGATACCGTCTTTTTATCAAGGTGATTTCCTTAGAGAAGCACTCACCCTGTTACTGTCTGACATCACCCAAATATCAGAGAAAAAAATCAAGGTACTTGGTGGAGAAGTTAATCGTGAGACTCATCAAGCAGCCTAAATGATTGAATTATTCAAGCACATTGACTACACAGAAAATATTACGTTGGTTCTTGTTTCGCCTAATAACCTAGTAACATATTCTTTGAATCATGAGCAAGCCTCCCTGTAATCCACAGCAATTTTCAATTCAGAATTGAAATCTAACATACTTTTTCGAATGCTAGTTTCTACAAATACATCGTAATTCAAACTTGCTTCTGATACATAATGAATTTTTTCACAGAGATGCTTGGAATGTTGTCCACCTTTCGAAAAGCCTTTCACGATATTTTTTCATTAAGCGCATTACGTGTGATTGTTCTTTATTGATGCGCAGAGTTCTGGAGCAAAATGCTTTCTCTCCACCCTTCAGAGATTTCCTTGCTGATGAGTATGTTTTAGACCAATGTTAATTTATCACACCACAATCTTATTCACGCAAGAAACGTATTACCTCAAAAACACCGGCAGAAAATGAAAATTTTTACACGAGATTACCTTGACTGAAAGCTGCTATAAGGATGCTCCAGTGTTCTACGCCTGTGAGATATGCTGACAAAATCTTTTCTGTTCCTCAGTCACACATACCTGTTAGATGTCATTACTCACCCTCGACAGTAACGCAACAAGAAAACTGCTTAACACTATTTAATAAGACAGTCATTTATTAAATGACATACAACCATTGCTCTCTTTCTCTCTCTCTCTCCTTCTCTCTCTCTTCCTTCACATATGAACCACTGTTTCTTTCTTTTCCTCCATATTTCTCGATGGTTCTCGCTTCACTTTTCTGTGCATGTGGCTCCAGGCTTCTTAATCAGTTTTCCATGAATACTTTGGAATCTTGCAATTTATTTTTGATTGGCGACCGTTCCCCAGTTTCTTTTGGAGTTGTCTATGGCCCTTCCAATTGCTTTGCACTCTGTGTTATTCATTTTCACTTTCGAAAACAGGTGAAGAGTCGTTTTGTTAGTCTATTGAGGCTCACCCTTTGAATGTGACCAAGGAAAACTATGCACCTTTTCCGTATCATATCTGTAATTTTTTTGAATATGAGTATGAAGTTGTAATGTATTTGCTCTATACCTTGTCCCAAAATTTTCCTTAGTATTTTTGTTTCTGTGATTTCCAGGGCATCCATCATCCCCTTCTTATCTAGAGTGAAACGTTCTACTGCGTAAAATATTTCTGGGAGGATTACTGTAGAGCAGTCTATATTTAGCATTAAGGGACATTCAGTACTTATTACATACAGCCTAAGTGAACTAGAACGCTGTTTTCATTACATTAACTCTTACTTTAATGGCTTCTTTCCCTGGAATTTCTTGTTCAATTATTTTCGAATTTCTTAGTTCTCTCAATTTTTTCACGTTTATCTGTCATTAGCTTGGGGGCTACCTTTACGTTTGACACACATTTATTTTCTCAAAGGAAATTTGAAAGCCTGTTTTTTCAGCTTGTTGTTTCAGTAGTTCTGTGTGCCCACAGGCTATTTACATTGAGTCTGGGAAAAATAGCTTGATCCTTTACAGACATGTGGTCAATTTTGTAGCCTAATCGAAGTCCCTCATTAATTTGACTCTCTCTTAACGACATTCGACGTGGACTTATGGCCGTTTATAGAACACGGTTAAAATGCAGCAGAGAGAGACCATCTCCTCGTCTGACTCTAATTTCACTTTAGAGTAGGTGTTCGTTAGAGTTTGTTTATTAGAGCTGCAGCGTTACTATTTAACTCCTGCTCGTTCAGAATTTCAAACAGTGAGTACCTACCGACTGCGTCATAGCCTTTTCTGAAGTCAACAAAAGTGACTACGAAATATTTAGATCTTTTCTTGAGATACATTACTAATGACTTTAAGTTGAGAACTGGTTCTGAATATGATCTATTTTTTTCTAATATCAAATTGATATTCTCCAGTGTAAGGGTGGAGCAGTTGTTCTGCCCTAACTATTAATGCTTTTGATAAGATTCTGTAGGTTTCCCATCTATCACCTGCTTGTGGAGTCGGTAGATGAAGCCTATTTTCAAGTCTTGCGGAGTCTCTCCCGTTAACCAAAAATTTCGGACGATTTAGGTTAGCTTGTTCAGGGACCAGTTATTTAGATATTTCCAGAGTTCTGTAATTGTGGAATCCTCCAAAGGCGCTTTATTGCTTTTGATGAATTGGACGATTTCTTTGGTTTCCTATTTAGTTTCCGTATACGAAGTCGGGTACCGAGTGTGTTCTCGTGTAAAGCTAAATCTTCATTTAGAACATTCACAATTTCGTAAACTTTAATACGTGCCTTCGGGATGCTGGAAGCGCTTGATCAAGTTGATGTAGCCATATTTTTGGGAGATGCTCATTCGTCGCATCTGCACACAGAGGATAATTTTGCACTATTGCGAAATGTCATCTACATTCTTTGTCGTCAATCGCTATGTTGTTATTTTTGTTTGTCAGGGCTACAGTTTTGAAGATCAGCGAAAATTACGCAGTATTTCTTTCAATTCCTGCAACTCCTCGGACTCTGTTTGCCTTCATTGACTACCCTGCTTTGTATCTGGCATCATATCACTTCAAGTTTGTCTATTACAGCTCAGACAATGCTTTCCGATTTCTCCTACTGATTTCGATATATGCTTGCTTGAAGCATAAAAACAAATGCGTATCTTCTGTGTCACTCTCTGGTACGGGTTGTATTCTGTCAGATTCCCCTTTGCTCAGTACCAGGTTCCTCTCAGTTGCCATAGCAAATGTGTCAACTTTTCCCACGACGCCGCCGACCTCAGTCACAGGTGTCTGCAGTGCAACTTTTTGTCGTGCCACCTATTGACTCTTGCAGTCACGTTTCTAGTCTTGTTCCGCACGCATCTTCTTAATTTGCTCACTATGTGGTGTCATCCGGACATGAACCATCAATTCATGCTTAATGGCCATTACATGGTTCCTGAAACGCTCAGCTATGTCCCAAACACCGTGCTGTTACCACTTTCTTCTGAATCGACTGAATAGTCACTTAATTCTTAGCAACAACATATTCCGTTTTGCCTTCGAGTTCATCAAAATCTCCTATTTTGATCGACAGTTTTTCTATCCTGCTCGTCGTTTATTAATGATCACTGTCTACTCATCTCATTTCTTACAATGTTTGCCTATTTTGTTGTTTAGACTCTGCAAGAATAGCATGACTCAACCAGTCAGCGAGTATGTTGAAATAGTCAACTCAGGCCGGTGAGGCGATTCTAGCAGGCTGTACCCTTGTCTCAATACACGTGCTCACATCTAACGGCCTCGTGGCGGACTGTTATTAATGTCAGAGATTAATTCATATGACTTCAGGTAATAAAACGGTCTACTCGCAAATACTTTCATTAATTTTCCTCCAAAGAAATGTACACACGCCCACAGTAGTAGTCAAATTAAGACAATTTTGTTGGTCAATACCAGTAATAACACAAACAGAATCTTTCCATCCTGAAAGAAATAAACTACTGATAATTACACACTATTATAGTTACCCGTTTTACACAAGGAAAAATCTTAGGCAGGAAGCCACGCGAAAGGGGGTAAACACAATTTCACTTCTCTTTGGTAATTATATTTCTTATGGGAGATTACACTTTAAGATGTGCTTCTGAACACATGACATTCTCTGATTAAAAGCCCGTCTTATTACAAGAATAATCTGGCCTGATAATCGAATTACTGTATTTCATAGTACAGTATCAAACGGCACCACATCTCTTAGCACAATATTCAATGAACAACGATTAATAGCACAATGAATAATGCATGTGCAGGCGAGCAATCATCGAAGTTAACGTCTCGAAGGAATTCCAGCTTTTCCTATACAGATGATTCCTATTTCTATTCAGTACTTTGGCAATCATCGGTTCCCCATTCTAAGCGTATTGCTCTCTTGCGAGGAACCTGACTTTGATGTGAGAAACCATGGCTTAGGTGATCATTTACTTGGCCAACAGGGTGTCTATTTCATTTGTAGTCGACGTTTATTTTCTTAAATTCCGTGATTTGGCGGGAAAAATTTGGGGCACCTTTAACACATTCATTATACAAACTGGTATATAAATTATCGGATTAGAATAAATGGCTCATGTTTGGTTAACCTTCTTACACAGGATATGACTGGGAATGGACAACAAAACTGACCAGTGGCTGATTCATGTTATTAGCCCACCCCATGTTCATCCACTTAATAAAATTGTGGGCAAACATATAGGCTACAAGCTAGGGTGGGATAGCTGAACAAAGAGCGAGCGCACTGTCTAGCTTGTGAAATTCATATCAAACACACATCCACATCCACAGGATCGCAAAAACTGAGGAAAATGGTTACTGAAGTATGATGAACATAGCATCGAGTTATTTGTTATACACAGACTGAAATGTTCTACACAATGGAGAGCACCACTGCTTGATAGCTTTGAAACCATGTGCACCTGGGCTAATGGGGGACGAAAACGGACACGATAATAACAAATAAACAAACATAAGGATGTATTCAAATCGTCTCAAAAACTTCTCTTTTATCTTTACTGGTGGATTAGTTTAATATATAATCAGTGTGGCTGTGAGTGAAGCCCATTATAAATACACACATCCATGAACGACAAGCTCAAATAATTCTCAGAACAATATAGGCACTGGTTAATATTTCACTCGACGTTTAGTGACTCGTTGTATCCAGAATTTAATACATACAACATTGGAGAATGCTATACTTTGACAGCTGTGAAAAATGAGCACGTGGGATGATGGTTCTGCTGTCCTCAGAGAAACCAACACTAGAATTGACTGAAACTCATTTAAAAAACTTAAACTTATTTGTTACGCTGTAGAACTACCTTAAAAGCACTCCGTCTTCAGGCCACGAGTGGCCTACCGCAACCATCCGACCGCCGTGTCATCCTCGAAGGCGGATGTGGATAGGAGGGGCGTGGGGTCAGCACACCGCTCTCCCGGTCGCCATGATGGTATTCTTGACCGAAGCCGCTACTATTCGGTCGAGTAGCTCCTCAATTGGCATCACGAGGCTGAGTGCACCCCGAAAAATGCCAACAGCGCATGGCGGCCTGGATGGTCACCCATCCAAGTGCCGACCACGCCCGACAGCGCTTAACTTCGGTGATCTCACGGGAACCGGTGTATCCACTGCAGCAAGGCCGTTGCCCGTAGAACTACCATAATTCAACAACTGTAGAAAAACGAAAACATGAATTGGCGGTGAACAAAGATGGGCATACTAGTCGCGATGAAGGAAATGCTACAACTGAATCAAGTATACCCGAATTCCTATGTGAACTATCTGTTACAGGATATTAACTAGGTTCTAATACCTAAGGCATGTGATTCGTAACCACATACCGGTGGTTCAACATTGCACAAACCAGTCGCGATCAGACTGCACTCTTCCAACAGAATTTACAAATATAACCATAATCTGATGGCCTCATGGCACTTTGCTAACATAGATAACCCTGAAAGTAAAGGGATCTGTTGATATTATTAGTAAAATACTCATTCCAATACCTGAATCCACAAAACGAGTCAGATGCTCTGTGCTCTAACAGATCAGTTACTGACTTAGAACTTCAGAGACCGAATGCCAATTATCAGGGTCTCTGAGAAATGGCTCCGTATTCAAAACAATGGCCCGGGGGGGGGGGGGGGGGGGCAGGAAAACCTGTTGGTTGGCGGTGACCAAGCATAGAAATATGACAAGATAAAGTTCGATCCATGGTATATCTTTGAAGCATCCTCATTGTCTTTCTCCTTTCCTAAACTTTCGCATGAAGTTAGGTTAGCAATTCCGTGCTAGTCGGGCTCTGTGGTTGCCTGGCACAAGCGTCGAAACTTACAGTACACTCGTTTTGATGCAGTGAAGTGAATTAATGAACAAGTTGGTCCATTTCTTCTCCACAGGCCAATGGTTCACAGAACAGCTAACAAGAGAGTCAATGTTGTAGGTACGCAAATCTCATCAGAATGATAATAAAGAAGTTGTATTATGGTCTAGTTTCGAAATAATTGGGATGGGGAGTATAGCGCCCATATGATTGTTATACTGACAATTAGTTCACTGTAGTGCAATGACTGTAGAACGAGTGGTGAAGAGACTGACTCAGGGCGATAGTGTGGTAGTAAGAGTAGGTGCAAGTCGTCCCAGAGACCTAGACTACGAGTTATTTCGTAGGATTGTTTGACTGACTCTTATGAGTAGACAGATTACGAGAGCTGGAATGCGGGCATAAGTTACAGGTGGAGTGTCATCACCAACAAATTAATGGAACTACATTGAGCTCGGGAGAGAGGATATCACAGGCAACGGTGATTTGAGTGGTTTAGGTAGAGAGTCAAACGGGACACTGAATGACGTGTGTGTAGTTTAGTGATGAGTCTCACTGATGTCTAAAGCGGTCTGATCGACGCTAACAAGTATGTACTACGGCGCTGTGGAAGCTCACGGGCAGTAATGATTCCACACCATCACCTGCCCAGGTCCTGACATTACGGTGCGAGCACAAAAACGGGATTAGCTTGATAATAGTTGAAGGGAGGCAGAATTTTGCAATTTGTGGCAAGAACTTCTAACCGTGTTGTCACATCCTTCATCACCAGGACGGGATATTGCATATTCCAGCAGGAAAATGCAAGACTCCCAACTGCATTTCAGACCACAAACGTCTTGAGGAGTGTATGGATCCTGGACTGCCTTGTCCTTTCCTCATAATGTATGTTTGGTATATAATGGGAAAGATGGATAACTTCATACCAACCTCCAGCCATCAGCGTTCGTGATCTGACAAAGCATGTGTTTCAGGCATGGCAAAAATTCGTCAATATGTTTAGAGTCTGCTTGCTTCCGTGCCATAATGAATACACGAGTATATCTGTGCTCCTCGGGGCAAACCTCATACTGAAGTATGTAAGTTTAATGTAAGTTTCCGAATGTAAGTTTAAGCATTAGAGACCATTTATGAGATGAATACCTCCAAAAAGTTTGATAAATATGAGACTGGTGCTTCACGGTGTAACACTCTCCGTTTCCGTCATTGTGGACAGGAAATATAAGTCACTAAACTCGAAAAACATGCAGTTGTAACTGTAGGAAATGTTGCGTGCATCATTTTTTGTTTTGATTCTTGTTATTGTGTTAGCATTCAGCACAGAAGAAACTCCACAAGTATTAACCGCTTCCATTACAAAAGAGCGTTCGTATTTGTCCCATGTATTGCATTATACTATACATCGCAATACATACTAAATTCATTCACGGTAATAACAAATAAACTTAGTGTTATGACGACGACGAACGAATCGTCGCCAATGTGAACGACTTCTCTGCATATATATAAGGTTTGTCAGTGAAGTCGATAAGGAGCTGGCTGCATGGTCTGGGTCTGCAGCCACTAAAATAATTAGAAGTCGTTGGTAAAAAATAATTTATTGCACTTAACTGGTGGTACAGGAGTCTTCATAGTTAGGAGGAATATAATTATAAACAGAGAGCTGTAGAGGCATCATATAGGCCATACTTTAACTAAGCAGCCTCGTTAGAGGCTGCTTCCTATCAGCTGGAGGCTATACTACTTTCCTACTTGACGTTCCGAACAAGAGCGGCCGAGTGCACGCTAGAGACTTGTTGCAAGCCGCGGAGCGGCGCTAGTCGCGACCCACTGGTCCAGCGATACTGGTACGGATCGCGGTCGATAACTGCAACCCCTAACAAGTGTGGTATCGAACGTTGA
Organism: Schistocerca serialis cubense; assembly: GCF_023864345.2. Classification (NCBI taxonomy): domain Eukaryota; kingdom Metazoa; phylum Arthropoda; class Insecta; order Orthoptera; family Acrididae; genus Schistocerca; species Schistocerca serialis. Next base: position 786,531,049 of record NC_064642.1, read on the forward strand.
TACCACACATTGGACAGGACGAATTATTTTGGTAGCCATGTGTTAATGAGGATGCTCGATGTACATTATAAACAGGCGTCGCATCCTCTCTCTTGCATTAAAGTAATCCTTTAGTTGTTATTCCATTTCAGCAAGAGAATGCTTGTACACTTTTTTCCTCAACAACTTCCTTGAAGAATTTGCCTGGCTATTAGCCTAACGAGTTTTCATTGTTTTCAGACTATATGCAAGGGCGATCATGGAGGCGCAGTCGTGTTTGAATTTCCGACGTTGGGTCACGTACAGCTGGGAGTCATCAAGTCTCAAGAGCCGACTCAAGGCGAAGCGCGTCGCGAACGGAAAGCTGGTTTTGATCCAGACAGGTCGGACGAGTCGTGCCACGTGCCGGCGCTTGCCAACTTGTTTATGTACACCGGCTACTACAGGTAATGGTGCCTTGAGCGAAGCTGCAGTAGGGGTCTTGGAGACTGCGGCCTCGTGTGGTTTCGGTATCCTCATACGTCTAGTTACGGAAGTACTGATACATATTTCTTATCTTAAGTTTTCGGTTGTTTCTGTTGTGTCTAGACAAGACAGCCTAGACACAATGAGAGGAAGCCGAAAGGCACGCGCTTAAACTCACGCAGGCTGGCGTGAGGTCTGAAACAGGATACGTAATGAATGCTATAAAGAAAAGTACGTAGCTTCTGGAATACTTAACTTCAATCCATAATTGTAGAACATCGCCCTTGATGATACATGCTTCATATAATAAGTATCAATTGAATACGGCGCCTTGCTAGGTCGTAGCAAAGGTAGCTGAAGGCTATGCTAACTGTCGTCTCGGCAAATGAGAGCGTATTTGTCAGTGAACCATTGCTATGAACGTCGGCTGTACAACTGGGGCGAGTGCTAGTACGTCTCTCTAGACCTGCCGTGTGGTGGCGCTGGGTCTGCGATCACTGACAGTGGCGACACGCGGGTCCGACGTATACTACCGGACCGCGGCCGATTTAAAAGCTAACACCTAGCAAGTGTGGTGTCTGGCGGTGACACCACAGTTTCAACCAACGGTGAGTGGCTTGCCATGCCTGGGAAATCTGTGTCTAACAATAATGGAATGCGAGTAGATAATGTTGTTCGTGGCTGGCAAAAAAGTAATAGCGTCTCGCAGTAGAACAAAGTTTTTCTGTTCACGGAAGTTGTAGCGTTCAGTGCCTTCAGACAAGAGATAGCATTCAGTGCCGAATGAAATCATGATGATTATTTCCATATCGATAATGAAGTTTGAGTACGTTCTAATATGCTACGGTAGTTACTGTGAATACTATCAGTCTGCATCAACTCTAAAAAAAAATGTTGTTCATTTCCAATATTAAATAACATAATTCACACCTATGAATGGTAAACACACTCACATTCGTTAGCAGTGAAGAGAAAATAATTAATGTAGCGCTGTTCAGCTTGTAATAGAAGCACATAGCGTCATATGAGATGGAAGCGATATGTCGACTACGATGTCTGCAAAAAGATCTTCGAAGACGCTGCCTGCCCGCCATCGGGAGGACTACGGTGAGCGTTTTTCAGATTCTATAGCGGAACAACGAACTTTAAGAAATAACAATGTTGAATAAGAAGTGATGATTGAATTTTCATTATCGAGAATCTGATTTTAATTATGGTAGTGTTGTCGACTTCAAATTAAAAATCAAGATAAACCATTAAAAGGTAACTTTTGAAGTGGACACTCTAGTTGTGTTTTCAAAGCACTACAGAATCCCTAAATTGGTTCTCTCCTACTATGTGATAGGGTCGACTCAGCAACAACAAATACCTCTGCAAGACAGAGTCCACTGCGATGTAATGAGAATTACTTGATATGACACGCTCAAACCACAATCCAGTCCGTAGCAGTAGTTGCTGTGTCGAGATGTTGGAGATCGCTGAAATACTCGTACAAGTCACACGCTCATGTTCCGATGTCCTCACACAGTGCACCAATCCCCTCATACAGCCCCAGCACCAGCACTCAGACGTCACAGTTGTGGACGCACATGTATGCCAGAGTGCACCACCCCCCAGCCATGGAGGACCCTGGGGATGATTGGAGTAATAGGAATTCGGATGTTATAAATACATCCGGCGCCAATATTTGCCATTCATCGATACTGAGTTGCTGAAATTTATGCAGAGAATACATGCAATGTACGTGATCACAGAGGCAGCCCAACGCATGCTGAGTATTAGTTCGCTATACAGCAATCGCGATGGCGCCGCCGCTGGGACTTGTCCCAGCAGCTGTGGGCAGGAACTGACTAATCGGCCAGCCGGAACTTTTCATTGTATCCGCCATTTGTGAGAGCCTTAAGCCGGAAATGCCCATTTGTTCTGGCAATGGCTATGTCTACCATGCGCCTTGCATGCCAAACAATATCATCCTAGGAAACCATTGGGTTATTTATCAGTGTAATTACAATTAAATATTACAATTTCAGACCCAATCAGATGACATTCTACAATGAGCGAAATATTGGAAAAACCGCTTCCTGACGGCTGTGGCTCTGGAAATATCAATATCTACATCCCTTTTATTATTGGACATAGTTGTAGTTTTACACATAAAGTCCTTCATCTCCGTTTTGGATGTCGGTGTGTTGAACTCGCAATCTTCCACGTCAAATCTGTACCTCCTTCACGATCTGACATAGTCATTTTTCTTTGCACATGTCACAACAATGACCGCAGTAGCTTTACAACCCTACACAATCCTTATAAGCCTGCTAGCTATAATAAATCTATCACACAATTCCTACTAAGTATAATACTTCATCTATAACAGAAAGCTGGTGGCACCAAACAATACTGAGCGAAAATCTGCAATGGATGGACATGCCTCTTTCGATTTTCATTCGAGTAGTACCAGTGTGTCTTAGGAAGACAGACGTAATCGTCTTATAAGCGACCCGCTATTAAAAACGCGATCACAATTATCATTTTACTGCCCCCATGCATAATAAGTGATCCTAGTTCTACAGACACTCAAAGTATCGCTAGCGATATCCTCGTTAACAACAATACACGCTCTATAAATCGAGGTATGGTATTACTTTCAGATGAAGTGGTCTTCCACACAAATACAGACGGCAGTATTAACAGACTGAAAGTGTGGCTGCACATCACCAGTGGTGTAAGCTCATAATAAAATCATCCTTATCTCCGAATTTAGAAAGTGATTCAGCTAGAGAAAGTGGTATTAAACTGATATTTGCAACTCCCTCTTGCTGTTGTTACACATCCCCCAGGCTAACAAACGGTATTTGTAACGCATTCTATTGAGTCGATATCATGTAGATAGTGTAACGTAGGTTCTGTCATATATCCACAGGATTATAGACAAGGAAGGATGATGCTTGACTGAGAATAATGACATACAGCAGATGGCGTACTACGTGAGGAATCACTTAAAAATACAATGATTGATTGGGGTCATAAGAAATGTATAAAATCCTATGACTAATACACTGACTTTTCACATCTATAGTGTTACGCATTCTGGTAGAAATGCTATCTGCAATGTGGAATCAAGTCTCTCCATTCAACCACATACGTGTTTTGGATCCTATGGAGATGTCTTAATTGTTACAGCCACTAGTGAATCACATTTGTGGTACTCTCATATTTAGAAACGAGTCACCTTTTTCGAACCTGTCTGCCAAGGATCCCATATAGCAAAACTCCAGCATGGTCAGTCCCCCTGCGCCTTGTTATTGTTCCTCAGTCTGTTCCTGCCCTCCCTGCAACTTTGTCAATGTAATCGGTCCAATTTAAGTCGAAACTGTGCAGGAGATGGGCAGCGCTGTATCTAAGACCTTCTGCATCCCGTGAAGAAACAGGATGTGTTCAGTTAATGCGACAGGACTATTCGGTGGAAAGGGGAACATGTTGTCATAGCTCTGCCAGCCATGCACAATGAGAAAGGCCTGCGCCAAACGAAGGTTTCTCCTGCAACATCAGGTAGCAGAAAAGACAGTACTAGGAGTTATGGTGGTGTTTCTTATCAGGAACATTAGGAAGATTCCATGTCATGTGGGAACTGGAAGAAAGATAGGGATTTTGCTACTGCTTTGCAGTGCATCTCCAAACTACATACAGGTACTGCAACCCAAAGGAGATCTACACCTCCCGGGGTGCATTCGTTTCTGTTACCCAAGCTTTCCCTTTATCCTTGTTATATTGTACCATCCAAAACAAAAAAAAACAACGAAATACAAAAACTTCGCTAAAATCATCTGGTAGAGAACTTGAGAAGATATTACTGCGCTCTCTCCTTCAATACATCGAAAACAAATAGTCTGCATGCTGATATCAAGCATATGTGGTGATCCTATTAAATATATTGATGTTGGTCCACTGGAGCAGGTGGCCAGTTATCGGAGTTGCTTGTACGGAACTGTGTAGAGTTTCATCACCTGTACTGTTGGAGAACCATATCCCACGGACTATCAATCGCAAGAGATGGTCCCTGTGTTGTTCCTTCATAAGCAGATCGATACATTGTTTTTTCTGCTGTAACACATCCAAGCAATGTACGATTACACCTTTATACACTGCCACACATTTTGTTTCTCCACCACTGCTTCGAGATCTTCATCAGGTGCTAAACTGACATAAGCATGTTTCGATCCACTACCTCTCGTAGAAAGCTGGACATTGTATGGAGTAAACTATGATGCTTCCACAACACACAGGGTAGTTGAAACAAAAATATGGAAGACATCGCAACATATAGAAACTGAGACAGTCTGTGGCAATTTCGAGCTTTTCCAAACAGCTGCCTGAAAGTGTTGACCTTTTCATTTAATCTCATCTTTCACATGATGGGGTAGCATATGTCTAGGTGTTCCGTTTCAAAGAGACAAAGGGCATTGATTCCTTATTAACCAGCCATGGATTTTGATGTGGATTGGCAGGAGACAATCCACGGGGTTTGGAGGAAGCCGAAAGGCACGCGTTTAAGCTCACGCAGGCTGGCGTGAGGTCTGGAACAGGTCAAGTAATGAATGCTAGCAAATAAAGTACGTAGCTTCTGGAATACTTAACTTTAATCCATAATTGGTGAACATCGGTCTGACGGTACATGCATCACAAGATAAATATCAAATGATAATGGCGCCTTACTAGGTCGTAGCAAATGCCGTAGCTGAAGGCTATGCTAACTATCGTCTCGGCAAATGAGAGAATAATTTGTCAGTGAACCATCGCTAGCAAAGTCGGCTGTACATCTGGGGCGAGTGCTAGGAAGGCTCTCTAGACCTGCCGTGTGGCGGCGCTCGGTCTGCAATCACTGATAGTGGCGACACGCGAGTCCGACGTATACTAACGGACCGCGGCCGATTTAAAGGCTACCACTTAGCAAGTGTGGTGTCTGACGGTGACACCACATTCCTCCCCCGAAAATCGGCGGACGGTTGTGGTATAAGGCTTCCGCCCGCCGTGGAGAGGACCCCATGTTGGCGTATGCGACGAGGTGGGGAGCCTAACAACAGGCGAGGCTGTGCCACCCGCACCCTGCCATTCGGTCCGAGGGGAGCTAGGAAACGCCTGAAAACCTAGTCCAGGGTGCACGCCAACATGCGGTGTATGCGCCCTTAGAGAGACAGGAGGGACCGAAGGGTCGACCTCCATCGAGCCGGGGCACCCAACGGGCGAAGACGACATATGGTCCGGAGGGGGCAAGAGTTCCATGGCGGAGACAACTGGTCACGGGAAACGATCGGCGGCGTGTGACCCAGGGAGGCGCCCGGCGGTTGCAGCGACGTGTCCACTGCGGGCGTCACCGGCGGGAGAACAGGCGGCGGCGGCGGCGGCGGCGGCGGCGGCGGGTCGCCATGGGGCAAAATGGAAGGCATCGTCGGTAACACCTGGGGCCGAGGAGAGCCAGTAGATGGGTCCCCAGGGCGCTGACCGGACTGCACCGTCGCTGAAAGCAGACGGCGAGCGGCAGAACCCGTGCGACGACAGAGGCGCAGCTGATTGAGATGCCGACGCACCTCACCAGAGGCCCCCAAAACCCGATACATAGCGCGGCCGAGGCAGCGAAGAATGCGCCCTTCGAGCCAACGCCGTGAACCTCGATAGTTACGATAGTAGACAACGTCGCCCGGAGCAAAAGCAGCTGTCTGCCGCTGCACAGGAACATGATGCGGCGGATGTAGCAAAGACATCAAGGTGCGATGAGGACGACCGTGGAGCAACTCAGCCGGCGAGCGACCATCTCGGGGCTGGGAGCGACACGAGGACAAAAAGAGCAATAACGCGTCCTCCCGAGAATGCGACTCTTTCAACTTCAACATCTGTGACTTGAAAGTCCGGACCAATCGTTCAGCGGCACCGTTGGACTGTGGCGAAAACGGCGCGGACGTCAGATGTTGAATACCATTGGCCTTGCAGAATGACTGAAATTCTGCAGACATGAATTGTGGGCCATTGTCGGAAACAATAGTGTGCGGAAGACCTTCAATGCAAAAGATAGCAGATAACGCTTGGATGGTGGCAGATGACGTCGTGGAAGACATCCGGACAACAAAAGGGAAATTACTGAATGAATCGAGCACAACCAACCATCGAGCATTCCAGAATGGACCAGCAAAATCGATGTGTAACCGTTGCCAAGGGGAAGTGGCTTTTGGCCATGCAAAGAATTTCCGCGGTGGTGCGGATTGTTGTTCGGAACACGCCATGCAAGAAGAGCACATATTCGTAATCGCAGCATCGATTCCGAACCAAGTACAGTGTTGACGAGCAAGTTGTTTCGCTCTCACTATACCCCAATGTCCTTGGTGGAGAAGCCGTAAGACAGAGGACTGTAACGTACGTGGGACCACGACCCTGGACTGATCATTATCAGAACGCAACAGCAAAACACCACGTCGTACAAAAAGTCTCTCCTTGTGAGCAAAAAATCGGCGAACCAACGGATTCTCGATCCGTGACTTTGACAAGGGCCACTGCGTAGCAACAAAACGCAGAACGGAAGCAAGGACAGGGTCTGCAGCTGTGGCTGTAGCTAAACGATGAAAATCAATCGGAAACGATTCGACCACGTCATCGGTTTCCGAATCAATGAACATGCAAGCAAGTTCGGAAGAATCGAATGCTCTATCCTCAGCAACAGGCAAACGGGACAACCCATCGGCGTTTCCGTGCTTAGCGGTGGACCGACACAAGATATCGTAGCGGTACTGCGAGAGAAAAATAGACCAGCGAATGAATTTCTGCGCTGTACGTGGAAGTACAGGCTTGGTCGGATGAAAAGGCGATGTCAAAGGTTTGTGGTCTGTGATGATGGTAAAGTGACGACCATACAAGAAATCATGAAACTTAGTAACACCAAATACGAGAGCCAATGCTTCTTTCTCGATCTGTGAATAATTTCTTTGTGCACACGAGAGCAATTTGGACGCAAAGGCAATAGGGCGATCGTAAGAACCATCTTTGTGCGCAAGCACAGCACCGATCCCGAAATCCGATGCATCCACCATCAACAAAAGGGGTTTCTGGGGATCGAATGGCGTAAGGCAAGTATTGGAAAGCAACGCCAATTTCAATTGGCGAAAGGTGCGTTCGCATTCCGTCGTCCAGACGAACGGAACACCTTTACGGCGTAAGCGATGAAGCGGAGCTGAAATGGAAGAGGCGTGGCGCACATAGCGATGATAATAATTGAACTTTCCCAGCATACTCTGTAGCTGCTTCAAATTCTGCTGCGAAGGCAAGTCTTGTATGGCACGGAGGTGCTCTGGACTGGAATGTATGCCTTGGGCATTGATTACATGGCCCAGGTAGGGTAAGTCCCGAGCAAAAAACACACATTTGTCCTTCCGCAAGCGAAGACCATTTTGTCGCAAGACCTGAAATAATGTTCTGAGATTGGCTAAATGTTCTTCTTCCGTCTTTCCGGAGATCACAATATCGTCCAGATAGTTTGCTGCAGTAGGGACCGACGCACAAACAGTTTGTACATATTGCTAAAACAATGCACAGGCGGATGCACACCCGAATGGCAGTCGTTTGAATCGGTACAAACCAAGATGCGTGTTAACCACCAAAACGCGCTGGGATTCTTCGTCCACCGGTATTTGCAAGTACGCATCTGCGAGGTCCAACTTCGAAAATTATTTACCCGGGCACAGTTTGTCAAAAAGATCTTCTGGGCGGGGTAAAGGAAAAGTTGCAATCACTAGTAGTGGGTTCACTGTTGCCTTGAAGTCCACATAAAGTCTCAATTTTCCGGAAGGTTTTGGCAAAATTACTAAGGGTGATGCCCAGAGAGAAGCCTGCACACGTTCAATTACACCTTGTGATTCCAAATCGTGTAATGTTCTTGCGACCTCAGCACGCAATGCGTGGGGAACATTGCGCGCTCTGAAAAGTTTCGGTTGCGCGTTTGCTTTCAGTTCCAAATGTGCTTTATAGTTCTTAGCGCAACCAAGGCCCGGTGCAAAAATGTCTGCAAATTCTTCACACAGGCGAGAAACACTGTCTGAAGGCACAGTCTGGTTCACTGAGAGGACCTGATTTACTATAGACAAGTTAAACACCTGAAATAAACCTAAACCAAACAAGTTCACTGCAGAAGAAGAACGAAGGACGTAAAATGACACAAGTTTTGTTTGTCCCTTGTATGTTGCAAGGAGGCTGCACTATCCTAACACAGGGATATTCTGACCTGAATAACTATTTAACGTAACATTTGCGGCACCCAACGGAGGTGTGCCCAGTTGTTTGTACGTGTCTTTATTGATCAATGAAACTGCAGCTCCGGTATCGAGCTGGAATGCTATCACGCGGCCATTAATGTCCAAGTCGACAAAAACTTTATTGTCCTGGTGTCGACAAGAGCGACTGTCTCGTGCTACGTGAACTGACACTGGTACATAATCACTTGCGACTTGACGCGAATTCCGGCGACGTCGACGCACACTATTTGTGGGACGAACACAGTCACTGTTAGAGAGAGTGGCACTGAGCGGAGTGGAATGAACTACATGAATTTCCATGGGCGACGGTTCACGAGCCCCAGTATCCTTGGTTCGATTTCGATTCCGGCGCGAAGCAAAGGGCCTGGAATGGTTGTGAGTGACCGATCGGAGCTTTTTCTGGCAAACACTTTGAACATGTCCTTTTTTTATTACAGAAAAAGCAAATAGCCTGGCGTGACGGGCAATTCTCACGCGAATGTCTAGTAGCACACCGTGGGCATGATTTTAGCACTGCATTCGCTTGCTGGCGTGGCACACGTGGCGGAGAGCTTGGCGGCAGCTGCGCGGATGGCCGCGTGGGCTGTTTACTGTTCCGTGTAGCTCGCCCGGCGGGCCGGTTAATGTGACACACAGCTGGCGAGGTTTCAAATGATTCCTGAGCAAAGTCAAGTGTGTCCTGCCGATCCAATATGTCCATAACTTGCCGAAGGGAGGGATTGACTAGTTTCAAAATCTTTTCCCGTATACGAACATCAGAAACGTTCTGTGCAATAGCATCACGTACCATAGTATCTGAATAAGGGAGTCCACATTCACACTCAAAAGCACAATCCCTAGTAAGGCCTTGCAAAGTTGCAACTCACTCCCGATTAGTCTGACCGGCCGTACGTTTTGTACGAAAGAACGTATACCGTTTGGCAACTACATTGACTGATTCTTTGAAATATGCATCTAATGCAGACAAAATTTCTTCATAGGACAGAGTTGCTACGTCGCGTCGGGGAAATAATTTGACTATCACACGGTACGTGGCCACTCCGACGCATGAAAGGAGAAAAGGCTGCCACTCATTACCTTGAATTCTGTAGGCGGCGACATGGAATCCAAATTGGCGTGACCACTCCGTCCAGCTTTCCAGTGCAGCATCAAATGGACGAAAAGGTGGTGCAACAGCGTGTTGTGGCTGCAGCAGTGGGGGAGCGGCGGCCGCCGCATCGTTTTGCATTCCACGTTGACCCTGGACGAGCTGTCCAAGGGCATCCAATAAGGCCTGCATCTGCTGATTCTGTAAGCGATAAAATTCGGACAGTACATCTGGAGATTGTGGCGAAGCCATGACAAGTAAATTACGGCAATATAGTTACGAACGCGAATTGGCCTCGTCGCCATATGATGTGGATTGGCAGGAGCCAATCCACGGGGTTTGGAGGAAGCCGAAAGGCACGCGTTTAAGCTCACGCAGGCTGGCGTGAGGTCTGGAACAGGTAAAGTAATTGAGACTAGCAAGTAAAGTACGTAGCTTCTTGAATGCTTAACTTTAATCCATAATTGGTGAACATCGGTCTGACGGTACATGCATCACAAGATAAATAGCAAATGATAATGGCGCCTTGCTAGGTCGTTGCAAATGACGTAGCTGAAGGCTATGCTAACTATCGTCTCGGCAAATGAGAGAATAATTTGTCAGTGAACCATCGCTAGCAAAGTCGGCTGTACATCTGGGGCGAGTGCTAGGAAGTCTCTCTAGACCTGCCGTGTGGCGGCGCTCGGTCTGCAATCACTGATAGTGGCGACACGCGGGTCCGACGTATACTAACGGACCGCGGCCGATTTAAAGGCTACCACCTAGCAAGTGTGGTGTCTGGCGGTAACACCACAGATGTGATCACTGTTTCAGTGCTGGCCACCCCATAGAAGGTGTTGCTCTCCATCTGAAACAAGTGGTGTGAGTCAACCAGTATGTAGTAAACAACAGGATGTCACTGGATGGATGGGATGCAAAAGACACTGTAGATATGGGACAATGTACTGCAATAAGCACCACAGTTGATAGTGTGATCCGTTTTAGCAATTTTACCAGTTTTTCTGCAATTTCAACACCAACCAATGACACGGCAGCATGCTTCCTGATTTCTGTATCATCACCAAACCACCCTTCCGCTACTTTGTGGACGCCATATGCTAGATGGTGAATGTAAACAGATGACTGTGCAGTACATTCATTCATGGTTAGTTCTCAAACAAATACACAAAATTATACCAGACAGCCTCCTATGCAGTTTGGTTATCTATATATTTCTAGCACTTCGATCATAGTGCATAATTTATGATTACGGTTAGCCATATTTCCCTATGTGGATGGGAGTCTCGGAGTATTCTCGCATTCATAGGATATAGTTGGAGATTGAAAGGTCTCCTCACATTGTCTTTGACCAACCATCCATACAACAGTGTCGCTGATTTAATTTTCAGCTGACCAGAGAGTTATACCCACTATATTACACGTATTTTAAAGGAACAGTACAATCTAACTCCGTAACTGCTCTTCAGTGAAGACCATTATTACATACGGCACCCATCCAAGTGCAGAATGTCTCTCAAGATACCCAGGTTCACACTTGCTGAGGAGGTTAGCACCCCTTACTGGTGTACTGTAGACTTGAGAGTGTTTGTGATCACATAAGAAGAAACGTGTGGTTTACACATGATGGAGCTCCAGACAGACAGAGTTTGAAGCGTTTTACGTAAATCAACTGTGCTACCAATTCTAATGTATTTTATTTATATTATTTTGCATATGGCTCGCTTCAGTCTGGAACCGCGCGACCGCTACGGTCGCTGGTTCGAATCGTGCCTCGGGCATGGATGTAACCATTTTTAGCGTATGGCTAGCCACGCGGGAATAGCCGAGCGGTGTAGGGCGCCGCAGTCATGGACTGTACGGCTGGTCCCAGCGGAGGTTCGCGTCCTCCCTCGGGCATGGGTGTATGTGTATTTGTCCTTAGGATAATTTAGGTTAAGTAGTGTGTAAGCTTAGGGACTGATGACCTTAGCAGTTTAGTCCCATAAGATTTCACACACATTTGAACATTTTTTTCCATATGGCTAATACAGACATGCCATAAAGTTAAAGTACATATACATACGTACAGTCATGCTCAAAAGTATCCGAACGACCTGAATTACATTTAGCCTGATCCGCATGCAACCCACATAACGCAGCTGTCTAGCAATATGCTCTGTATCGCAATAACTCAAGGTGTAAAGCAATACCACGATACTACAAATATCAGGGAACACCTTATTACAGACAAGACTGACCTTAAGGCTTGTAAGCTCACATTTATTGCAATAAATGACATACCTGAAATGTTACCACTCTCATTATTACGTCAGATAGGTAATGCACGTAATACGTTCGTCGTATTCTTGATTACCTCTTCAAAGTAACATACCATACTTGTTATTTATCACAAAATGACATTAAAAATTTAAGTTATTCACCAGCAGCTAGTTGATAATATGTATCGACTTCAAATGACATGATGAACCGCCTCGTTCTGCCTATAGATTCAAACCCAGGTCATGGAGACTAAGATTTCGTGACTGACAGAAACTAACCGTCATTTCTGACTAGGCATATAGAGAGTGATATACCTCGAATTTAGACAGTATCAGTTAGCAAATATCAACTTTAAATTACACAACGTAAACATTTTTAACGAATGCGAATTCCTACCCAGCATCTGTTGTCTCTGTTAACGTACTACGAGAGATGTTAAAGATTGCTTCTTCACAAGTAACTTACTTGAAATGGCGTGAGGTAAAGCTTTGTGTTGGACAGGGATTCGAACCTAGAACCTAATCGGATTGTTATCGAGGCACAATCAACTGTGACATATCGGATTTTCTCGGCAGTAGCTAGATGTTTTAAGTGAAATGACGAGACGAAATATTACTTTCTTCCTTCCCAGGAGTCCAACCCGGCACCTATCGCTGTTATATTCTAGAGAAAACGAAGGTTAAATATGGGTTTGTTACACCAGCAGCGACATGTGAGCATGTTTGAACTAGAAATAACATGACGAAGACTTCAGTGCTGACTGGGAATCGAACCCCACACATATCGTTGTTGACTACACACAAAGAGACGTCAGCTACTGAATTTTTCGCCACCAGCAGCTCGGAATAACATCTTTGAACTTACAGTCATCTTCAAATAGTTCTGTGTCTCACTGGGAGTCAAAACCGTCAGATATCGTTAGTGTTGACAAGGAATGAAATGCATTAAAACTCAAAATTAGTATCCACCAGCAGATAGGTGTTCTCATGCTAGAGCTTGATAATACGCAATGAAAACTTTAGTGCCGACCAGGATTCGAACCCATTAACGCGCAATGTGTGGAGATGTTGAGGAATCTGCAGTTTTGAACAAACAACAAATACCAGTCGGCTGTATTGTCACGAAGGGATCAAATCCCGCGTTAAGGGCGGTCTGAGTTGCATTCCAAGTTCAGAACAATTTTTATCGGCATACAGAAGCTCAAATAAAAGATAGAATAAGTGTCCTGTGACCCTACATAGCGTTTGTTTCGTCACTACAAATAAATGACTAGTATAAGAAGGGTTACTGGTGATAGAATTCCCACATTTCGCCACTCCTGACTTTATTGTGGTTCAACCTAACGTCTACTTCGTAGAGAAGGAATATCATGTTTAATGTGAATTTCAGCCCACAATGCCATTACAACTTCTCCGTTGGCACAGCCAGAAGAGAATAGAATCTGCCTCTCCCTATTAAAAATCATTGGCAGACATTGGAATCGAACCCAGACCATCACCCTAGCAACCTATCATCAATCCATCAGACCACCAAAACCTCGTCTGTGAGACTCATTTTTCAATCATAACACTGTTGTGGCACACTCGATGAGAAGTCTGACACACAGTCTCCCTGAAGCGGTTTGCAGCATGTTCAGTACATGCATTTACTTGGTTGACCGAATCGCCACGAACTAGCTGCCTCAGCTATCCAGTGCATACATTCGATTCTATTTTGTAATCACCGGAATAAAATCCCGTAACTGTCACCTACACAGAACTGCCAACAGTGTAGGATGCAGAAATTTAAATAAGAAGTGTTCCTTTGCATTGAAGTACTCTATTTTGCGCTATCTGTTTGTTGAAAACGTCGTGCAGTGCAAAAGAAAAGCATTAACTGTCTGTCTCTCAGTAGTCCAGATCCAGCCATATGCATTATCTCACAGCACTGTGGAATGCGGAAGTTCTGGAGGACCCATTGTCGACTTCTGGAGCTGCTGCAGCTATATGACAGCTCGCAGCATAACGGTAAGCGTCGCGCGCCGCATGTAAGACGTCGAGAGTTCTATTACATTCGCTGCTACATTTTTAAAAACGCATTTCTGCTGTCTGCTGAAGTTACCAATTTAATGTAACTTTGAACATAATTCCCTTCACTTCTCAACCCAAAATAGTCGCATGTGGAAAAACGGCTAACTTCTGCGACATTTTGTTCTTTTCAGGTTTAATAGAGTGCCAGGCAGCAGGTGCATGGCTGGCTCTGAGCACTATGGGACTTAACATCTATGGTAATCAGTCCCCTAGAACTTAGAACTGCTTGAACCTAACTAATCTAAGGACTTCACACAACACCCAGTCATCACGAGGCAGAGAAAATCCCTGACCTCGCCGGGAATCGACCCGGGAACCCGGGCGCGGGAAGCGAGAACGCTACAGCACGACCACGAGCTGCGGACTGCAGAGGCATCTCGAAGCTTTTGTATTATGTATGGGGATAGCGCATCGTGCCAAAATAGTCGGAAAAGTATTTTCTACATTTGCTGTCGTCTGGTAGTAGCATTTTATTCCTCTTCAAACCATGTTTGACGGCTTTAACTCAGAACAGGTTTTCTACATGCACGTAATCAATAAACTGCATGTGCATTGTCAGACTGTTATAGATAACATCAGAGAACTCGCATATATCGTTGATGATTAATTTCTCTCTCATGTTTAGTATTGTTTTAACAACACTAAAAGAAACCTTACGATAATTGTGCTCTGTATTATAAGAACTGAAATAAAACTACCCACGATAACCTTATGACGAAAGTCTGTTTAATTAAAACTCAGTATCTGCACACAAGCGTGCCTCTATCGGCACGAATTAGTAAAATACTTCTCACTTAGATTTCGATTGGGACTGTGTTTAATTGGTATGCTGTGTCATACTCAACAGGTATGCAAGTATGGCATTTCATAAATAAAGTTATGTATTCCTAGATACCCAAAATTTGCCTGTCAGCAGTGGAAAGAGGCGTTACCTGTTGTGCAGCACTGTAAGTTTTTCACCGTTGCACTATAGGTTGGAAGCATTTTCTTACGATTTCCTTATCGATGTTTGAGCTGACTGCTTGTAGCTCTTTCACAGAAGGGATGAAAACGTTACAGACAGCGAGACTGGAACCGCGACCATGACAGAGGCTTTTTCGCATGTCAGCACGTCCCCGCGCACCTAGGGAAGAGGTATGCGTTGGGCCTTCCTCTTACGAGGCCAATAGTGGCTAGAACTCGTAAATCACTATTAGTTGCAATTTCCATGTGGAACGGCTTTGCTGGTCTGAAAACAGTATAGCCGCAGTGGCCATGCGGTTCTAGGCGCTACAGTCTGGAACCGCGCGACAGCTGCGGTCGCAGGTTCGAATCCTGCCTCGGGCATGGATGTGTGTGAGGTCCTTAGGTTAGTTAGGTTTAAGTAGTTCTGAGTTCTAGGGGACTGATGACCAAAGAAGTTTAGTCCCATAGTGCTCAGAGCCATTTTTTTGAAAACCGTAAATTTGAATCTTTTTTACACCTCAATTGATAATAACTCAGATTATTCAATGGAAATGACAGGAAAAATCAAGTGAACTTTGAGGCTTAATTCCGTGCACACCAGGAAGTAACTCGTCGATCACAGAGTTGCCAAACGTACCTTGCCTTGTTGCCAAATCTCAGTTACAGTACCAGCAAGAAGAAGACGAACGAACCTATGTGATCGTACAGCAGGCTGGGAAGTGACCATAGCTGGCGTCTCAAATACGCGGCTGTTACGGCTTGGAACACGTAATGCGTCTGATTCGCATTTCTTTAACTAGGTTTAGAGACTCGATCGTAGTTACTAATAATACTCAGAGCTGACTTCAAACTATGCATCATAAATCAGTAACTCTAATAGTTGTTTTCATACTTCTTTCGTAAGTGTACTCAATACTAAGAAACACATTCACGGACGTTTACGTGCTTTGCTGATAGTCGAGCAGACCAAACAAATAAAAATAAGAAAAGAATGTGTGGGTATGTATGTGTGTGTGTGTGTGTGTGTATGTGTGTGTGTGTGTGTTGGAGAAAGAGAGAGAGAGAGAGAGAAATAAAAAAGAATGAGAGAGAGGGTAAAAAATTGTTGAGTACCGGTATGTAAAGAAATCTTTCATTAAAATGACACGTTCCCCATCATTACGAAATGTCATATTCATGATCTATGGAACAAGTATTAATCTAATCTAATCTAATCATATCATATTGCTGTCTAGCCTTGAAGGGTTCTGAATTACCGAAATTTTCGCCTATATCAGTAACCAAATCTAGACTTGAAAATAAAAGGCGACAGTTTTTGTAATAAACCGGCACTCCTATCAAGACCCTTTCATCCCTGTTAACTAACCGTGAAAGATGTCTGATATACCTCAATTCAGAAGTAACGAGGTGTGTAAGAATATAAAGATGAAGCGCATGATGTGAAGTTCTGCGACGGAGATACGAAACAAAGACGTAATCGGATTGTTAACTAAGTAAAATAAAATGTTAGGTATTGGTTTTCTTGCCAGCTGCTAGGTGTTTAATCTAAAATAAGGACACAGATTTTTCTGCCTGAGCTACACTCGAACCGCACTTCTATCGTTCTTCTTTATTGTCCACGAATATTGGTTAAGTATCAATTGCTTACTCGCCAACAGTAAGATGTGTGCGAGTTTGTCCAGAAATTGTTGGCAACACATGAACAGACATTAAAAATGCTCGTTAATTTTCACTAGCAGGCCGGTGTGTACGTGATAGGGCTTGAAATGAAATTAAAAATATTTTTGTACTGGAGCAGGAATCGGACCCACATACTTACCTTTGGAGGAGACCTAGAGACGATTGCAGTCTTGGAAAAAGGAACGAAATGATTGAACTATACTATTCCGAGAGACTCAGATCCTCGAAAGAGGAGATACGAATTCGAAATACAGTCCAGCACCAAATTTTTCAACGTCTCTTGTTCAATCAACTACAAGTAAAATAAGTGCCCTGTTCCTTTTCATCAATTAAAATAAAATTTTCTAATGTAAGTACGTTTACTGGCGACAGTATTTCTATTGACCATGACCTCCACCTATGTAATTTCCCAACGTAAACCGGCTCTGCCCAGTTGGGAAAGAAGGAAAGTGATGTTTAATACGGATTCTGGATTATAACATCTTCCTCTTGAGGTTATCAGAGGTAAAGTAAATCTGTTTGTGCCTCTTAAAAGTAAATGCCTGAACCCACGCATTCCACTTGTGATAGTTCGTTCCACCAGACCATTGTGGCCACATTTCCCAGCCCCAGGAGTGTGCTGTAACGGATCATATGCTTAGCTTACAAAATTAGTCACGGTGGAAAAAATGCGAGTTTATTAAATGGTTAAGTAGTAGCAAGCTTCTGACGCGGAGATTATGCTATTCTCACGTCAGCAGGATGTAAAGACTCTTTAAGGCATCATAGCCTCTATGTGAAGCCATTTCCGTGCGGCTCTAAGCGCGTCAGTTTGGAACCACGTGACCGCTACGGCGGCAGGTTCGAATCCTCTGTCGGGCATGGATGTGTGTGATGTCCTTAGGTTAGTTAGGTTTAAGTAGTTCTAAGTTCTAGGGGACTGATGACCTCAGTAGTTAAGTCCCATAGTGCTCAGAGCCATTTTTTTAAGCCATTTTGAAATTTTCTCAAATTCAGGAAATTTCTTAGTTCGAGAAAATGCACTGTGAAGGGTGAAGTTACCGGACAATTCGATTATTACCGTCATTATTACTATCATTTTCTTCATACTGCTGCTGGAACATGTGCTTGAAGATCGTTTAAGGCCTTTTGGTCATTATAGAAGTAGCTGCCCAAGAACAGGTTCTTTCCCTGTTTACGGAATCCTTTTCATGTTAATATTAAACATCAACAATTACTCGTAGATTACATTAAAACTAAAGTAATTGATGAAGACGTTACTTGATAACAAAAACGCGCTGCCTTTCTTCAATTACGTGCGCCTACAAATGGCTGTCGAATACTGCCAAACCAAAAGGCAAGAGATCTTACTGCCTTCCGATATACGTCGCTGTCAGTTCTTCCATATGATTTGGTCGACATGACCGTTCCAAGTTGCGTATGACAGACAGTGTTTTAGAAAATCAATTGTTATCCTTTGCAATAAACAGAAAGATTTCATTCTAAGCTACCCACGTCAAAAATTTTCGCAATATTTGTTCAAATTTAATATTCGCTTCTATAATGTAGGAAAGTATTTCACAGATGCAAAAATTCGCATCCGACTCATTGTCCTTACACTTAGTCGCTGAACATAAATTTTGGCTCAGAGTGACACCAGTTTAAGTAACCTAATGTAGCTAAGACTGTTTCCCAGTGCTCTTCTCACCGGAAAATATGCAATTCACTCATTGGGCTCCATAAGTACACTGTAGCAGTAATTTCTGTGTGTATGCAATGCATACGGACTGTAGAATTTAGTAGTGCTCTCTCTTCCACTTCGTATACAATATGTCTGACGTAAACGGGCCCTTTATTATTACAGGCCCTGGGCAGTGCAACATCATTTTGACAACAGTAATGTGCTTATACCGACAGCCTCACTTTTCGTTTTAGCTGATATTGTAATCATTTAAATAGAAAAACATGACCTTTCAGTGGGAGACATTTCGTTCCTCTTTTCCTTGTGTGAAATTTGTCAGTAAGCTTTTTGCCTTCCTACCAGCGAAATGCGGCAGAGTACAGCCAGTAAACGATTCACAAACCACGATTTAGTGCAGTTAAGACGATTTCTTTAAAGATTGTCATAGCTGAAGGAATTTGGTTTCTTCTTAAATCGTCTTATGCAGCAACGTTCACAGATATCTCAAATAGGAAAAGCTCTTTATCCAGGTACGAAGGTTGTAAAACAAACTTCCCACAGTTCGTGTCAGGTTGATCTTTTCGTCTGAAGGCACTGCATAAGTATTATGTCGAAGAGGTATCACAAGTAGTGTTGCTGTAGCTGTAGGAATGATTGGTTGAAAGCGAGTTTAATACCAGTGGATACAGTACTGCTAAATATTCAAAATGATGTAACTCTTCAGGCTTTCCCGGCGATCTAATGACATCTTGGGTTGTCGGGTGTTCTGCCGGATATCAGCGTCGTACTTGCACGATATTTCGGTCACGTAGCTCGAGACCTTCATCAGGTGCGACCTGAGACTGCTCCTCCCCCCTGGAGGGGGAAGGCCATAGGCATAAATACTGGACCAGGTCCACTCGAGGAGCAGTCTCAGGTCGCACCTGATGAAGGTCTCGAGCTACGTGACCGAAATATCGTGCAAGTACGACGCTGATATCCGGCAGAACACCCGACAACCCAAGACATCATTCAAAATGATTATCAACCTAAGTCTGAGTTCATCCACAAACTGAGGCGTATTTATAATATTGAAGCTAGACTGTGTATCCTTGTCTTCCTTGAGTGGGCATTGGAAGGCGTTTACACACACGTTTACGAGGGTAATCCCATAAGTAAGGTCAACTAAGCGACACGCATGTGCCAACGCAGGCACAATCGAGAGATGGTTAATTTTAATGCCAATCAGAAACCTCATCAGCAGCTGCATGGTGGCAAAGTGATGAAGAGCAAGACTACGCATACGAAGGTCTCGGGTTCAATCCCTCGTCAGGCCCACGATTTTTACCTGCCATTTTACACTTATTTCCCATCAGGCAGTGTTTGTTAATGTGAAAAATGCCGAGTTGCACTGTCGTCCGATAGCCATGTTATTCTGTAGGTTCCCATATTAACTGGCTAGGAAAGTCAACTCAAAGGTCGGAGGAAAGCAATGGCATATCACCTCCAACAAGACCGTGCCTATTAAAGCACTGTGGTGTTCAAACCACTCTTCCGACTGATGACTACTTTACTTTACTACGGGTTCCAACGTTAATGATCTTCGGGTTATTAACATTTTTGTGTTTTCATGCTGTAGCTTTCATACCAGTAAACGTAAGTAACCGGCCGAGCACTGTCACCGTTCGAGTTGTCAAGGTGGGAGACGACGATGCTGTCGACCTCAGTTACAATCTTGGTCACGGCTATGTTTCAGTCGAATACCTCTATGTGACTTACTGCGTATTTCAAGATATACTTTTATACACTGGGTACGCATCCAAATTGATATCTGACACAGCTATTTTAAGCTGCATGAGTCAGATATGTTTACCGTGCAATATATCGGACAACAAGTCAGTGCAGCGAAATTTCGTTTATGTGTTGCGCATGATGCAAGAAATATTAGTGTTTTGCTTGCTTCTGTGATAGGTTTCACCCCACTGAATGGGAGGAGGCTCACGAATAGACTGTCAATAACTGGAATTACGCTATAGTATACTTAAAAGTTTTATTTTTGCATTATGTGTCCCAATGAAAATAACTGTAAACAGGTTATATGCCTACTTGCCTATTATTAGCGCTTCTCGATGCTTTCCTCAAAAAAATAAAAATAAAAATAAAAATAAAAAGAGAGAGGGAGACAGAGAGAGAAAACAGAAATGTATTTCAACTATCATCTCGGTGACGCCATGTTCGTTTCATGACGTAAAGCAATAATAGTTGTTAGGTAATATCTCGTTGTACTAGCGATATGTATGGCTACAGGGTTTTTTTCTTTTCTCTCTGCAAACAACCAGAACAGAATTCAGTAACAAAGTGGTAAGAACACCTATGCAGTGGGCCAATTAAACACTCAGCCTTTCTTTGGAAATTTTTTAATCGTCTGTAATGCAGTAAACATGCTTAATTACTGATTTGTTATTACTACCATTTTCATTGTTATTCGTCACCTCAAAACAGCTTTCCTATCACTCATTGCTGCCGATGCACGTAACGAATGGATCAGGATGAATGGAATGTGGGGATGTTTCGTCACGGAGAATATACACATTTATCTCGGCGTCTTGTGTTCAGGGTAATATGAAAATCTCAATAACAGAAGACGACAATGGGACGCCGGTGATACAGGCAGTAACGCCCAACTATTTCTATCGACTTAACACCAGTGAAGAAAAAAAAGAAAAATTCGGAGTAGGTATTAAAATCCATGGAAAAGAGATAAAAGCTTTGAGGTTCACCAATGACGTTGTAATTCTGCCAGAGACAGCAAAGGACTTGGAAGAGCAGTTGAACGGAATGGACAGTGTCTTGAAAGGAGGATATAAGATGAACATCAACAAAACCAAAACGAGGATCATGGAATGTTGTCGAATTAAGTCGGGTGATGCTGAGGCAATTAGATTAGGAAATGAGACGCTTAACGTAGTAAAGGTGTTTTGCTATTTGGGGAGAAAAATAACTGATGATGGTCGACGTAGAGAAGATATAAAATGTAGGCTGGAAAAGGCCAGGAAAGCGTTTCTAAAGAAGAGAAATTTGTTAACGTAGAATATAGATTTAAGTGTCAGGAATTCGTTTCTGAAAGTATTTGTACGGAGTATAGCCATGTATAAAAGTGAAACATGGATGATAAATAGTTTGGACAAGAAGAGAATAGGAGCTTTCGAAATGTGGTGCTACAGAAGAATGCTGAAGATTTGATGGGTAGATCACATAAGTAATGAGGAGGTATTGAACAGAATTGGGGTGAAGAGGAGTTTGTGGCACAACTTGACCAGAAGAAGGGATCGGTTGGTAGGACATGTTCTGAGGCATCAACGGATCACAAATTTAGCATTGGAGGGCAGCGTGGAGGGTAAAACTCGTAGAGGGAGGCCAAGAGATGAATACACTAAGCAGATTCAGAAGGATGTAGGTTGCGGTAAGTACTGGGAGATGAAGAAGCTTGCACAGGATAGAGTAGCATGGAGAGCTGCATCAAACCAGTCTCAGGACTGATGACCACAACAACAACATAACACCATGACGACAGACAAATTGGCATATAGCTCTATTTTGATTATAATTCGTTAGCCTTCTTGCGACCTCGTTTTAATACCTCGTGGGAGCAGGCATAACATTTTGCATTTTGAACACCGAGAAATAACACACAAAGATAGTAGATGAAGGGATACAAAGAAACAATCAGACTCATTGCGTGGATCCAGTTCATTACTAGAAGAATAAACGAGAGGGAAACATTACGAAAGCAATGGATACACTGGTTATCATTCATACTTTGTATAGATCTGAAGATGAAAAAGCGCAGATCTGGACAGTGCCCGCATCTACACTTTAGTTTCTGTCTTAATGGGCATAATAATTAGTTTCTTCTTTTCTGAATTTTCAAATAAATTGATTATCACGTGGTACAGAATAATTAGTTAAATGTGTATCTTACAGCTTCCATTCGCACAAAAATTTTTCTACATTCTCGTGAAATTCATGAAATTCTACTTGTATGATCACAAGGCTGCACATAGATGCAATCGATTTCTAGGTGCAAAGTGTTTGTTATCTTAGTTTTCGTCTCTTCTGCCGCTCCCTCTCTCTCTCTCCCTCGCTCTCTCTCTCTCTCTCTCACACACACACACACACACACACACACACACACACACACACACATTCTTTTCTTATTTTTATTTGTTTGGTCTGCTCGACTATCGGGGAGGCACGAAAACATCCGTGAACGTGTTTCTTAGTATTGAGTACACTTACAAAAGAAATAAGAAAACAATTATTAGAGTTACTGATTTATGGTGCATAGTTTTCAGTCATTTCTGAGTATTATTAGTAACTACGCTCGAGTCCCTAAACCTAGTTACAGAAATGCGAATCAGACGCATTACGTATTCCAAGCCGTAACAGCCGCATCTTTGAGACGCCAGCTATGGTCACTTCCTAGCCCGCTGTACGATCACATAGGTTCGTTCGTCTTCTTCCTGCTGGTACTGTAACTGAGATTTGGCAACAAGGCAAGGTATGTTTGGCAACTCTGTGATCGACAAGATACTTCCTGGTGTGCACGGAATGAAGCCTCAAAGTTCACTTGATTTTTCCTGTCATTTCCATTGAATAATCTAGTTATTATCACTTGAGGTGTAACAAAAGATTGCAAATTTACGGTTTTCAGCCCAGCAAAGCCGTTCCACGTGGAAATTGCAAATAATCTCGTCCTTTAAATAGTGGTTTACGAGCTCTAGCCACTATTGGCCTATTAAGAGTAAGACCCAACACATACCTCTTCGCTAGGTGTGTGGGGATGTGCTGACATGTGAAAAAGCCTCTGTCATGGTCGCGGCTCCAGTCTCGCTGACTGTAACGCTTTCATCCCTTCTGTGAAAGAGATACAAGCAGTCAGCTCAAACATCGATAAGGAAATCGCAAGAAAATGCTTTCATCCCATAGTGCAATGGTGAAAAACTTAACAGTGCTGCACAACAGGTAACGCCTCTTTCCACTCCTGACAAGCAAATTTTGGGTATCTAGGAATGCATAACTTTATTTATGAAATGCCATACTTCCATACCTGTTGAGTATGACACAGCATACCAATTAAACAGAGTCCCAATCGAAATCTAAGTGAGAAGTATTTTACTAATTCGTGCCGATAGAGGCATGCTTGTGTACAGATACTCAGTTTTGTTAAAACAGACTTACTTTCGTCGTAAGGTTATCGTGGGTAGTTTTATTTCATTTCTTACAATAAAGTGCACAGTTTTCGTAAGGTTTCTGTTAGCGTTGTTAAAACAATACTAAACATGAGAGAGAAATTGATAATCAACGATGTATGCGAATTCTCTGATGTTATCTATAATAGTCTGACCGTGCCATGCAGTTTATTGATTACATGCATGTAGAAAACTTGCACTGAGTTAATGCTGTCAAACAAGGTTTGAAGATAAATAAAATGCCACTACCAGACGACAGCAAATTTAGAAAATACTTTTCGGACTGTTTTGGCAGGATGCGCTCTCCCCATACATAATACAAAAGCTTCGAGATTCCTCTGCTGCCTGGCCATCTGTTAAACCTGAAAAGAACAAAATGTCGCAGAAGTTAGCCGTTTTTCCACATGCGACTATTTTGGGTTGAGAAGTGAAGGGAATAATGTTCAAAGTTACATTAAATTGGTAACTTCACCAGACAGCAGAAATGCGTTTTTAAAAATGTAGCAGCGAATGTAATAGAACTCTCGACGTCTTACATGCGGCGCGCGACGCTTACCGTTATGCTGCGAGCTGTCATATAGCTGCAGCAGCTCCAGAAGTCGACAATGGGTCCTCCAGAACTTCCGCATTCCACAGTGCTGTGAGATAATGCATATGGCTGGATCTGGACTCCTGAGAGACAGACAGTTAATGCTTTTCTTTTGCACTGCACGACGTTTTCAACAAACAGATAGCGCAAAATAGAGTACCTCAATGCAAAGGAACACTTCTTATTTAAATTTCTGCATCCTACACTGTTGGCAGTTCTGTGTGGGTGACAGTTACGGGATTTTATTCCGGTGATTACAAAATAGAATCGAATGTATGCACTGGGTAGCTGAGGCAGCTAGTTCATGGCGATTCGGTCAACCAAGTAAATGAATGTACTGAACATGCTGCAAACCGCTACAGGGAGCCTGTGTGTCAGAATTCTCATCGAGTGTGCCACAACGGTGTTATGATTGAAAAATGAGTCTCACAGACGAGGCTTTGGTGGTCTGATGGATTTAATGATAGGTTGCTAGGGTGATGGTCTGGGTTCGATTCCAATGTCTGCCAATGATTTTTAATAGGGAGATACAGACTCTATTCTCTTCTGGCTATGCCAACGGAGAAGTTGTAATGGCATTGTAGTCTGAAATTCACATTAAACATGATTTCCTTCTCTACGAAGTAGACGTTAGGTTGAACCACAATAAAGTCAGGAGTGGCGAAATGTGGGAATTCTATAACCAGTAACCCTTCTTATACTAGTTATTTATTTATAGTGACGAAACAAACGCTATGTAGGGTCACAGGACACTTATTCTATCTTTTATTTGAGCTTCTGTATGCCGATAAAAATTGTTCTGAACTTGGAATGCAACTCAGACCGCCCTTAACGCGGGATTTGATCCCTTCGTGACAATACAGTCGACTAGTGTTTGTCGTTTGTTCAAAACTGCCGACTCCTCAGCATCTCCACACATTGCGCGTTAATGGGTTCGAATCCTGGCCGGCACTAAAGTTTTCATTACATATTATCAAGCTCTAGCATTAGAACACCTATCTACTGCTGGACACTAATTTTGAGTTTTAATGCATTTTCATTCCTTGTCAACACTAACGATATCTGACGGTTTTGACTCCCAATGAGACACAGAACTATTTGAGAGATCACTGTAAGTTCAAGGATGTTATTCCGAGCTGCTGGTGGCGAAAAATTCAGTAGCTGACGTCTCTTTGTGTTTAGTCAACTACGATATGTGTGGGGTTCGATTCCCAGTCAGCACTGAAGTCTTCGACATATTATTTCTAGTTCGAACATCCTCACATGTCGCTGCTGGTGTAACGAACCCATTTTTAACGTTCGTTTTCTCTAGAATATAACAGCGATAGGTGCCGGGTTGGACTCCTGGGAAGGAAAAAAGTAATATTTCGTCTCGTCATTTCACTTAAAACATCTAGCTACTGCCGAGAAAATCCGATATGTCACAGTTGATTGTGCCTCGATAACAATCCGATTAGGTTCTGGGTTCGAATCCTTGTCCAACGCAAAGCTTTACCTCACGCCATTTCAAGTAAGTTACTTGTGAAGAAGCAATCTTTAACATCTCTCGTAGTACGTTAACAGGGACAACAGATGCTGGGTAGAAATTCGCATTCGTTAAAAATGTTTACGTTGTGTAATTTAAAGTTGATATTTGCTAACTGATACTGTCTAAATTCGAGGTATATCACTCTCTACATGCCTAGTCAGAAATCACGGTTAGTTTCTGTCAGTCACGAAATCTTAGTCTCCATGACCTGGGTTTTTAATCTATAGGCAGAACGAGGCGGTTCATCATGTCATTTGAAGTTGATACATATTGTCAACTAGCTGCATGTAACTAACTTAAATTTTTTATGTCATTTTGTGATAAATAACAAGTATGGTATGTTACTTTGAAGAGGTAATCATGAATACGACGAACGTACTACGTGCATTATCTATCTGACGTAATAATGAGAGTGGTAACATTTCAGGTATGTCATTTATTGCAATAAATGTGAGCTTACAAGCCTTAAGGTCAGTCTTATCTGTGATAAGGTGTTCCCTGATATTTGTAGTATCGTGGTATTGCTTTACACCTTGAGTTATTGCGATACAGAGCAGAGTTTTCTAGTGGTGATTTTTTGGAACCATTTTCAATATTCATACGACTGTACCAAGGAATGATTAGAGGGCCTGCTAGACAGCTGCGTAATGCGGGTTGCTTGAGAATCAGGCAAAATGCAATTCAGGTCGTTCGGATACTTTTGAGCACGACTGTACATATTTACACATCAAAAACTTAATTTGGCTTTACAACTGAATCTCCTGTCCTTCATTCCAGCGCTCTGCGTCTGGAGTTGCTAGCAGGAAGTCCTCTTTGGCGCCGTGATAGGCTCGAAACCTGCATTCACTGACAGTGTGGTGAACAGTCTGGTATGGAGCCCCGCAGTCACAGGCTGGATTAGGCAGCTTCTTCCACTTAAAGAGAGCATCCCTGCATTGGCCATGGCCGGTACGCATTCTGTCCAGGTCTTGGATGGTAGGTCGAATCCACTTGGAAGCTTAGCACCTGAGAAGATGTTATCCAGGCGCACATCTGTCACTGCTTCCTACTGACGTTCCCACTCTTCAAGGACTTTAGAATTCTTAGCAACCTTGTCACCAGCATCACGCAGAGTTGGATGACGTGATTAAGGTCTCTTACGATTTAAACGTGGCAGGCCGCTATGCACAGGTATGTTAGCATTCCTGGAGATCTTGTGGAATTCCCTCATATGTGGAGTACATCTGCGTATATCAAGAGGCATTGTACCGGTTAACAGTGGAAACCAATAAACTGGAGTAGATCTGATTGATCCAGATATTATGTTCGTTGTCGTATTCAGCTGGGTGTCAACAAGCCTTCTATGACGACTGTCCATCCAAACAGCTGCACAATACTCAGCACTTGAGTACACCGAACCCAGAGCTGAAGATAGCAGGGTTGTTGCTGAAAATCTCCAGGTAGTTCCGCGTAGCTTATGGAGGATGTTGTTTCGAGTCCCCACATTTTGAGCTAAGTTAAGAAGGTGTTGTTTCAAGCATAGTGTACGGTCCAGGTTGGCACCAAGATATTTTGGGTTCCAATTATGATGAAGAATTCTGCCTCTGAAACTTACTTCCAGTTTTACGTTTGCCAACCGCTTATTTAAATGGAAGCATCACACTTCTGTTTTACTCACACTGGGTGGCAGTCTCCAGATTATGAAGTAATTGTCCAATACAGACAGGCCGTTGTTTCGAATCTCTTCTGTTGTCTTCATTTCCTGGTGTTGTACAGCTAGAACCAGGTCATTGGCATAGCAAAATATTCTGGACGAAGTGTCAGGTATATCAGATAGATATAGGTTGAATAGTAATGGTGAGAGAACTGATCCTTGGGGCAATCCGTTGTGTCGCTTCCTTTCCTTACTTATGTTGCCTTCAGTGGCTACCTTTAACCCCCGATCGCTTAGCATGCTGTTAACCAGTCGAACCATTGTTCTGCAGGGTATGATGTGGGGAAGTTTGCAAATAAGGCCTTCCCCCACACAGTGTCCAAGGCGGCAGTTAGATCAACAACGCCACAGATGTTTTTGCTTCATTTGGTATCCTGGCTCTATGAAGGATATGAGAGGCAATACTTGGTCGCAGCAGCTACGCCCTGGTCTGAAGCCTGCCTGATCAAATGAAACATTCTCTAGGATAGCACTACTTATTCTGTCATATACTAGCCTTTCAAAAAGCTTGTAGCAGCAGCTAAGTAAGACAATGGGGCGATAGCTTTCCACCACGTTTCTGGGTTTGCCAGGTTTGAGAACAGATATTATTATCTTGGCCTTTTTAAGCTCCAATGGAAGTTGACCAGTCATCAGGATGTCAGTGAAGAATTCTGCCAGCCATATCTTAGCTTTACCTCCCATATGGATCAGGAATTCTGGATGGATACCATCGAATCCAGGCGCCTTAAGAGGTTTGAGGTCCTTCAGTCCAGAGTCATTGTGTAAAACTGTGAAGGGATGGGCATACTCAGACGAGGGAGATGCCATCTTTTTCAGCTCACAAAGCTGTCATCTGATATGTCTTGTATGTTTCTTGTCAGGAGGCACTTTGAGGTAGTAATTATGTGGGAAGCAGTTTAGTCTGGTGTTACTTCAGAATTTTTTCTGCATTCTGGTGCACTTCCTTCTAATCTTCTCAGAAGACTCCATGCTTCCCTACTCGAGTAGGCAAAGTCCATATTTTTTACTTTTTCTGCCCATTTCTGCCCCCGAGACATGTCCAAGCTAGGCAATAGTTCCGCAGCTATCTCTGGGTGACCACTTTGCTGGAAGTTTGGTACAGTGTTTCATTTTCATCATTCCATTCTGGAACATATTCTTTTTGGTATCCTCTCGGCATGCACTTTCTAGCTATTGCTGTAACTGCACCAATGAAGCGTT
Source organism: Schistocerca serialis cubense (assembly GCF_023864345.2). Lineage (NCBI taxonomy): Eukaryota > Metazoa > Arthropoda > Insecta > Orthoptera > Acrididae > Schistocerca > Schistocerca serialis. Next base: position 786,559,731 of record NC_064642.1, read on the forward strand.
GATAGTTCTTATGTGATGGTGGAATCCAGCGAATTGTCTTATCCAGTTCCAGTGAGAACTTCGTCCAGTCAGCTTTCTGGAAATTCCATTGAGCATGCAGGGTTGATCATATGACAGGAACCGTACAGCCTATTTGTGTTATTACAGGTCTGTGTTGACTGTGAGGAAAGACATCTATCACTTTCCTTGTGGCGTTGATGGGAAAGCCACTTCCGTTGCAGCTAACAAAGCATAAGTCAGGATTTGAATCCTTGCCCCAAGCAGCTGACCTGAAAGTGCCTTTATCTTTTGCATCAAACAGTAGATGAAGATTATTCTCTTCAACCCATTCTGCAAGCATGCTCCCATTTTCGTCATTTTGAGAGTACTTCCAAAGTCCGTGATGGCTATTGAAGTCTCCTACGTAAATTACAGGATATTCTGCTGCGTGTAGGACAAAATCGGGCCATATTGTTTTGGGTGGTTTGTAAACATTTGTAATAGCAATACCGTGCAATTCTATGACAACTGTATCTATATCTGGCTCCACACTGACAGAAATCAGTGAAGTTTCATTTATGTTGTTGCGGACATTCGTAGCAATTCCATGCACCTCATGGTAAGTTACACCAAGTGCAGAATACCCAGGAATTCGACCTCGGCTTCGGGATATTTCTTCGCTGGAAACGCGACTTTCCTGAATGGGGACGACATCGATATTGTTGTTCAGAAAAGCTTTAGACAGGTCGTCACGCTTTGCCCTGCTAATGCTTTCGATATTCAGTTGAAGGAATCTGATAGTTGGTCCAATGTTTCTTGTTAATGGGCTCTGAAAAGAACTGTTCCTGCTATTTAGTTGATATGTCATTGCCAGGGGATCCTATGGATAGTCTGATGCCTATAATCACTTTTGCTTAGTTAGCACCACCCAGGAGGGACGTGTAGGGCATTTTAAGGTTAAATCTACGGACGTGAGCAACGCAACGTCCCTCTAAAGTATTGTTCTAGTGTCTGGGTCAGTACCTAGAAGGTATCAGCAAGAGAGAAGTGGTCGCAGAACGTAAGCTCGCAAACTCCTAAGGCTACATGGATCTGCATTAAACACGCTATAGTATTAACTCCATGTGGTTCCCGAAATTTTAGTCATGTGGAGTGCAAATCTCTTGATACTCTAATGCAGGTCATACATGTCCAACATCTGACATACAGGCACCCTGCTAGTTTGATATCCACTGACTGTGGTGGCAAACGTTAGGCTGATAAAACTACTTTCTTCTACATCAAAGAAGAACATAAATTGTTTGTGACACGTGCACAATATAGTTTTCTAAAGGCATATAGCGCCCATTGTTCACATTAGATTATGGATCAGAAATTATACTATGCTCTCATCAGTCGTATAAAATGGTAGTCATAAATTGAAAATATCTCCTACAGGGAAAAAGACAAATGCGTAGCAGCAGTGTTTAACATGTGAAATTACATCCCATGCTACAACGACTCTGTAAACATGACAACTGTCAGGAAATTGTATACATAGGGTTTGTAGTACCTCACAAACGCCTGTTCTAAGTTAGAATCACTGCAGTTATGAAACTGAAGACTCAATTCTTGTCCAAGATGTAGCAGAGAAATGGAGTACTTTGCATACATCTTTGTTCGTCTAGCAAAGAGTGCTGAAATAGGTTTTCCATGATCGACATTATTCATCACACACATGTGTTGAAACCCCTCTGTTGACTGTGGTAAGCAGACATTTGCTGCTAACAACTGCAGGTAGGTAGCGCTCTAAATCACATACAGAATACCAGACAACTGAAATTGTTAAATGCGAGATAAATTACCTTCAGCAATATCTCCCTGTCTCTAGAATGCATCATCAGCCTACCATTAAATCATACCTCGTTACAAACCCCCTCAACCAATCACTCCACCAACTTTCTTTCATCCTTTAACTCTGATCAATGTCAGTTTAGAGGCAGAATGCATCAAAGACAGCAGTCAACTGGCAGGTGTCACTATTACCTCAATAGACATACAGTAGAATGTTGTTAAAAAACTATACAGTAATTGTTCTGTGAGGTATTTGTTAGGTGACACTGGATGGTTATGATTGGTAGAGAGTACAGAGAAGTACATTGTAAATACTATTTTTAGGGTTTAAAACATCTAAACAGTCTTGCACTTGGTCAGACACGCTATCCATTCTATTCTGTAATGGTGTATTGCACTCCCCTAGCTGGTAATACAACCCTCTTTAACTAAGGACACTTTATAGAAATCTATAACGTGTGATTCTTCATTTTCTCCACTGTATTTCATGACGAAATAAATCTCGGGTGAACAGCCTGGTGTGAGTGTACAAAGGACACAATATTTCGGCAGTCGACCTTGTTGCCATCATCAGGTATGCTGATGTACTGTCAAGGCTCGCTCGCTGTAAAACACTGGCGACGTATGCCAGGTGTAGAGGCAGTGTAAGCAGCTGAGCTGCTGTTCCTGCGCTGACCTGTGGTGTTGGCAGTAGGGCCTGTCTTGACGAGCTGTCCTCAGTGGGCGTCCCTGGCTGTAGAGAGGCTCTTTCTATCTTCATCGGGACTACGGGAGAACTACTCCCGCAGTAGGTCGGGCCAACGTGTTGTCGGCCTGTGGTGGACCTGTTGGCCTATCCCACTAATTTAGCGGCTGCCAGAGTGTTCTGCATTGTTGTAGAACACCCTGGCGATTTGCCGGAAGCGATCCTGCAGGGAAGGGATGCCTGCTTCCTCCTGGAGCAGCCTCGTTGTGTAGCGAGGCGGCTTGTGGAGCGCAAGTCGCAGCGCCCCATTTTGAACCCGTTGGTGGGTCGCAATGTGCGTCGCTGCTGCGTTACCCCACTGCACGGCCGCATATTCCAGAACCGGCCGTACCGAGGCCAGGTACACGGAGAGGCCGTGGCGTGGAGGTAGTGTAGACGAAGGGTTGAGCAGCAGGTACAGCGCACGTAGTCTCCCCACTGCTCGCCCTCTGACATCGCGGACGTGTGGCAGCCACGTAAGGTGCCTGTCCAGTGTGATCCCGAGGTATTTGCCGGTCCGCAACCATGGGATGGGGCCCCCACGATCGCGACCAGCGGTAGGTCCGGAGAAAGCCTCTTCCTGCTGAAGACGACAGCCTGGCTCTTCGCAGCGTTGTACTTTAGGCACCACTTCGTGGACCAGGAGCCCAGGGCGTCACATCCGAGCTGGAGGCGGCGGCACATCTCGGTCGCATTCATGGTGCCGTTGAACAACGCGGTGTCGTCAGCATAAAGCGCTAACTCGACGCGTTCCCCCTGCGCAGCGTCGTCGGTGTGCAGGGTGCACAGCAGGGGCCGAGAACCTACTCCTGCGGCACCTCCGCTCGATTCTGCCGGTCGGTGGAAGTGCCGCCATCTGCTCGGACGTGGAATGTGCGTCCAGAGAGATAACGAGCGCAACGGGACCACGCGTGACGTCGGTACCCCGTGAACAAAAAGTTTGTACTAGAAGGCCTTGGAGACGTCGAGAAGCACCACCCCTAGGTACTCCCGCGTCTCCAGCACTCGCATCGCCTGCTCCACTAGGCGCAACAGCTGCTGACTGGTTGAGTGGTCGCTCCGGAACTCGAACTGTTCCACGGGGATGAGCTGCTGCTCCGTCACATGGCGTAGCAGCCGCTCCACGTACAACCTCTCAAATACTTTTGAGAAGTACGGGAGCAGGCTGATCGGTCGGTAGTTCGCTGCCTGGCGGGGGTCCTTACCGCTCTTGTTGAAGGCAACCACTTGCGCGTGTTTGCCGGCCGAAGTGGCCGTGCGGTTAAAGGCGCTGCAGTCTGGAATCGCAAGACCGCTACGGTCGCAGGTTCGAATCCTGTCTCGGGCATGGATGTTTGTGATGTCCTTAGGTTAGTTAGGTTTAACTAGTTCTAAGTTCTAGGGGACTAATGACCCCAGCAGTTGAGTCCCATAGTGCTCAGAGCCATTTGCGCGTGTTTCCACGTGGAAGGGAAGGTCCCAGAGCGGAGGATGCTGTTGAAGATGTCCGCCAGAGACTAGTGTACCTCTCGCGGTAGCATCCTCAACAGGTGGTTGGTGACCCCATCCGTGCCAGCCGCCTTCTTGGGGTTGAGGCGACTGAGCTGTAGATCTACTTCTGCAGCCGTTATCATCTCAATCTTGTCCTCCTCATGTGCAGCGAGGGAAACCGGCAAACTGTCCTCCACTAGCCGGACGTGGTCGGCATCGACCACGCCAGCGGTGGGTTGGAAATTGTCCACCATCGTGTCCCCGATGATGCTGGCTCTCTCATACGGCTCGCAGACACCGTTCGCGCCCGTATGGAGCGGCGGGACTCGCTGGTGACGACGAAGGAAGCGCTTGGCCGTCCCCCAAGCACTGCCACCCGTCGCCGTTATGGTGGCCACAAGTCCCGCCCTGTCACAATTCCCGAGTCTCGCGTTGTGTCTTGTTGAGGCGGCGCTTCGTCTCGGGCAACCGCGTGAGCTGCCACTCCCGAAAGAGGCGATTCTTGTGTGCGATCGTCTCTAAGATGTGCGGCGAGAGTTGGCTCGACATCTCTCGCGGCCGTCTCGGCCGTCTGGGAATGGCCGCCTCTGTGTCACGTGAAAAAGGACAACGCGTCGTCAGCTCCTTGCACGTCTTGATCGGGCGTGCTCTCGAGGAGGTCTAAGATCTCGGCACGAAATCGTGCCTCATCTATGCCGCAGAAGTTGCGGCGGTCAGTCGGCATAGAGGCACCGATGACGTTCATGTCAAAGACCACCGGGAAGTGGTCGGACGACATGGCGCGTCTAACGGTGCCAGACGTGAAGTGCCCACCTTTTAGTAGCCGGCCAGGCTGGCAGAGCGGTTCCAGGCGCTACAGTCTGGAACCGCGCGACCGCTACGATCGCAGGTTCGGATCCTGCCTCGGGCATGGATGTGTGTGATACCCTTAGGTTAGTTACGTTTAAGTAGTTCTAAGTTCTAGGACGGTGTGGTCATAGGGCCACAGTACTATCGCGCCATGCCGTTGTGTGGCGCGAAGGAGGCGGCTGTCGCTGGCGTCGGTGATGCGGGAGTTCCACTGCGTGTGTTTGGCGTTAGTCGTCCGCAATGAAGATCTTCCCGCGCAACGCCAGCAGGGCGTCCAAGTCAGCCTCCTAGAGCTGTCTCCTTGGCGGCCTGTATTCCGCAACGAAGGTGATAAGCCCCGCCGTAGTGGTGACAGTCACTCCAGTGGCCTCCACCGCGACGAGGGGCGGGACCAAGACTTCGTGATGTTTGAGGGACGCCTTGACATAGATGGCCGTCCCGCCACCGTGGGTCAACCTGTCGGTGCGGTAGCACCGATAGTTGGCCGCCTTGACATGAAATCCTGGCTTCAGGAAGGTCTCGCACACGAGGCAAATGTCAATTGCCCCGTCACGCAAGAATTCCCTGAATTCCTAACTTCCTCTTGCTGGGGGACCAAACTGTTCGCGTTGATCGAGCAAACTGTGAGGCCATGTATATGGCTATTATCCATGGCTGGGTGAAGTAGCAACGCCGGCCTGGGGGGCCGCCATGACCGCGGTGACGAGCAGTGGGAGTTGCTCTACCAGCTGGCTTAACGACCGCAGAAGCGATCGGAGCTCAGCTGCGTCGGGTGACGAGGGGCCGGTGGGGGTCGGTGGGGCGGCCTCCGCCACTGGGGCGGCTGGTTGCAGCCCCTCCGTAGAGGACGACTGCCGTGTAGCATCGGCACCGGTCGCAGTTGCGGCGCAGCACGAGCTGCCAGCTGCTGCCGCGGCAGAGTGTCGGCGGCAGTCCGTTGCGCAGCGGCAGGGGTGGCCCAGCCCGCGCACCGGCGACGCCTGCGCGTAGCGGCATCCCGCGCGACTGGCGTGTGTGTGTGTGTGTGTGTGTGTGTGTGGGTTGCCAACTCCACGGGCGAAGCCGTGGACGGCCCAGTCGATTGCTGCCTCTTGCCAACGTCCGGCTCCGAACGTTGGGTGGAGGAGGCAGGTGGTCTGCCCTTGGAGCAAAACTAGTGGACGGGTGCACCTTACGGGAAGGAGCAGCCTTGCCCCGTTTATGGTTTCGGTCCCTTTTGAAGTCCGAACAGCCTCTGTAACTGGCAACGTGCTGCCCGCGGCAGTTTCAGCAAGTCGGCTTTTCTTCTCGGGTGAGCTCGCAGGACTTGCTCTCGTGCTGTCCCGCGCACTTTACGCAGCGGGGCAGCATGGAGCAGTATCGGGAGACGTGGTCCAGCCTCTGGCATGAGAAGCACTGAGCCCTCTTACCTTTGGCCCGAAGAGGTTCCACCTCGACCTTGACACGGCCTACCCGCTGCACCTGGAACATCTTCTGGTTTTCCAGGTTGTCAACGAGGACAAACTGGTACAACGGCATGTCAAGGTGAGTGCGAAGGGACTTCATCATTAACAATGTTTCATTGTTCTTCTCGTTCTCCTGTCATAGTGTTCCCCTTAGTGCACTATAAACAGCTGAGGGTGGTGACGAGTAAAATCTCCTTCTCTGGTTGTGTCAAAAGTACAATGCAACAGCTGGCGAAGAGAATGGCACAGATTCTGCTGTAAGTTACGGGATTAATATTTGCTTTTGCCCAACCACCCACCCTTGTTACTTTTATTTATTTCTTGCTATTTCTTTTTATATATCTGGTACATTAGTGTGTGGACTTTTGACTCAGGACATACGCTACTACTGAGACGAGTATGTTATTTTGTAAGCAGCGTCTAATGCGAATTCCTTACAGGCATGGCTTTTGCATTACAAGACGGTTCTCTAATGCGCGTTATTCAGTCACAGAGCGAGCAAATCCAGCAGTTGCTGTAAGCCGTGAAGCAGCTCACTCAACAACAACACAAGAAATTACAAGCAGCACAGTAACCGCAGTCATAATCTCCATCAGCCATTCCATCATTCTGCAGTTTTAACAAACACCGTGAGGGCTGCTCGGAATTCTTGGCGCAATTGATGAATCATATGGAGGCACACCAATTGCAAAGTACGAAGATCAAAGCATGTTTTTCTTTTCATAGTAGACACGGAAGTTTACAGGCTCATACTGAAATTGTTTCCTGGCAAACAATCAGAGTAGTTAGATTTTGAGGCTTTACTTAGCAAGTTAACTACTTAATTTGATGAAGAAATACTCGTGGATTCTGCAAGGCTCAAATTTATCTGCACTCAGCGGGCATCAGGTCAAACCCATAAACAGTGGATCACTAAATTACAAGGTTTAAATAGACACTGCAAATGAGATTTTCACTCTGCAGCGGAGTGTGCGCTGATATGAAACCTCTTGGCAGATTAAAACTGTGTGCCGGACCGAGACTCCAGCTCGGGACCTTTGCCTTTCGCAGGCAGTTGTGAAAGGCAAAAATCCCAGGTTCGAGTCTCGGTCCGGCACACAGTTTTAATCTGTCAGGAAGATTCAGGCACTGCAAATTTTTGTGTCGTTGTGGACAATGATACAGTAATGTCTTGATGCGTGACACTGTATTTTAAAATATTTGTGACGATAGAATTCGTGCTTCTCTTTTGAAACAACCTGATCCTTCTTTAGATACATTGTTACAGTTAATTGAGGCACAGGACACTTATGTTTTAGCTAAGTGTGAGATGAAAATGTCAAATATTAACTCATTATATAGTGACGGTGTTAGAAGTGCTGCACAAAGTTAACAGTCCCGTACACGCCCGACCCGCGTGACACAGCGTGTGACGTTACATGCGGAGACAAAGAGCGCCATACCGCCTCGGCAGAACGCCGGTAGACAGAAGAACATAGCAAAATCATGCCCTAAGTGCTTTATTTGCCACAAGCGTGCTCAATGCCCAAGTCGTGACGCTATTTGTTATTTTTGCGACACGAAAAGTGATGTTCAGTCACTAAACATGAAAAAGATGCGCGGACAGCAAATTCCCAAGCAACGTACCACTAAACCAGTTCATACCATTAATGTTGTCACGGTACAGCCAGCCACAGAACAGTGCGACCAGATGTCTGTGGTAAATGTTGTGAAAGTTAGCGAACGCTAGTCAGATGATTTTCTTGTGCCACACAAGTCAAGCCGACGCAAACACAGGTCTACCATTAAATCTTTGCGCACTTCACCTGTCATGTATTGTAGTAGCTCACAGTAACAGGCAGTAAGTGACAGTTCTCTCTTAGATGTGGAATGTAGTTGGGACAGGGTTTTTATTACTTTGACAGTAACTAAGAAAGATGTCAGACTGCAAGTGGACACTGGTGGCTTCGGTTACAATTCTGAACCAACTTACTACTGGACGATTAGATTCACCAATACTCAGTCCAGCTGCACATGTGTTGTCAACTTATAACGGACAGGAAATTCCAGTTTTAGTATGCCAGCCACCTTTCAAGGTGTAACGAAGTCAGTTGTATTCAATGTTATTCCTGCCAAATGTTTGAAGAATATTTCTGGCTGAGAGTCTTTTGAAATTTTCGGATTGTCAGTCCACAAGCCAGAGTTGCAAATTTCAACAGATGTGCCTACAGATAAGATTCAAGCTCTGTGTGACAAATTTTGTGAATTTTTTAGAACTGATGTCCATTCTTCCAACAACTTTTCAGCTCATGTGTCACTCAAAAACAATGCACAAATAAAGTTTTGTCAAGGTGGGAAAGTGTCCATTGCCATTAGAGAACAGGCAGCTGAACAATTACCCCAATGACAAGCTGATGGGGTCATGAAGCCATTCGTTGCAAGTCACTGGTCTTTTCCCCATTAGTCATCCTTCACAAACCTTCAGGATGTCTTCAGTTATGTGTTGATTTTAAGCTGACTGTGAACTCTCAGTGCCAGACACGTACCCTTTGACTCGTCCAGAGGAACTGATGGAGAAATTAGATGAGGGTCGTTATTTTCCCAAGACAGGCTTAGCGGATGCTTACCTCAAGTTGACTTTGATTATTAACACTCACTTCAGGTTGTTAGAATTTGAATGCTTGCCTTCCGGAGTGCCTCAGAACCAGCAACCTTTCAATGCTTTTTTGAACAAATGACTGCTCCAATCACTTGGATGACATTGTCCTGCCTGGACGTTCTGCAGAAGAATATTTACGCAATCTCGAGTATCTTTTCCAAGTAATGTTATCAGCAGGCCTCAAGTATCGCAAAGACAAGTGGTCTATTTTCCACAGGGAAATAAAATATCTGGGACGGTTTTCACACCATTCAGACACATTTGCAAGCCATCAAAGATTTGTCAGCTCCCAAAAATGTAAAGGAACTGTAAGCAGTGTTAAGCAAACTGAACTACTACTTCAAACTCATTCCTCACACCTCTCAGACGGCAGTTCCACACTTCACAAGTAACAGCATAAGGCTGTTCTGTTTGCATGCACCACTGAGTGCCAGATGGCTTTTGATCTGGCTACACCAGTGGTGCTAGGAGTCAGTGATTCTTCTACTGGCATAAGCGCCATTCTGTCGCATTGTGTCAGATCAGTGGATGGTCCAGTAGCATTTGGCTCCAATCTTCTGACTAAGACTCGGGAAAATTGCAGTCACATTGAAAAAGAAGCGTTGGTCATCATTAATGTGTAATCAAGTTTCATCATGTCCTCTATATGGGAGGTAGTTCTATTTGGTCACGGATCATAAGCCACTCACTTCAATCTTCCACCCAGCGAAGCCTACTCCTCACTCCCCCTCCCCCACACTCAGGGTGCAGAAATTGGAACAGTGAGCTTTATTGCTGTCGATCTACAACTACAAAATCTTGTACTACCCTACAGCTCAACATTCCAGCGCCAAAGTGTTGTCAAGTTTATGGGTTGACAAGGATGATCAGTTCGACTCCTCTAAGGCGTTGTGTTGTCAGATGGATGCTCTGGACACTTCCAGAGTTGACAGTTTTCCGATGGACTTCCATTACATTGCGCACGAGGGAGCTGTGGATGCAGATTTAAGCATTGTTCTGAATTAAATCTGCTACACCCACCAACAAGGAGTACCAGGTCACTGCTCAAAAGGCTCTGGAGCCAGCGTTCCTTCTGAGACTCCATGATCCTGCTGCTGCATTTCTTTTTACAGATTCAACATGCAGCCAGGAGCCAGGATCATGGCTATCTACTATGGAGAAGATGGCATATCAGTCAAAGATGCTTCCCATGGCAGTGGATGCACCCTCGTCCCTGATGCCATGATCACAGCAACCCACGTCGCTTTGGGCGACACCTCTGCTCCCCGCCATCTTTCCCTTGTAGGGGCCCTCCAGCATTCGAGAATCCGGCTCTGGATGTCGACATGCACCCACCCTCCAGCTGGCCAGGAATTCCCGTGGGGACTCAGGGCGAATGCTGGGGCATAGATGGGAGCCTGTTTCCTGCTTCAGTCCTGGTTCCTCTCTCATCTGCTGTGCCTCACCCAGACCTGCCATATGTGGTCAGTTCGCACTGCATCTTGCACAAGAGATTTCTTTTTTTGGGAGGGGGGGGTTGGGGGGGTTTAAGCACAGGAGGCTGCACAGAGCAGCACCACAGGTGTGGATAGGTTGACAATTTGCTCCAGAGACGGCGTATAGCCCAGCGATTGCCGCAACTTGAAGCTGCAGTGGTGGCGCCGCCTGAGAAGTGAGACGCACTGGCGCCACAGCAGAGTGGTCAGTTCCAAGTCAGCTCGACTACCGAGAAGATTTCCTTCTACTTGTGTACTTCACGGTGCATTGTTTGCTTCTAGTGAGTCCACGCCAGCCCATCTTCAGTGAACATTGTAGTGGGACAGGAACTGTTTACTATCCACCCTTAGCTTCCAGAAAAGTTTCTGAACTTCAGGATTTGCTTCCTGAGCTCATTTGTACAAAGTTAAGTAATTGTAAGTAAGCGTGTATGTTCTTCTCACCCATCATTGTCAGTGTTTCAGTGTTCTCCTCACTCTCCTCTCATAGGGTTTCCCTCAGCGCACTATAAATTGTTGAGGTTGGCGACGAGTAGAATCTGCTTCTCTGTTTGTATCGAAAGTACAATAGGACAACTGAGAAGACTCAAAACGCAAATGAGTGTATACATAGTATAATCTGAACAATGTTACCAAAGGATATGTTTGTATCCAAAAGATAAGTAGAACTAACACTTGACAGAAGCTGTTCCACATCTCAGTCAAGGTTGCTGTCTGAAGCAAGAAGAACAACAGAGACCACTCCACCGTCAGCAATGAGGATATGAAGGAGCAAAGTTGGAGACGAGCAGAAATGGAAACAGAAGGCCAAACGGTGCCTCGAATTTGAAAAAAGAAGAGAAGATTCATTCATCGAGATCGACGACCAATCAAGCTGAGGAAGCTTGGAAGAGAGCAGAAAGAACAACTTACAGCCCAGGCGGATTTTAAAGCAATGGCTAGGGAGTGATTGTGTTGTGTAACTTTGACTGCATTTATATCTAATTTGTGAAACTGAAACTTCAAATATATACTTTTTCATAGCATATATTCCATTATAAAATGAAATTTTTAATTAAAGCGCTCATTATCACTGCTAACAGTCCTAAGCACAATTTTGGAAAAAAATGAATTTTTAAAGGGAAGTATTTATATGTGAATGTCTTGATTGTTTCAATAAAAAGATTCAGAACTTTGAAAATTAATTTTAAAGTCACTATCATAGACATCCATAAAAGCTTACAGAAAACTGTTTGTCTACATTGGTAAATGTAGTCCTCAGCTTCTTGAGCACATTACAGTAATTTTACTACATAAGAGAAGATATTTGAAAACCCCTTCAACATAAAACAAAACAATAGCTGAAACTTCCTGGCAGATTAAAACTGTGTGCCGGATTGAGACTCGAACTCGGGACCTTTGCCTTTCGCGGGCAAGTGCTCTACCGACTACGCTACCGAATCACAACTCACGCCCCGTCCTCAGAGCTTTAATTCCGCCAGTACCTCGTCTCCTGCCTTCCAAACATCACAGAAGATCTCCTGCGAACCTTACAGAACCAACACTCCTGAAAGAAGTCGGTAGAGCACTTGCACGCGAAAGGCAAAGGTTCCGAGATCGAGTCTCGGTCCGGCACACAGTTTTAATCTGCCAGGAAGTTTCATATCAGCGCACACTCCGGTGTAGAGTGAAAATTTCATTCTAGAAAATAATAGCTTCTCAAAAACTGTTGGATAGATCAACTTGTAATTTTGTAGTTGTATTTAGCACGTTTAAAATTTGAGACCAATTGATAAATAGGGAAACGGAGCCCTATCAATTCAGGGAACAATGCTACAAATTGCGAGCTTTGCTTGTACCCCATACATGAGGCCAGGGGCCTTCATCACTTCCGCCAGCAGCCTGTATGAACTCAGGATGGCTTCAGAACCCATGCGACAGGCGTCATTGATGCCGACATGAGCCACAGCTTGCAGACCACTGCACCCCGCACGCTCGATATCTGCAGGTAGGGCTGACTCCACACTAGCATGATACCGCCTGGCAGGCACGGCAGACATACCGAGGGCACACTGACTTTCTTTCCAACCCTGAACACTATCTGTCTAAGGGGTTCCATAATGCGCCTAACGTTGGAGCTCCCCATAACTAGCAAGCATCTTCCCCTGTATGCCCGCTCGGACCCTGCTGAAGGAGAGGCCGCCTGTTCACTCACAGGCTGAATGAATGAGGCCAGACATCTATCTCCACTAAATGTTCAAATGTGTGTGGATTCCTAAGGGACCAAACAGTTGAGGTCATCGGTCCCTAGACTTACACACTACTTAAACTAATCTATGCTAAGAACAACACACACACACACACACCCATGCCCGAGGGATGATTCCAACCTCCGCCCGGAGGGGCCGCACAGTCCGTGACATGGCGCTCCAGACAGCACGGCCACTCCGCGCGGCTTGTCTCCACATTGGCCTCTTCTGTGAGGTTGCATCCACTGTGGCTGGTGCTCAAGGTGACACGGCAGCAGAACCTGTGGGCGAGACAAGGGAGCCTAAGGTACACCGGGATTAGTAATAAATAGGATAAGCAACATTATTTCTCTACTAATAACAATTTGTGTGTGTGTGTGTGTGTGTGTGTGTGTGTGTGTGTGTGTGGTGTGTGTGACTGGCGGTCAACGGCTCGAAGAAACCATTCCGAGGTATTTACCGTCTGTCACATTCGGTGATGGTACTAACAAATCTTTCCTCTATCCTATCTTCTTTTTATATTCTTCTTAAAAAAACAATTTTATTTATATTTCAACCTCAAATTATTGTTATTTAGAAAAGTATCATTCTTTGTAAATGTTGTAGATAAAACAAAAGAAAAGAAAACTATAAAAAGATGAAAAACGAAAATTGTAAGATGTACGACCTGTTTCAAACATCAGGTAACAGGTCTATAATTTGGCAATAAATAAATAAATATATAAATAGTACCCCATGCGCCAGATTCTCCGCCACCACTACAGCGCGAGGCAGCAGCCTGAAGGTTCCTGCGTCCGCTCACAGTAATCATGCATCGTACCCATCCTAGTAAGAGTAACTGAAGAAGTACACTATAAAAGCAGACAAATTCCGAGATGTGGAATTTGCTACCCTCCCGGTGTGTCATCAATGGACGCTGTTTCCTCAATCACCTATGTAACTGGCTGTTCAGAAGAGAAGAAGACTTCGCTACAGACTGCCTGAACTTACCCTTACAAAACGCGAGCTTACGCCTCACAACCAGAAAAACACGCACGTAATTTAAGAAATATACTAAGAGTAAAACACAGGAATAGACAGACACTTAACTTGCCGCCGTGTAGACGTGAATCACTCGAGAGCTGGGGCCTTACTGACGTAGCTTTCTAAAATGTTTGAAGAACTGAGAGTAGCTGTGATGACAAGGTGAGCACTCTCAGTAGAAGTTGAATTTGGTGGGATGAATTCATGAGTTCAAAATCATATGTAGTTGTTTACTGAGTTACAGTTTATTGGACCTCCAATACTGCTAATATCCACTGGCAGCATACACAACTTAAAATCGTTCTGTGATCGGTGGCCATTCCACTTGTAACGCCCGAGTGTGTTTCCGTGGATCAGATTATCTCTCTGATGGTTCGTAAAATCTTTCGAAGCTGAGCAGAATGAGTACGACGATCAATATCTACATTAGTGTGTGCCGACTTATATGAATATTCCTTGTTTGCCAAAGAATGATTTCATGGAGTCAACTCAGTGATAATGTTCCTATACCCACTTCTCTACGCCAGTCATTCAACGTTGTGAACGCAAGCAAGCCAGAGAAGGCATTAATAGTTTGAGAATCAGTGGTGATCATCAGAACCTGTGTCACTGCAGAGAACATAGTTTCTGATCCTTGTATCTTCATCTGTGATGGGATTGTCCCTTAGTTGTGCTCTTTTTCTTGCAATTTTGCTTTTTTGATTTATATAAATTTGTGGATGTTGCAAATATTTGCAGCTTATTACGTTCCCATGGCCATACACGTTACTGCCCTTTACCAATTCTGATATAAATTGAAAGTTCACCCCCCAACTGTTCAAGAAGCGTAACAATGATTTTATTTTGTTTTGGTACTTGCAGCTTCATTCGACAGAAGGGTGGTTGCAATATAATAAACGTTACATCTCATGGGAAGAACTTCAGTATTCATTCTTCCCCCATGTGAAGTCCACCATTTTCCCTCTCCCAGTGTACGATCACTGAAAATGACTGTGCTTATTCGAACAGAGATTGATGCAATGCATTTTCCGCCCCATGATGTGAAGTCATGATTCCAAAATTCCGTTGCATTTCTAAATATAATTTAGTGGGTTGTATTCATTAATGATTTCACATGACATTGAACGACAGTGGTAAACATAAAACAGAAAAGAAAAAGAAATCCCAAAAAGAGAACAGCGACAGCTGCAAGGATCTCCCATATCACAGAATTTTTCATTAGCAGTTAGGTTAAGCGAAGTGGCCAGTTGGTAAATTTCTGCTCCAAGGGTTACGCGTAGTGATCAGCAACATTGAAAGACGGTATTTCCTTTGTGGCATTTGTTGTTGTATTATAATGTTTTCGTTGATTTATTGCAACTTTTTATTTCGGTTGAGTGGAATTAAATATTTTGTTTAACGTGGGGAAAACTATTAATCGTCAGTACCGACTACTGTTCAATTGTGGGTAATTACTTTACTGGGTAGCTCAACTGGGCGTTTATTTCACATTTCTGCTCTGATGTGCATAGAAGCACAATGTATTGAAGTAAGAAAGGGCAGAAGGTCTCTCACACTAGGAAGGAAGACGGAGAGCAGTGAGTTGCTGGTTCCGAGATAGGAAATGGAATATATTCAGGAAACGTGAAACTGTACGTATATATCTTAGAGAGCAAAAGTAGCACCAAAGAAATTCGAAGAGAGCTAATGGGAGTTTGGTCGGAACTAAAAACAATAAATAAATGACGAGAAGAAATAAATAAAGACATTATTGAAGTAAATATGTATGTATCTTAGATAAATAGAAAGTTTTTTTATGTGACATAGCGGCAATCTAAAGCGACAGTGACGATTTAAAACTTAATTTTAGTTACAAAAAGCGAACTCACGGTGCGAAGCAATGCGGTATCCATTGTTAAGGTACAATTACGAAGTGATTTATGAAACCTTACATCAAGAACGCAAAGACGTAGGAAAGGTGTCAGAGGGGTTGGAGTTGCTCACTACCGTGGCTGAACAGCTTACAGTCCTAAAAGTGAGGACTGTAACAGCACTTATCCAGTCGCAGTAGGCAGCAGTGCAGAAGCTCAGTCACTGGTACTTTTGAAGCAAGATAACGCTGAAGTGAATACGGGAAACAGGAATGCAACGACAGAGACTCAGCAGCTCGCGAGACGATCAGAAGAGTGCAGGACGTAGGCGCAGGTGGTGTCAGCAGAACCGGAAACAAACGTCTGCGGACTGAATGCGGGAAACAGCACCATCTGGAGGAGAGCTTGTGCTGAATCCGTGAGACAGCCGAGTGTGCGAAACAGAGCGAACCGGACACGCTGATTGATTCCAAAATAACCAAATTAGGTGGACCGACTCCGGAAATAATATCCGTGCCGAACGGGAAGACAAGGTGGCAGGAATCCATCTGTTAGAAAATCAGGAGTTTGATACTAACAGAAACGAGGAAGAAACTGGTTTCGTTATTATCACCGAAGAAGATGGCAGCAATGAGTGGGAAGATCGGGATGGGTAACGAGTCGGAATCAGGCGAAGATGACTGTGAGGACCACAGTGGGACAGATGATGGAGGGCGCACATTATCCGACCAGATTTGCGTAAGTTGGTAGACGAACTGTTACTAGCACCATGCACTGACGACGACGATGATTGCAAACAGTGGCAGAGCGAGAACAACGACGAATTGGACTCTAGAGATTGTCAGGGCGAAAGAGGCAGAGAAGGAGAGCAGGCAATTTTGTTCGTGAAATTGGAACAAAAGAAGACGGTGGTGATCCGTGGGGTAATTTGTTTCACTAGGAGCCGAAGTCGGAGGACGCAGAAAACGACGCTGCTGCGAATAGCGAGGAAAAGCACGCGCGTTTGCGTACCAGTTCAGGAGGAACGGGGCATAACCGAACAGGGAAGGGGGCTCCCAACGACAGCCAGTACTGGGAAGACTGCTGCACTAAAGAGTCAGAATGGGTGTATATCGCCGATCAGTGATACCGGCTCATGAATTCACGAAGTTCTGGGAACTGACCAGGGGCACGGAAGTGCGTCGTAAACTAAACAGTAGAAGGATATCCGTGTCGTCGAAAACCAGTTTAGACGAGGTAGGAGAGTGTTGTTGTCTGTTATGTGAAAAATGGTTCAAATGGCTCTGAGCACTATGGGACTTAACTGCTGAGGTCATCAGTCCCCTAGAACTTAGAACTACTTAAACCTAACTAACCTAAGGACATCACAAACATCCATGCCCGAGGCAGGATTCGAACCTGCGACCGTAACTGTCGCGCGGTTCCAGACTGTAGCGCCTAGAACCGCTCGGCCACTCTGGCCGGCTGTTATCTGAATTCGGTAACTGTACAGTAATTAGAATATCGTTTAACGATAAGGAGAGTAGTTGTATTCTGAGAACCAGATGGCAGGTTTCAATGATGAATAATGTGTTTTTCTTATTTAGGGCAGCAGCACAATAAATCTGAGATAACACCATGGTTGTCAGAAACATGCACGGGAACAGTTGCCTAAAACAATTAATTTTTATTAACGACTGTCTGTTTCGATATTTATCGCCTTTGTCAAGTAACTGCGAATATAAATTTAGTGAGGCGGTCTGTGAATGTGAATCTCGTTTACATTAAAGTGACTATATTGTTCTCACATCTACAGTAGTGTGACGTCCAAATTACATCGTTAGTGAACTGTCTTATAACTTTCAATGTTTTTATTAGATGGTAAATGACGCAAATACATTGAAAAACATAAGTAACGTAATATTTTCTTTATATTTACGTCATTTACCATCTAATCAAAGCATTGAGAGTTATAAGACAGTTCACTAACGGCGTAATATGGACATTACATCATTCTAGATGTGAGTACAATATAGCCGCTTTAATATAAATTACATTTATATTTATTCACGGTCTCACAAAAATTGTATTCGCAGCTACTTGACAATGGCGATAAATACCGATACAGTCTGTCCTTAATATAGATAACTACTATAAACGTCTATTCTGGTGCATCTTTCTAGTAAGTAATAACATTTTTGTTGAGTCCTTGTAGTACAGAATCAGCTATCATCTCACAAGGTACGAGAAACAGGGAAGCCGAAATTGTTTACAAGGCCACTGAAAAAATGGAACGAGCCACGAAACAGGGATGGGAACAGTCAGAAAGGTGTCATTCATAATATATGCCCGACGGGAGGGGACCATGTCTTAGTGGAGACACATCGTTTGTCTAGAAAACAATAGTTTCTTGTGCAATTAATTTTTAACGTGCACAGCAGAGCATTCAGAATACATAGAGTTCTTCACCTAAATGTAGTAGACGCCGTGCACAAGAAAATCTCGTCGCGTGCATCACATACCGAACATTAATAAATTTCTAGATTAAGACAAGAATCTATTAGGCAAATGCATCGAGAAGTTACAATAATTATAGCTGGTTGTTGAGTGCATACATCCTTCTGCCGGGAAGTAATGGGTGAGTTAAATTTTGTATTTTGTCCATGAAAATATTATAAGTACTTAGTTGCTTGAATATTTGAGAGGTGCAGCAGGCAATGGGATTTTCTCTGTGTGGCTATAACCTTTATTGAAACATGCTGATTCCGTTTTAAAGAGGAAGTTTTGCTGAGATGACAACGTTAATGAACTGAGATATGAGTTATATATACGAAGGAGATTTTTGTCGATATTTTTTAAGGAACACAGACAAGTGTCTGCTGGAGATGCAGACGTAAGTACCATCTAGAGTAAAATAGTAGTTGCAGAGGTACGTTCCTGCCATAAGTAGGTATCAATCTTCGGTGCAAATAAGTTGAAGCACTGTGACTAATGCTCATACTTCTTCAGAGATGATTAAATAAGATGTTCAGAGAGTGAAGTCACCATGTGAAGTTTCTCCATGCAAAGCGCATTGAAGATAGGAAACCTGTAGTGACAAAGACAATGTTAAAGTGTTTCAAACCTATCTAGAGTCACCAAGAATGGAGAAACGCTTAATTACAAACGCTAGACGATAGGTATATCCAAAGTAAAATGTTTTTCAAATGAGAGAGCAACATATAAACCACATATGTGCTGCCAAATGTAACTCTTTCTTCTGTACATTAGCAAAAAAATGGTTCAAATGGTTCTGAGCGCTATGGGACTTTACATCTGAGGTCATCAGTCCCCTAGAACTTAGAACTACTTAAACCTAACTCACCTAAGGACATCACACAAATCCATGCCCGAGGCAGGATTCGAACACGCGACCGTAGCGGTTGCGTGGTTCCAGACTGAAGCGCCTACAACCGCTCGGCCACTACGGCCGACTGTACAGTAGCAAATTCATACAGCTATGAAGCATTATCTCTATCATTTTGTGTTGAGCATTATCGAATGTACGACATTTTTGTTAGTGTTCACAGAAATGAGCATAGGAACCACATAGAAGGTTGATGTTCCCTCTTCGTCATCCCCTTTTCTTTTATTATATTTGCCCCTACCCTTCAGTTCCATATGATATCATCAATCCACATAAGCCACTAAATTATGTTAGAATGTGCAACGGAATTTGGAAATTATAACTTCACATTATGGGACAGAAAATGAATTGCATCAGAATTCTCTGTTCAAGCAAGCATTATTCTTCTGTCAACTCCTTGAAATGAAGTGCCGAAAAAATTAAATTAATGTTATGCTTCCTTAAGAGTTGGGGAATGAACTTTCAATAAATATCAATATTGGTGAAAGACAGTGACGCGGACCCCCTTGGGAAAATAATAAGCTCCAAATATTCAGAACATCCTCACGTTTTCATAAATTAACAAGTAAAAATACAAGAGAAACGAGCACAAGTAAAGGATAATGGCATCAGAGATGTAGATACAAGAATCACAAACTAAGTTCACCATAGTGACAGAGATTCTAATCATTACCACTGATTATCAAACTATTAAATTCTTCCCTCGTTTTTTTGCATTCACAACATTCAAAGACTGGAGTAGGACCTGCGACACGGCAACATCATTACTAAGTAGACCCCTCAAATGCATTCTGCGGAGAACAGGGAGATTTCAAAAAAGTCGTCACACATCACAATTTAGATGTTGACCCTCGTACTCACTCTGATCATCTTCGAAAAATCTGACCAACCACTGGAGAGATAATTTGATCCACGAGAACACACTCAGACCTTGTTAGTGGAAGGGCAACCAATCACATTCCCTACCAGAGGGTGTTAATACTCTTGGAGGTTAAATTAATCTAACTCAATAAACACCTGCATTTGATTTTGAAATGATGAACTCATCCTACCAAAATTCAATTTATAATAGGAGCGCACATACGAGCACGTGTTACTCACCCTGTGATCACAGCTTCTCTCAGTTCTTCAAACATTTTAGAGAGCCACCTCAGTCACTGCTTGACCCGCGCGCCTGTGCAGGTTGGTGACATTATTCGCCCAATCACGAATTGCCTTGGTGGCGTCAAACGTTTTGTGCTTTGTTCCTAGTGAAGCCTACCTGACAAAATTCGATCAGAAAAATCAGTGTAATTTTATTTCCAATTCCCACTTGTGCTATAGCTTGGACATTGACAGGGTGTACTTAGTAAGAAGAGTGGGAAGCGAATTACCTACAGCTATCTAAGGCCACAAGCCAAAAAGTAAGATTCAACTGAAAAGGGCAGATCTCTACAAAAAAGAAATAACCAGCTAGTCGGAATCTCTACTTACAAATAAATGCCCGAAACTCACCCTTCCACAACCTTTAGAACTTTTTCTTGAACTAAAATATGGTGAAAATGATGCTGACGTGAAATACAGTGAAATGGAGTTAATGTACAATGACTCCATAACAAAGTTTCTCCCAACTCTCATTTTGTGTAATGTAAAAAACAGTAGATTAACCAGCTAGACTGTACACACACACACGTACCCAGTGATCTCAGGCCCTGCAGGTGAACTCCTGCTTCCATTTTTTTTTTTTTACACCGTCCCTCCAGGTGTCTTCAGTCCCCACAGCTCACAGCCCTCAGGCACTTCGCCAGGTCATCTATCCGGCGCTGCCTCGGTCATCCTGTGGGGGGGTCTCGTGTTTGCTTTCTTCTCAGGTGTCTTTTTCACTTGTCTTTCTTCTGGCATACGGGCTATATGGCCAAGCCAATGGATCCTTTTGCTCTTCAGCTTCTGTAGGATAGTTGATGATTGCGTCAAGTAGTATATTTTCTCGTTCTTCCCTCTCCTCCATTTTCCTTTAACTAAAATCTGTCCCTATATCTTCTTCATTATTCTTCTTTC
The DNA here is from genome assembly GCF_023864345.2 of Schistocerca serialis cubense. NCBI lineage: Eukaryota > Metazoa > Arthropoda > Insecta > Orthoptera > Acrididae > Schistocerca > Schistocerca serialis. The sequence continues at coordinate 786,580,667 of NC_064642.1, forward strand.
AAATATTTAGTTTCTTTCATCGTTCAGTGATGCCCTAAGGTCCTGAACCATACCAGACTGCTGGGTGTAAGACTGTCTTATAGATTCTCATCTTAGTGTTCGCTAATACTGAACGAGAGATGAGTGTCTCCGTGAGGTAGTATATGCATTCATTTCCACCGCTGTTCTTTCCTTTATCTCCATTTCTATGCTGATGTCACTGGTAAACCAATGTCCCACCTATTTTTGAACTGGTGATGTCTCTTGAACCTCATGCTATTCGTCTCAAGAAATTCTTCCTGCTCTTGTCTTTGCCTTAACTGCATGAAGTCCTTTTTGTCTTGATTCACCTTTAGCTCAATCTCCTGTGCGTATTGTACATTTTCTGGTGCATTTAATTCAGTTCATGGTTTTATTCATTTCGTAATAGTATGTATGCACATACAGGGCGCTTTCCATAAGTAATGCGACCAAATTCCTAAAAAATCTTTTATTGAATATATTCGTACAACTATCAAAAATTTTCAAAATAGTACCCTTTTGCGTCTATACGCGTCTGGAGGTGGTATTTCCGTGCCTGGCAGGCATCCTGGAATGCCTTTTCCGGAATGTCCTTTAGAGCTTATGTAACATGCGCCTGGATGCTTTCAATCGTGTCCTAATGTTTTCCTTTCATGACTCCATTTAGCTGAGGAAACAAAAAAAGTCAATGGGAGCCAGGTCAGGACTGTAGTAAGGCTGGGGAATCAAGGGGGTCTTGGTCTTGGCCAGGAAGTCGTTGACAATGAAGGCGCTGTGACTCGGCGCACTGTCGTGGTGACCTTTCCACGTGTCCTTGATGTCGCTTCGGCAGCGCGAGACCCTCCTTTTCAGTCTTTTGAGCACTTCCAAGTATAAAGTTGAGTTCACTGTAGTCCCGATAAGTACGAATTGGTGGTGGACAATGCCTCTGACGTCGAAGAAGACAGTGAGCGTGGTTTTGATCCTGGACTTGCTCATGCGTCCCTTCTTGGGATGGGGCGACGATGGGGTGTGCCACTCAGAACTCTGCCTTTTTGTCTCAGCCGGCCGGAGTGGCCGAGCGGTTCTAAGCGCTACACTCTGGAACCGCGCGATCGCTACGGTCGCAGGTTCGAATCCTGCCTCGGGCGTGGATGTGTGTGATGTCTTTAGGTTAGTTAGGTTTAAGTTGTTCTAAGTTCTAGGGGACTGATGACCTCAGAAGTTAAGTCCCATAGTGCTCAGAGCCATTTGAACCATTTCTTTTTTTTTTTGTCTCAGAGTCGAACTCAAAAACCCACGACTCATCACCAGTGATAACTGAGTTTAAAAAATGAGGATCACTTTCACACATTTCCAACATTTCTCGGCACCGAAGTACTCGCATGTGCTTGTGTTCGTCGGTCAACACTTTTGGGACGAGTTTGGCCCACACCTTCCTCATGTTCAAATCTTCGGTCACAATGCGGAAAATGCTTATTTTTGACATGTTTAGAGTTTGTGCTATCAATTGAAGGCTCAACCGTCTGTCAGAGTTCAAACAATCACGCTCACGCGTCACATTTTCGTCGACTTGTGCGGTTGATGGCCGTCGACTGCGAGGTTCGTCGGTGATCTCCTCTCGGCCCTCCATGAACGACGTGTGCCATCGGAAAAATTGTGATTTGAACAAGCGATGCTGAAATAATGGAAACATTTAGGTGGCGGACTTCCCAAGTTTTACGCAAAATTTGATAGCGTACCGTTGCTCTACAGAATGGTCCATTGTGCCGTGTTGCATAAACTCTAAACGGGGTTGACGGAAATGCACGTCCTGACTCTCCGGTAGCTCGCAGCCGAATGAGACAAAGAGCGTTTGACGCGAACACCACCCTCCACTTAGCCCAGTCGGTTATTACACTTGGTGGTGTACCGTTGCGTCAGAAAGAAACTGGTCGCATTAGTTATGGAACGCAGTCTGTATACCGAAAAATGTGCATTATACCGTTTTCGATGCTGCAAGATCATAAGCAGTCTGCACTTGAAAATAATGACGCGGATTCTTCATCGTAAGCAACCGAAAATTTGTTTACATCACTTAAAATCGTTGTGCGACACTACTGCAGCTAAAAAGACATTGTCTCACATCTTGTTTTGGTTGTAGGGCACCGCCACCACCACAAGGAAATTTTGTCAGTTGGGCAAACAAAAGGCGAAATCTAATGTAAAACGTGAACTAACCGTGTGAAGACGAATCCGTCGGTTCGAAGCCGGTAACGGCGCTGTTTAAATAAATAAATAGCATTGTAGAGAGTGGCTCGTTGCTGCAATATTCTGTGTAAGAGTCAACCTATATTTTGTACACAGCCACGGGCTCAAAATGTCAGTTTTTGACAAAATAGCATTTCCTCCTGTCTCTGTTATTCTGAGTCACGCGGTTGTGTTTTCTGTAGCGTTTCATGCATTTGAGGGCCGTGTAATATTTTAAAGCTATTTCTTAGATATGGTTAATTCTTCAGTTACACAGATTTATGGTGAGTATAATTGTGTACATTTTTGAAACTAGTTTTATAATGTGTGGCTGACTAAGCCTTATCATCGATGCTGCACCACCGTATACTTTGAAACGGAACGTCTTCTACGATGGGTCACGTGATATTTACAAGCGAACTGAGTTTCTTCAACGTCTTCCTTTGTCATTAAACTGAAAATTTGTGTGATTGGCTATTACTTTTATTTCAGAAAGTTTTTAACTTGTAACTGTTTTTTGTTAATACATGTTTTTCAAAATGTTCAAATGTGTGTGAAATCTTATGGGACTTAACTGCTAAGGTCATCAGTCCCTAAGTTTACACACTACTTAACCTAAATTATCCTGGGGACAAACACACACACCCATGTCCGAGGGAGGACTCGAACCTCCGCCGGGATCAGCCGCACAGTTCATGACTGCAGCGGCTCAGACCGCTCGGCTAATCCCGCGCGGCATACCTGTTTTTAATAGGATTTCGCTTACTGGTTGCTGGTGTGTTAGTAGAGTAGTAACGTAGCACATAGATTATCAAACACATATTGATAAGATATTATCGACTGCAATACTTTTAAATTCGAATAGAATACTTGTTTCTAAGTACGAGGTCTGTTCAAAAAATTTCGGAACTTTGTCAGAAAATTTTTCTACGCTTAGTTTTTACTTAATGTGCATGGTCCCCTTCAAAAAACTCTCCCCCACAATTGATACACTGCTCCCAACGCCGTTTCCACTTCCCGAAGCAGTCTCTGTATGCTTCTTGCCAGATGGCGCAAAGTGCTGTCTGCGCATTTTCTTCTATGTCGTCTATCGTTGCAAATTTTCGTCTTTGCAACGGAGTTTTCAACTTCGGAAATAGGAAAAGCCTGCAGGGGCCAGGTTTGGGTGGTACGGAGGATAAGGCAGCATAATGATTTCTTTTTTGTGTGTAATAGTCACGCGTCAACAGGGGTGAATGTTCGGGAGTGTTATCGTTATGCAAGAGCCATGAATTGTCTCGCTCAAATTTTAGACCGTTTCCTTCTCACATTTTCTCTTAGGCGTCGCAACACGTCCCGACAGTACCATCGATTAACAGTTTGTACCTGTGTCACGAATTCATGATGAACTAATCCTTCAAAGTTAAAGAAAATTATCAGCATGGCTTTGACATATGATCTGACCTGACGAGCTTTTTTTGGTCTTGGAGAAACTTTCCCGACCAACTGTAAAGACTGAACCTTAGTATCAACATCATAACTGCAGACCCACGTCTCTTCAACAGTTGCGATTATCTTAAGGAACATATCGTTCTCATTTGCGCGATCCTAAAGCTCGTTATAAATTTCGCAACGAAGGTATTTCTGGTCTTGACTCATGAACTGTGAGACGAACTTGGCGGCAAGACGATGCATTCCAAGATGCTGTGTCAGGATGTCATGACATGATATGACTGAAATGTTGCATTCTTCGGCAATCTCTCGGACTGTCAGTCTTCGATTGGCACGAACAATTTCGTTGACGTTTCTGAGATGAGCGTCGCCGTTAGACGTCGATGGGCGTCCTGAAGGAGGGTGATCTCAAACTTCCGCCCACCCATTTTTAAACTGCGTGAACCATTCGTAACGCCGAGTACGGCTCAAGCACTCATCACTGTAGGCTTCCTGCATCATTTTATGTGATCTGTAAGGGTTTTCTTAAGTTTCACGCAACATTTTGTGCCGACGTGTTGCTCTTCTCACTCTGCTATCTCAAAACTCGCATACTGAGCGACACAACGTTCTACTCAATACAGCACTGGACATTAAATAACAGACATACAAAAATGAAACTAGCGGCATTTACACATTAAACACAAGTGTGTGCAGGGACCCCAACCACATTGCGCTCCAATACAACGCTGGTGCGATATTAAAAATGTTCCAGAATTTTTTCAACAAACCTCGTATATAACGATGTTGTATCTTGGAACAGTCCTCCACATTTGGAAAAACCTTCCTTCTCTGGAGTAATTTCTGTAATTTGAGAGAGAGACTGCATCACATACAAAGTAAGTGCTATCGTATGAAAACTGAATGAGAAAACATGTAAAACTTTTTTTACAGGGCTGCCTAGAAGCGAAAGTATGAAAATTACAGTAGTTTCTATAATCGTTATGATAAATTAATGTGTGTCACAGTCACAAAGAACTAAAAGAAAGAACCATCGCACTGCGTTTGTGTAGTTATTAGCAGTGTTGCCTTAGCCATTAGACTGTACATTAGCGGATGTGCACACTATGGCATGAGCCAGTACGAAAGTGTTTTGCTTTTGCCACAGGAAATGGATACTAGAAACCATACCGGACTTGCCGACTCTGGAAAAGGACTGGCCCACTCCTAATTTCACCAGGCCGTCGCCATACGGAACCGCCCAGGAGGATCTTCAATTGGTGAGTGGCATACTTTCAATTAAAAGTGTGTTGCCGTATGGAGGACATAGTGATAGACATTCCTGGGGTTATGAAGCAGCTGAATGGGTTGGAAATAAATAAATCGCCAGGTCCTGATGGAATTCCAATTCGGTTTTACAGAGAGTACTCTACTGCATTGGCTCCTTACTTAGCTTGCATTTATCGCGAATCTCTTGCCCAACGTAAAGTCCCGAGTGACTGGAAAAAAGCGCAGGTGATGCCTGTATATAAGAAGGGTAGAAGGACGGAAAATTACAGGCCAATATCCTTAACATCGGTTTGTTGCAGGATTCTCGAACATATTCTCAGTTCGAATATAATGAATTTCCTTGAGACAGAGAAGCTGCTGTCCATACATCAGCACGGCTTTAGAAAGCATCGCTCCTGCGAAACGCAACTCGCCATTTTTCCACATATCTTGGGAACCATGGATGAGGGGTATCAGACGGATGCCATATTCCTTGACTTCCGGAAAGCGTTTGAATCGGTGCCCCACTGCAGACTCCTAACTAAGGTACGAGCATATGAGATTGGTTCCCAAGTATGTGAGTGGCTCGAAGACTTCTTAAGTAATAGAACCCAGTACGTTGTCCTCGATGGTGAGTGTTCATCGGAGGTGAGGGTATCTTCTGGAGTGCCTCAGGGAAGTGTGGTAGGTCTGCTGTTGTTTTCTATCTACATAAATGATCTTTTGGATAGGGTGGATAGCAATGTGCGGCTGTTTGTTGATGATGCTGTGGTGTACGGGAAGGTGTCGTCGTTGTAGGATGATACAAGATGACTTGGACAGGATTTGTGATTGGTGTAAAGAATGGCAGCTAACTTTAAATATAGATAAATGTAAATTAATGCAGATGAATAGGAAAAAGAATACTGTAATGTTTGAATACTCCATTAGTAGTGTAGCGCTTGACACAGTCACGTCGATTAAATATTTGGGCGTAACGTTGCAGAGCGATATGAAGTGGGACAAGCATGTAATGGCAGTTGTGGGGAAGGCGGATAGTCGTCTTCGGTTCATTGGTAGAATTTTGGGAAGATGTGGTTCATCTGTAAAGGAGACCGCTTATAGAACACTAATACGACCTATTCTTGAGTACTGCTCGAGCGTTTGGGACCCCTATCAGGTCGGATTGATGGAGGACATAGAAGCAATTCAGAGGCGGGGTTTGATCATCACGCGAGTGTTTCGGAAATGCTTCAGGAACTCGGGTGGGAGTCTCTGGAGGAAAGGAGGCGTTCTCTTCGTGAATCGCTACTGAGGAAATTTAGAGAACCAGCATTTGAGGCTCACTGCAGTACAATTTTACTGCCGCCAACTTATAATTCGCGGAAAGACCACAAAGATAAGATAAGAGAGATTAGGGCTCGTACAGAGGCAATTAGGCAGTCAATTTTCCATCGTTTTGTTAGGGAGTGGAACAGGGAGAGAAGATGCTAGTTGTGGTACGAGGTACCCTCCGCCACGCACCGTATGGTGGATTGCGGAGTATGTATGTAGATGTAGATGTTTCAGGTTTTTTGCTTATTCCACTTTCTAGAGAACTATTTCACTTAGGCTCCGTGGAAGGACCATTACAATCGCTCGTCTGCTGCAAATCTGAATTAAGTATTTTGTTTTTATGCCGTGATCCATATCCTTGAGAAAATCATCACTCAGGATCTTGTAAGAGCACAGCGTCTTTAAAACTTGGCGAGTCTGACATAGGATACGCTAGCCGGCGGGCTTGACTTTCAAATTTTTACTACGGTATTGTTAGTGTCTGTTTGAGGCGGCTGCTGCACTGTCGTGTCGCTCTGACGTTGCTTAAGCCGCGTCCGCAGGTGCCGCCTCCGCTCTGCGCTGCGCGTGGTGACGACACGGGGAGTGCTTGGGTGCACCGTGGCTGTCCGGTGTGGACGTCATACCTGGCGCGGCCATTTCTTTTGTCAGAGGGGGACGCTTGCAGAATTGAGGAAAAAAACTTATTTTACTGTTGATAATTTATTCTAAAACAAGGACATGGTAACAATGTATTAGTTATCTATAATTTGAAATAATGAACATTAGATTGCGGTTGCAGACACATTTGTTTAATATTTGTCGCCGGAGGAAGTCAGTTTCAAAATGTCAGGTCTAGTTTTCAAGGAGGGAAGGAACTTATCACACGATTTATTGATGTTAGTCTTCGTAGCCAAAATGGCTTTCAAAAGCGCTACTGTTAACTGTGTTTTGTCACTTGTCCATATCTTATTCATTAGAGAAAAAACTCTTTCGACAGGTGTGTTACTTCCACTAAAACATAAATATTATACGAAATTTCGTACAATTCAGACTGTTGTCGAGGAAATGTGTGAGCAACTCTAACCAACGGTCTTCAGTAGCAACACTTTTAGCGTTCCAGCTTGATATTTTTCATCTGTGACGTAGTTGGAAGTAAGCGAAAATCCATCGAATACGAACGTATCTTGGTCGCTGCTAATAAATCCTTGTGTAATCAGGAAATCTGTCACATTCTGTATTTCTTCCCACGTAGCTCTTTTTCTCAAAGTTGTATATTCAAACACTGCGAAGTTTGCATTCAACTGACACCACTGATCCAAGTATTCTTTGCTCGTCTTACGAAAATTAACCGTCGCAGTTTCTACACCCTGAACGACAGCGTCAGTTCCTTGCAATTTTATTAGATCACGGACGGCGTGAGGAATAAAAAGCGAACTCTCTTTACGTGCCAAGTTATCTAGGAGACACAATTTCCTTTGTACATTCTACAGCAGATATGCATTGTGCTTCAATTTTTAGCGCCGTCTGATGGAAAGTCGCTGCCTGTGCACACAAAAAGTATAGACGTCCCTCAGCGGTGGGATTTTTCATATTTGTACATTTATTCATGCTCAGAGAATGGCTTTTTAAGGGCTGCAATATTTTTAGAACGCTTTCAAGCGCCGGCATTAACGCGAGCCATGTGGTTTCGTGGTAGCCCAGCAGTTTCTGATACTCAGTGTCACTGGAATCAGAGAACCCTTTCAGAGCTTCCATTCGAAAGCTGTAGACACTGTGACACATACGAACTTCACATGGAGACAATTTGAAGCTGTTTGGATTGCGTTGTATATATATATATATATATATATATATATATATATATATATATATATATATATATAGTAAACTATTGTCCAGTCTTTGCTTCATATCTCATTCTTCGAGAAGTCCACATATGCCGTCGCTGTCTCGCTGCACGCCATCAGGTCTTGGGCACACTGGACTCGCATTCGGGAGGACGACGGTTCAATCCCGCGTCCCTAAATCGCTCCAGGCAAACGCCGGGATGGTTCCTATGAAAGGGTACTGCCGACTTCCTTCCCCGTTCTTCCCTAATCCGATGAGACCGATGACCTCGCTGTTTGGTCTTTTCCCCCAAACAACGCAATCCAACCCGTCAGGTCTTGGGCCGTGCACGCTCTTGGATAGTTTACTGGCGGACACTGAAACATGTGGTTCATGATCTGGATGTTCCCACACAGACGCAAGCACTTTCTCTAATTCCGCACTTATGCAGATTTTTGTTACATCTGCCCATTCCTGAACGCAACCTGTTCAGGGTTTTCCATCTCTCCCACTCAAGTTCCGCACCTGGTGGTAGCTCTTCCTCAGAATCGTGAGACCATTTGGTACTCATGTAACGGATGACGTTGATCTTGGACATGTTTCGTTCGTTCAATTCTGCTCTGTATTGAACGTCGGATATTTGGCGGAGCAATTCCTGATAAGGACTATAGGTGTTCTACTCTTGTTGGTTTAAGACATCCAGTAATATGTCTAAACGTCTGGTTCAGGACAGTGTCCAGTTTGTTTGTGTTGCATGACCGCTCCCAGACAGGACTTGCAAACTCAGCAGCAGAGTAACAGAGTGCCATTGCGGTGGTGCATAAAACTTTTGGATTAGCTCCCCATTTTGGTGTTTTTAGCTTGCCAAGTAAGTTATTCTGTGATTGGACTTTTGCCCTGCTCTTCTCAATGTGCCACTTGAATGACAATGTCCTATCAAGAGTAACTCCCAAGTACACTGGGAAAGGGCAGTGTGTTAATCGTGTGTCATTCCACCAAACATTCATTTCTCGTTTCGCCTCTCTGTTGTTAAGATGGAATAGGCAAATATGGGTCTTACTTGGATTGGGTCTAAGCTGACTTTTGTTGTAATAGTTGGTGAGATTTTCCAGGTTCTTAGCTAGTATTTCCTCAATATCCTCGTAGTTTGATGCCTGAAGAATTATTGCCCTATCATCAGCACTGAAAGATCTTGACCGGGAATTAATAGGCTGGTCATTTGTATAAATATTGAGTAACAGGGGGACAAGAACACTGCCCTGGGGAAGCCATTTTTTTTGTAGTCGCCATCTGCTCTTGTTACCCTGGAACTCAACGAAATATGTTAAATAGAACTGATTTGAGTACAGCAGTGAGTTCAGGGCTTTTTTGTTGTCTTTTGCACTTTCGCAATGAGATTTCTGAGGTTGACGGTATCATATGCTGCCGGCAAATTATAAACCCCACCCCTGTAGAATGAGATTTTCACTCTGCAGCGGAGTGTGCGCCGATATGAAACTTCCTGGCAGATTAAAACTGTTTGCCCTACCGAGACTCGAACTCGGGATCTTTGCCATTCGCGGGCAAGTGCTCTACCATCTGAGCTACCGGAGCACGACTCACGCCCGGTACTCACAGCTATACTTCTGCCAGTATCTCGCCTTCTACCTTCCAAACTTTACAGAAGCTCTCCTGCGAGTCTTGCAAAACTAGCACTCCTGAAAGAAAGGATATAGCGGAGACATGGCTTAGCCACAGCCTGGGGGATGTTTCCAGAACGAGATTTTCACTCTGCAGCGGAGTGTGCGCTGATATGAAACTTCCTGGCAGATTAAAACTGTGTGCCCGACCGAGACTCGAACTCGGGACCTTTGCCTTTCGCGGGCAAGTGCTCTACCATCTGAGCTACCGAAGCACGACTCACGCCCGGTACTCACAGCTTTACTTCTGCCAGGATCTCGCCTCCTACCTTCCAAACTTTACAGAAGTAAAGCTGTGAGTACCGGGCGTGAGTCGTGCTCCGGTAGCTCAGATGGTAGAGCACTTGCCCGCGAAAGGCAAAGGTCCCGAGTTCGAGTCTCGGTCGGGCACACAGTTTTAATCTGCCAGGAAGGTTCATATCAGCGCACACTCCGCTGCAGAGTGAAAATCTCATTCTGGAAACATCCCCCAGGCTGTGGCTAAGCCATGTCTCCGCTATATCCTTTCTTTCAGGAGTGCTAGTTCTGCAAGATTCGCAGGAGAGCTTCTGTAAAGTTTGGAAGGTAGGAGGGGAGATACTGGCAGAAGTAAAGCTGTGAGTAGCGGGCGTGAGTCGTGCTTCGGTAGCTCAGATGGTAGAGCACTTGCCCGCGAAAGGCAAGGGTCCCGAGTTCGAGTCTCGGTCGGGCACACAGTTTTAATCTGCCAGGAAGTTTCACCACTCCTGTAGCTAGTCTTTTCTCAAACCCATCTTCAGTATACTGAGTTAGGCTGAGAGCTTGACTGGTACACGATTTGCCACGCCGAAATCCCGCTTGCTGTTTTATTAGGATGCCCTCAATCAGCTCTTTGAATCGATTTAGTATCAGTCTTTCTAAAAGTTTGTAAGTTTTACACAACAGAGAGATCGGCCGATAACTCTTAGGATTTTCTGGGTCCTTACCAGGCTTAAGAATTGCAATTATTTTTGCCTGCCTCCAGATTTTAGGGATTCGTCCAGTTGCCCAACAGCAGTTCATAAACTCCAACAGCCACAATTTAGAGAGAACACCAAGATGTATCAGCCGTTCATTTTTAATATAATCCATGCCTGCAGCCTTCCCGATCTTTAAACTTTTGATTGCTTCGCTTAGTCCTGATAATATAAAAGTGTGATCGAGTGTTTCATTATTTTCTTCCTGGGAAGCATTTAATTTTCTCGTATGCCCTTTTTTCAGCCTGTGTTCCGCTTTACCTTTTTTCAGCAACTGGGAGCCTATTTGGTTTGCTGCAACGCCAACAAAGCCTGGTGTACCTGCAGATATACCATCTAGCTTTTCGAGCAGCCTGCCTGCTTTCCGACTACTGTGGGTCATGTTAATGTTTTCTACAGTGTGTTGCCATTTCTGTCTTCTATTTTCAGTCATTGTTGTATGACTTCTTCGTCCACCTCCATTATTTCTGGTGAGAATACGTTGGTGTCATAGAGATCACAGCAAGTTTCGTATTTTTCTTTTGTCTCTTCGCTGTAGCCTGGAATGTACGATTTTCTACATCCTCTCAGTATACTCTACTGTGCACAGTATGTTAAAGCTTTAACAAACTCACTGTAGTTTTCTGGTAGAGGTTGAAGGAATGAACGCTTGTTGTCCACCCCATTCGAGAAAGCTTCCCAGTTCACTTTTTGGATATTAAATATATTTCGAATGGGAAACTCTGATGGTTGTATCAAAGGGCTGATTATGCAGAGTATTGGCCGGTGCTGGGACTTTGGGATGGGATTCAATACGAGCTTTTGGTATATGTTCGCAAGAGTATTGCTAGTGAAACATAGATCTGGATTATATCCTCTTTTCCAACTGCCGCTGTTGAATGATGGAGGCTGTTTTGGATCGTGGATGAAATGGAATTGTTGTTTTCAACCCACTGTTCCACTAGCTTCCCATCTTTGTTAGTTTATGTATACCCCCAGGGCACATTGTGACTGTTGAAGTCTCCCATTATTATATCTGGTATATCCTTGTTCTTCCCCAGGGCTATACTGAACTGATATGTTATGTAGGGGTGGCTTATATACAGAGTGGATGTTTATGTTACTACGCTATTCTGAACATTAGTTCTACCTTCTGTGATTTTGAGATCGTTCTTGACGAAAATTGCACTTCTGTATTGGTTATGGGGAATCTCTTTGATTAGCTGCATGCCAGGTATTCTTGTCCTTGTGGAATCTGGTCCTCTATGCGTTTCCTGGAGGCACAGAAAGTCGCACCTATAATCCTTACACAAATTTGAAATAAGATCTTGTTTTGCATGTGACAGTCCTGCGTTGAATGAGATAATTGTCAGTGTTGGCTCTGAAAGGAGCCTTTTGTGATCTCTCATTTTCCGCACTCTCATGAGGTTTGTAGTCGCTGGGTAGAAAGGTTAGCCAGCAAATGCCATTGTCCAGGGGATGCCCGAGTGGATTTTCTCACTCTTCTTTTAGGCTCTTTCTTTGTCCCCCAGACTGCATTGTGAACTATATGGTTTCCACTTCCAATCCCAATGAGTTGCCTTCTGAGTGATAGCTTCAATTTTGCATAAATATTAGTAGAACCTTTTCTATTCTTTCCTTCAAAATTGCATTAGCATAATCTCCACAAGATGCCACAATTTTCTTATTTAAATCAATACACGATAATAGGCCCTACAAATAATCGACAACAATATCTAATGTCTCACAAGGCTGCTCTCGAAACTCTAAAATCTTGACTTTTAGACTTTCATAACGCAAAAAAATATCGAATAAAAAAAGGGAATAATTTCACTTAGCCATGATTTTGTAGTGGCAACTTCTACCAACGAATGTATCAGGATGATCAAATGTAGCGGGAAGAGGTAGAAGGCAATGTATTAAGGGTCGTCCGAGCTTTCCAAGTGATTTATTGTTTCCAACTACAGTGTCCCCATTCCTCCCGATCTGTGTCACCTGGTCCCGCAATGCTGAGGACACCACTTCGCTGTCTGCAAAATGGCTTGGCATGGAATGGCTTGGCATGGAATGGCTGTCTCAATGACCTGTACACACACTGTTGTGTGTCAGCCTTGTACAGCAGCCGAGTTGCAGCGTCGTCAGGATGCCGGCAGTCAACTCAGTGGTCTGTGTCCCTGCCGACTCAGCGCCGCTCAGTGTGAGCCGCAGGCGGCCAGCTGCGTGCTTCTCGCCGGCGTGGCTGAGATCATCGCGACAACAAGGACCCGTGATCTGGCGTCCGAATGTGCGGCCCTCGCCTCGTGATGCCTCTGCCATGTGTCGGAAGCCAGGACGACTGCCCGTGGTAGCGAGCTGTTGAGTGGCCCGCCGCTGGCTAACTACAGACCGAGTGTCAGCCTCAGAGGGTCGAACCAGTGACCCACCGTTTACTGGAACACTGGCGCCCCATCTGCTGCTGCATGTAGCTGGTGATGTGACACCCCCCGCTGTCCAGGAGAGCTGCCACACTTGAATGAATCTCGTTAGAAAGCCACACCTATTTATATGTGGCTGTGTGCCTCTGTTTTGCCATATGCGCTGCTTTGCATCGCGTACTCGTAACACGCTAGGTTGGCCAGTGGGCCCGTTCTGCCTGTGATTTTCTACATGCAAAACCGCTACGTATACCCTTTCAGCAATTTGATGCCCTGTGGCCTCTGTTCTACTTCGCAACTCTTGGTATGCGTAACTCACTGCAATCCGGCCCGCAATTGGCTGTAACTTGCACTCAGAATAATGCACAAAATTAACTTTGCCTATCCTAAACGGTGGTGCCGCTACAATTTCAAATAACCGTTAATAAAGAAATGCAATGGGCTTGACGAAGATGCTCTCTCGATTCATCCATCAACATAGATGCCAGCACATTTACAACAATACCCAAGTATTTTTTATGAGCACATCAAAATTTTTTCTCAAAACATGTTTGAATTAAATTAGAGGCACAGTCATTTTAGTGAAAGCTGTGGTTTTCTTGAAGTGTGTGATATGCCCCTGCAACTTCTACTGCAGCTACATCCAAATTCTTCGAAGTCGGTAAATCGTTTATTTAAAAAAAAAAAAAAAAAAAAAAAAAAAAAAAAAAAAAAAAAAGCAACCATTGACGAGCTGGAAGCAGCAGCTTGACCAGAGAGCCTGTGTTTTTCTGATTTTAAATGTTTCTTAATATCGCAGGCACCACCATGACCAAGATTAGTACGACACTTCTCACAGGTAACATCTGATGCAACACTGTTTTGTTTTATAAATGGATGCTTATTTTGCAAAAAAAAGAGGTACACTTACCTTTACACATTTTTCTAATGTTACAAAGACATAAACATGAGGTCGTCGAATGAGTTGTTTGATTGTGTGCGTGCGCCCGTACATTCCAATATAAACTAAAACTGGCGCATGTCAAATTCCCACTCGCGCGATGTGATTGTTGGCTGAGTTGAGCGGCATCTCCCTCGTTCTCGCCACGTTACTCGTCCTCTGTTCTCTACGCCGCCGACCCTGCAGCCGTAACTGGCGCCGTTCGAATGTGACTAGTATAATAGGCTGGTAGGGCGAGGGGGGGGGGGGGGGGATCTCTTTCCAAAAGCGGTCTCTGGCTCGGCTCTGGCTCGGCACAACGGGACAGACAACCTGAAAGCAGGACTTCCCCGCCGACAGAGGGACATATGGTTACTTTAGACTCAAACTGCACCGACATTATCATCGTTGATAAAGAACGTCCGTCCTCAGAGACCAAAAACAGGAAAAGTTAACGTAATATTGGTAAACTGCAGGAGTATCCTGGGCAAGGTTCCTGAATTAGTATCTCTTATTGAAGGAAATAGTGCGCATATAGTATTAGGAACGGAAAGTTGGTTAAAACCGGAAGTGAACAGTAACGAAATCCTAGACACAGAATGGAATATATACCGCAAGGATAGGATAAACGCCAATGGTGGAGGAGTATTTATAGCAGTAAAGAATTCAATAATATCCAGTGAAGTTATTAGCGAATGCGAATGTGAAATAATCTGGGTTAAGTTAAGTATCAAAGGTGGGTCAGATATGATAGTCGGATGCTTCTATAGACCACCTGCATCAGCAACCGTAGTAGTTGAGCGCCTCAGAGAGAACCTGCAGAACGTCGTGAAGAAGTTTCGTGATCATACTATTGTAATAGGGGGAGACTTCAATCTACCAGGTATAGAATGGGATAGTCACACAATCAGAACTGGAGCCAGGGACAGAGACTCTCGTGACATTATCCTGACTGCCTTGTCCGAGAATTACTTCGAGCAGATAGTTAGAGAACCAACTCGTGAAGCTAACGTTTTAGACCTCATAGCAACAAATAGACCGGAACTTTTCGACTCCGTGAATGTAGAAGACGGTATCAGTGATCATAAGTCAGTGGTTGCATCAATGACTACAAGTGTAATAAGAAATGCCAAGAAAGGAAGGAAAATATATTTGCTTAACAAGAGTGATAGGGCACAAATCGCAGAATATCTGAGTGACCACCATCAAACGTTCATTTCTGAGGAAGAGGATGTGGAACAAAAATGGAAAAAATTCAGAAACATCGTCCAGTACGCCTTAGATAAGTTCGTACCGACTAAGGTCCAAAGCGAGGGGAAAGATCCACCGTGGTATAACAATCATGTACGAAAGGTACTACGGAAACAAAGAAAGCTTCATCATAGGTTTAAGAGTAGTCGAATCATAGCTGATAAGGAAAAGCTGAACGAAGCGAAAAAGAGCGTAAAGAGAGCAATGAGAGAAGCATTCAACGAATTCGAACATAAAACATTGGCAAACAATCTAAACAAGAACCCTAAAAAGTTTTGGTCATATGTAAAATCGGTAAGCGGATCTAAATCCCCTATTCAGTCACTCGTTGACCACGATGGCACCGAAACAGAGGACGACCGAAGAAAGGCAGAAATACTGAATTCAGTGTTCCGAAGCTGTTTCACTGCGGAAAATCGTAACACGGTCCCTGACTTCAGCCGTCGCACGGACGCCAAAATGGAAAATATTGAAATAAACGATATCGGAATTGAAAAACAACTGCTATCACTTAGTAGCGGAAAAGCATCCGGACCAGACGAGATACCCTTAAGATTCTACAGTGATTATGCTAAAGAACTTGCCCCCTTTCTATCAGCAATTTATCGTAGATCGCTGGAAGAACGTAAAGTACCTAGCGACTGGAAGAAAGCGCAGGTCGTTCCCATTTTCAAGAAGGGTCATAAATCAGATGCGAATAATTATAGGCCTATTTCGCTTACGTCAATCTGTTGTAGAATAATGGAACATGTTTTGTGTTCTCGTATTATGAGGTTCTTAGATAATACAAATCTCCTTCATCATAACCAACATGGATTCCGCAAACAGAGATCATGTGAAACTCAGCTCGCCCTATTTGCCCAAGAAATTCACAGTGCCGTAGACACTGGCGAGCAGATTGATGCCGTATTCCTGGACTTCAGGAAGGCATTTGATACGGTTCCGCACTTACGTTTAGTGAAAAAAATACGAGCTTACGGAATATCGGACCAGGTTTGTGATTGGATTCAGGATTTCCTAGAAGAAAGAACACAACATGTCATTCTTAACGGTTCAAAATCTGCAGATGTAGAGGTAATTTCGGGAGTACCGCAGGGAAGCGTGATAGGACCTTTATTGTTTACAATATACATAAATGACTTAGTTGACAACATCGGTAGCCCCGTGAGGCTATTTGCAGATGACACGGTTGTCTACAAGAAAGTAGCAACATCAGAAGACTCGTACGTACTCCAGGAGGACCTGCAGAGGATTAATGCATGGTGCGACAGCTGGCAGCTTTCCCTAAACGTAGATAAATGTAATATAATGCGCATACATAGGGGCAGAAATCCATTCCAGTACGATTATACCATAGGTGGTAAATCATTGGAAGCGGTAACGACCGTAAAATACTTAGGAGTTACTATCCGGAGCGATCTGAAGTGGAACGATCACATAAAACAAATAGTGGGAAAAGCAGGCGCCAGGTTGAGATTCATAGGAAGAATTCTAAGAAAATGTGACTCATCGACGAAAGAAGTAGCTTACAAAACGCTTGTTCGTCCGATTCTTGAGTATTGCTCATCAGTATGGGACCCTTACCAGGTTGGATTAATAGAAGAGATAGACATGATCCAGCGAAGAGCAGCGCGATTCGTCATGGGGACATTTAGTCAGCGCGAGAGCGTTACGGAGATGCTGAACAAGCTCCAGTGGCGGACACTTCAAGAAAGGCGTTACGCAATACGGAGAGGTTTATTATCGAAATTACGAGAGAGCACATTCCGGGAAGAGATGGGCAACATATTACTACCGCCCACATATATCTCGCGTAATGATCACAACGAAAAGATCCGAGAAATTAGAGCAAATACGGAGACTTACAAGCAGTCGTTCTTCCCACGCACAATTCGTGAATGGAACAGGGAAGGGAGGACCAGATAGTGGTACAATAAGTACCCTCCGCCACACACCGTAAGGTGGCTCGCGGAGTATAGATGTAGATGTAGATGTAGATCTGTGAAACAATGAACAAGTTCCGCGCAGTGTCGGTACATCAAAGGAAATGGCTTGTTTGTGCCCAGTTCTGTTCGGAGAGCGTTCCTCTTTCATCATCGCTAGTGACCCACGCTGGAACACTATTACAGAACTACGAATAGTCTGCTCCATTCTGTGCGGTTCTGGGCTGCTGTGCCCCGTCTTGCGGTGCCCTGCGCCGTGCGTTTGTGCGCCGAGTTAACGTCTCGGGAAAGAGTCGCGGGGTGTGTACGCTTGAATGCTAAAGTGGGAAGTATTCAACAGCCATATCGAGGGGTATGTTGTTTGATACATACACGTTCGTGAGGCGATGTGAATTCGAGAGTGTTTTGTGTTGAACAAAAGTAAGTTTAAAGGACTGTATGTCATCTTACACGCTTCACGCGAATACCCACTGTTACCGTGGATACCGCCACGTGAAATAATTTATAGGCGAGTTTGCTATACTTATAAATCAGATTCGTACCGAATCATCACGAACAAACTGTGACTCCATTGAAATCAATGGACTTTAATTTGTGAATTTTGTCAGCACGAATGAGGACATAATTAGACGTGTTCTGTCGTTTGGGGATTAAGAAACTAGGTCAGTGGACATCGTCTTTTATTGCAGGGGATACTGGTCATCACTAGTTATTACTTTTTTGTGTGGCAGTTAATTACAGGCACAAGGTTTGAACAGTTGCCCACCGTAATCTGTTTGTAAGTATCAGCCTTTCGAAAGATCCCATTGCCTAAAAATTAAACGCACTGTAGTGTTTCGAAATAAGAGGGGATCTTGGAATCTGTGGACCAAAGAGTATGTGCATCTATCAGTCTATCCATTTACTTATCATCTGTAAAAGTACAGGTATTGTAGATGTTTCGACATAGGGTTTCTTTTCGCCACGGCTATCGAAAACTTTTCACTACACTGTAAACCAAAAGCGACCTGATTTTACGATGTTTCCAAAAAATCACCCTAATCTGTGAACCGTTTCCACTCATTGCTATGTGGTTCTGTGGATTTTGCGTTCGTCGGATAAGAGGAAAAGATAAAAGATTATCAGCCTGGCAGCGGAAGGCTAGGACTTTTTAAGATTTAAATGCATTTACGTTTTTCCAATGAGTATGTTGCAGTCCCAGATTGAGGTTATAACAGCTCTATAAAATAAGAAACTTCGTTTTATCCAATTATCCAAAGCTCCTCTGACGGCTAATTTTTCTAATAGATGTGAACAGACGGAGGGCCGACAGTGCCATTTGCGGTGAGAAGAACGGAAGTTCCGATAACTCCTGCATTAAATCTTCATTACCGAGCCACATTTGTTGGCAATTGTATCGTTCTGATGTTTCTCTCTTTGTATTTAGCTCTCTCCTTGTACGTAATATTTCGCATTTTCTCCGCGTTACTACAGAATGGTGTGCTCTCGGGTACTCACTGGAGCTGCTAATTCCATTTTACGTACAATATTTCGTGGATCCTTGATGCCTCAGAACATGTCCTACCAACCGATCCCTTCTTCTGGTCAAGTTGTCCCACAAACTTCTCTTCTCCCCAATCCCATTCAATACTTCCTCATTATTTATGTGATCTACCCATCTAATCTTCAGCATTCTTCTGTAGCACCACATTTCGAAATAACGCTTGTTTTACACTAAGCAGATTCAGAAGGATGTAGGTTGCAGCAGGTACTGGGAGATGAAGAAGCTTGCACAGGATAGAGTAGCATGGAGAGCTGCATCAAACCAGTCTCAGGACTGAAGACCACAACAACAACATTTCGTGGATCGACCCAGTCGTCTTCGTAAGATACTGCGAGCTACATTCTTACGAGTAGTCGCTGCTTCGTCTACTATCAGACTGTATAGTTTTGTTAGTGCCAGTTTCACTACCAGAACATCATCTTATAATGAAATTACACGCAAATGTTAAAGATTCTGGATCAAAGTAATGAACCCTTTATGTTAACTGAATCTTACGTTTGTTCTTGGTAGAACAACAATATAATAAACGAAAGCTATTAGTTTGTTTTTGTTCTACAGTGTTACCATTATTGCGTTAACCGCTTTTCGGCTTACAAGCCTTCTTCAGACATTTACTGAATATTGTCACGAAAGACGTTACAGTGTTTGTAAACAACATGGAAAGAGACATAGAAACGTACAATAAGTAACATCTTTGACAGTGTGGTGATAATCCAATGTAACAAGCAAAAAATTGAACAGCAAATAAATAAAAAGTCGAAATCCGGTTAACTCAATAGAAATAATACTGTAGAACAAAAGCAAACTGGTGCTTCTCATTTATTATAACTAACCCTTTAATTATAAGCAATAAAAGCGTTCTTAAAATTATAGTTTAGTTAGCGTTGGCGCTCGTTTCGTGTTATCGCGCAATAGGGGGGAGTGTGTCACTGATATGATGACGAGAAAAAAATGGTTCAAATGGCTCTGAGCACTATGGGACTTAACATCTGAGGTCATCAGTCCCCTAGAACTTAAAACTACTTAAACCTAACTAACCTAAGGACATCACACACATCCATGCCCGAGGCAGGATACGAACCTGCGACCGTAGCAATTGCGCGGTTCCGGACTGAGCGCCTTAACCGCGAGACCACCGCGGCCGACTATGATGACGAGCTGGTGTGGCAGTCACTGAAACAAAGGCGGTTTTGTTTGCAGCGAGATCTATTTACGAAATTTCAATCGCCAACTTTCTCTTCCGAATGCGTAAATATTTTGTTGACACCCACCTACTTGGGGAGAAATGACCATCATAATAAAACTAGAGAAATCAGAGCTCGAGTTGAAAGATTTAGGTGTTCCTTTTCCCCACGCGTCATTCGAGAGTGGAATGGTAAAAAGTAGTACGAAAATGGTTCGATGAACCCTCTGCTAGGCACGAAAGTGTTAATTGCAGAGTAACCATGTAGATGCAGATGTGGATGTTTGTCAAATTAACATAAATATAGGTATTCACATTAAAAATGTTTCACAATTTTCTCTTGTGAGGCGCCACGGTGTAAGAACTGGTAAACCAGAGACAGTTCACTTCTGTGGTACTGTGCAAACCACGCCTCTGTGTCATGTGGAGTCCACATGTCTGGCACATTCATTTATTACGACGCGGGTACTCCAGTGTACTACACAATGCAAGCTTCTTTGACGGTACAACTGCAGACCTAGGTGCTGAATAATTTACCCGTTTAGCTTAAAAATGTATGGTTTCTAACAGTTGCTCTTGTTGTTGTCATACACATTGTTGCCCTGTAAGCCCTGCAACGGCATCAGCTGAACTCCTTCAAACTCATTCTGTCTTCAGAAGATTAAACTATCAAGAACTACAGGCACAGGAAGAAAATACCATAATATTCAACGCCACTTTTCGTTGTCACTGTCGGATGTTGCTAACTCCTCGATTCCATAGCTGAGGACATGAGATTACTGGACGGTTACTTGGCGTGGTAACAGGCTTAATCAATACATAATTACCTTGTTAAATATGAAATTTGATTCTTAGTAATGACGTGCGACACACAAAACGTAAATTTAATGACACATCATCACTTAACATCAACAAAAATTGAAGTTATCTGAACAAACAACAAAGAATTTACTGAGAGCGGAGCACAGAGGAGGCGTGAGCTGTAAATTGTGTTCTCAAAGCCAGGAAAAATTATTCCAAAACCGAAGAGTAGATGTGCTCGGTAGGTCAGTAACTACCAGTACACGTCATGGTCCGGCTGTCAAACCACTAGTAAACTAGGTAATCGACATGAGAAAAGTGTGTTTGCAATAATCAACAGCAAACAATGAGTTAGGAAGTTTCATATCAGCGCACATTCCGCTGTAGAGTGAAAATTTCATTCTAGAAACTCCCCCAGGCTGTGGCTGAGCCATGTCTCCGCAATATCCTTTCTTTCAGGAGTGCTAGTTCTGCAAGGTTCTCAGGAGACCTTCTGTAAAGTTTGGAAGGTAGTAGACGAGGTACTGGAAGAAGTAATGCTGTGATGACGGGGCGTGAGTCGTGCTTGGGTAGCTCAGTCGATATAGCACTTGCCCGCGAAAGGCAAAGGTTCCGAGTTCGAGTCTCGGCCCGGCACACATGTTTTATTAATCAGCCAGGAAGTTTCATATCAGCGCACACTCCGCTGTAGAGTGAAAATTTCATTCTAGAGTCATACCGATAGATCGATAAGGTATTTGACTGCAGAGGAATGACTGAAAACGAACGGTGGCAGGATGGATTCAGAACAGCAGTGGGGCAAGGAGAGCGGCCACGGGTCTGTGTGGGACCTCTGACAACAGAAGCTTGTACGATATATTGGGAGAGTCTACTGGAACAGTGAGCGGGATTCTGTGGTTTCCAGCAATGAGAGCCGTTCTTTATTTATTTATTTATTTATTTATTTATTTTGACGTCAAATCGATGATAACGTGGCCATTAGGTGACGCTGTGAAGTGTCACAGGAAGCCACGATTTTCGGGACACATATCTCGCCAACTCCTGGTATCACGGTTTATGGAACTATTGTGTATGACAACAGCAATGATTTGGATGACTTTTGAAGTGAGGCTATTGCCCGTCTGTGTGTATAAAAATGGGTAAAATCTCTTGTCACACACATCATGAGTAGGTTAGCAAATGGTTTGTTACAGCAGGATAATGCAAGAATCGACACTCCAGCTTACTTCACAAACGGCTCCAGGAAAGAATGTTTCTTTAACTGACGTGCCACAGTCATCAGGTTCACCACGCACAGAGGATGTCTGTAGTGGCATGGGTGGACATATACAGGGTTATTACAAATGATTGAAGCGATTTCACAGCTCTACAATAACTTTATTATTTGAGATATTTTCACAATACTTTGCACACACATACAAAAACTCAAAACTTTTTGAAGGCATTCACAAATGTTCGATATGTGCCCCTTTAGTGATTCGGCAGACATCAAGCAGATAATCAAGTTCCTCCCACACTCGGCGCAGCATGTCCCCATCAATGAGTTTGAAAGCATCGTTGATGCGAGCTCGCAGTTCTGACACGTTTCTTGGTAGAGGAGGTTTAAACACTGAATCTTTCACATAATCCCACAGAAAGAAATCGCATGGGGTTAAGTTGGGACAGCGTGGAGGCCATGACATGAATTGCTGATCATGATCTCCACCACGACCGGTCCATCGGTTTTCCAATCTCCTCTTTAAGAAATGCCGAACATCATGATGGAAGTGTGGTGGAGCACCATCCTGTTGAAAGATGAAGTCGGCGCTGTCGGTCTCCAGTTGTGGCATGAGCCAATTTTCCAGCATGTCCAGATACACGTGTCCTGTAACGTTTTTTTCGCAGAAGAAAACCGGGCCGTAGACTTTAAACCGTGAGATTGCACAAAACACGTTAACTTTTGGTGAATTGCGAATTTGCTGCACGAATGCGTGAGGATTCTCTACCGCCCAGATTGGCACATTGTGTGTGTTCACTTCACCATTAAGAAAAAATGTTGTTTCATCACTGAAAACAAGTTTCGCACTGAATGCATCCACTTCCATGAACTTTTGGTGAATTGCGAATTTGCTGCACGAATGCGTGAGGATTCTCTACCGCCCAGATTCGCACATTGTGTCTGTTCACTTCACCATTATGAAAAAATGTTGCTTCATCACTGAAAACAAGTTTCGCACTGAATGCATCCACTTCCATGAACTTTTGGTGAATTGCGAATTTGCTGCACGAATGCGTGAGGATTCTCTACCGCCCAGATTCGCACATTGTGTCTGTTCACTTCACCATTAAGAAAAAATATTGCTTCATCACTGAAAACAAGTTTCGCACTGAATGCATCCACTTCCATGAGCTGTTGCAACCGCGCCGAAAATTCAAAGCGTTTGAGGAGAGGAGATTAGTGTTTAACGTCCCGTCGACAACGAGGTCATTAGAGACGGAGCGCAAGCTCGGGTGAGGGAAGGATGGGGAAGGAAATCGGCCGTGCCCTTTCAAAGGAACCATCCCAGCATTTGCCTGAAGCGATTTAGGGAAATCACGGAAAACCTAAATCAGGATGGCCGGAGACGGGATTGAACCGTCGTCCTCCCGAATGCGAGTCCAGTGTGCTAACCACTGCGCCACCTCGCTCGGTCAAAGCGTTTGACTTTGTCATCGGGTGTCAGGGCTTGTAGCAATTGTAAACGGTAAGGCTTCTGCTTTAGCCTTTTCCGTAAGATTTTCCAAACCGTCGGCTGTGGTACGTTTAGCTCGCTGCTTGCTTTTTTTCGTCGACTTCCGCGGGCTACGCGTGAAACTTGCCCGCACGCGTTCAACCGTTTCTTCGCTCACTGCAGGCCGACCCGTTGGTTTCCCCTTACAGAGGCATCCAGAAGCTTTAAACTGCGCATACCATCGCCGAATGGAGTTAGTAGTTGGTGGATCTTTGTTGAACTTCGTCCTGAAGTGTCATTGCACTGTTATGACTGACTGATGTGAGTGCATTTCAAGCACGACAAACGGTTTCTCGGCTCCTGTCGCCATTTTGTCTCACTGCGCACTCGAGCGCTCTGGAGGCAGAAACCTGAAGTGCGGCTTCAGCCGAACAAAGCTTCATGAGTTTTTCTACGTATCTGCAGTGTGTCGTGACCATATGTCAATGATTGGAGCTACAGTGAATTTATGAAATCGCGTCGTGACCATATGTCAATGAATGGAGCTACAGTGAATTTATGAAATCGCTTCAATCTTTTGTAATAACCCTGTACTTTGATAGCAGCCGTTAGCCACAATGAACTGACGCAGCACCTGTTTGGGTATGAAAACAGGACGCTCAAGACGACATTCGAGGCTGTCTGTGCCCATGCCACAACGAACAGAAGAGTGCGTTCGTGCTTGTTGGTTCACACCTCATACTGATGTTGATGAAGGATATCGGTTCCGAATGGAACGAAAATTTAATAGTTTAAAACTCGTTGTGAGATGAACGAATTAAGGAAATTTAAATAAATGTAGGACCTCTGCTCCATGTATAGCTCATTCCATTTTCATCAGTCTGAATCAGGCGAAAATAACACGAATCCGTAGGTGAGTGTTAATGTAGCTTACATCTGGTGTAATGAGTTTGTGAAGGAGCTCGCAGATAGCAAAGCATGGATCGGACGCTTGGCTGTAGCTTTAGCACGGATAGGGGAAATGAGATAAGAAAGCAGTGAAACTGTAGTATGTTGTAACAATGGAACATCGCATATCTTCAAGCAGTTTAAATTTCATGCATTTCAAGGGAACGAGAGCACTGCACCTATCGCTAGTTTTGGCGATTGCAGATTAAAGATGCGTGTGGTACAACGATTAAACGCAGCCTCTGACAGTGTTACCGTAGATTAATGTAGCATAATGCTCAAAGATTATACGTATAGCTTCAGGAACTAAGTGATATAGGTAGTACTTAACGACAAATGATCATTCGCTAAAAACTGAGCCGTTATAGGATCGGTTTATCATCCCTCTGTCTGTGCGACTGTTAAAAGCGCTTTTTCTCAGGAATGGGTCGACGTACCAACCTGACAATTAAGCCACATACTGAGGTATGTAAAACATAAAAGTTTCTAAGTCAATGCAATCGACAGGTAGGCCCATTTATGTCACATATTTTCTTACTCCCAAACTACGTCATGAAAACTTAAAGGGTGCTTCTCATTGGCCTACAAACATAAAATTTGGCGAAAAAGAAGGCTTCACAGAACAACCGAAGGGAAAATCTGAAAACTGTAAATTTGTAATTATATCACACGAAAAAGATTTTTTTTTGTCATTTCTTATCTGACTCTCTGTCTCTTCGGCCGTCTGTTAAGACTGCTTTTTCGCAGGATCGGGTACACGTATCACGTTGAAATGTGTGGCACATACTAAGGCATACGGTCCCTTGGCGGTGTAAACCATTGGTGCTTCTTAGCCGGTGCAGTCAAAAGATATGCGATTTATGTCACATAGTTTGATACCGTACTTGCAAACTCACTCATCGAAATCGATGGGCTGCTTTCTGTTGGCCTAGTGTCATGAAATTTGGCAAGAAGGAGGGTTCCACACAACAATCAAAGGCAAAAACGCGAAAATTGAATCACGCAAACAAAAAAAACGTTTTTCTCATTTGTTATCTGACTGTGTCAGACGGCCCCCCTGTTAAGCCGTCTTTTTCTCAGGGAAGTGTACACGTATGAAGTTGAAATTTATGTGACATACTATGGTCTGTATTCCCTTGGTGATGTAATAAATATAAGCTTCTAGGACTATACAGCCAAGAGATACGGCCATTCAGGTCATATATTTTTATACTCGCAAACTCACTCACCAAAACCTTTAGGGCACTTCCTGTTGGCATAGAATCATGACGAATAGCGAGGTTTAACAGTACAACAAAAAGAAAAAAAAATACGACAACTATAAATTTGTAGCTATATCACACAAAAAAGTTTTTCTTTGTCTGTTCTTCCGTCTGTTAAAAACTCTTTTGGTCAGGAAGAAGTAGATTTATCAAAGTTGAAATGTACGTCACACAAAGCTCTATGGTCCCTTAGCAGTGCAATAAACGTCAGCTTCTAAGTTGAAACACGTATGTAACATAGCAGCGATGGCGAGGCATTGTAGCATCTGTGACCAGAGAGTATGCGCTTGACCGCGCGAGTGTTGCGAGCAGTTCGCTAGTTGTCGCTATGCAGAGCAGTACTCTGTCTGTAGTCGTTGCGAGTCTGTAGCTCTGTTTAGTTGCAGAGCAATACTCAGTCAGTAGTCGTCATGCAGAGCGGTCGGTCAGTAGTAGCAGCCCAGTGCGGTTGTGTGATGTAGGCGGTCGGCAACACTGGTCAAGATGCTGAATGAGGTATACTGTTAATTAATATAATCATTAGACAATGTAAAACTTATTTATTGTAATCAATCTCCAACAAGTTCCCCAATAATAATTTTTATTTCAAAAGCATTTTTCAAAAAAATTTATTTTTTATTGAACTAAAGATTTCGTTGCACTTCCCATTTCATTCCACTTCTTTTGAAGAAAAATTTCAGTAAATTCACAGAAAAAAGGAATATTATTATTTGCAATGCAGTTCCTCCAAGCCGTGCGCAGAAATAAGAGCAGAAATTTGACATCCAGTTATTCTGAGGTAAGACTTTAATTCTGATTGTTTTACACAGGGCCAAAGACCGATATTTCGGTTTAATTGAATTTTCTTATCACTGAATGGACTTTAATTTTTTGTGAAGAATTTATATTTGAGTCAGATTGCGATTATCAGTTTTATTGTCATTAAATTTAATTGCAGGGAGGTTACGTTTGGACGTTTGGCTCCTATTCATTTATTATTTCTGTCTTTAAAATTTTTGTGGGGAGGTTACACTTGGCGACACCCAGTCCAGGATCGTATTTCGTTGAGAATCTTTTGAAAAACAGTCAGATATCTGCTCTTATTTGCTTAGATATAATTAGGATTTGGCGCAACGCTTTTACTAATCTTGTGACTTTCCTTCTACAGGTCAACGGCAATTTGTTGCTTTGTTGTATTTGTGTGTTGCTTTTGCATTGTGTTTATTTGTTTTGTGAAAAATTTTGACTATTGTAAAAATGCCGCGAAAGACTGTGAATAGTGTATCGCGAGGTATTATGAATGAAATTACCGACTCAAACAACTTTACCGATAGGACATGTGACACGCAGTGTAATGATGACAATCCTGCGTTCACTAACAATCAGTGCATTCCAACCACTAGTGATGACTTTTACCCTGATAATGAACAAACGAACTCAATTGTCTCGTCTGTTAATTGGACGACAATTGATGACGCAGAACGCTCTATTGTAATGAGCGCTGCCGAGCTTAACACACCCGATTTGGAAAACTCAAGTAACGAACAGACAAATTTGTCTAATGAAAATGAACAGATCACACAAAGTAGGACGGATTTATTTAATTCCGAAACAATGACTGATAATGTACATTTGACTGGCAAACCTTTTTCTAAAATGCAGAATGACCAAATGGTCGCACAGAACGTGACAATTGCACATATACCACCACACAGTACTGAGAATGCAACAGCTACTTTTGGGTGGGATCAAGTTATGGCATTTTTACGACAAATGGCTGAAAAACAGGATAATGGTTCCAAACACTTAAATGAGAAACTTGACAATAATGACGAAAATCTCAAACAACTTAGGGAAGATAACAAACACTTAAATGAAAAACTTGACAATAATGACGAAAATCTCAAACAACTTAATAAAAAATTAGACGACAATTCCAGACAGCTTAGTGAACAAATTAGAGCCGTTGCCGCGCAGTGCCATGACACTAAGGAACAGCTGCGCGTGGAAATTGAAGCTTGTTCAAAAAAAAATAGCGAAGAAATTAAGTCTGTTGCGCAGGAATTAAGAGAAATGCAAACAGCCGCAACAGACACACTCAGAGACGAAATTAGCGGAGTCGCTAAACAATGCTCTGAAAAAGCTACACAATTACGGGATGAGTTTAAAGCAATGACGGTAGAACTTTCGCGCACAATGGACGCAAAGATAGACGCGAAATTTGAACAACAGAACACTCAGTTGAACGAGCGCTTTAATCAGCACATACAAAACAGTGATACGCGTTTCCGCAGATTTATTCAAGATCAAAACAAAGTAAAACGACAAGTCATGGAAACAATCTCTGCACAAAGACAAGAAGACAAACGTAAAATATTCGCGAAAGCGAAGACGTATGTAGACAATAATATTACTACAGTGTCCGACAAAATTAATACCATAGAACAATGGAACGCGGAATTACGGGATGAAATTTCTGATCTTAAATCAAAAACAGATACACACACAGTAAATATTCAAACAGTGACAGACAGATTCGAACAATTAGAACTAACACAGGATTGCGATGTCATCAAAGCTGATGTTAAAAAACTGAGTGAAACTACGCGCAAGTTGCAAAAACAGATTAATGCGTCTGATTCTAAAACCGATGATCAGGTTAAAATACTGACTGAAAAATGTGATGAATTGGCCAGTCGTATTGATGCTATCGAAAATACTAATGACAATAAATCAGACGATACTGCACCGGTTTCATTTATCCAAACACCTGAATTTCAAAATTTACAGCAGACAATTAATGAGCTCGATTCATCTAACAACACGTTACGTAGGAAGTTATCAAATTTACAACAAGAAGTAACAGAGATGAAAAACATTTCAGTTAATAACATGCCACAACAGACGCCACTTTATGAACATGTGTCAGACTCACGCAGCGCGTATAATTTGGGTAATCTACAGAGAGTACGGGACTTAGATTCCGATCAACCACAGTTCAATAGATTCTCTTACGATCCTGAACCTGTTCCATCACACAGAGATGATAATTTCGACTACAAACATTTTCTGTCAGTGAGAAAGTTTAAGGTTTTCAAAAACGATAGAACGCAGATTCACCCACTGGATTGGATTCAACAATTTAGCTTTGCTCTTCCACCGACTTGGCCTGTAACGCATAAACTTGAATTTATTTGCAGTTTTTTGGAAGGCGAACCGGCAACTCGTATGAGACCGATCGCGAGGCAATGCTATTCAGTAGAAGAGTTTCAGAATGCTTTTCTATCTGCGTATTGGTCGAAGACGACACAGCGCGGAATTAAAGATCAGTTAATTAGTTTGCCGAATTACGAGAACTCAAATTTTCCCAGTGTCACGCAATTTTTTGAGCATATGGTCCAACAAAACCAGTACCTAAGTGAGCCGTACAGTGAATCCGCACTTATACAATTATGCATTTCCAAATTACCACGGTCATTACGAGTGTCACTTCTAACAGGTCAGCAAAAAGAAAATATTTCAGCGTTTAGAGATCTTTTACAGCTCTTGGAAGTACAGCAATCTGATTATTCTTTTGTAAACAAAAACTTTTCGTGTAACAACCAAGGTCAACAACAGTACTACAATTATGATCAGGGACGTAATTTCAATCGGAAAGATAACAGACGCTTTAGGAACGACAACTACCAAAACTTTAATAACAGGCAAAATTCTAATTATCAATACCGTCAAAATTTTCAGCAACAGGAACAACACTTTAGTAACAATAGAGGTGTTTCACAACAACAACATCAAAACCAGCCGGTTAGCATACCTAACCAACAATGGAATACACAAGGTCAACCAGGCTTTAATGTTTCGCCGCGTGGACGTATAGCCCCTGGTCCAACAAATAGTAACGCACGGGAGCAGAGAAACAACTATGTACAAAGAAGACAGTATTTCAATTCCCATCGCAATACACCGTATAGGAATGACTATTACGACAGACGTAAAAACGATGAGCACAATTACCAGCGTACATATAATAACAGTCGGTCTCACCAACAGCAAAATCATACGCAAGAACATATTCTCATGAATGAACCCGACAGTAGGTACCATCCAGAGCGTAACACGTCTGGAAGAAGTAATAGAACTGTTCAAATAGTAGAAATGCCACAGAATCCTCCTAATAATAATAACACGTCAGATAGAATCTGACTAGATACTGCACAGGACGCATCTTCTAATAACACAAGCCCTACCTTTGACACGCAAAATGTTGTTCACGAAAATGTAATTACTTTTGACGATATCAGAGACACTCTCTTGCAGGAAAGACCAGTTATTCAGAAAACCATTTCACATCCTGTTATCGCAATTAAAATTGGTTCATCGAAATTCTCAGCAGTAATTGATTCCGGATCACCAATATCAGTAATAAATGAGGAGACTTTCAACGAGTGCAACAAAGAGAATACGTATCCGACATTACCATTAGGCAAAACAAAAGTGAAAGGAGCAGTACCGAGTAAAGGAGTAGACGTTAAATTACAGACGCATTTATCATTTTGTATTGGAGGTCATACTTTTCACTCTAATTTTTGGATTGTTCCTTTATTGACAACAGACGTTATTTTAGGTACGAATTTTCTGGTACAACACGACGCAGTTATTGATTTTCAGAATTCTTATTTAATGTTAAAGGATGAAAATGTACAACTTGCTTTAGAATTTCAGCACTCACTATCTGCGGAAGAGCAAACAATTAACCGCACAGAGGTCATTTCCGCAACACGTAACATAGACTGTTATCCCACGTTGTTCACGGATACGTACGTACACAACTATAATACTCCAGACGAAGTTGACTACGACGTAATACAGATGATTTCTGATAAGGTTAAAGAGAGCAGTGCAACTACAGACGACGAACGAACGCAATTACACGAAATTCTTTTACAGCAAGCTCCAGTTTTTGACAACATTCCTGGTACTATGTCCGGCTTTATGTATGAATTTCAACTGAAACAGCACGACACATTTAAAGCTAAGCATTATCCTATTCCGTATATTCATAGAGAACAAGTTAAAAAAGAATTGCAGGATATGCTTGATCAAGGAATTATTGAACCAGCAGTTAGTCCGTACATAAACCCGCTACATATTGTTAAGAAAAAAGATGGCTCACTTCGCCTTGTACTTGATTCACGTCACATTAATGACATTATTATTAATGAAACAGATCGACCACAGACACTAGAGGAACTTTTACAGAAATTTCATGGTACAGCTATTTATTCTACACTAGATTTGAAATCGGGATTTTGGCAAATTCAACTTCATCCGAATTGTAGAAAATATACAGCTTTTCTCTGTTTCGGCGACTGTTATCAATTTTGCAAACTACCGTTCGGCTTAACTATTTCTTCTGCAGCTTTTATTCGCGGTTTGAACACTATACTTCCGACAGAACTTAAAGACAGAATTACGACGTACGTAGACGATATTCTTATCGCAGAACCTAACTGGTCTGAACACAATCTGATTCTTGAACAACTGTTACAAACTTTTCATGCACAAGGACTTACAGTTAATCTTAGTAAATCGCACTTTGGCAAAACTTCCATAAAATTTCTTGGACACGTAATTTCAGCAGAAGGCATTGCACCTGATCCGGAAAAACTTCAAGCTCTACGTGACATTACTGTTCCTACGACGAAGAAGCAATTACGCAGTTTTTTGGGCTTAATTAACTTTTTTCGTAAATTTATTCATCACTCCGCTTTAGACACGCCTAGACTATGCCAATTAACAGGTAAAAACACTATTTGGTCTTGGGATAAGCAAGCACACTCTGAATTCATGAACCTGAAACATGCTTTGTTGAATGCTCCACTTTTATCGCACCCAGATCTTACCAGAAATTTTTCCATTGCTACCGACAGTTCCAACACCGCTTTAGGCGTACACATTTTCCAGGAAATTGAAGAAGATGGTTCTACAGTAATTAAAAACATCGCGTTTGCAAGCCGCATTCTGTCACCTGCTGAACGAAATTATTCCGTTACAGAACTGGAAACATTATGTGTTGTATGGGCTTTTACGAGATTTAGGCACTTTCTTTATGGTAGACATACCACCGTCTACACAGACCACAGAGCAATACAATTTTTGCTTTCAGCTAAATTTACTCACGACAGATTAAGCAGATGGAAACTTTATTTGCAAGAATTTAATTTTACGATTGTTCACATTCCCGGCACACAAAATGTTATAGCAGACGCACTATCGCGTTCTCTCGGCAACAATCAGCAAGACGTAGCAACCAACTTCTGCAAAGCAAATTTCAGTGTCATGTACATTCAACAAGTAGCATTTGAAAATTTTATTTCGTCGTCATTACAGGACATAGCAAAGGAGCAAAATAAAGACAATGTGTGGAAAGAAATTAAACACCTTTGGCAAGATAGGAATAATGTTACGATTAGAAACCACTACACTGTACGCAATGACATTCTGTTTCGCCGCTCTCATCCTGACAGCAACAGCTGGTTATTATGCATTCCTGACGAACTGGTTAACAAATTAATCTGGTACACTCATTTAAGTTACGCACATTACGGAGCAAGAAAATGTTTTCTTATACTGAGACAGAACTGTTATTTTACCAACATGGAGAAACGTATACGACGAGTTTTAGCGTCTTGTAAAATTTGCCAGAAAGCTAAATCAGACACCACTTCACATATTCCTCCATTATATCCCATTATACCTGTTAAATTAAGACATATGGCCGCTGTAGATATTTTTGGTCCGATTCCCAGAACTAACAGAGGTTTTTGCTACATATTTGTCGCTGTTGAGCTCACTTCAAAATTTGTTACTTTCACTCCGTTACGCAAAGCTACTGCTAAAACTGTTTCGAAAGCATTTGTAAAACATTTTCTATCTCATGTAGGGCATGTAATGAAAGTAATTTCTGACAATGGATCTCAATTTCGTAGTAGCGTATGGACACGCATGTTACGAGCCAGAAACATTTCTCCGATCTATATATCCAAGTACCACGCTTCTTCGAACCCTTGTGAAAGATTAATGAAAGAAATTGGTAAACTGTGCCGAATATACTGCCACAAAAGACATATTGATTGGGACACACACATATTCTCATTCCAAGATGTAATTAATTCCATTCCAAATGAATCCACTATGCTATCTCCGTCTGTTATACTGAAAAATGCTGAACCACCTAACAAAATTAAAGAATTAATAACATTTCCTACATCTCGTCGATTACGACACCACGAAATAATTGACATTGCGCTGAACAACATCAAACGTGCCGCAGAGCGCCGGAGAAGACAGCAAAAACAGGTTTGTACACGCCGAGACTTTCACGTTGGACAGAAGATACTAGTACGTACACACTATTTATCCAGCAAATTAAAAGGTAAGTGCAGTAAATTTGAACTTCTATACGCAGGTCCATATCGGATTCGCAGCATCCCTCACCCCAATGTTGTACACGTCGAAACTTTGAGAACTAGAAAATCGAAAGGCAATCACCATATATCAAACATTAAACCGTTTATTGAGTGAAACCACTGTATGATTCAACACACTATGATGCCATTTATTAATGCAATTATTTCACCTGACTAATTACTGATGATTATCGTATTTTATCTTGGCAGGTACCCGGCAAGGTAAGGTTAGCAGGTCGCTTTTCTTGTCGTTACACATCAGACCGTGCATATTTTTCCAGATGAACTCACGTACTTTATGACTAATTATGCAATGTTAGCTAATGACGTGTTAATTTCATTACATTTTTTCATTAAAGTCTTTAATTCTCGCCTCGATTAACTACACTACATACAAGCTGAACGCAACGAACGTCACATTTTGTCTTTTTATGTATGATTGTATTCCAGTTTTGTTTATATGCACTGTGAAATAGTTAAGATATAACACACACCAGTCGACGTTGACATTTTTTTTTGCCCTATGACATCTCAACATCGTGACTGTTTTACATTTTTTTTTTTTTTTTTGCTACTGCATTGTATTATTCTGTGTACATTTTTGCATCTGAACACTGTCAACGTCTTTAACATATTACGTTTTCTGTCATGTTATGCTGTATGGTTAATTGTGTCACCATAAACCAGTCATTATTTAGTGGATATATGATTTAAATGCAGGACATTAATCTCTGTCATCAATTTCAGAAAGAAATGATGCATGTAAGAAATAAATTCAACAGAAATGGGAATTTCACCTACGGGATAAACGAAAGGAGATGCAATAACTTTATGAGGAAGAGTAAATGGATCAGGATTAACAAGCATTAACAAGACTATACTATACTCATCACAGAATAGCAGTCTTAACTAATTTTTTCTTTCAGAATACAAGGTGATTGATGCAGGCTGTCAGACAGAACTACACATCTTAGTTTTAGTGATGAAATATGCTAGTGATAAGGAATAGTTATGTAATGAGTAATGAAGTGATTTTTTGCAGATGATATTTAGTGCTGATGAATAATGATGAAGAATATGCTGATATGAATAATGAAGTTTTTCTTTACAGGTGATGATGATAATAGTGTTATGATGAGATGTATAATGAAGTTTTCTTTACAGATGAAGATAATGTTGAAGTTATGTATTTAGACTATGTAGTTATTTAAGTATTTGTTGCAGTTTGTTTTGACAGCAAGTGTTATATTGCATAGTAGGATGACGGAAAGTTTTGGAAAGGACAGCTATGGAACACATTTTATACACATTTCACTACCTGTTAATTCGAAGTTCACTACTTTTCAGCATAGTGTGCGTTTCTTCTTTCAGGTTAATAATCCATTTTGTAATTTTTCCAGGAGAAGTTTTTCATGATACTTACTAAACCTGTTACTTATTATACCTGTTCTAGTACTTGCATTTTTATATTTTTTACCCATTTGTGTTTATCATTTATAAATGTGATCACATGTACTGCCTTGTTACATAATCTTGCTACAGCTGACTCATGACGAATGACGTTACCTATCCTCATTTGCAGCAATAGGTCAAAAACAAATAGTGTTATGCCTCACCAATTAATTATCGATCCCAACGCAATGCATTGCTAAAAGAGGTATTACCAGTCCCACATAATGTCACTAGTTTATGATAATTCTGAATAATACTGATCAACTCTGAATAGTATGTCACTTGAGTTATGACTTCTTAATGAGACAACAAAAATACACATATATATAAAATAATGCTTAGTAACTGGCTAGTAATTGCCACTGTTATTGTAATGAGACTACTTATAATCCCCATGATTATTAATGCTATGACTATAATTAACTGATTTTTAATAATGACTTCGTAATGATCTGAATAATACTGAATGAGGAACAATGCTTTATACTATTCGATACCTGATGGCCACTGAGTGCCAATAATTAGTGTCACTTAAGAATTGTTATTAATTATGCCATTAATTAGCCTTTTTTTCCCATGTTGAGTTTTCATGTTTTGGTTAATGGCCAATGAGTGCCAATAATTTGTATCACTGAATGTATTATGTTAATGCTAGGCCAATAATTGACTCTCCTTTTCAACTAAGACTTCTGATGAACATTATTCTGTCATACTAAATATACTTTGTAACTGGCCAAGGACCGCCACTGTTTATTGTAATACGATTACCCATGATGCCAGCTAGTGATTCTTAATAGATTGGAATGACACATAATTAATTAACTATGGTACTGTTTAATAATGCTTTGTAATTAGGAGAAGACTAATGATTCTTACTTTATTAGAATGACAAATGATTAATTAACGACAAATGATTAATTAACTGTAATTAGACAAATGATTAATTAACGACAAATGATTAATTAACTGTAATTAGACAAATGATTAATTAACTGTAATTAGACAAATGATTAATTAACGACAAATGATTAATCAACTGTAATTAGGAAAAGGCTAATGATTATTATTGGAATGACAAATGATTAATTATCTGTAATTAGGAGAAGGTTAATGATTCTTAATTATACTCTGTAACTGAAAAGAATGCGATTATTTCATAATACTTTGTAACCAGGAAAAGAAGGCTACTGATTCTATGTAAAACAATTAATGAACATTTTTCTGTAATACTACATACTTGGTACAGAAATGTTCAATAACTGGGCTATTAATGCCACAAACTATCAATGAAGACTGTAATTGTCAATATTATGTGACATAATGTCCTTCACCTCATGAGTTAACTACCCTGAATTACTGCAATGTCCATTTGTCCTGTTTATCCCACTGATCATGGAGCACTATATTTGGTTTTTGCACTAATTCTACGTTGGTGTGCCTTGTAAGAGCGTGGTGTTGACACGACATGCTGTCCACCACCGTGAGCGATGAAGACATTATTATGGTCCCACTGTTTGGTGTACCTAATGTACTGCCAAAATGAAAACATGGAACATTACTACGACAGTTCAGTGTCTTGGCTACACTGATAAATTCTGATGGGAAAAGAACTTCAAGTTGTGTCACTTGGTGTTGTACTTCTGTGGAAAGATATGGACTTTCAGAACAGCTGTGTGCAATCTAAAGTGCTACAACCATGATGCAATCCTTCCCTTTCCTATCCTGATTCTTGTCACATAAGGAAAAAAAATTTTTGGCTAACATTATTTATGTTCATGGCTATACATTTTTTTTTTTTTTTTTATTTGCTCAACTCCAGTGCGAGTACACTTATGGCACTGGTCGATATGATGTTTTGCCATTATGTTTATTTGTTGTGAAAATGCTAAAGACATTTTTCAGTGTGTGTGCACTTTGGACATGATTTTTTTGCCATTATGTTTATTTATTGCGAAAATGCTAAAGACATTTTTCGATTTGTTCTGAAGTACAGTATATGTACACTCTTGTCTTTTATATTGTATATACATTTTTATTTTAATGATATGTTCGGAACTACAGTGCATGTGCACTTATGTTAGGCGTTAATGTTTCCTACTGAACTTCAGTGACTGTGCACTTTTCTCATTTTTCAATATGATTTGTACTATTCTGTATATTCAATACTTCAATGCGTATGCACTTATGTCA
Organism: Schistocerca serialis cubense; assembly: GCF_023864345.2. Classification (NCBI taxonomy): domain Eukaryota; kingdom Metazoa; phylum Arthropoda; class Insecta; order Orthoptera; family Acrididae; genus Schistocerca; species Schistocerca serialis. Next base: position 786,617,353 of record NC_064642.1, read on the forward strand.
TTTGTTACTAATTGTATATACATTTCATCAATTACGGATATGTTCTCAACTGCAGTGCATGTGCACTCATGTCACTTGTCAACATAATATTTTTTGCCAGTCTGTTTATTTGTTCTGAATATGCTAAAGAATTTTTTCAGTGCCTGTGCACTTTGTTATCTGTCAAATAATTTGTATATACATTTTTCTGATTTGCTACTATGTTTTGTACTCACATTTTGTCTTTGTCTGATATATATTGTACTTAGTGCGTGTGCACAACATTTAAATATTCTGTAAGTTGTAGAATTTTGTTAATTAAAGAAAAATTTTGCCGCGCTTGGCAAGTCCAAATGACTCACCATCGCTGCCAAATTTTTGCCCCCCCCCAGTGGAGGGTTATGAAACACGTATGTAACATAGCAGCGATGGCGAGGCATTGTAGCATCTGTGACCAGGGAGTATGCGCTTGACCGCGCGAGTGTTGCGAGCAGTTCGCTAGTTGTCGCTATGCAGAGCAGTACTCTGTCTGTAGTCGTTGCGAGTCTGTAGCTCTGTTTAGTTGCAGAGCAATACTCAGTCAGTAGTCGTCATGCAGAGCGGTCGGTCAGTAGTAGCAGCCCAGTGCGGTTGTGTGATGTAGGCGGTCGGCAACACTGGTCAAGATGCTGAATGAGGTATACTGTTAATTAATATAATCATTAGACAATGTAAAACTTATTTATTGTAATCAATCTCCAACAAGTTCCCCAATAATAATTTTTATTTCAAAAGCATTTTTCAAAAAAATTTATTTTTTATTGAACTAAAGATTTCGTTGCACTTCCCATTTCATTCCACTTCTTTTGAAGAAAAATTTCAGTAAATTCACAGAAAAAAGGAATATTATTATTTGCAATGCAGTTCCTCCAAGCCGTGCGCAGAAATAAGAGCAGAAATTTGACATCCAGTTATTCTGAGGTAAGACTTTAATTCTGATTGTTTTACACAGGGCCAAAGACCGATATTTCGGTTTAATTGAATTTTCTTATCACTGAATGGACTTTAATTTTTTGTGAAGAATTTATATTTGAGTCAGATTGCGATTATCAGTTTTATTGTCATTAAATTTAATTGCAGGGAGGTTACGTTTGGACGTTTGGCTCCTATTCATTTATTATTTCTGTCTTTAAAATTTTTGTGGGGAGGTTACAAAGTCAATGCATTCGGAAGATATAGCCATGTATGTCACAAATTTTGATTCAAACTCACTCATCAAAACCTATGGGGTATTTCCCGATTACCTAGAATCATGAACCATGGCAATACGTAAGCTTTTCCAGTACAAATAAAGGAAACAATCCCAAAATCGTTAATTCTTTTGTCATCAGTTATCCGACGTCAACCTTGAAATTAAAACAGTCAGTAATTCTGCATTCAGGCTGATTTGCTGGCAACGGTAAAAGTCAAATAGCAGAAAAGGAAAGAGTTTATTGCTCACATGAGGAGTTTCGGAATTTATCCGTTAAAATAAGCGTATATCAAGAACTTGACACTTCGCTCTTTATTTATTGAAATAAATTATTTCCTTAACTAAATTACATACGTGATAGTTGTGTAGCTAAGGACGGCTGATGTAAAGCTAAGTAAATTTATCTTAAATTTTCTTTCAGCTACAGCAAGAGATGTATGGTGAGGTTGCGGCCGTGGAGGTGGACTCGGACGAACAGGACTTGTACGCCGGCGACGACGAATATTACGCCCACGATTACTCGGGCCAGTGAAAAGAGGTTGGTTTTAGTGTGAGAGAAAACTGTGCGGACTAGGTGTGGACGCCATAAATAAACCTGTCTTACATTTTCGTTTAAAATTACGTGTAACAGTCCAGCCGCTCAGAGGAACCTGTTGTTAACTCGCAGCGTCCGGGGACGTTCATCCCTATGATTCACTGAATGATGAAGCTTGTATCACATGTTTTGGAAAATTACTGTTGATTCATATACGCGTGTATCCAAATTAAAAAAAACTTTTTCAGAAACTTTTTGTCTCAATAAATAAAACCCTCTTTCATCGACATACATTAGTTGTACCTGTGACAGTCGACCATAGGATTTTTTAAACTTGTATGCTTATCAACGAGGGGAATTGAGATAGAATGGCGGATACAGGTACTTCAGTAGGAATAGAATATCGATTTTCCAACACATTTAAGCTTTGCCTTTCGATCTCTCACCCCCCCCCCCCCTCTTTCTTTCCCCTACCCATTCTGTACACCCATCTCACGTCAACTCGCCACGCCCGTCGCTTTTCCAGCACTCAGTCAGCGAGCTTCCTACAGCAACGTTGGTTGGGGAATATCATCATTTTCATCCGGTGCTGATGACACATACTAGGGAACTGGTAGATGTTTGTGACTGAGTAGCATACACGTAGCTTCAAGCAGGCATTCGTTCTGTTCTGGTAAGTACAGATCAAATGAACGCCAGTGCGATATGTGGCCCATAACGTAGCTACATATACTAAGGAAGTTTTACCTTACATTGTCAAAACAGATCAGTTGCGTCTCTACTATATTTAAAACCAGTACGTCACAATTTGAGTTTACGTGATTTCTACCACCTAAAACACATACAGTTTCATAATACATCCACAGCCAATGTCGTTTATTACACAAAGAATTTTTCAAAGTAAAAATTTTTAATGCCTAGACCGTAATTTTCCTACTTTGACGTGTCTTGTCAGTCTGGTGGCCGTGCAACGTTGTCATATGATCCTTCAATTTGTAAGTATTTCATAAAGATGACTACGTTAAACGCCACGTAGGAGCATTCTTGAGTAAGCCAGGCTATGGAACAGCTGGCAGTTTTTGGAACTGTTGCACATACTGTTCTCACGATAATAACTGTTATACTATTGCAAATATCCAGCTTTTGATTCAAGTTATACTCATGCAACTGCACAATTTCATTTATGACCGTCAACCTACGAAATAAGCTTCTATAACCTGGCTTGCTCGTGGTGGCGTTGGCAACTACATACTATTGTTGTTTTGGTACTGTTGCGTGGTTTTGCATGACTACAGCTAACGATGCTTTCCAATGCTTATTCACCGCCTTGTCATATTTTGAGCGATCTGAAGATGGTTGCAGGTAGAAACTATTTATTGAGCTTTAATTGTGATAGGAAAATTGCAATCCAGGGATTAATAGTTTTTGCTTTTAATTTTTTTATTTTATTTTATTTATCTATTTTTTTATTTATTTTTGCTTAACAAACTACATTAAGATCGCCGTCTCTCCCTCCTGACCGTTAGGCAACACTACAGCCAATGTGTTACGTTTCCACCATCATACTACACGTAGGCTTCAGTTTCAGAAATTGTTACCTTTGCAACGAGTATTTTACTATTAAATAAATTTTAAATAGCTTCCTGTTTCGTATACGGTTGGTGACTATCAATGTCCTCTCGAAAATGACCTCACACTACAGTGCGTAGTTTATCATGGGTTGTGAAGCATTTATCGTCTTTTGCCAGTAATGCTAATTACACTACTTTATACTAAAAACCGTTTATAACTTGGATTGAATTTTATTCTAAGCATTGGATTTACCATCATTTAATGCGGTACACATTTACGGTGTTCATCATTCTTTAGTGGATGAGTGTTCTCTGCAGATCCTAAAAAAAAGAAAGCCTGTGCACATAGTGCATGTCGTCACAGCGTGGTGTCATATGGGGACAACAGAGGAAGATTCACACTGCACGCTATTTATCATAACGGAGATCGTTCGTGAATGCAGTTAATGCGTGACTGAACGTGAACTGTTTTCTTTACATTGTGTGCATTAGATAGGACGATTTGTGAGTGTTCTACCAAACCATTATCTTCTTTTTAGTGTCAAACTGCCGTTTTGTTATTCCGTGACGTCTTACAGGTGAAATTACGATGGAGGCCCAAGAGTTACTGCCGGCCGGGGTAGCCGAGAGGTTCTAGGCGCTACAGTCTGGAAACACGCGACCGCTACGGTCGCAGGTTCGAATCCTGCCTCGGGCATGGATGTGTGTGATGTCCTTAGGTTATTTAGGTTTAAGTAGTTCTAGGTCTAGGGGACTGATGACCTCAGAAGTTAAGTCCTATAGTGCTCAGAGCCGTTTGAACCATTTGAACCCAGGAATTACTGTATTTAAGCAACAAGGAGGAAATGGTTATCAAGAAGTCACAGAAGAATTAACTCCTTATTGGAATTCATGGGTGAATTTTTGTTGTGCTTAATTTGTTAAAACAGATTAATTTTAATGGCGAAGAGTGCATGTTACGGTGATTCTAAGTGCATGTCATCAAATGCTTCTACGGAAGGCTACCTTCCTTGCGTTCACATGGCCGTACATTCCCTCCTTAGTATTTGTTAGTAATAATACAAATCGGTCTGGCTGCAGTAGTCAGTTCCGTTTTCTGCCGCAAAAGCTTTCAGTTAGCTGCCTATTCAAAAACGACTAGAAATTTCCTATAGTTCTAATCCGTAAACAAAAACTAAATTAGTAGTAGCTAACATATCAGCACATCCCCCAAACATTAGGCTATCTGCAGCAACCTATAGTTCTAATCCGTAAACAAAAACTAAATTAGTAGTAGCTAGCATATCAGCACATCCCCCAAACATTAGGCTATCTGCAGCAACCTGATGTTTGAAATCAGCGTCAGTAACGTATCGCGTAATACTCTGAGAGTAATAAAAATGCTTCTAATCTTACAATGCACAGGTAGGCTAACTATATTTCTCTAAGATTATCGATAGATTTCCAGAAAATCGAAAAATTAATGAGTACATGAATATAGGAAATGGAAAGACACAAATTTCTTGTTTTCTGGTATTTCTAGTATGTCAACAGGTAAAAATATTAAAAAAACTGTGAACACAATTGCGTAATGTTAACATTGTATCTTATCAGCTCTCTCTGCAAACTGTCTTAATTCCTGGATCAGAATTTCAGATTACATATAAGTGCCCTACGCTTCTACGCTTCCTTCGTAAGCACATAATTAAGTTATTTGACAATGACTGTGTGCATGTGTTTCTGCTATTATTCTGCACATAAGTGGCAGTTTTTTAGCTTTCTTCACACTATCAGGTTCTGTGAATGAACTGAGACATTGACTCTGAAATAATAGTTGAAACAGAGAGATGCAAAAAGTCCCAACAGATATCCCATTTTGAACACTATCATTTCGAATAGTTTATAGCCAAACATAAATAAATTCAGTGCTCGTATTAATCACATTTCTTTCTTTCACAAAAACTTCTACGGTATATTTCTATATGGGTGTACTGCATATGTGTGTGTGTGTGTGTGTGTGTGTGTGTGTGTGTGTGTGTGTGTGTGTGTATGTGTGTGTGTGTGTGTGTGTCTCTTCCCCATCAGGGCAGTAACATTATGTGTGATGAATAATCGGGTGTTCTGCCGGTTATTCACATCGTTCTCGCACGGTATTTCCTCAGTGCGGCTCACTGTCTATTTCAGGTGCTCCCTGAACACCTGAAAGATACAGCGAGACACGCCGTCCACTCAGGAAGCACCTGAAGAAGACAGTGTGACGCGTCGTCTAAATATCGTGCAAGAACGACGCAAACAACTGGCAGGAGAGCTGAATATTCAACATATCGCCGCGAAAGAGTGCAGAATTACATCATGTATGTAAAGCAATAACACAGTCATTATACTAACACTACAAAAAGAGGACCGCTTGATCATTCATGAGCATCTGTGATATATTGCGTAGGAAGTGTAAAAACCACGCTTAAAATACCTAGCTGTCCAATTCCTATTATATTCGGTATTCATTTTTATTTACATGTATTCCATATCCATTTTCAGAAGGATGATGTTCTTTGAGAAAAACAAATTTGGGATTAAATGAAAATTATTAACTGCCCTCTCCAAAATCTACATTTGAAGCCAGATGTAGCTCTATTGCTATCTGCAGACTGCCGTTCCTACTCCTCAAAACAAGACAGCTGATATGAAGCGCCAGAGCAGAAGAAGCTGAGGCTTGAAACTGAACAGCTAGCAGCACCAGTACAGTATAATCTGTCTACTCAAAAAGGCTATGACGATGCTCTCACCTTCACTTCTCCTAACAATGAAACATATTCGTTTTCAAAATATTTCCTGTGTGTAATTGGTACAGACAGATAAATAAACCATTAATTTGGAATAGTAATGTTTCCTGTGTACGTACCTATCAATATACCGGCTTTCTATTTTGGCGGCTCCTTGTCATCTTCTATAAACCACTACAAAATGAACCATTCACACTTAAAAAGTTTACACTTGATACTTTATTTTCAATTCCATTTTACTGGTATAGTAAATAATCTGTGTCACATTGTTCAACAGTTTCGAATGAAATTTTCTGATGTAAAGAATTTTACACTTGCCTTTTATTTCACCTTTCAGTTTTCAATAACTATGTATAGGCTACATCACTATGATATAAATTAAATTTTGATATTATGTAAGTATTATGCCGAAAAAACTGAATATCTTTTATATTTACTAAGAATAGTTGCTTATAATGAGAAAATATCTAATGTCCAGTTTTTTTTAACCTCTGCTCCATTAAAATCCTAGTCATCCCAGAACTTTCATTTTCCGTAAGTTGCGTCTTTACATCTTTGAAACACCTCGGATTCTTAGATTTTCCTATAACAAGGAGAGGAAGTTTGTCAAATCCACCTGCATTCATGGGGAGAAGAACTGTCACGAAAAATTTTCTTTTCTGCTCTCTGTGAGGTGAGTTGTCTTTTCCATCGTTTTACAAGGAAGCGGGCTGAATAGTAAATCACGGAGACATTTCTATATATCTTTATTACATTCACAGCGCCAGATTTGCGCCTGGTGGCCAAAATTGGAACTACTTTTTTCCTGCGTAAATCGGTTTCGCGTTAACGGCCTCGTCACAGTTATCGATGTTTCGAGGTTGATAATGCCTCAGGATACCCAGCAGAACTTCATGTATCTAGTATTGCACCGTGACATCGTCCACCGCTTTCCATTCGCCGGAAATTGTTCTCCCTGTTATTCCCTGAAAGATCATTGTAACCGTCCTGATTATGTATTGAAATTAGCGGTGAGGTTCATACTTGTAGCTAAATCTTTCGCCTTTGCCTTGAGCATATCGCCACTGATCGGTAGAGCTGCAGCCCGTTTTTGCTGGAACCATGTAAAAAGTGCCTTTTCCAGATCTACGTAGTTACCTTCTCGCTGACGGCTGCATTCCGGTGATTTTGCATCCAGTTCTAAAAACTCGATCACAATACTGGTTCTTTTGGACATAACTGCAGATAGTGTGATATGGACAATTCCAAAGTCTGAAGCAATTTCAGATTTTGTTTTGTTTGAATTAGCATCAAGCTCCCGATTGAATTTTAGTTTCTCATTTAGTGTGTACCTTTTCTTTCTTATGCCCCCATGGTTGATCGAAAGCGACTGCATGATAGAAACACTGTTCAACAATAAACGTCAGCCGGTAGCTTTCAACTATTTGATTCTCAAATTCGCGTACCAACGACAACAGTGCCAGGAGTGTCTTTGTTTCTATGCCGCCCCTTCTGGTTAACCGTGTCTTTGTCCCTTGTGTCCCCAGCGCCGCGCGCTTGCTGTACTTGCATATGTCAACAAAGTTAAGGGCTCCTTTTCAAACTACATTGCCCATTACCATTACGCACAACACAGTTTATTTCACCGGAATTTTTTACCAATAACAGTAAATTGTGTACAATACGTAAAAATTACGTGTACATGAGATTCATTTAACACGTTTCTACGTGAATTTTCAACTTTTCGTGGTGTAGTCAATACTCCACCAAATTCCAGTCATCCATCCGCGCAAATTAACTTCCTTCCCCTGATATGTCGTCCCCATATCTTCCAAATTAATTTCAAACTAACGAGAAACTGCCAAGCGCGGCCTTTTATGCCCCACTGTGGCGGTACGCGCCTGCGAGTTACGGACGCTGGTCGGCAACAAAGAGATACGCTTGCACACACACTGCCTGCGGCGATGGCATACAGACATTCATTCGCTTATCGATGTATGTTTGGCGGTGATGACATCATGACGACTTCTCTGCAGTTTAATTATCCCAAGAGCCAGATTCTATGCTTTGTCCAAATTAAAACCAGTGTCTCTATTTATTAAATTAGTAGCTAATCTAATCTCTATAGCTTCTTTGAAGGTAGAATCCAAAAAGGAAGAGTTAGGTGTTAGAATCTTGACATCACTGTAGTTTATGGAATGCCCTGTGTGAACACAGGGTCCGCAACAAATTCGTAGAGCATTCAACATAAAGCCTAGAATGCAGGTATCAAATGGGGTAGAAGATAGTAATTCCTTCAGATCAAGTGCTTTTTTTGCCCTACGTAGGTGCTTTTTCCTCGAAGATCGGCCGTATTCTCGAGAAACACTGGGGTAAGGTGGTCTTCCGGCCTCCCACAAAGACTGCAGCCTTACTCGTCTCCGTAAAGGACGATTTATTGCTTCATAAGGCGGGTCCGTATCACATTCCTTGCGGAAATTGTGAGATGTCATACATAAGTCCAACAACATGCACCGTTCATGACAGATGTGAGGAACATCGAAGATACAAACGCTTATTACGGCCAGACAAGTCAGCTGTGGCCTTATCAGTCCACCTAATTTTCAACATTCTTCTGTAGTACGACCTCTCAAGGGTTTCGATTCTTTTCTTTTCCGGTTTTGCCGCAGTCCATGTTCCATTACCACGCAATGCTGTGCTGCAGACGTACATTCTCAGAAATTTCTTTCTAAAATTAAGGCCTATGTTTCATACCAGTAAAAGTCTCTTGGCCAGGAATGTTCTATTTGCGTGTCTGCTTTTTATGTCATCCTTGCTCCATCTGTCATGTGTTATTTTGCTGCCTAGGCAGCAGAATTCCTTGGCTTCTTGATCACCGATCCCCATGTTAAGTTTGTCGCCCCCTTTCATTTCTGCTACTTCTCATTACTTTCGTCTTTCTTCTTTTTACTCTCAAACATTATTCTATACCCAGACTGCTCATGCCATCCAGCAAATCCCCTGATTCTTCTTCATTTTCACTGAGGATAGCAATGTCATCAGGGGATCATATGTTTGATATCCGTTCACTTTGAATTTTAATTCCACTCTTGAACCTTTCTTTTACTTCCGTCATTGCTTCTTCGATGTATAGACTGAACAGTAGGGACGAAAGGCTTCATCCCTTTCTTACACCATTTTTAATCAGAGTACTTCCTTCTTGGACTTCCACTCTTATTGTCATTCCCTCTTGCCTCTTGTACAAATTGTGTATCACCCGTATTTCCCCATAGCTTACCCCTATTTTTCTCAGAATTTCAAACATCTGGTACCATTTGATATTGTCGGTGTTTAGAATAGCATGATCACGTTTCAAGAATGTAAATCGTAAAAGGACCAACACGAGTGTGGAAATTCACTGAACATAAATCAGAAACTTGTTTCTGGAAATTATGTATGTCTGATGATCATCGATATTAACAAAGTAGTGATATTGGGAAATTAAACACCGATGAATGAATTTCGATACTAAAGTACTTGAACTGTCGTAATATGGGTGATAAATATAAAATATCGACCATCTATGTTGACAAACAACCAGGCTTCTTGTTACTACTGTCAATAATTTGACGCTATTTAAACGAATCTTTTTCTAAATATGTCTCATAACGACCGTTGTGTAGTGGTTAACGAAATAGAAATAGCTTTTGGAAGAAAATGTCGTACATGGCGTTTTCATTGAAAGATTTTTATAGCAGGGTCCGGTGATCAAGTATATTATCAACTAACGTGCTAGTGCACTAACCAAGCAGAAAGCCACAGGTAATGTAGATATGGATGATGGTAGTATCTTGTTTTTCAGCCTTTGGAAGTGGCTACTCGTGAAATCTGCGTAGAAAACTACTTTGTAAGAAGTGAAATAATCCCAAAAATTAGTGCGGAGAGAATCTGAAGAGTATCATGGCCACAGAATCATAAAACCCTTACTACTAGTTGGATAAATTAACATATTAGGCGTATCAGTGTTGCTCGAGCCTGGATTAACACTCACCTTGAAGATCATTCAACGTTTAGAAGGTAATGAAAACCATCAAGGACTTCCTTGCAGCTGACGATATGACTCTCAGTGAGTATGGGTCAGACGTTGATACATTACGGAGAAACCGGAATCAGATATGATTTCTGGACTGAATATTACAAAATAGCATACGAAAAGAACAATTTACAAACTGAAACAATTCATCTCATGTGTTAAAGATCACCGTCTATCTTAAACTAGGTCCATTAGAAGGCATCAATGATACTTCCTAACCATAACAACAAATGATTGTACGCGAAGTATTTGAGCTGCATAACGACGTCGTCAGCTTCTAAAAGATTGTCCTAAAACGTATTATATGCTGTCTATCAGTATTGCAATACACTGTAGCCGAAACCTCACTCAAAAATGTTGTTTTTTACGGCCTGTACACAAAATCCTACAGGATATGCATTTTTAATTAGTGTCGTATTTATAGATTAATAAATATAATGTTGGACGCATTTATGTGTTACTTTTTATGTCGTTCTATAAAGTCACTATTTAATACTTACGTACAGAATTCGATTATTATCGGCCATCAATGTTAGCAGTATATGTACGCCGACACTGATTCGTAGTTAAGTTGCTGCAGTTGCTGATGATGGCGGGAAGTTAAGAAATTTAAGATGTAGGTTGCCATGTCCTCTTATATACCACATGACATATCACGCGTCTTTTGTTTGTCACGTGATAACCCACAGCCCCCTTACCTAACACGTTAACATCCTCCGAAGTTCTTTTCCCTCTCCCCTCTCACCACTACAGCAAGTATAAGTGCAGTATTCTAATGAAACAACCGATCATTGGAGCATTTTAGTGGACGTTGAAATGAAATCCCACTGTAGCCTTAGAGTAGTATCCTAGCTTTGCTCAAAAGTATCCCAAAGATACTATTTTTTGTGCATTAAAGGCAAAAGTATTTACACAAAAAATAGTAAAGAGTGTTATTTGTAGTATAGCTATTCCACATCTGAAGTACGTCAGCAAAACAAACAAACAAACACACACACACACACACACACACACACACACACACACACACACACACACACACATACACCAATGGCTCCATGTTAGCAAATAACATTGCCAACTACGTTTTGATACGTTGTTAAAAATTGCTTACGTCAAATTCTATACTGTCTCGTCAGCAATTCTCATCTCACACCTGCGAATGCCGTTGAACACTATACAGTATTCGTTATGGAATATAAGAAAAACAAATACTCTCCATAAATAGTTAAAAAATCAACGTAAACTTAGTAAATGTGGTTAAATAATTAAAAATATGTAGTTGCCAAAGAATAATTTTGCTTCAACCATTATTTCGCAATGATTCAAAATGTCAGGTTGAATTAACTGCTGCTTTATCACCCCCTTGCCTCCCTTCACAACAGATGACTGCATCTGTAGATAGTTTATTGCTTGCCAAGTGTTATAATGTTAATTCAGCATCTAAACTGTCTGCGAAATACATCAGCAAGATAAAAAATGCAATGTTTACATTAGGAACTTCAATGTGATTTTTCACACACACGCACACACACACACACTCTCACACACACACACACACACACACACACACACACACACACACACACACACAGTCGTATACATACACACGTAAACACACATGTATATACACATCGATTAAATTGGTGCTTCAAGCATGAGTGTGAACTCCGAAATTAAATTCCACAATGCTATTTTCGTGTCTAAAAAGATCAGGATAAGAAATTACCACCTAGGAAGATAGGTTTTAGGCCTACATTTGGTTTAAGGCACAATGGATCGTCAAATTAAATATTTCCACATCCCAAATGTTCTGTGACGCTTATCATGTCTAACAATGGTATTTTGAAGTATAAAATACGCAAAGTGTGGCAGCACTTTGTTATTCGTGGTTCAGAGAACGAACTGACATCACCTAGCGTTTCTACAAGTGTTTCAGTGATGTTTCATCGTTGCAAGCACCAGTTTATTGGCCAAAAACAATGCATATATTCCATACTACAAAGTATAATCGGCAATATTGCCTGGCAATTACTGTTTTTTATATGAGGGGCGTTCAATAAATAATGCAACACATTTTTATGGAAGCAGGTCGGTTCTGTTCGCTATTCCAATGCGCTATGTTACTCTCCACTCTTTTAGCCACAAAATCCTATTTTTCAACACAATGTCCGTTCAATGCGACGGCCTTACGTCACCTTACTGTGAAGGGTTCGCTGTATGCCCACATGGCACCACTCTGCTAGTCGAAAGCGGAGCCAACTTTTTGCTACATCAATAATCTCCCCATCATCTACGTACTGCATCCTGCGGAGAGCATCCTTCTTTGACCCAAGTGGATGGAAGTCGGAAGATGCAAGATCCAGGGTGTAGAGTGCATGAGGAAGAACAATACAGTCAATCCTATAACGCCCCGTTTATAGAGTAGGAGCTCCTCAGTGCCCTTGCACAGTGTCAAGACACAGCTCCTGAGCCTGATCAGATCCACAGCCAGATGATTAAACATCTCTCATCTGACCTCAAGAGACATATGCCATCTTCAACTGGATTTGGTGCGACAGCGTCTTTCCATCGCAATGGCGGGAGAGCACCATCATTCCGATGCTCAAACCCGGTAAAAACCCGCTTGATTTGGACAACTATCGGCCCGTCAGCCTCACCAACGTTCTTTGTAAGTTGCTGGAACGTATGGTGTGTCGGCGGTTGGGTTGGGTCCTGGAGTCAGGAGACCTACTGGCTCCATGTCAGGGCGGCTTCCGCCAGGGTCGCTCTACCACTGGTAATCTTGTGCCCCTCGAGTATACCATCTGAAAAGGCTGCCACCCGAACTGCCTTTTCCAGGCGCCAACACCTTGTTGCCGTCGTTTTTGACTTACGTAAAGCATACGACACGACCTGGTGACATCATATCCTTGCCACATTGTACGAATAGGGTCTTTGGGGCCCGCTCCCGATTATTATCCAAAACTTCCCGTCGCTTCATACTTTTCGTGTCCAAGTTGGTGCCCCCCATAGTTCCATCCATATCCAGGAGAATGGAGTCCCACAAGGCTCTATATCGAGTGTCTATTTTTAGTGGTCATTAACGGTCTAACAGCAGCTGTCAGGCCCTCCTTCTCACCTTCTCTGTATGTAGACGACTTCTGCATTTCGTACTGCTGCGCCGGTAGTGGTGTTGCTGAGCGTCGCCTACAGGGAGCCATCCACATGGCTCAGTCATGGGCTCTAGCCCATGGCTTCCACTTTTCCGCCATGAAGACGTGCTTGATGCATTTCTGTCAGCGTCGTACCATTCATGCAGAACCAGCACTTTACCGTAATGACGATCCACTTACTGTATTGGAGACATATCGATTCGTAGGTCTGGTTTTCGACTCTCGTTTGATTTGGCATCTTTATCTTGGTCAGCTTTAACGTAAGTTTTGGCAGCACCTCAATGCCCTCTGCTGCCTGAGCAACACCAACTGGGGTACAGATCGCTTCACGCTGCTACAGCTCAACAGAGCCCTTGTTCAATCCCGCCTTGACTATGGGAGTGTGATTTATGGTTCGGCGGCGCTTAGCATTGCGTTTGCCCGACCTATTGTCCCATTGTGGAGTTCGACTAGCGACAGGAGCTTTTAGGACGAGTCCTGTGACAAGCGCACTGGTGGAGGCTGGAGTCCGTCCATTGAGGATCCGACATGCACAACTGATCGTCATTTATGCTGCACACGTTCAAAGCTGTCCTGAACATCCTAATTACCGTCCTCTTTTCCCAACCACGACGGTTTACCTCCCGCATAGGCGGCCCACGTCAGGGCTAACGATCGCGGTTCGCATACGATCGCTTCTGTCTGAACTGGAGTTCTTCCCTTCACTGCCTATCCTCAAGGTCCATTCACGTACCCCTCCGTGGTGTTGCTGTAGGCTGAAGCTTCGCCTTGACATTTCGTGTGGCCCTAAGGACTCTGTTAACCCTGCGACTCTCTGCTGTCACTTCCTGTCGATTCTTGAAGTGTACCAGAGCTCTGAAGTAGTTTACACCGACGGTTCGATTGCTGATGGCTACGTCGGCTTCGCATTTATCCCCAGAGGCCATATTGAACAGCATTCCTTGCCCGATGGCTGCAGTGTATTCACTGCAGAGTTGGTGGTCCTGTCTCATGCACTTCAGTATATCTGTTCATGCCCCGAGGAATCGTTTCTTCTGTGTATTGACTCCTTGAACAGCCTACAAGCTATCGACGAGTGCTACCCTTGCCATCCTTTGGTGGTGTCCATCCAGGAGTCCATCAATGCCCTGGACCGGTCCTGTCATTCAATGGTTTTTGTGTGAATCCCAGCACACGTCGGTATCTTAGGCAACGAACTTGCTGACAGGGTGGCCAAACAGGCTACGCGGGAACCACTTCTGGAGATGGGCACATGCGTTCTGACTCACGCCGTAGGGTTTTTCGGCTTTGGGAGACGGAATGGCATAAAAGTACACACAACAAACTGCGTGTTATTAAGAAGGCTAAGAATGTGTGGAAGTCTTCCATGTGGGCCTCTCACAGGGAATCAGTTGTCCTCTGCCGGCTACGTATTGGCCACGCTTGGGCAACCGATGGTTTCCACCTGCGCCATTAAGACCCGCTTTAATGTCGGTGTGGCGCCTGGTTGACAGTGGTCCATATTCTGGTGCACTGTCCCACATTGACTGCCCAGCGACGAAATCTTGGGTTACCGGACTCGTTGCAGCTCATTGTATCTGACAACCCCTCATGGCTGGTTTAGTTTTAAATTTTATTCGTAAGGGTGGGTTTTATCACTTGATCTAAGTTTTAGCGCATGTCCTTTCTCCCTTTGTGTCCTCCACTCTAGTGCTTTTAGGTTGTAGGTTTTAATGTGTTGCAGAGTGGCTGGCTTTTCCTTTTTATTCTCGTGGCCGGCCAGCCACTGTAATCTGCTTTCTTGTTTTGCTCTCTTCTGTTCCTAGCGTATCTCTGTTTTCTTGTCCTCTTGTGTTCCTTTTAGCGTTCCTTGCCTTTCCTTCGTTCCTGTGGGATTTCCTTTCTTTACATTTTGTGTTATATGTCTCGTCTGTTTTATTCTAACACTTGTGGCATTGTTTTATTAGGAACAAGGGACTCATGACCTCATAGTTTGGTCGCTTCCTCCCTCTTTTAAACCAACCAACCAACCAACCAATCCCCCACCGCTTCATACACATTGCTCCCAGATTATAAGTGTCCGCCCTTCCCTCACTTAATGCCCATTTTTTAACCGTTTACGATCCCCTTGGGATTGCCATCTATGTTATCGGCCGTTTTAGCAAACGAAACGATGGCTGCCGACCGCTTTTTAGTTTTTATCCGTCGTAGCAATATGGCAAAGACCATTTAAATTTTAGTTCTGGTCCTCCATTTCTGTATGCTGACTTCTGTAGCCCTTTCCCCACGTCCCTGTTTTTAGCTGTCTTCTTACTTCACTTGGGATTGATGTATAGTTGTTTTAACTCCTCTCTTATTAATGTTCTATAGTTTTGTCTTGGGCGCGTATGACTCCAGTTGTTTTTGCGCCTCAAAACAATACAATAAATAATGAGCCACACAGTTCTGGCCTGAAAAACATTTGGATTAAGTTCTGGGGATGTTCTCCTTGATACGTAAATCATAACTCTCCACTTATACTGCTTTTATAGTTCAATTCTTTTATCTTGGCGGCTCGGGCATGCCCGCCCCAGACGCGGGAGATTGCTGCGTTGCCAGTTGCAAACGACGCACGTTCCCAGAGAAGGAGCGCCATAGTATAGTATAGTTCGCAAACTTACGTTTAGGGGGGAGCGCGCAGTTCATGAAGTAAAGCCAAAACGGCCGCATTAACCCTTTCGCTGCTACAGAGACGTGCTCTCCGGGTTTGTCATCACTGCACTGCTCGCCTGTGCAGACACATGGTGTTCCAACTGCTTTGACACACTTATCATTCGATTTCACAAAAACTGTGTGGCCCAAAAATTTGATTTTTACACATCTTATTGACTGATACCTTCCCCCCATAAATGACTTAATTTTGTTTCGATGTTCATCGCAGTTATTGTGCAGCAATAAATGTAGTAAACCATCGCACGAAATTTTGAAGAGTTTGCAGAGGTAAAAGTCCATAGCGTATACTTTCCGTATGGTCGATTTTAGTTGCCACAATGCTGAGAATGAAATGTGGACAAGATACCTAAATTTCATATAAAATTTACTATATAACAATATTTCATTTAATTTAATTCAAGTACCAGTTAGGTGTCCTATGTAATATTGAGAAATATTCCGTCTTTCGCGACTGTAATAAAAGTTTTATTTACATCAGGCGCGTTTAGCTTTATTTTAAAGCACTTCAATCAATCAAAAGGAAAGGGACAAAATACATTAAACAAAACTGTGGACTTACACAGTATATTCAAGTCCTAATGTTTTTGTATCAGTGAAGTGCTCTGAGCTATGTCAAATATAATTTTTGTGTGTGGCACACACAAACAGCATTTATTTGTTAAAACACTGATCAGCCGATACAAACGTTGAATATTGTGTTACCGAAGCACAAAACTACGAAAGGTGACTTGGCAATGGAGGAGACAAAATACTGTCCACTGAAGGTAATTCGAACGAGAAAAACGCGTATGGTCTAAATAAGACGCTTATTACAGTTGCAGAAGAGGAATATATTTCAATATCATTGGTGAAACTGCGACTGTGGAACAAAAACAAGAAAGATAACGTGAGTATTATTGTGTATGTGCCTTACCTTTCATTGTCAATCGCTGCGATTGTCATCTGCATCGCCGTAGTCAGTGTCGCAGTCCGAATCATCAGGTCTTAGAGTGATGGCGATGGGTTCAAGCAGATTGTCAATTACAATTTCCCTATCCATGTCCTCCTCCTGTAGCCTTTGTGCATGCCGAACACTTTCAGCACATGCTGAAGGAGTAATTCCGTCAAGTGCTTCGTGCAAAAGCCTTTCTGCATCAGCAATTTTAAATGTCATTTTCGTTCTGCGACATACCCTTTCACTTGTGCCCAAATTAACTCTATCGGATTGTATTGACAATGATACGGCGGCAAACGCAAAACGATGTGTCCATGTTCCTGTGCAATACAATCGATTTCATAAACTTTTGTGCGAGGCTTATTGAGCGCTACAAGATTCAACATTTCACCACGAGTTTGGTTGGCAGTATGTGGTATATTTTTACTTGCAAGCCACAGCATGATATCGGCTTTTTTTGTACTTGTTGCCGCTCGGGATTAGCCGAGCGGTCTAAGGACGCTGCAGTCATGGACTGTACGGCTGGTCCCGGAGGAGGTTCGAGTCCTCCCTCGGGCATGGGTGTATGTGTTTGTCCTTAGGATAATTTAGGTTAAGTAGTGTGTAAGCTTAGGGACTGATGACCTTAGCAGTTAAGTCCCATATGATTTCACACACATTTGAACATTTTTGTACTTGTTGTGGGTGTCTTGTCAACAACAACGGAGTGAAAACTCGCATTGTCTATTACAATCATCGTGTTTGCAGGCAGGTAACGGAGAAACTGGTTCCTAAATCACAATTTAAATGTCTCTGAGTCATTTCGGAATGATAATCCCTTGAATTGCTCTTTTTTGCCCGGAACACTAATTTGCTTTCTGGAATGAATCCGGAAGCAGAACCAGCGTGAAGCACAATTATTCGTCCACCTTTACCAACTGGTACTTTAAACCCACTCGAACCATCACTCATTTTCCAACACGCTTTCCTTGTGTGATTTTGGTTTACCCATGTTTCGTCCAAGAAAAAAATGTTCTTATTCCCGGATTTTCTTACTTCAATAATACGTCTTAAAAACTGTGCCCTTGAAGCAGCGATATCATTACGTTCCATTAACAACTTTCTTCCGTCATTTGTATGTACATATTTGAATCCAATGTTTTTAAGTATTCTATTCATTGAAGTCATGCTACCTTTAAAATTTAAGGTTTCACGCATTTTCACAGTGATTTTTTTTTCAGTAGGAAATTCGCCTGTGTTGTGCATGTTGAGCACTTCTCGTCTTAGTACATCTTTGTCGAAATTATCTAAATTGGTTACAGTCCTCTCACGAGCGCGATAGTTCCCTGGCGATTTGAAAAGTGGGCTTTCACAGGTCTCCGTAGATAATTTTCCTTCATTGGCAACCCGCCGAACGGTTCTCTAGCTAACGCCTCTCGCTTCTGAAGTACGTTCCTGAGATCCACCGTTTTCTGCTTCGCGCTTGAAAAAAGCATGTATCCTGTAAATTATGTCCCTCTCCTGTTTATGGAGAGTTTGTCGGTTACCACCGTCATCAGTCATGACAACTTGCAACAAATGTGATAAAAATTCACAAAATAGTAACTTCAACCACATTTAACATTCGCACTCACCAAGCATTCACAGCAGACCGCTAAGAAAACTACTGAACACTCATTGGCTGTCAGCGCATAGAACGAGCCTTAAATCGACCGCAGTCGTTGTGGTGTCACCGCCAGACACCACACTTGCTAGGTGGTAGCCTTTAAATCGGCCGCGGTCCATTAGTATACGCCGGACTCGCGTGTCGCCACTGTCAGTGATAGCAGACCGAGCGCCACCACACGGCAGGTCTAGAGAGATGTACTAGCACTCGCCCCAGTTATACAGCCGACGTTCATAGCAATGGTTCACTGACAAATACGCTCTCATTTGCCGAGACGATAGTTAGCATAGCCTTCAGCTACATTTGCTACGACCTAGCAGGGCGCCGTATTCAATTCGTTTTGTAGTGTTGGCAGAAGAGCCAACACTGTGTTTCTAGAGGAGGCCGAAATGCACGCGTTTAATTACACGCTGACTGGCGTGAGGTCTGGAACAGGACAATATCTTGAGAATTGCAAATAAAGTACGTAGTTGATGTAATACTTAACTTTAATCCACCATTGTAGAACATCTCTCTAGACCTGCCGTGTGGTGGCGCTCGGTCTGCTATCACTGACAGTGGCGACACGCGGGTCCGGCGTATACTAATGGACCGCGGCCGATTTAAAGGCTACCACCTAGCAAGTGTGGTGTCTGGCGGTGACACCACAGTCGTTCATGGTTCCAGCTACACAGTGTGTTCATTTTAAATGGAGACTGAAATATCCGAAAATCTACACATCGGATCAAACGAATTTGCTTGTCTCCGAGGGGGACATCCAATGATACCAAATCCGACGAATTTGTGGTCAAATTTGTTATAATTGGATGTCCCCTTCCGAGAGGAACTAATTTTCATTAGGATTTCTTTTGGCTCTGTGTGTCGTTTTCAAGAGATTTCAATGTTCCAAGTTAAAATGGACGCCCTTTCTAACATTAACAGTGTTTACACATTGGGAAATATTCCATCTTTAGCTTTATAAAACTTTTATTTATACCAGAGTCATTTGGCTTTTTTCTAAAACGTCCTGATTAAAACAAAGTTGGCGAAGTACACAAAACTGAATTGTGGACGTAATACAAAATAGAAACTAAAATCTAAAATATATTGTCAGTGAGGCGCAGTGCGCAAAAAATTTGTGTTTGTCACAACGGACAGCAAATACTTGCCAAAACATAGATCAGTCGACGAAAACATTGAATATGATGTTGCCAAAGCAGCGAAGCAAAGAATTGCGTCAGACAATCAAGTAGCTCGGCAACGTGTACGAGCCGAAATTCTGCTCTAAATAATACTTTTAATACTGTCTCAACAGAATATATCTCAAAATGAATAGTAAAACAGCGACTGCGGAAGAGAAGATATGCAAACAAAACAGATAACATGAATATTGTAGGTGCGCCTTTTTATTGTTTTTAATTGCTGTGAAAAGTAATATTGGAGGACAAAATTAGAGAAACCGGAAACTTATTATGATTATAATGAAGAGACAATGCACTAGAATTTCCAAAAATTACATTCAAACGAATAAAATTCATGAAGACACTTCGATATTGTTTTCAAATAAAGAAAATATTAAACACCGAACAAGGTTTGAACTCGGAACTTTTCGCTTAGCAGCCACACACCTTAACCATTTCGGTAACGCAACTCATCATTCAACACAGCACATGGAAGACTCTAAAATATCACGCAAAATACCGACAAACAATGTTGGTATGACTATGAATTATCCACGCTTCGTCGAAGTACAATAGGAAAAATACAATTACCGCAGTGCTTTATTGCGAAAAAGCGGTTCGTGAGAATGATACAAACACCTTTCCTTGCTATCGCCTGAATTAGGAGGCTTATTGCTTGTTTGTTTTAATTCATTAATAGAATATGAAGCAATTGGTATAAGGAATGCTTTCTCCAAACTTTCTATAAAAGAAAGTCTGCTGTCAAGACATTGCTTTTGTTCAATTACTTTATTTATGACTGAACGTTTCTAAAACTGAAGACACTCGTCTGTGCTCTGCACTACAGTCGAGCTCTGGCAACGTCGGTCTCTGTTCATTGGCTGACTGTGTTTTGTGAGGTCAGATACGCAGAACGAACCTTTGAAATGGATGCAACAGGGGAGATAACAAGCTGTTTATGGAGGGCTGTGCTTCCACCCTGAGCATTTTGTTAGCAAAAGACATAGCAAATGCGTGGGAAAGAGGCTGCAAAGCTGAATCTTTTTTCCTTTTTCTCGCGATTAACTTTAAAGTCTCTGATTGGTCAAATTGGTGTTTGCCGAGCAAACGCCGCTCTCCCAGCTAAGAACGCCGGGCTCCAGCTCGTGACTGGCTTGTGAGAAAGTGGGGGGGGGGGAGTCTAAAATGTAAATGTGCTTTTGGTACCGAGCTGAGGAGGAAGTGAGCAGAAAGGAAGAAGACACTCTTGTACTGGCGCTTTGCAAGTAAAGAACTGCAGGTCTCTACCTAAATGTTGAGACTTGCGTCCTTTGCTAGTGTGCCACTTAGAGCCTGTGCCAGTCGCCTTCTGAGCCGTCAAAGGTATGCTTATATCATCATGCTCACAACGAGGGAAGTGTGGGTATACTTATTTGTCTTGAGTCGGCCGTCTAAACGTTTGACATATTCCTTCACACACAGTGGTGGCATGGAGTCAAATTGACTTTGAGACAGGGAAACTTAATGGTATTCGGTTGCTCGGTGGAACTGCTGCAGATCTGAATAGAAACAAAAACATTATTATGTAGATTGGCAAGTAAAATTTCAAGAAAGAAAAGGAGGCTCCAAAAACATCAAAGATCGAATCTCTGGTGGAAGGGGGGACGGGGGAGGAGGGGGGGGGGGAGGAGAGGGCGTTGTATGGATAAGCGGATCACGTATACTGTATAGATTCACTTGCTAAGGATGCGGTACGACGTGACATTTAGGCTTTTCCACAGCAGAAAAGAACATTCGACACTCAGCAAGTTATTGGAATCTTTTTTCTTTCTTTCAAGTTTTGACAGTTCTGGTCGACCTAGCATCTCGTATTGCCATTTCTGAGGCCGACGGTGTTGGTGAGAGGGAGGATATACTGCAACGCGATGTCACGGGACTGGAACATCGCCGACTAACGTAAGTAGAGCATCATGGAGAAAGTGTGGCAGAATGAAGCCGTTTTGGAATATTCAATGAAAGATATTATTATTTCGTCAAATAACTACAGTGATAGTTACAGTGATACTTCGAGCATCTGTAACGGCAACGATAGTGATGTCAATGGAGTTCCATTATTACCATAGAAATGAAGTACATTATAAGTGGATTCAGCCGTATGTTTGAAGGACGCAGTTTGAAATGGGAAGTAACTACATTACGAAATTATATTTTGTTAAATTTCCACATTTTAATAAGCAGATCGACAAATAACTTCACATGAAGTTCGTCGCAGTATTTCAGTATGTATCACACATAATAAATATTACAATTTATAGTGTAATTGCTATACTTTTGAATTACCTTTTTATATTCTGTTGTTCTTTCTCCCAATAACGGTTGTATTTATGATACAGCTCTTTCTTAAACTTTTTGTTATTTTAGAAATAAACAGTTAGGCAGGACGGTACTTGACGCACGAGCAGACCATTGAGCTTCGTCTTTAACTGAAATTATCTCGTGTTAGGAAATTGTGACACAGTTCCGGTTTGGGGTGGATGAAAATATGATGCATTTCTAAGACCTAACGCGCTTGATGTGATCACTTAACCTTCAACGGCAAAAAAGTTTCCTGGATGGCGAACTTTCGCTAATGTCGTCAGAAAATTCATTTTTGTAAAAGGTACGTATATCGTCTTAGTAATTTGCTGCCGTAAATAAAAGTGAAGTGAAAACACAGCGCAGCTCTTCCTGAAATAGTGATGCCAATTCCGTGTTTACACACTGGAAAATAGGGCTGGGCGAACTATACTAACGTTGGAGTGTGCTCGACATCTGTCGATTCGCCGAATCCTTCAATAAAGTATCGAGCCTCTTCAATAATCACGTGACATTCGGTTCACGCGGTCCAAGTGCGAACTACCAGCAACAACAAGCTATGGCTGGTTTAACATTGACATTTTGGCGAAACTAACAAGGAAATAGCGTCAAATCTTACCACTGCACAAATTCCTGTTGTATTTGAATAAATTTGCAGTAACAGTTCTCATACAGTACGGCTATTTACTTACGCTAATTTTTAAGTAAATGTGACCGGCAAAGATGAAATCGCTGTTCTCCGAAGAAATTACCACACTGAACCCAGTACAGTACTCTACTTGTTTATGAGACACTAGTGATTTACCAAGTTGACTGCAAAACAGAATTTCAGTCTTTGTATAAAAACCATCATAATAGCAGGTGAAACTTTACAAATTAGTTTGAAAACAAGATGGAAACATTCAGCTGAAACAAGGAAGAAAATTAATCAAGAATTAAATGTCCGAATTTACGAAGTATTGTACGATATTCCTTTGCCTCTGTTGTTCAACATTACGATGCAGTGGTCCTTTGGAAAAGCATGCACGCATACATCGTAGTTCTGAACACACAGGCACAGCGGTATCGTACTTATTCATCAACATCGGGCACAGGACTGGCAATTAAAATGTCTCCCTGTACGGGAATATACGTAATGAACGTACGAGTGCGTCTCGCAGACACACAGTTGACGACGTATGGAGGAGGTTAGCGTCCCGCCGCGGAGCGTGCTCGTATTGCGTAAATGTACGAGGTGTGTTATTTAAGTAAGTACCGTTTTGAAATTTAAAAAATACGTGCTAAGATATATCAATAATTTTATTTTTACATGAAAGCCTGTACCTTAATCTACTTTTCTACGTTATTCCCGTCAATATTGAGGCACTTGTCATAACGTTGTACCAGTTTTTGAATACCCTCCTCATAGTAGTCTGACTTGTTAACCACTGCATCACCACTGTTTTGACTTCGTCATCGTCTTGAAGACGCTGACCGCCCAGATGTTTCTTCAAGTGCAGGAACAGATGGTATTCACTGGGCGCAAGATTGGGGCTGTACGGAGGATGACCTAGAGTTTCCCATCGACAAGATGTGATGAGATCTTTGGTCTGATTCGCCAGATGCGGACGGGCATTGTCTTAACAGCAAAACGATGCCTTTGTTCAATTTCCATGGACTGTTGCTTTGATTCTGGTGCGACGTATGCCACCCGTGTTTCGTCGCCCGTAACTATTTGGCTTAAGAAATCGTCACCGCTCACGGAAAGTTAATGCACTGTCTAGACGTTTGGTTTTGTGCACATCCGTCAACATTTGCGGTACCCAACGTGCGCACAATTTTCGGTAATTCAAGTGCTCGGTCACAATACCATAGAGTGGCTCTGAGCACTATGGGACTTAACTGCTGTGGTCATCAGTCCCCTAGAACTTAGAACTACTTAAACCTAACTAACCTAAGGACATCACACACATCCATGCCCGAGGCAGGATTCGAACCTGCGACCGTAGCGGTCGCGCAGTTCCAGACTGTAGCGCCTTTAACCGCTCGGCCACTCCGGCCGGCACAATACCATAGAAAAAACTACGAGAAACACTAGGAAAGTCATCCCGCAAGGAGGAAATCGTAAAGCGTCTGTTTTCTCTCACCTTATTGTCCACTTCCTGCACCAAACTTACATTAACGACTGAAGGTCGCCCACTCCGTTGTTCATCATGCACATTTGTGCGGCCATCTTTAAATGCTCTCACCCACTTTCTTACCATTCCATCACTCATATTGTTTTCTCCGTAAAATGCACAGGTCTCACCATGAATATCGATCGCTTTTAGCCCTTTAGCACTAAGAAATCTTATAACAGCCCGTACTTCACAGTCGGCGGGACTAACGATTATCGGAAGCATCTTAAACAATCAGTACACAACGTAAACAAGGAACAATCAGACTGTAATGGCGTCAGTGCGTAGATTAAGGTACAGCCTTTCATGTAAAAATAAAATTGTTGAGATATCTTAGCACGTCTTTTTTTAAATTTCAAAACGGTTCTTACTTAAAAAAAAACACGCCTCGTATAAGGCCTTGAAACTTTGTATCACACATGCGCAGACAGCTGAGAAATTAGCAGCTCCAGAAATAAACCATTTGTACTTACTGTTTCTTGATTTTTGCAATATTTAACAAGTTACTTCATCAATGGCTAAACCGAAACTTCTTGAAAGTGGCATTAAGATATTCAAATTAAGTTGTCTAGATTTCTACACTCAGGCCACAGTTCACATGTTTCAGTTTCTGAAATGCAAAACAATCGCTATCGTAAATGTTCCCGATTGCTCCTAACCAGAGCCCTCCTTCATGTTGTGTTGATCGTTGTTAATTATTATTCTGCTTCCAGATTTCGTCTTCAGTTGTAATGAGAAGCCAACGAAAACCGTCAGCCTACAAACGTACATGCAACGCTAAGTTGGAACTTCAATTCAGTGTAACATTCACATGCGCGCATTTCACGTTTATGTATGTGCATTTCCCGACACTTGCAGAAAAAGGCGTACTAAAAAATGACTCGATTTTGGAGAGATGTTTAATGCAGTGTATCACTAAAAAAGCATATTTTCGTAATACGCAAGTATAAAAACGAAAAGAACCATATGTGGTATGTTAGTTCTGCACAAGTACGAATGCAAATGTAACTAGTGGTCCGAGAATCTATTACAAGGGCAAAGATGAAAAAAGAAAAAGAAAAAGAAAGAGCATACAGCAGCGCTCGAACCATCGTCCATGGCTAATTATTATTATCATTCATTCCTAGAGTTTCCGGAAGTCTTTTACCGCCAGTGCATTATTAATTATTGACATTTAATCATGAAAAATCGTACCAACGGTGACGTGTGTATAATAAATCTCTAGTGTGCCGTAAACGACCTTTAAGGCCCCTTCACAAGCACCAATTTATCGGCCGACCGACCGATTCCGTGGCACCCTAACACACATCCCGACCGGCTGCACTCACAATCAGTGATTACAGAGCCGACCCGTTGTTTTGTTTTGTTTCGCCTAAGTTCATTGAACTGTATCTACGAGATACCGCTTGGTTTTACACAGAAACAAAAACGGGGGGCTGTCTTGACTGTGTTAGAGGTAACAAGGCCAAACAGAGCCGAGAGAAAGCTGTAAGCAAAGAAGTGGCTAATTCAAGGAAAGAAATTGGCCCATATTCTGTTACTTGAACACCTGGGAGCCTATGAATTTCGTAATTATTTAAGAATGGATGAATCACGCATTTCGGAGATGCTGAACGTCATCAAACCATTATTAACAACAACAAAAATAATGCAGTCATTGCAGAGGGTACATGGTAATAATGTTATTATTAATTTATTTATAGCTGTGGCATAAAAGATGACATGTAAATTTAAGACACTCATTTCATATTCGAGAAAGAAAGACTACACGTAGTGGTGGCGCATACCATCTAATAAATACGACAGATGCATAAGAAATGAAGCATTTAAGAGCTGTTAGAATTGGAAAAAGTCCCAACTTTGCTCATCACAGCAGAGATCTTGAATATAGGTTAGACTTTTTAACACATACAACAATGAAGTAAGTAGATATTATGAATTAAAGTCCATGGAATGTTGATATTTCCGTTTTTAGATTTCGTTTTGACTAGTATCGGCATTAAAACCTGAAAACAGAAATACAGAGCCGGCCGGTGTGGCCGTGCGGTTAAAGGCGCTTCAGTCTGGAACCGCGTGACCGCTGCGGTCGCAGGTTCGAATCCTGCCTCGGGCATGGATGTGTGTGATGTCCTTAGGTTAGGTAGGTTTAAGTAGTTCTAAGTTCTAGGGGACTGATGACCACAGATGTTAAGTCCCATAGTGCTCAGAGCCAGAGCCAGAAATACAGAAGGCCGACAGACTTCATCTCTCTATGTACCATACGAAACCAGACGGATTCCTTAAAAAATGGAACAAGTGCTTCATTTCTTGCATCACTATTGCTATACTCCTCGCACGATGTGGTTCACAAACATCTGAATCCTCTAAAAACTCCGTCAAAGTTTCGTCCGCCACACACCCTGTCATGTATATCAGAGCAGTATTTATTCCCGCGCGCAGTGACAAAACGCGAGCGGTTGGCACAACAGCGTTACACACGACACGTTCGCTGCGTCGGGTAAAAAAAATGAACGGAAATGAGCGTACGCATTGCAAGCCTGGAGTCCCCCATTCGGGGGAAGTTCGGCCGCCGAGGGCAAGTGCTTATTGCATTCGACTCCACATTGGGCGACTTGCGCGTCGGAGATGGGGATGAAATGATGAGAAGGACAACACAACACCCAGTCGCTGAGCGGAGAAAATCTCCTGCGCCAGTCAGGAATCGAACTCGGGCCCCTTGCCCTGGCAGTCTGCCGTGCTGACCACTCAGCTAACGTGGGCGGGCACTGTGTCAGGTAGTCAGGGGGGTTGGCTGTCGGCTGGCGTTACGCGCCCGACATCCTGGCGCTGCAAGTTGGTCGGTCGGTCGGACGGTCAATATACCGACACAGGTCAAATTAGACGGTCGGCCGCTTGGTGCTATTGGCGAGTGACGTGGTCCGGCTCACTGCCGCGACCTACCAAACAAAGGGTTGTGAGTCATTCCGCTTCGTGACAGTGACCGGTAACGTTTGTGCGATTACTGAAGAATATAGTGGGTCAGTGTGTGCTTTATTATTGTGTCTATAGTGTTGTAGTTGTCTCAGTAGAGTTGTTGTGTCAATAGAGCAGTTTTTGTGGCGGTACAGTAGTTGGGTGTTAGTTGTGGTGTCACTTTGTATCAGTACTGAAGTTTTTGTGTCAGTAATTTTTGGTGTGGGTTGCTTTTCGTGCGTGTGGTTTTTTGGTGTGTGTGTGTGTGTGTGTGTGTGTGTGTGTGTGTGTGTGTGTGTGTGTGTGTGTTTGCTCTTTATGTGGGTTGTTTATGGGTGTGGGTGGTTTTGCTATTTTTTGTCGGTTTTTTTTTTTGTCTCAGCACTACAGTGTTTCTTTTTTTCTGCAGGGGAGGGACGACACTTCCAGTCTGACAGCCACAGTAAGTGAACTCCCTTATGTTTCTTGTAAATCGTATTTTGCAGTGCTGTTAAGTTCTTGATCAAGTAAACCAATTACTGAGTAAAAAAGCTTCAACTAATAAGTCCACATTGTTTTGAAACATTTGATGTATACAAAACAAAAATGAACGTTGTAAGGTCTTCTTCGATCATTAAAACTTCACTCTGAGAGAACATACATAATAGGGTGCTCATCCCGAATATTTTTTTGACAGTTAATAGCAAAATGAATCTATATCCCTGTTCAGATTTGTTGGATGGTTGAAATTTTTTAATCAGCAGTGGTTGTGCTGCTTATTTTTGCTCTCTGTTTTATTGTGGTTGGTAGGTGTCGTGTATTCTGGTCTACCATCTTTGGTTAGTTATATGGGAGACTTTTCGTTTATTGTACAGTGGACTTCGTGTAACATCGGATGAGTAAGATTGCGTGACGGATTTGATGAGTTCACTGTGTTGGTTTTTGGTACTGTTTGCTTCGTTTTAGCTGCCAAATGGGTCAAGTTTTAGTTTGGGTTATTAGTATCTTTTGCATCACTTAAGTGATGTGGGAACTGTCATACGATTCAGCATATGCACACCACAGTTCGATGCATAAATATAATAAAGTTTACATTTTACAAAATATTAAAAATCAGAACTATTGCATTGGCTTTACACGTGCTCTCTGACGACTTGCATACATGCAGTGCACTTTGAGAAACAGTTATCACGTCATTTACAGTTAACAAAACATAAAATTTAGAATGAGAATAGCATGACAGAATGATGAAGAAAATAAAAGTGTCTTAGTGCCACCAGGATTCAAACTCATTTATGTTATAAAAAAATTTAACCGACAATTTTGAAAACTGTCTTAAATTTTCTCTCATCTTCAATTCCGTTGATGCAAATCGGCAGAGAATTACACAGCTTTATTCCATAATGGTTCAAATGCTTTTGAGTTTTCGTCTTTCTGGTTCTTTCTGCATGCAGAAGTGCGCAGCTTGGGGTCCCGGGTTCGATTCCCGGCGGGGCCAGGGATTTTCTCTGCCTCGTGATGACTGGGTGTTGTGTGTCTTTCATCATAATTTCATCCCCATCGACACGCAAGTCGCCAAAGTGGCGTCAACTCGAAAGACTTGTACCAGGCGAACGGTCTACTCGACGGGAGGCCCTAGCCACACGGCATTTCCATTTCTACATGCAGATTATTATTTCTACGTGCAGATTATTACTTCTAAGTTTATTGTAGTTAGGTAAATCTGAATACATACGTAAACTGCTAAAGTGTGCTCTTGTATACAGTACACTTTTGAATATTTACAAAGATGGTTCTGTGAGTATTTTTAACTGCACCTGCGTTCTTACTTAACTAGCTGGGAGTCGATGAGTTTCGTAGTTATAAAATGTGCCGCCGCCCCGCCCCCCTCCCCCCTAATCTTTGAAATTCAAAGGTTTGTTTTTTAATTCGTACTGGCCGCCCTGTTGGTGACACAACTCAGACCTCCTGGTCATGGCTGCCTTCATTTCAAGAATAGTTGAAAATTAAAATTAAATAATTCTGTATCTCGAAGTCAAATCCCACTGCAAGCCAAGAAAGTAGACACATTTGAAAACGGGCGCTACTGGTAAGGTGCACTGTTGGACTGTGTAGTGTGGTTTGTCCGCTTTCACTTGATCTTCGTTGCCCTAAATTACACTAATTCCGGCATTGAATGTTGTTGTAGCATGAAAGATGATCTGTCAGTTTAACAAACTCGTTTCTGATTCTTCGAAGAAGAAAGACAAAACATGGAGGTGGCTCGCATCATCTAATAAATACAACAGATACGTAAGTACATCCTGTAGCAACTGTCCGAACTGTAAAACACAAGTCCGGCACTTCGCTACTCGTAGCACACAACATGGATATAGGCTGGACGTTATAAAACTTTAACACTGAAGCAAGCATGTTTTATGAATTAACGTCCATTGAATGTCGATATTTCGGTTTTTAGATTTGGTATACGATAAGTATCGGAAATAAAACATAAAAAGGGAAATACTGAAGATCGTCGTAGTTTTATTCTATGTGCCTCATGAAACAATTATCGATTCGTTAAGAAAAATGAAAAGTGCCTCATTTCTTGTACCTGTATTGCTATACTTGTCGTACATTTACCACAAAGCATCTGCAGTATTTAAATTTCTCCAGAAACTCTGTCCTTAGTTCCCCTTTCATTGCATTATTGGGGATTACGGAAGTGTCCGATTCCACCCAATTCCGCCATCAATAGGCGGAAAGAACTATTCTAAGCGTCACCAATATGGCGCCTATGATGGCACTACATACACACGGCAACAAACACGAAAATACGTGTAAATAATACAATAACATCTCCCTCCAAAAATAATCTAACGGGACAACCAAGGGAAATTGGGGATTTTAGGGAGGGACAAGCTAAATATAACAGTAAAAAAACCCTCACCACCATCCCAAAACACACAAAACGACGAACAAAAAAAAATTATAAAATCTACAGGAATCGGACACTTCCCTTGACCTATACAGCTCAACCGCAGCTTACGACACCAAAACAGCGATGCCTACAGCAAAAACTACGAAGATTGGAAACATAATTTCCCGTGAACAGCTGACGATACCAAAACACCAATACTTACATATAAAACTACAAAAATTGGAATCGGTCATTTCCCTTTACCTATATAGCTCAACCATGACTATTGATACGAAAAATCCAACACCTACAACTACGAAAACCAAAACCACAACACTTCAAAAAGTCAAAAGTCAAACATCCACACGTAAATTAAAACACATTCAATACACAATAAATACACAAAACATTACAACTCGAGAAAAATAGACAAAAAAAATTACGTACCACCAACAAATTTCGGTGCTGCAAAGGAGGTCGGCCATCCAACACACACGCACACACACACACACGCACGCACACACACACACACACACACACACACACACACACACACACACACACACACACACGGCGCCATCAAACACATCGAGACGACATCTACAAACACAACCAGTTCATGAAGTCCGCGCCATAATAATGTCACACACCACAGCACCCATGGGGGTCAAAGCAGATGGGTGGAATCGGACGCTTCCGTTGGCGCCATTATTGTGTGGTGGTGGTCTTGGTCTTTCCTCCTCCCCCCCTCCCCCCTTCCCCTCCCCCCTCCCCTCCCCTCCCCCCTCCCCTCCCCCCTCCCCGCCCCCCCTCCCCCTCCCCCCCTCCTCCCCCCCCTTCTCGATATTGCTCGGCCGGTTGGTGCTGTGTACGGCCCTTCACTACTGACACACGAGTAAAACGTCTTTTCGGTTGGCCTTCCAATTCTGACGTTTCTGTGGTCGCTTGCTAAGAGGTCAGATGGCGTGGTGGCACATTGGGACCTCATGTTATTTCCCTTCTCGTTGTTGAAGGATTTCCTGTTTTCTATCGTGAGCGATTATCGTATTTATAGGAATTTGCTTGAAGTATGGGAAACGTGAACGTATTTGAAATTTGTAAGTTGTCAAGCATTCTTCTTATTGATTTAAATCTAGAATAACGCTTTTGGAGGTACGATAAACGAACTTCGTTTCTGCTTTTTTCAATAGTAGTTTGCTTCGGGCTGTCACTTATTTCATTCTACGAGAATATTGTTCCATGTGTAAAGTTCCTGTACTTTTGTCCTGAAAGCCTGCCTTTTCTCTTCATTCCTTGAGCAGTATAATAGGATACAGTACATGACGAGATTCATTGCAGTTTAATATATCATATGTTTCTTCGAAAATCATTATTCGGTCACGTAGAAACAGTTCATATATAAGAACTCCTCGTCGGTATAGTTACTACATCGACAAGCGCTTCACCCCTGTTTCAAGAGTGGGTAGACTGACGGTTTACGAACGTAAAGGACGGGCATTCAAATCTAGCTGGAGTCAGTTGTCTTTTTTTTTTTTTTTTTTTTTTTTTTTTTTTTTTTTTTTTTTTGACATGTGCAGGTAATATTTTAAAACTTAATTCACTGCAAATTGCGCAATTCTAGGTTCCACATTCTTTCAAAAGAGTTAATTGTAAAATAGTATCTCACTTCAGGGATATTTCTGCTGTATGGTTGTCCTGTGGGTTGTACAACGTAGAGGAGTTGTAATCATTGAAAGACTGTAAGAGATTTGTTCAAGAAATTCCGAAAAGTTGTCCACAGAATTTTGCCACGCTTATCTTTTACTTATTGTACATGGTCTCCTTCGAAATACTCCCGTCCACAATTGATACACCGCTCCCTATATCGATTCCACTTCCGGAAGCTACTTGTCGGATGGCGCGAAGCGCCGTCTACGAATTTACTTGTATCTCCTGTGTCATTGCAAATCTTCGTCCCTGCAACGGGGTTTTCAGCTTTAGAAATAAAAAAGGACCGCAGAGGCCAGGTCTGCAGAGTACGTAAGATGAGGCAGCACTGACATATCATTTTGCGTGCAACAGTCACGCACCAACAGGGATGAATGTGCGGGTGCGTTATCGTAATGCAGGAATCATGAACTCGCTACATTTCAGGCCGTTTCCTCCTCACACTTTCACGCAGGCGTCGCAACGTCGCACCGATTAACAGTGTGTCCCTGTGGCACGAATTCGTGACGAACTAATCCTTCAGTGTCAAAGAAAACAGTGAGCATGGCTTTGGCATTTGACATGACGATTTTTTTTTTTTTTTTTTTTTTTTTTTTTTTGTATTGGTGAAACTTTTCCGACCCATTGTGAAGATTGAACCTTGGTCTCAACATCATAACCGTGGACGACGTCTCATCACCAGTTACGATTCTCTTAAGGAACATCTCGTTCTCATTCGCGCGATCCAAAAGCTCTTCATAGATTGCGAGGTGAAGGCCTTCTGGCCTTGACTCATGAGCCGTGTGATGAACTTGTTGGCAACACGATGCATTACAAGATGCTGTGTCAGGATTTCGCGACATGACCCAACTGAAATGTTACATTCCTCTGCAATCCTCAGGCAGTCTCTCTTCGACTGCCATGCACAATTTCGTCGACGTTCCTTACGTGAGCGTCGTCGGTAGAAGTCAAAGGCCGTCGTAAACGAGTGTCGTCTTTAACTTCCGTCCTGCCATTTTTAAACCGTGTGAATCATTCACAGCATCTATGTGAAATGCTTCTTCTGCAATAGTTAGTAACTAGCAAATATCCCGGAGGAACACACAAGTCTATTTCAGACTCTTTCATCCAGTGTTCATTGATACACAATATACTGCAGTTAATTTTATCAAGCCAGTACTGCAGTTCATTGATTTTACCACGAAGTGATTGTACGTTTATATGTAGAAGGAGGACATTGTTATCTCCACAGAAAGGTATTTTGATGTCACAAGGTCTTCCATGTTCAATTATTTTCACCGATTGATCTAAAACAACACAGTTATCTGAATTAATTACTTTGCTTCAGTTTTCCCTTAACGTGGTTTCAACCCTTCCTTCCCCTGTAACGTTGTATTGCCTAAAAAAGTAGGTCCATAAGTATCCCCAGAAATAGTGTCTTTTAAAACTATAGTCAGTTGCGCTCTTGAATTTCATTTATAATGTTGCTTATCTCGTGACAGAAGTTTTTTACCATGGTAATTCAGATGCTCACCATGTTCAGTGTGCAGATTCCTCGCCAGTCTGTTAATATCTACTACATTGCATTTTGCGTAAATAGAGCATAATTGTTTTATTCTAGTGTTGGTTTAGCAGATTTCTTTATTCACACACGCATTATACATGAGGTCGTGTCACAACAACAGTGTGTTTCGTCATATTTACGTACAAAAAATCCCTCAAACCTGTTGTGCACTTTCCGGCTTCGTTATGAGCCACGTCGTTGGCATGCGTCACACAGACAATGTCACTGTTCTTCAGTGTGTTCCCGTGTTCTGAGACACAGTCAATAACGTTTTTGGTCGTCGCGCCGGCTTTCACGATGCCAGTTGCACACAAATCTGTATCCATTTCCTGTAAAATAGTAGCTAGGTTACTCTCGTGATTGTCCGCTAGAAAAAGCACATTGCATTTCTTTGCCTGCTGCCGACAATAGCCCGTGATTTTTATTTTACCGTCTGCCATTTTAATTTGATTTTCCTGTTGGATGTAATGTTCATTTTCAATGTTTATGGAGTTGCTGTTGGCTTCTGATAAAACACTGAACCTATTTATACATACGAGACCGGTTTTGTTTGATGAATTTTGTTGTGAGAAAGTTACCTTTTTACTCACTCTGGTAGGCAGTTCTTGAGAAACGGGGGAAATGTTTGAATGGTTTACGCACATTTGATCAGTATTTTCACTTGGAACTGTGTTTGAATTATTAACACACTTCTGGCCGTTAGGCATTATTTTCCACTATTGCGCTATGACGGTTTGTGTACAGGAACTTCAAATCATTAGTTGTTTTCCGTATTGCATTTCTACCTGGTATTTTGCTTGGTGCCATTGTTTGTAACATAGACATAGATGTAAATATACTATAGAAAGTTAATTAATTATAAAGCAAAAAATAAATAAAAGAAAAACATACCTAGACTTAACTAACAAATCAACTTTCCCAATCTGCATTTTTAAGCAATGCAAATTATCGGATGTAAAATAAAAGAATAAATGCTGAGTAACAAAGTAAAATCTAATTTTCAAATAGGCCTACCAATATTTTCTCTACATAAGCATTCCATTATCGAAGGAAAAAAGTAATGCCTGACGTTAGACTTGAGCCTTAGGTAAAATAAAAAAAATAAATGGTGTCAACTTGCCTTTGGGTAGAACATTCAACTACTGATAAACAAATAAAAATACACCTACACAGCAACAAAGAAATAGTATGTATTTTAAATTTTTAAAACATTCTTCTGAGTATTGTGTCGTCGTAACTGCCGTCTGCTTCACGTTTGCTGTGCAGCGAGCTACCTTAATTTAAGTAGTAACTGTATTTTTCTTACTTAACACTTCTTCTTCCGTGTGTTTTTGCTTTTAGGAAGCTTTAATTGTCGAGTGCTAGTAATAGTGTTCCATAGATTTCGTGTTTGTTTTGAATACAGTCAGAGAGAGTCCCTTTAGTCAACCATAGTGCCAGTAGTGCTAGTGTTTTTCTATACAGTCCAAAGATAGGTAGTGGTATTTTCATTGTTTTCTACGAGAGGTGGCTAGCAACCACAGTTTAGTCAACAATCAGCTGCCTTTAGTGAATTAGCAGTCTAGTTAAAAGTTGATTAACTCTCTACAGTAAATTGATTTCTCAGGATTGGATGGGATGTGTGACTGCTGAGTACGGACGCAGGAGGAGCTGACCACTGTTCGCGAACAGCTGAACGTGTTGATGGCCGCGGTCAGCCGTCTTCAGGCTGCTGCCTCGGTGTGTAGCGGCAGTGGGGAGTCTGGTGTGTCGCATGGTACAAACCAGGGTTTACATGCTTTACCCGCTGTCCCTGCTGTCGAGACATCTTCAGGGTACCGGGCGCGGTTGGGCCACCCTCTCCCCAAGGGGAGTGGCGGGTTCAGCGGCGTTCGCGGCGCACGAATCGGAGGGTCAATGTGGAGGCTGGCCGTGTGGCATCGCCCACTCTGCCTGTGAGTGGACATGTGGCCGCTCCTTCAGCAGGGTCCGAGCAGGCACACGGGGAGAGGAGTTTATTAGTTATTGGGAGCTCCAACGTTAGGCAGGTGATGGAGCCCCTTAGGGAAATAGCGGAAAGGTCGGGGAAGAAGACCAGTGTTCACTCTGTCTGCTTGCCGGGGGGTCTCATCCGAGATGTGGAGGAGGCCCTGCCGGCGGGGATAGAGACCACTGGGTGCACCCGACTGCAAATTGTTGCTCATGTCGGCACCAATGACTCTTGACGTCTGGGTTCAGAGATCATCCTCAGTTCGTACAGGCGGTTGGCGGAACTGGTGAAGGCGGAAAGCCTCGCTCGCGGGGTGGAATCTGAGCTAACTATTTGTAGTGTCGTTCCCAGAACCGATCGTGATCCTCTGGTTTGGAGCCGAGTGGAAGGCTTAAACCAGAGGCTCAGACGATTCTGCGGAGATCTAGGGCGCAAATTTCTCGACCTCCGCTATCGGGTGGAGAAATGTAGGGTCCCCCTGAATAGGTCAGGCGTGCACTACACGCCGGAAGCGGCTACAAGGGTAGCGGAGTACGTGTGGAGTGCACATGGGGGATTTTTAGGTTAGAGAAGTCCCTCCTAGGCCCGACAAGACGCCTCCTGAGACGCGGCAAGGTAGGAGTAGGCAAAATGCAACAGGGAATTACAATATTAATGCGCTAATAGTAAACTCCAGGAGCGTCTATAGAAAGGTCCCAGAACTGCTCTCATTAATAAACGGTCACAACGCTCATATAGTACTAGGGACAGAAAGTTGGCTGAAACCAGATGTAAACAGTAATGAAATCCTAAACTCAGATTGGAATGTATACCGCAGAGACAGGCTGGACAGTGAAGGGGGAGCGATAAGAAGTGCAATAGTATCGAAGGAAATTGACGGAGATCCGAAATGTGAAATAATTTGGGTAAAGGTCACGGTTAAAGCAGGCTCAGAATGGTAAATGGATGTCTCTATAGGCCCTCTGGCTCAGCAGCTGTTGTGGCTGAGCACCTGAAGGATAATTTGGAAAATATTTCGAGTAGATTTCCCCACCATGTTATAGTTCTGGGTGGAGATTTTAATTTGCCGGCTATAGACTGGGAGACTCAAACGTTCATAACGGGTGGCAGGGACAAAGAATCCAGTGACATTTTTTTAAGTGCTTTATCTGAAAACTACCTTGAGCAGTTAAACAGAGAACCGACTCGTGGCGATAACATTAGACCTTCTGGTGACAAACAGACCCGAACTATTTGAAACAGTTAACGCAGAACAGGGAATCAGCGATCATAAAGCGGTTACTGCATCGATGATTTCAGCCGTAAATAGAAATATTAAAAAAGGTAGGAAGATTTTTCTGTTTAGCAAAAGTGACAAAAAGCAGATTACAGAGTACCTGACGGCTCAACACACAATTTTTTTCTCAAGTACAGATAGTGTTGACGATCAGTGGACAAAGTTCAAAACCATCGTACAATAATCGTAAGGGATGGAAAAGAGCCACCGTGGTAAAACAACCGAGTTAGAAAACTGCTGCGGAAGCAAAGGGAACTTCACAGCAAACATAAACATAAGCAGAGCCAAAGCCTTGCAGACAAAAATTACGCAAAGCGAAATGTAGTGTGAGGAAGGCTATGCGAGAGGCGTTCAATGAATTCGAAAGTAAAGTTCTATGTACTGACTTGGCAGAAAATCCTAAGAAATTTTGGTCTTATGTCAAAGCGGTAGGTGGATCAAAACAAAATGTCCAGACACTCTATCACCAAAATGGTACTGAAACAGAGGATGACAGACTAAAGGCCGAAATACTAAATGTCTTTTTCCAAAGCTATTTCACCGAGGAAGACTGCTTCTCTACATTGTCGTACAGATGACAAAATGGTAGATACCGAAATAGACGACAGAGGGATAGTGAAACAATTAAAATCGCTCAAAAGAGGAGAGGCCGCTGGATCTGGTGGAATACCAGTTCGATTTTACACAGAGTACGCGAAGGAGCTTGCCCCCCTTCTTGCAGCGGTGTACCGTAGGTCTCCAGAAGAGCGTAGCGTTCCAAAGGATTCGAAAAGGGCACAGGTCATCCCCGTTTTCAAGAAGGGACGTCGAACAGATGCGCAGAACTATAGACCTATATCTCTAACGTCGATCAGTTGTAGAATTTTGGAACACGTATTATGTTAGAGTGTAATGACTTTTCTGGAGACTAGAAATCTACTCTGTAGGAATCAGCATGGGTTTCGAAAAAGACGGTCGTGTGCAATCCAGCTCGCGCTATTCGTCCACGAGACTCAGAGGGCCATAGACACGGGTTCACAGGTATATGCCGTGTTTCTAGACTTCTGCAAGGCGTTCGATACAATTCCCAACAGTCGTTTAATGAACAAAGTAAGAGCATATGGACTATCAGACAAATTGTGTGATTGGATTGAAGAGTTCCTAGATAACAGAACGCAGCACGTCATTCTCAATGGAGAGAAGCCTTCCGAAGTAAGAGTGATTTCAGGTGTGCCGCAGGGGAGTGTCATAGGACCGTTGCTATTCACAATATACATAAATGACCTTGTGGATGACATCGGAAGTTCACTGAGACTTTTCGCGGATGATGCTGTGATGTATCGAGAGGTTGTAACAATGGAAAATTGTACTGAAATGCAGGAGGATCTGCAGCGAATTGACGCATGGTGCAGGGAATGGTAATTGAATCTCAATGTAGACAAGTGTAATGTGCTGCGAATACATAGGAAGATAGTTCCCTTATCATTTAGCTATAAAATAGCAGGTCAGCAACTGGAAGCAGTTAATTCCATAAATTATCTGGGAGTACGTATTAGGAGTGATTTAAAATGGAATGATCATATAAAGTTGATCGTCGGTAAAGCAGATGCCAGACTGAGATTCATTGGAAGAATCCTAAGGAAATGCAATCCGAAAACAAAGGAAGTAGGTTACAGTACGCTTGTTTGCCCACTGCTTGAATACTGCTCAGCAGTGTGGGATCCGTACCAGACAGGGTTGATAGAAGAGATAGAGAAGATCCAATGGAGAGCAGCGCGCTTTGTTACAGGATCATTTAGTAATCGCAAAAGCGTTACGGAGGTGATAGATAAACTCCAGTGGAAGACTCTGCAGGAGAGACGCTCAGTAGCTCGGTACGGTCTTTTGTTAAAGTTTCGAGAACATACCTTCACCAAAGAGTCAAGCAGTACATTGCTCCCTCCTATGTATATCTCGCGAAGAGACCATGAGGATAAAATTAGAGAGATTAGAGCCCACACAGTAGCATACCAACAATACTTCTTTCCACAAACAATACGAGACTGGAATAGAAGGAAGAACTGATAGAGATACTTAGGGTACCCTCCGGCACACACCGTCAGGTGGCTTGCGGAGTATGGATGTAGATGTAGATAAGAGATAACTCTCCTAATAGTTAATAGATGATGCAAAGAGCAAATGGAATATGTTTCGTATTCCTCCAGAGATGGGAAGAATATATAAAAGAGCTATATGACACAACAGTGTAAGTGATGAAGAGAAAGGACCGACCATCATAATGGAAGAAGTAAAGTCTGCCATTGCTGCAATGAAAAATGGCAAAGCAGTAGGTACAGATACAATACCGGGAGAAATACTAAAATGCTTGAACCACAATGGAATAAGAGAAATATTGAGGTTATGTAATAAAATATGACAGTGGTGAATGGCCTGAGGACTTTTTGACAACAGTAATGATTCCATTGCCGAAAAAACAAGGAACCAAGAAATGCAGCGAGCACAGGACAATCAGCCTCATTTCACATGCAGCCAAAGTGATGTTAAGAATAATTAATAAAAGACTTGGAAAAGTAATAGAGGAGAATCTCGGCGAGGAGCAGTTTGGCTTTAGACGGAATACGGGCACCAGAGATGCAATAGGGCTCCTACAAATGTTGGGAGAAAGGTTTATTGAAAAAGGAAGAGACCTATATATGTGCTTCATCGATTTAGAAAAGGCATTTGTCAATGTGGTTTGGGACAAGCTGGCGACTATTATGAGAGAAAAGAGAGTGGACTGGAAAACCAGAAGACTTATAAACTCATTGTACCTTAATCAAAAAGTTTCAGTTAAAGTGAGAGGAGAAAGTACAAACTGGATCAGACTAGGGAAAGGAGTAAGACAAAGATGCTGTTTATCACCTACTCTTTTCAACCTGTACTTGGAAAATATGATTGACCAATGCTCATTAGACGACAAAGGAGTAGAAATTGGAGGAAGAAGAGTAGGGTGCTTGAGATTTGCTGATGACATGGTCCTTCTAGCCAAAGGGGAAAAAGAATTACATGATTTGGTGGACACCATTGCAAGTAACAGAAAAAAATATGGAATGAAAATTAACACAAATAAAACAAAAGTATTGGCAATAGGAGGAAATAAGGAAATAAAAATTGTGCTGAATGGAGAAACACTAGAACAGGTGCCAAATTTTAAGTATCTTGGAAGCAGGATAGACACCGACTGGAAGTGCACCACAGAAATTAAAACAAGGATAGCAATGGCAAAAGAGGCATTTTATAAGAAAAGGAGAATCTTCTGCAGTGGTATGGACAGAGAACTCAGAAAGAGACTCATAAAATGTCTTCTATGGAGTGTTCTTCTATATGGCGCTGAAGCATGGACTATGAGGAAAAAAGACAGAGAAAGGCTGGAGACTTTTGAGATCTGGACATGGCGGAAGATGGAAGGAATAAGTTGGATGGACAGAGTAAAAAATGAAGAGGTACTGAGAAGAGTGGGAGAGAAAAGGCAGTTACTAGATGTAATAAAGAGAAGAAAAAGAAATTGGATTGGGCATATATTAAGAAAGAATGACGGACTGATAAAAACTGTTTTAGAAGGTTATGTAGAAGGGAAAAGGAAGCGAGGAAGGAAGAGATTCCAGATACTGGATGACATGATGGATGGTACAACATACAGCAGCCTTAAGAAGGAAGCAATGGATCGCAGAAAATGGAGAGGCAAAGGACCTGCTAATATAGCAGATAACTGATGATGATGATGATTCCAAAATAAGTTTCTGCCTCACATGACGCAGTTACAGCATTTATTCTGACCAAATGTAATGAACATGAACATGTCACACGCAACACAAAGTATGCTAACTTATCTTCGTGTCAATGAGGCTGAATACCTTTGCACTTCCCAGTAACATTAGCCCCCTTGTTGTAAGATTGGACCTTGATAGTTTTTTTAATCCTGGCCCATCATTCCTGAATTTCTATAATATTACTTCAGAAAGTGCCTTCCCTGTCTTTCAGAAATTGTTAAAAAATGTAAATGACACTATTCCAAATCTGTGCAGCTGTTCCATTGAATCTCACATATCTGATAATTTGTGACATTACTTCCATCAGGGTCCAAACAAACATGATTGACAAGTATTTTATTTTGTTAATATCGCTTACTATTTATTCCTTATTTTGCATATAATTCTTTCCAAAAACTCACCTAAGATGCCATATGAGAAGTAGTTGACTTGACATTTTTTGTGACAACCTTTCAACTCCCTCAGTTTGGCGTGATATTGAGACAATGTTGATGGTGCTTAAGAACTTCCTTTAATTTGGGGCACCAGAGTCAAGATGTTTCATCTAAAGCTTTAAAATGGGTGCCTCGTTATGCCAAATACAGAATCATATTGACAGTTACAACTAAAACTGATTTACAATACTTCTTCTCATCTGATATTTGTTGCTGTAACTCTTTATCAATGCCACCTTTACATGGAGATGCCTCTAATGTTCACCAAGAGCAAAACTATTTTTTGGGGCTCAATTCGTTTTCGTACTCTGGAATTTTTTTGTTTAACTTTCATCACATCCTTGACCATAAGAGAGAGTTTGCTCAAATAAGTTATTGTTAAATAGTTTGCATGATTTGCAAAACCAAGCATTTTTAATTTTTTAAATTTAATTTTTTTATTTTTTATTTTTTATTTACTGTATGCTAACCAACAGCAGCAGACCTTTTGTCCATTAGTAAGCTGGTTTACTAAACTAGTCTTTTGACAGTTTTCTTCCTTCTTTAAGGGAATCACTCAGGTTTGGTTCAGTTTTGCCTTTGCTTCATGCAAGGTACCATGACAGCCAAGGAGTATCATACACTGATTGCAGACCATGTACACTACTTCATGACAGTCAAGTTTGCCAACGGGAGTGGTATTTTTCAGTAAGATAATGTGCTGTGTCACAATGGCAGGAGTGTGATGGAATGGCTAGAGGAACACATTGGTGAGTTCCAATTGGTGCACTGGAC
This sequence comes from Schistocerca serialis cubense, assembly GCF_023864345.2. Classification (NCBI taxonomy): domain Eukaryota; kingdom Metazoa; phylum Arthropoda; class Insecta; order Orthoptera; family Acrididae; genus Schistocerca; species Schistocerca serialis. Next base: position 786,658,878 of record NC_064642.1, read on the forward strand.
CTATAACTCAACAGAACTGGACCCAACTGAGTACATGTGGGAGGTGAAAGAATGTGGTGTCAGAGTTCGTCCCCCTCCTCCCCTCAGAATTTACAGAAATTAGGTGACTTGTGCATGCAAATGAGGTGCCAACTCCCTCCAGCAACCTACTAAGGCCACATTGCTTCCATGTCATGATGCATTGTTGTGGTTATCTGTGCCAAAGATGGACATACTAGTTATTCGGTAGGAGGGCATAGTGTTCTCGCTGGATAGTGTGTCTACATTAATTGAACTTACCTAGTTTATTTGTGCCACTTCGTTGCCTTCCCCTTGTTAGTAGTGGCCGGAAATACGGAAGCGTCCGATCCCGCCCGTCTGCTTTGACCCATGACGTCACAAATATGGCGGAAACGACCATAAACCATGATTCCAACATGGCGCATATAAAGTCGGTACGTACACGTTATGAGGACAAAAACACATCTACAAATACAGACACACGTTCCACAAAAAGACTAATGACACTAACGGGACAAGCGTGGGAAATTGGTGGGTTTTTGGGTGGGGAAAAACTAAATATAAACGAATTTAGACAACCACCCCCATACAAAACCACGCAAAACGACGAAAAAAACCGACATCACAAAACTCCCAAAATACCACTATCATCTGGAATCGGACACTTCCGTTGACCGATGTAGCTCAACAGCAGCTCCCGATCCCATAAGTTAGGATCAAACACTTCCCTTGGCCTATATAGCTCAAAAACATCTCCTGATACCAATATCAACATACACAGCCACACATTGGGATCAAACACTTCCCTTGACCTGGGCACTGTTAATTTTATCTGTCATATACATTCCTGAACAAAAACAACAACCGATTAATTTTACTAAAATTACCACACGATGTACAGCCAACAACACTAAATTAACCTTCACACAAAATCATTAACTCACTGAAACGAATTCCACTACAAACACAGCTGACACTCGAACAATTCTGGATAATGAGCAAAAGTGAACTGAGCCCATTACACAACAAAAACGAAAATCGTGAACATACCACCAGAGAGGAGCACAACAAACCACAACACCACAACACCACAACACCTAAAAACACCCCACACACTCTCTCTCTCTCTCTCTCTCTCTCTCTCTCTCTCTCTCTCTCTCTCTCTCTCTCTCTCTCTCTCTCTCTCCCCCCCCCCTCCCCCTCCCCCCCTCACGAACACTCTAACACAAAATAAACCACCCACCCCAACCTGAGCCGCAGCCACCCACCCACCCAACCACCCAGACCACCCTAACCAACCACTTTCGGCCTATACATTTTACTCACAGCCCGTAAGAAAACCCGAACAACACAATAGCCCTTGGGGACACTCTTCCGCCAACAGTACTTATCTAAATGAGACTGAAGGTTGGAAGAGCACCTCTTCCCCTCCCAAGAACTGACTTAATCGCCCCCCCCCTCCCCCCACATCCCCTCTGTTGTATTGATACAAGCCCCCGTCTCATAATTCTTGAACTCTAAGCTATGATTCACTACTAAATGATGTAATCACCTCTCACCCAACCCCCTATACGAAGAAAAAGCATCAGAAACTACTGTCGACCCCAGCTCTATATATTCCTCAATTAACCCCACTAATTCGGCCTTAGACCTCCCTTCCACAAACCCAAAAACACATTTGGAACACCCAACCCCCGGAACAACAGCCCCCCACACCCGGAGACCAGGCACAGACATACCCCTCCCATATTTCCTTTTCCCAAACTACGACTTGTCCACCTCCACAACCGCCCCCCCCCCTTGCCCCCCTCCCCCCCCCCCCCCCCCCCCCCAGCTTACCCCTGTACTTAATAAGCTCTGAACACAATTCACGATGAAAAGAATACCAATCGAGCACACTCCTCTCACTCACACCAGTCTCATGCACACAAAAACTGTGTGGGGATCTATAACAAAAGTAATAAGTAACCAATACAATCTCGCGTATGCCCAACCTGGACTTCTCGAACCAGGTGCCACGCCGTGTGGAACGCCAAATGTCGTTTTTCTGACAGTGCCACATATAAACGTCCCTGGTCTGAGAGGCCGGAACTTCAGCCAACTTCATTTCTTCATACCAAACACTGCATTTGACCACCTCGGCAATTAAGCCAGAAAGCTGCAGAAACTTAATTAGCTCTAAAGGGGTGTTCCCCATCACAGCCCTCAAACGAGAACTATTAATCTTATCTGTCATATCTGTTCCTGAACAAGAAACAACCACCGATTAAATTTAATAAAAATACCACACAACATACAGTGATCATCACTACATTAATCTTCACACAAAACCACAAAATTGTTAACTCACTGAAACTAATTCCCCTTCAAACACACTTGAACAATACTTGACACTGAGCAACAGCAATCTGAGCCCAATACACCAAACAAACGAAAACCCACTAGAGGGCACAACAAACCACAACACGATGACATCTACAAACACACCACTATCGCAAACCAAACTCCACGCTGTCATGTCACACACAACACCCCCCTTACGCCATGGGTCAAAGCCAACACGTGGGATCGGATGCTTCTGTCTACCCGTAGTGGCCATCATAGCCATAGCCCACTATCCAGTGTACCGCTGTTCCATGAGAGAAAAGTTCTGATACAACTGTTCACTGTGCTAATCATTTAATACACCACAGTTCTCTAGGAACACATCAAAGTGGAAGTAAAGGAAGTGCATTTCCAGTGCCCTGTTGCAGCCAATGACTTTAAAGCATGAATGAGTTCATCCACAATGTCCATGTAATTTTCAGGTCTCCTGTTTGCCAAGAACAATGCTGCTATGTTAACAAGAACAATGCCATGCATGGAGCTGATCAGGGATAGTGGACTCAGTAAGTTACCCTCAACAGATGGTGTATCTGTGCACTGATGAATATCCACTATTTGATCTTTTCTGTTCTGAGTCATGGAAACTTCTTACACAAATGCTGAAATCCTGCTTCATTCCTGTGCACATCTTTATCGAATGTTCAGTGATTGAAGAACAATATTGTTTGGATTCATTAGAGCTTCTTTGCCAGTATTCTTTTACCAAGGCACCAGAACTGCTCATGGAGGCCATTTCCTGTATGATGTTTTTATCTTGCCTGACTGTCACACTTACACAGTTAGCAGTAAGTCATGCTTATTGTTATTAATGTAGTTTACAATGAGTATCAGTGGATGGCCTTTCATTACTATTGGGTAACAGCAGTTCCTTCAGGTTTGTCTCTAAAAAAGTCTCCACTTTTTCTGTTTATATGTAACGTTCAGGTCATCAAAGAAATTGTCAGTCACTGCAGAATGTAATGTTGGCTTGCCTTCCAATGTCAGCAAGGAGATTTCACTGCTGCAGTCATAAGGCCAACAGTTCAGCATTATGCTTTGGAAGATCTAAATCCCTAATCAGATGAGGTCACACTATGGGATTTTGTGTGGTTTCCTGGTGACTATGTTGGTGTAAATGTAGGGTCAGTGTCATTGGTGGATCATCACACTTTTTTGGCTGCATGTGTCAGTTCAGAGTCATTGTTATCAATGCTCGATGGTGGTGCACGTCAGGGAACTGGAACTGGCAATCCTTTGCAATGAACCACAACATGAATGAACAAAGTGAACAAACAAAGCATAAGAGCATGCACCCGTGACAAATGACAGTTAAACTTGTGTCAGGTTTTTACATTTGACATTGCTCATGTGACAAATGTCGTGGTATTGAATATTCTTCTTCCTCTTAAAGTTGACTGACCCCTTTCCTCAAGGGAGGCATCATACAAAAATAGCAGTCTTGTGTATGATTTGAGGGTTCACATCATTGGCACAGTGAACTTAATGGAAAAGCCTTTACCATGCATCCAGGCATTCAGTATAGACAAACTGAGGTGCAACATAGGTGTGGAGGCCACAGTTTACCTTGCTTTCTGACTTTACACCTGAAATAAAAGATGTATCTTTGTTTCACCTCTTAATCAATGGTCAATAACATAGTTCATAAATTTCAGCACTTCACCTCGCATACCTTTACTGCCAACTGCCATGACACTTACTTAAGTCACAAGTGAACAAACAAAGCATAAGAGCATGCACCCATGACAAATGACAGTTAAACATGTGTCTGGTTTTTACATTTGACATTGCTCAAGTGACAAAATGGTGGACATGGGTCATGGTGTATAGCAGTGTTGCCATATTGCACTGGAAGTGTCCACCCCACTCACTCGGTGCAGAGGAATTCTTGTCACAATGCCTTTGTCTGTAGTTCTTACAATGTTTCATACTTATGACTGTGAAATGTAAACGTCTTATTTACTTGTAACCCTTAGGTAGGAGACAATTTTAACCTTGATATTCATGCTCAACATATCTACGTCTACAAAGCACAGCTACTTCCGTTTCTGTGAAAAATAAAAAGTGAAAATTTGTGGACCAGTGTGATTTAAGTAATCTGATAATTAATTCACCCACTTTCTAAATTTTCTTGCAACTAAGTTAGCATTAACTGTCATTAGTACATGCAAAATCAATTCACAGTTAACGTTCTGGCTGTTGTGGCATGGGTGTCACAATACCACTGTTCAAACAAAATTAACAGTCCATGTAAACAGCACAAGTGCAGGGAAGGCATTATGTATTTAAATGTTGTAAAATGGACAGAAATACACACAAAAGTATTTCTAGTTAGTTATTACTAACACAACGTAATGTAAGCTTTAGCTTACACTGCAGTTGGTTTAGTTCTTTTGTTTATCTCCCCAGAAACCATAATAGCCATTCTAATGCTTCTGCCCATCATGGTGCCCTCCTTAACTCTGTGCCCAGGGCAGCTCAGGCCTGCACCACCACCTTAAAAGCCCCCTCCCGACCCATCAATGAGGGCAGGAAAGTTGTTGTTGTTGTGGTCTTCAGTCCTGAGATTGGTTTGATGCAGCTCTCCATGCTACCCTATCCTGGGCAAGATTCTTCATCTCCCAGTACCTACTGCAACCTACATCCTTCTGAATCTGGTTAGTGTATGCATCCCTTGGTCTCCCTCTACGATTTTTACCCTCCATGCTGCCCTCCAATGCTAAATTTGTGATCCCTTGATGCCTCAGAACATGTCCTACCAACCGGTCCCTTCTTCTCGTCAAGTTGTGCCACAAACTCCTCTTCTCCCCAATTCTATTCAATACCTCCTCATTAGTTATGTGATCTAACCATCTAATCTTCAGCATTCTTCTGTAGCACCACATATCGAAAGCTTCTATTCTCTTCTTGTCTAAACTATTTATAGTCCATGTACACTTCCATACTGGGCTGCACTCAGTATGAATACTTTCAGAAATGACTTGACAGGAAAGTAGCCAGCAATATATTATAAACTTTTGAACTGAGAGGATAAGGATGTATTGAACATATTGATAAACAACCACCTTCTCAATGATAGAGAGGTATGAAGGACATTTCACATTGACTTGTCAGGAGTTTGCATCAGTTTTGCCATATGTGGAAGACAACCTAAGAAAAGTAGTTAACCACAATATCCAGTCACTAACAACATATTTTGGGAAAGGGGCTGTATGTAGACCAAGATGGAATAAAGTACTTTGTGTGACAGCAGTTTTTTCAATTGTTATTAATACTTGCAAATTTTATGAAAAAATTTTCGAAAACTGTTGCGTGTGACAAAAAATTAGCTTCATGAGATTCCATACCAATTTTCATATATCCTAATGTATTTTATGCAAGGATCATTTGATAAGTAATGTGTGATGGTTTTAATCATGATTTCAATAACCCTATTCATTCCCAACTCTTGGGCTATAAAACTGTGCTTCCCAACATAGATTCTGTTCAGTTCTGTGGCATTACACCACCTTAATGTGAGTCCATATGCTGTAACGGTAGCCCTCTACTAGTCTGTCTGGGCAGAGTTCTTCTTGCATCAATAACTTTCTGATCATTACTGTAGTGCTTCCAGGGAATTCATCCTCCAGTGGGCCAAAGAGATCAAAGTATGAAGTTGTGAATTCTGGCCTGTATGGCAGATGGGAGAGAACAGTCACCAAAGTTTTATGGTCTCCTCTCAGGTGCACAGACTTTGGTCTGGCCACATGTTACAGTGGAAAGGAGAAATGGGTTTGCATCTTTGTGGCCACAAGCACAGTGCAGTCATTTATTCATTAAATTTGGAGGAGGTTGTTGAATAGAATAATGCCTTCTGCCTCCCAGTTGACAGTAGCTATGACTTCACCAGCTGAGGGTACTCTTTCAAAATACCTCTTTGAAGGAGTTGCATTGTACCAGAACGTGGATTGACAATTTGTTTCTGGCTGAACAAGACGAATCCACATTTTGACATTATTGACAATGTTTCACAAGTCACCGTCAGCCTCATAATGAGCTTTCATGTTGAAGCTCTTTGGTTAGGCATTGAGGAACATGATGGCCACAAGGGTTAGAAACTGGTAGACAGTTGTCAGCTCTACTGGCAGACATGAAAAGGTGAGCACCGAGTTGTTTGATAGTTACTCGTTGATTACCTTGAATAAGTGTGTCTGCACGAAGTTGTGTATAGCCAGTCATTCTGTGGTAGATAACAAAGATATCCTTCTTCGTGGTCTTTGGATGAATTTTCTCAGCAACTTACCACTCTTTTTATCCACTTCCTGGTGTCTGTAGATGGCTGTGAGTATTTGTGACAATCTGGTTTTTGCAGAAATGTATTTGAAAACTGCTGTTTGCTTGTAATGTGGCTAAGTTCCAGTGCACCATTTGGAGGACCAATTAAATGGTGCTATCTGGTGGGAGTTGGTGGAAATAAGAGATGATACATGAATGTTTAAGGATGTCACAAACTAAACTTTTTTTTGTGTAAATATTTAAGGGAGAACATCACTTTCTTTATGTTTTAAGATGGAGCATGTGGGGAAAAAGAGGTGGTTATCATGTTTGCTTGAATTTGGAGTGAATGGTTTGGATTCAATCAGTTGTGGACAGTCAGTGTCACTGCTCAGGCTGTTACCACCTTCAGCTTGAAACAAAATGGCAGTCCACTTTATGGTATAACTTGATTCTTTAGAAGTAGTATTTTGAGAGAGTACTTTCAGCTGGTGAATTGATGGCTATAATCAACTGGGTTTGTGAAGGCATTACTCTACTTGATGACCTCCTCCTGTGGTTAAACAATTCACTCCAAAATCTGTTAGGATACTGTGCCACCATGTTAGAGCAATTTTTTATGTTATTCATCAGCAAAGTAGCTGGCTGTCCTCTTGCAGGCTTTTGATACAAAATGAAACTGTTTCCCATAGCAACATCTCCAAAGTTGAAGCAACTTCCTATCAAATGTGATTGTAAGTGATGAAGCCTTTTGGGAGAGCAAACATGTTTTGGAAACTGAACTTTAAAAAGCAAGTTTTGGAAGTCCCAAGAAAAAGAACATTGGTCACATGAGCACAGAGAGAAGTTTCAGAGAATGCTTTTGATAAAATATGTGTTACATCCAGAATTTTCTTTAATCACAAATATAAAAACTGGATCTGCAAATCCGATAACTGTTGCAGTGTATACAGTAAGCTTAGAGAAGAAAATCACTGGTGGTTGTAAATTATTGAGGAGTTTCCATCGACAAACATGGTCCCTCCACCAGGATTTATTCGATGCCATGTATTTAAAGTGAGATGATGATTCATAGATAAGTTCAGTAGCAGAATTAATTTCTTCTCGTGGTTTGAACAATAAATGAAATGTTCCTTGCATCAACATTTTTATGTAACTCGATTATTCACAGCACTTACATATTTCTTATTTGAAATATTTTGTGCAGGCAGTGCTGGACTACATTAATAAAGGTTGAAAATTGTACTGTGTAATACATAACTGTGCTCCTTTATTTTTATTACAGACAATCATTTTGGTCACAAATCTGATCAGTTGTAACAAAAGAGAATTGCTAACAACAGGTGTATACAATTATTATTCTGAGTGTCTTATAAAACCTTATTTTGACTTTATATACATTATAGGCAGTATGTCACGTATATGTTGCACCTTAATGCTTGCACAGTTGCAATACATGATGAAACACTCTGTTCCATTTAATACTGCTACCCATATGTAACAGTGATGTAATGTAAACATCAAACACGTTGTGGCAGTCCTTAAGTTTTGACTGACTTTTGCAGAATGTAACACTGGCGTAAAAATCATTTTCATTTTGACAGATTTCTTGACAGTTTTACATGCAAACATTCTACCTTCAATTTTGACTTAACACACACGCCCACATAATGAGATTTCCAAAATTCTCATACGTTTGCCAAACTAATGATCTGCAATAAAAGTCAAGTCAAGTAAATGTTTGTCATTGCAGGATTCAGCCAATAACATGGGATTATCCTCAGTACCCTTACAGACACTCTTAAAATACAAATCCACCAACTCATCTCATTTGTTTTTGTATGCTTTCTTTGTCACAGTTTCGTGAATTTTCTCAAATATTTTGTTACCTTGAGGAGCATATAAGTCTAAATTAGGTCAAATTTCGTCAACATCAGAATTATTTGCCTCTAATTTGGCATTATTACTTGAAAAATTTTATTGAATATTTTACAAAGTACTTCATCCTTCATTACAAATAAGTTACAATCCTCCTTGTATAATACCTTGTGTACTTGAATAACAACAATGGAAATTCCTGGGTGGAGCAATATGTAGAACAAGGGAAAGGCAATCACTCGTATATAGCAGATCGACGCGTGGAGCACAGAAACATGTAACAGAAAATGGCACTCACACTAGCTCTTTCTCTAGCAATAGTACACACAGTCTTACACACTACCACACACACACACACACACACACACACACACACACACACACACACACACACACACACACACAAATACGCACTCCTGTGGCCAAGGGAAGACTTACTGATACTAGATTATTGATGGAGGCATGGAAGGGGTGGCAGGAAAAAAGTAAGTCTATGGACAGGTAACTCTGCAGCCACGCAACAAGACAAAAAGAATACAGAGGATAGATGAACAAGAGATATTTGAGTGGGGGGGGGGGGGGGGCAGAGGGAAAGGGGAAAGGGAAAAGGAGAGAAACTTGAAAAAGTAGAGGGATAAAGGGAGGGTGGAGAGAAGAGGGAAGTGTTGAAAGAGGCAGTTAGGGGGGAAGAGGGGGTAGGGGAGAGGGAGAATGTCCATGTGAGAGGGAGGAGGGAGAACAGTGGTGGGTAAGGCAGTGCATGATCTGGACCAAGAAAGAGTGGTGGTGACAGAAGAGAGAAGGGAAAAGGCAAGATGAGGCAGAGGAAACAGGTTAGCAGATGCTTAGGGCAGAGGGATTGCGAGAGTGGAGGAGTTGTTGGACAGACAATTGCCAATATTCCAGTCAATGAACACTTTGTACCGTGCATGAAATATGCAACACTTTTTGATTTCAGGAAATTGTTAGTAGTTAGGAGAGAAACATACTAAAATTCCCCACCCCTGAGAGGTGAGCCAAAGGTGGGAGAGGGTGGAAAGGACCCATTTTTTGGCTTTTCGCTTGCATCTCGGAAAGAGTACACTGTAGAAAAAATATTCTGAATAAATATGAAAGGTAATTAAATTTCTTATAAAATTGTTGCAATACATATTTGTTGGACTCCTAGTGGTTTTAGAGATACACATTATAGAAAATTGATGATTTTAGAAAAAATAATTTTTGCCTGACTTTATCAAATATTAGCTTGTAGTGCTTCCCAAGATAGTTTTTCAGAAAAATTGTCAGGGACAAAGTTGGTAGAACATTAAATTTCATTTTTTTTAGATAGACTTTTGCCACTTTATCTCCAACCAATTGAAAGTTACAGAATTTCCATGATGTGTGCTCAATTTTGATGTTCCTCTAGAAGTGGATATATTGAGAACTTATAGCATTTTAACTGCTGTAACTTGCTGTCATGATGAATAACACCACTTTAACAATGGACATAAGGCAACTGCAATAATGGCCCCCAATTCAAGGCATCCTCCTCCCACGACTTCTGTCAGGCCAACAGTATCAAACATATCTCTAGCCCACCTTTCCACCCTTCCTCCTCTGGTGCGGTGGAGAGGCTTGTCCCCACATTGAACCTTTTGACTGCTGAAGGCACACCACATGCTTATCTTGCTGAGTCGCCGAGGCATGCAGTGTAATTCGTTGACCTGTGCTGCATGCCTGTCTCTTGGAGCCTCTGGGACTGGATTGGCCCACAATGCTCAACCCATGCTGTGCTGAATATTTCTTGGCTGAATACAACTTGCGCAGAGCCAGCGTGAATTTTTGGCAGCTTTGAGCTGTAATATCTTGGGTAATAGTTTTTGTAAAGAAATAAAATTGTACAACTTTGTGTGTTCTCTTAAGAATAATAATGAAAAGAATTTTATGAGCCATACTGAGCCACAAAATTGTAGGTAAATCAGCCAGAAAATAGGTGCCTGAAAAAATTTCGAAGTTTGACTTCTTCCATCTCTTGAACTAATACTATGAAAAACGTGAAACTTGGCATGTAGTAACCTAACAACACAAGGTTCTTAAATATGTTTCATTTCCATATTGTGAGACTTGTGGTCAACATGTACACCTCTCTCTTATCATTCCACTTTCTATAAATAACCTTTCAGTGGACCTAAACTCAGTTTCTCCTCGTTTTAATTTCTTCTGCAGTTTCGGCATGTTGAGCCTGTTCTTGCAAACAGTGCCACATGTGGCTGTTCCATGGTTGTGAAGTCAGAGGAACATGTCTGGGCTGCAGTACCGGTTATTGACATAGAGTATGACCCTGTTCCAAATGTGGTCCTATAAGAGTTGCCACTATGTCGCCAATTTTTCCCAAATTGTGGAACCCAATTTCTGTTGTTGCACCTGTATATACAATAAAATCAAAAATATACCCAATCTGACAGTCACACAGTACAAATTTCTTTATTCTGAATCTACTTCACTTGGTTGGAATAAATTATTCAAAAGTTAATCATGCTTTGAACAGAAAGAGACTTTCATCTATACAAAGTTTGTGATGTGGGTGAAATGAATTATGAAACATCTTACGAACATTGTTAACAATCGTTTTAATTTTATAGAGACTGTCGCCTCTAGTACTCAGAGTTATCACTGAAGTGTAACATTCTCAGAAGTAGACAAAAACTGTCTCGGGGACATAATTTTGCTGAAAACTGGTGTGTTCAAAAGTGTATCTCTGGAGCTATAATCACTTAATTTTAACATCTTAAGCGGAGCTAGAATGATCCATCTCCTCCTCGTTAATTTCAGCAAATAGAAGGAACATTGTTTTTCTAAAACCATGAAACATATTGCTCTGAAATTTGGGCTACATGTTCAGTGAATATTTCTCTACAAAGTTATAATGCCATGTTAAGAAATATTTATTGGTTTTTGTTTTACAATTTTTTAAACAGATGCTTATTTTTTTCTCTTAAGTTTTGCACTTTTTCGTCCATAACTCTTGAATTATACAATATTTGTTTACAATTTGTTATAAAAATGAAGGAAAAGAAGTAAACAATATTTTGTGTAAATTTCATTGGTATACTGTTATCAGTTTTTGAGAAAATGTTCCTCAAAGGTGAAAATTTTAAAGTTACGGGAAAAGGCTTCCAAAGTTTAATACATTCCTGCCCCATATGATGAATTATCAGCATCCTCTTCCTTTTCCAGTTTTAGTTTCCTTTTCAACGGTCTTTTCTTCTCTTTTGCTGCATGTTGTAGGCTTTTGTCTCTTCTTCCTGCTCCTCTGTCTTTTCTTCAGCAATTAGGAGCATTATGGAAATGGTGTTGTCCTGGTTGAAAACCTAAGAGTTTCAGCACATCACATTTGATAATGTTTCCTTCATTGTATGTTGCCACTGCATCATACACTCCAAAATGCAATGTTTTTATCTGTATAAACACTCTTTTGGGAATCCTAATCCAAATTAAATTATTTACACTTTCATTTGGATTTTGTATTTTCCCATGTAAACACTTTTCCAATAAACTTGGCTGTGATAAGTCTCTGAATATGGGCTTAATTACATCAATTACAGCATCTGGCAAATTGTTTTTATGGGCATATTCCTTTCCTGATTGGTACTTACACCATGAGTAATCACCTGTGGGGCACAGTGTGTGTTGTGTGTGCTCATTTGTTGATGCTGTATGAAAAACTAATGCCCATACTAATCTCCTCATATGCTCAATGCTTATTGTATTTTGCCTAATTGCACACCCATTATACCTCTGCAATCTATCAATTGCTTCCTTTGTCAATCTTCCTCTTCCTTCAAGGGTCTTACTGTCACTAAGCTTCTGGGATCCTAATGTCTGCTTTAGTTTGCACAAGCGAGGCCTCATGCGCTTCTGCACATGTCCAATGTACTCCTGTTTTTTTAATGTGAATTTTATTGCCATAAGGTTTGAGTTCCTCTACAGCTTTATATCCCTTAGAATCACCATCTCCTAGATAGTTAGTGTATTGTACATAATACCACTCTTGTGATCTGGAAAAAATTGCTTTCACTGCAGGGCAGAAAGACAGCTCTGCGTGTATACACATCCGTAGTGCTCAGGTAGCTGTGACTCAGTGCAGCTAAACTCGTCCACAGCAGTGGGAAGGCTGATGGCACAGGATGCATAAATACTTCCTTAGCGCTGTAGGGAAGACCCAAGGCCACATGTATACACATCATGTGCACCAGGGAATGGCGAGGCATGATGAGTTAACACGTATGCAGCAGTTAAAGGTTTAAACAACAGTTGACGAAGACTGTAGAAACGTCTCCAACCACGTCGGCCTTCACCCTGTTCTTAGGCACCTATCACACCACGCCAATTGACAGACATAGTCCGGCGGAGCTCCTCCATGGGCAACAGCCATGGACCCTGCTCCATTTGCTGATGCTGTCCCCCTCCCGCCTCCACTTTCAGCTCTCTCAGCTTTACGGCTCCGGCACGGCAGTGTGGGTCCATGTGTACAGGAGCAAGGCAGGTTCGGTGCCCACCATGGTCGGCATGGCCCATGGGTGGCATGTGATGTCAGTGCAGGCGTCAAAATGGTTGTAGCGCCGCCGTCATAACCAGCTCCATCTGCGTACCCCCACGGGACTCCCGCTGCTGCTGCCGCAGTCGCTGCCACCGCCTTCTCCTCCTCTGCTACCTCCTTCGGGTACAGACGTGGTTCTCAAGTCGCCGCCACTGCCCCTGGTTGCTGTCTCCCCATGAGCCTGCCGCTGGCCCTCTCAACCCCTGGTGGATCGGTGGCTCCCTCTGCCGCCCTGGCCGCTGGGTCGGCCATCATGGACTCCTCAAAAATCTCTTCCTCCCCACCAACGGTAGTTGACTGGCCCAGATCTTCTTTCATCTGCCAACCACCGCAGCACCGTCCGGGGCATTTCCATTGCTATGCACAAGTTTCAGGGGGGAGGGATCTGATATCGAGCACCACAGGTTTTGAATCTGCACCAGATGGCATGGACCTCGATTACCTCTAGAGGTCTCTGCAGCCATCGTACCATAAACCATGACTGTGTGTGCTCCTGGCCCACATATAAGGTGAGGGTACCACTGTGGAGAACATGGTCCCAGCATACCCTCTCATGTATTTAACCGCCTGCCTCTCACTCAGCAAGGCAGTCTGATATTCTCATGAGTCTCTTGATATCTAGCTTACAGAAATCATGTTTACTTTGCTTATTTCCATGTATGAGTGGACATTGTTGATTTCATGAGGTTTTTGCTTGTGACCCCTTTGCTTCTTGCGTGTTGTTGCTCTTCATGTCTTGTTTGGTTGTCTGTCGTTGAGTGTGTCCATCCTTTCTGTAGCGCAACTTCACACTAGCACAGGAAAGGTTCAGATAATGGAAGGAATTTTAGGTAAGCTATTAAAATAATAAGACCAAAATGTATTTTACCAAGCAGTAATATTTAAACAACCACTATCAAAGCAGTCAGACTCCAATAAGCCTGGTACTTCAACTAGGAAAATAACTAGGCCAGAATATAAGTTTTGGTCTTACTCCAAGCCAGCATCAACCAATGAGCTCACAATTAAAAACAAAAGTAACACAGCATAAAAAGTTTCAAAGATTCTCATAAAAAGTGTAGTTAAATATAGAAATCTCTAAAAGAAATTCAGGATGACAAGTAAATGACTTAAGAGTTAACTTCTGGAATAGTTCAACACAGGATCATTAAATAACATTAAGCAAACTGCTGGTTTTAAAATTAAGCCACCACTCATGCAACTACAAATGCATCAAGAGATAGTGATTATAATTGGAGCCATATACTCAAAGCAGGATTACACAGCTTTCCCTTCATTACACATGAACTGCCACTCTTGGTATGACCCCTTTTACTCTAAAACAATCAACAGGCCCACCTCGCCTGTCTCCTCAGGCAGGTCATTGTACACATGGGAGAGAACACAAAGTAACAAAACAAGCTTCTAAAATACGCAAACAGATGGTGTTAATTCAACAAGCCTCAAAAACATGTCCATATGTGCTTCAGGAAATACAGGCAAGACAATAATAATTTAAACTATGGCCTGGAAAACTTCAAGCAACCAATTGGTACAGTAAATAAAATAAAAGAAATTTAACCACACTTGACAAACCATCAAAACATGGCATTTCCCTACTAAGGAAATCGTTCAGGACTGGCAGATGGCAACTACCTGTAACACAGAGTGAAGTAGCCAACAAGAATTTCAAATGAGACAACAAGAGGAAGCAATACATTAAATCACATTGTTACCACAGTTCATGGAGTGAAATTTTGCTCACCCAAAAAAAAAAAAAAAAAAAATTAAAAACATATCCGTGGTTCCAATGCCATTGTGAGCAGAAACAAGGCTATCCACTCAGTCCCATCCACCAATGAATGTCAGAATCACCAATTCCAGTACCAATTGTCTCAGTTCTATGCATTGCCAGCTTATACTGCCGCCCAGTTTGCTTCCAAACACAGTGAATGCACGACTCGCACCTCCTAGCAGCACCATGTTCACTCGCTCTTCGTGCCTCACCACAGGCACATGCTATATAGGCAAACTTTATGCCAGATGGGATCGATAACCGCTAGGTTGATGTGCACACATCACTTTCCCATTCGTCCATCTTGTTTGTTCGCGGGCCGCTCCCGTTCAGTCCCGCCATGCTTTCATTCACGGCGACTGGAGCGGTTTCGGTTACAGCACAGTCAGAGTTGTTGTGAGTGGGTGAAGGGGCAGGGTTGGGGAGGGGGACGTAGTCTCAAAATGACTTCTGTTTATTTTTCATGATTTTTTGCTGTTCTCTTTCTGTTTGCAGCTCTCACATCCTACACATTTCTGTGGCTTGTAGATATCGTGAATTAAAACACATTCACGTAGTCATGGAAGACTAAAATATGTTTTTATTTTCAGTTTCCTGATTTTATTTTATTTCCTTTTTTTTACCATTATCTTGCAGAAAAATGAACCTTTTTATTGCTTCGATAAAGAAATGTAGCTTTCATGAATCTTTCTGTAGAGGCAGCCAATTTATTTGAAATGAAGTGTTTCATCCCTCACTATTGCCTAGTTTGAACTGTTCGTTGAATTCCATGTGCATGTTTCCATTTTCCGGCAAGTATGGCATAATGCCTTAATAAAGGAGCAACACTTAGGTAATACAGTACTGGTACCCCAAGAATACGCATCCCTACAACCGCACTTAGAACATAAATACTAGGTAGGAGCATACTTCAGTGTGAAACTGGACATACAAATTTGCTCTTTAAGCCAAATTATGCACTTCAATATGGTTTACCCTCCCAGGGGGTCCACAACTCTTTTGTGGATACGTGCGTGGTGAGCACAGGGCCCCTAGCTATTGCAGCCTTCTTTCTCTCCAGGGCTGCATTTCCTTCCCCTTCCCCTTCCCCTCCTTTCCCCTCCTTGCTCCTTTCTCCTCGCCCTCTCCTCTCCCTCTCTTGGTGTCCTTGCTTATGTTGGACCCGCTATCCTCCTGGATCTTTTGGTTTTACAATTTGGCTTTGTTGCATAATCAGCTCCTCCTTTTGGCATTCCTTGGCCCCTCTCTGGGGTTTGACTTCCATTACAAAATTTCTCCTCTGTAGTGTGAGCCATTTGGGGAAGAGCACCTTACCTAGTGTCTCCGACGTGCACCTTCCTAGTACATTCCGCCTTTTCTTTCACGTCGTTGCCTGATGCTAGGGTGCATAGCCAGCACGGTAGCCAGCCCGTGTGGTGGGGTCGCTATGTACCCTTTTGGTTGAGCCCCCTGAACACAAAGGGATCACACTTCTGATGCCTGAGCTGTGACCTCCTTATGCATGCCTTGGAGTGGTTGCTCGTCATCCTGGAGCATCGGAACTCCCGGCAATGGCCGCCGTGCCAGACGGCCCTTGCTGTGGCTGGGTGGCGCCCGTGAGGAGAGCCCCTGATCGGAGTGGGTGGTATCAGGGCGGACGCTATGCAGATGAAACACATATGGGTCCAAAACTCTGGCTGTTCTTCTGCGGCTGTCTCTCTGCGTGGAACTGATTCCTCAAGTGCTGCTTCTCTTGCCCCTTCGGCCTTCCCTTCCATGGCTACCCCCCTGGGAAGAGGGTCAGGCCCGTCGTCTAGGGGCAAAACCTTTCCCCCGTTATCTAGTTTGCACCAGGACTGATGGAGATACTTTCACAAATACCAAACCTTTATGCTTTGTGGAGCACATTGAAGACAAGTTTGGCGAAGTGGACTCCCTGAGCAAGATGCGGTCGGGTTCGTTGCTGATCAAAACTGCTTCAGCTGCCCAGTCTGTGGCCCTTCGTGCCTGTACCCATCTTGGCACAATTCCTGTGTCCATTACCCCCCACTAGTCTCTAAATATGGTACAAGGTGTGATTTTTCACAGGGACCTCATCCTTCAAACTGATGAGGAACTTCGGGACAATCTCGGACGGCGGGGTGTTCACTTTGTTCGTCGTGTTCAGAAGGGTCCTAAAGACAACTGCATTGATACTGGTGCCTTTAGCCTGGCCTTTGAAGTTGATACCCTCCCTGAGAAAGTTAAGATTATGGTTTATTGATGTGATGTGAAGCTGTACATCCCATCTCCTATGAGGCGTTTTAAGTGCTTGCGTTTTGGACACATGTCTTCCCACTGTTCACAGGCCCCTCTCTGTGGTAACTGTGGATGTCCACTCCATGAGGGGAGTCACTGTGTTCCCCTTCCTGTGTGTGTAAATTGTCATGGTAGTCATTCTCCACGTTCACCAGATTGCCCAGTATATAAGAAGGAAAAGAAGGTACAGGAGTATAAGTCTCTCGATCATTTAACTTACTCAGAGGCTCGTAAGAAATATACACGTCTTCACCCTGTGTCCATGACATCTAGTTAAGCCTTGGTTACATCTTCATCCCTTCCTCCCCCCTCCCCTGTGGCTCCCACACCTTCTCCTCTGGGTGCTACTCCCCCTCCCCAGCCGGAGAAGTGTCCCACTCCTTCGGCGGCTGCTGGTCAAGGGCACCTCTCCCAGGATGCCCCTTCCCGGCACCTTCCAGGTCAAAGGTCTGCTGCTGCGCGATGACCGCAAGAGCCATGGTCTGTAGGCCCACAGGTCGCTCGGTCTCTCTTTGTTCCTGATCTTGCTGCAGCTGGCTCCTTTATGCCACACAGCCCTCCTCAATCTCAGCCTGAAAAGAAGAAGAAACATAAGTCCCGGGACAAAGAGCCTCTGGTGTCACCGGAAGTCCCTTCACAACCGGATTCTGACCTGTCGTTCATGGATGTCGCCCCCTCCTTGTCGGTGACGGGTGGGGACCCGGCGGTATGACTGGCTTTAGCGTGTTTAGTTCCCATTTAAATCATTGCTCTGTGGTTCTCCAATGGAACTGTAATGGATACTATCGTCACCTTCCAGAATTGAAATCCCTTCTTTCTTCTTACTGGGCAGTTTGTGTGGTTCTCCAGGAATCTCATTTTAGTGATGCTCACTCACCAACCCTCCGTGGGTTCCGTGTTTTCTGTCGAAATCGGGTCGGACCCCTGCGGGCTTCTGGTGGCGTTTGTACGTTGGTCTGTACAGACATTCCTAGCACGTGGATTCCTCATCAAACTACATTGGAAGCGGTTGCTGTTAGGGCCCACCTAGACTCTGTGGTCACAGTTTGCAATCTTTATCTCCCTCCTGACAGGACTCTTACACCTGCTGCCTTAACTGCCCTTCTTCAGCAACTTCCTCCTCCCTTCCTCCTCCTTGGGGATTTTAATGCTCATCATCCCTTGTGGGGCAGTGCCTTTCCATCTAGACGAGATCTTCTCATAGACCAGTTTATTGCAGACCATGACTTGTGCCTCCTTACCACTAATGATGGCTCCCCTACTCATTTCAGTGCCAGTCATGGTACCTTTTCTGCCATTGATCTTTCTCTTTCTTCTCCCTCTCTCCTCCCTTCATTACACTGGTAGCCACACGACGACCTTTGTGATAGTGACCATTTCCCGTTGATCATCACGCTCACTTCCCGCTCCCCGATGGACAGATTACCTCGTTGGTCTTTCCAACGTGCCGATTGGCCTGTATACACTGCACAGTTCGTGTTTTCTCCCTGTTTGTCAGGTTGTATTGATGACGTCCTACGTGACATGTCTGACGCGATTGTTCGCACTGCTAGCCTTGCTGTACCGCGCTCATCTGGACCATTTCATCGCCGGCAAGTCCCATGGTGGAGTCCGGCCATTGCCACTGCCATCCGTAATCACCGTTGAGCTTTGCAACACTTTAAGAGGCACCCATCTGTAGCCAGCCTTACTACCTTTAAACGCCTCTGCACTACAGCCCGTTATTTAATCAAACAGAGCAAGTGGATATGTTGGGAAGGATTTGTTTCTTCCCTTGGTTCTACTGTCCCTCTGTCATGGGTATGGGCTCCACTTCGCTCTCTCCCAGGTTGCCATCGGCAGTCCACCTTCCCAGGCCTTCACCTCCCAGATGGCCTTTGTACGGACCCATTAGATCTTGCAGAACATCTTGCGACTCATTTTGCAGTGGCACCAGCATCAGCCTCCTATCCGGCTACTTTCCTTTGCCAGAAACAGCGGGCTGAAGCTTCCACCTTATGTTTTACCCCTTGTGAGTCAGAATCTTACAATGAATGTTTTACTGAATGGGAATTTCTTTCTGCTCTATCTTCTCATGATACGGCCCCTGGCCCAGATTCCATTCATAACAAACTGCTTCAACATCTCAGTGCTCCACAACGGCACCATCATCTTCAGGTGTTTAACCGTATCTGGCTCCAGGGTGACATCCCTTCTCAGTGGAGGGACAGCATCGTGGTTCCTGTCCTTAAGCCTGGTAAGAACCCCCTATCTGTTGACAGCTATCGGCCAATTAGTTTGACCAATGTTGTTTGTAAGTTACTTGAACGTATGGTAGCCCGTCGGCTCAATTGGGTCCTCGAATCTCGGGATCTATTGTCCCCTTACCAGTGTGGCTTTCGAGAGGGACGGTCTCCAATCAATCATTTACTTCGCTTGGAATTCGCAGTTCGGCAGGCTTTTTCCCAGTGCCGCCATTTGGTTGCAGTGTTTTTTGACCTTCACAAGGTCTATGACACGGCCTGGCGCCATCACATCTTACTCGCACTTCATCAGTGGGGTCTTCGGGGCCCACTCCCAATTTTTATCTGCCAGTTCCTGTTCCATCGGTCATTCAGAGTTCGAGTTGGTACTGTTTTTAGTTCTCCATGGACCCAGGAGACGGGCATCCCACAGGGTTCTGTCTTGAGTGTCCTTATTTTCCTCAGTGCTGTCGATGGACTTGTGGCCTCTGTCGGTCCTTGGGTCGCCCCTGCCCTGCATGTGGATGATTTCTGCATTTGGGTTAGTTCCTCCTCGATGGCATCTGCAGAACGGCAGCTCCATGGAGCTATACGGCGTGCCTCTGCATGGACCCTCTCACACGGGTTTCAATTCTCTCCTTCAAAATCGCGGGTGGTCCACTTCTGTTACCGTACTACGATCCACCCTGATCCAGAGCTCTATCTCGATGCACAACAATTGCCTGTGGTCCCATAGTTTCGTTTCCTGGGTCTTCTTTTCGACAACAAGCTCACTTGGCTGCCACATATCAGACTTCTGAAGGTAGGATGTTTCCGTAAACTCAATGTCCTTCGCTTCCTTGCCCACTCCTCTTGTGGTGCGGACCATTCCCTCCTCCTCCGTCTTTATCATGCTCTAGTTCTGTCTCGCTTGGAATATGGTTGTCAAGTTTATGGTTCAGCTGCTCCTTCCACACTGCATGTGCTGGATCCAGTACACCATCATGGTATCCGTTTGGCCACCAGTGCCTTCCCTACTAGCCCTGTTTGATAGTCTCTTGGTTGAAGCTGGGATCCCCCCCCCCCCTTTCTGTTCAGCGGTCCCAGCTTCTGGTGTCTTATGCACTCGCTATCCGTTCCTCTCCCACTCATCCTTCCTATTCTATCCTGTTCCCAGACCATGGACGTTGCCCAGCCGACTCCCGCCCTCGGGCGGGTTTACCGGTTGGGCTCCGCCTTGCGTCTCTTTGCCGTGATTTTCAGCTTCCTTCTTTGTCCTGTCTTCCTCGCTCCCTCCCCTCCACCCCCCGTTGGTTAGTTCCTCGGCCTCGAATTTGGATGGATCTCCGCCGAGGTCCAAAAGATTCCATCCCCTCGGTGGTGTTCCGTTCCATTTTCCGCCAAATTTTATGGGAGTTTCAGGATGCTGTTGTTTTTTACACTGATGGCTCTAAATCTGCTGATCAAGTGGGGTATGCCTTCACGTCCTCTGTTGGAATGGCAAATCATCTGCTGCCACCTACATGTGGGGTGTTTACTGCGGAATTGATGGCAATTTCCCAGGCCCTTACCTTTATTAAACAGTCCCAACACAACCGAATTTTGTTATGTACGGACGCGATGAGTGGCCTTCTTGCTAATGACCGGTGTTTTTTGCGCCATCCCTTGGTCACTGACATCCATGACCATCTCGCTGATATTCACTGTGCTGCTTGTTCCATTGACTTCCTTTGGGTCCCTGGCCATGTGGGTATCCTGGGTAATGAGCTGACTGATTGTTTGGCTGGGGGAGCAGTCACTTACCCCCCGTTTTCTGTAACCCCTCCTGCAGCTGATTTATGGCTTCACATCAAATCCCACTTCGCACAGTCATGGGCCAATTCTTGGGAGGCTACTCCCCTGTCTAATAAACTTTGTGCGATTAAGGTGACACCAGGACCGTGGCATTCTTCCTTTTGCCTCTCCCGAAAGAACTCAACCACACTGTGTCGTCTCCGCATTGGCCATACCAGGCTGACCCATGGTTTTCTTTTGCGTGATGGGCCACACCCATTTTGTGGTTGTGGAGCCTTGCAGTCAGTAGCCCACATTTTGGTTGAATGCCCCCTTCTTTTGGCTCTGCATGATAAGTACAGACTCCCCCACACTTTACCTTTGATGTTGGCTGACGATTCCCAGGTAGTCTCTCTGGCTCTCCGTTTCCTCTGGGAAAGTGGTTTTTATTCTCAGTTTTAAGGTTTTTAATCTCTCTCTGCTGTTGGGGCAGGGCGGTGAGTGTTTGGGTGTCTCCCACTGTAAGCCGTGTTCGGAAATTCTCGATTCACCTCCCTGACAGAGATCCTCTTTTCTTCCCCTTTTACTCTGTTTTTATCATTTTTTTAGGATTGGTTAGTCTCCTTTTCCCATACGTACTTCTACATTCTAGCAGTTGCACCTTTTAAGTCACCGGTGGTCTTGCCTCTGCTGCTTCAGCATAGCGTTGGGTTCGTTCTCTTGCTGACTTCCCTCATTTTGTTTTTACCATTGACAACATGACTGCCCTTTTACGTTTTTAGCCTTTTCCCTTTTATTGTTCTGACTTTCCTGAGATGTCACATTAGCGGAATGGACCACATTTGAAACAAGGGACTGATGACCTTGCTGTTTGGTCCCTTAACCCTCAAACAACCAACCAACCAATATGGTTTACAAAACTCTGATGCTTTTGGAGTTTTCTGATGTCCTTATTCTGTTATGACATACTGTAAGATCTGTTACATACAAACATTGTAAATGTTCATGTGAAGATCACTAAGCAGGTGGAATTTGGTCAGTAGTATTGAATAAAATTTTAGGTTTTAAATATAATGACAGATTTAGCAGAATTTTAGAAATCAGCCTTCTGTGAAGCACACTGTTTTTGATCACAAATGTTTCAACACTTGTCTAGTACCACCTATAGGCTTGACATTATTTCTTAATTTGGATTGTTTATCTCTTTTATTTACTGTGCACCTTCCTTCGCTAAATTATAGACTGGCAGCACACCGTGTTTTATCATTGTAATTTCCCACAAGGCTTTATATTTACTCCTGGAGTAGAATATAAACTGTCAGTTATACAGTTTCTTAGCGTCATAGATAACATTTTTAAAAAACCTATTGTCTTTAGTTTTGGTGTACAGGAACAACTGTCCTCCTCCTCCCTTCCCCCTCTGCTCCCCTCCCTCACCCCCCTCCCTCACCCCCCTCCCTCACCCCCCTCCCTCACCCCCCTCCCTCACCCCGCTCCCTCACCCCCCTCCCTCACCCCCCTCCCTCACCCCCCTCCCTCACCCCCCTCCCTCACCCCCCTCCCTCACCCCCCTCCCTCACCCCCCTCCCTCACCCCCCTCCCTCACCCCCCTCCCTCACCCCCCTCCCTCACCCCCCTCCCTCACCCCCCTCCCTCACCCCCCTCCCTCACCCCCCTCCCTCACCCCCCTCCCTCACCCCCCTCCCTCACCCCCCTCCCTCACCCCCCTCCCTCACCCCCCTCCCTCACCCCCCTCCCTCACCCCCCTCCCTCACCCCCCTCCCTCACCCCCCTCCCTCACCCCCCCCCCCTCACCCCCCCCTCACCACCCCCTCACCACCCCCCTCCCTCACCCCCCCCCCCCCCTCACCTCCCTCCCTCACCCCCCTCCCTCACCCCCCCCTCACCCCCCTCCCTCACCCCCTCCCTCACACCCAAGAAATGTGAATTTCTTCTAATTAGCTATTTACTGTGCTGTGTGAATGCAAACTTGATTGTAAATGATAGGTAACAGTATGGCCCAGTCATACGACTGAAATGCGATGAAAGGTGTAATAGCAGAGTAAACACCAAGCAGGCCTCCCTACATAACCTTAACTGCGCATGCGTGGTCATGCTTCTCTTCTAGTACACTCTGGCAACTGTTCATGTTCAAATGGAGCTATTTCTAACAGGTTGTGGCAAAATATTGCTAATTGTGACTTGAGGAGCATTACTTTCAAAGTAAATTTCCTTTTATTCAAGATGAACCATGTTACAAGTGAGAATGCGGGATGAATTTCTTAAATCTCATTTGCCTCTTATTCACTTTGAGGACCTGTCACTTGGAAAAATTTGAGGCCCAGAAGGCCAACCATTTCTGTCATTATTTAATATTTTACTGGCACATTTGTGTTTGATACATTTTAAAGGGTAACACACATGAAAAGGGGCCAATATTCTATGGAAAAGCTTAGTGATGCTTTCAGCTTTGCTGTATGTGTATTAATTTAAACAATTAGTTTTACCTGTTTGTGTGTTAGTGCTACCTAAAAGTGAGGTTGCTACTGGCTAACTACATCACATATCTTATGCTCTAAGTATCTGCTGTCATAGGCTGGTGAGATCACATAACATGAGCTATGATTGGCTGATGAAAGCACATCGCAATCTCGATTTCAGTGATTCGCAAACTAATGTGCTGTATGTGGCAGAATTTGTATTTATCCTTTCATAATAAGAGAATCAGGGGACTGATGACCTCAGGAGTTAAGTCCCACAGTGCTCAGAGCCAATAAGAAAATACACAATGTACATGTTGCTGTGCATCAAAGATCTTCCCAAAACACATTTTTTCACTGTTTTATTTCCTTAAGTGCCAGGATGTTCTTTAGCAGTGTATAAAACGTTCATCATTGAACGGATTGGTGAGTTTTACATCTTTGGGGGAAATTTACTGTAATTTAACACAGAAAGTGTCTTTTCACACTGCAAGAAGCGTATTTTCACCTGGGGAAATCCAGGAAATTTTTCTTCTTGCCCCTGTATATACACAAAACAGACTTCTTCCTTGATCACTCAGTCCCCACACCCTGCCCCAACATAATCACCTTGAGAAAGTTTTGGAGGGATTGGGGGAGAGAATGTACATCCTTCAAGAAGTTCTCTTGATGGCTAAGTGTTGTTATTGGACACTTCATTCTGAATACCTTGCCTAATTGTCTCGGCAGCTTTTCACATGATCTTGACATGCTCTGCTTCCTCATAATTTTCCTTATCATATCAAATTTTGGTTAACAATTTGTACCCAGTGTTTCCACATCAAATCATTGCTACCTTGGATCTGTTGAACCCTGTGATAAAGGGTGTGATTCTCATATTTCCTCAACAGTTCAGTTATGATACTTCTCCACTCAGGTCAGTAATAGTGCACATAATTTCATTTCCTGTAAACTAAGTATTCCCCTCCAGTAACTAACCAACCATTTCAATTGCATTTGAAACACAGTCTTCATTTGTGAATGTTTACAGTTTCTGGTATAATGGCTTCAGGAAGTCCGACTCACATTCATCATGACATGCAGCCTCCTCTGCAACTAAAAAAATTTAGGGAGAAAAGACAATCCATCAGTTCATCCCTCATTGATTGTGTCTAGCTTCAGCAGCATCCATATTCATTACTTGTATGTCAGCTTTGTTGTGTTCTTTTGTGATGTTAGTAACCGAAAATCTCTTATGCCTCTCCTTGAACGTCTTTTGCTCACCCTTAGCACCTTTGGTGCAAAAGACACACTTTGTTTTGGAGCTGAATTTTAATTGTTTGGATCTCAAACTTGCAGGCTAAGATGATTCAGAGGACATTGAAGGAGCCTGTCTGTCCAAATAAGCATTGATGGATTGCAGTCTGATGTGAGGGCCTTTTCATGTCCAGTATGAATGAGAAGGGCATTACCATCTCTTCTTGCTCTACTTGCTTCAATGACTGATAATAGTCCTTCTTTGTCACTGTGGAAACCCCACCACCTTAAATTGCTTCATTACACAAAAAGAATCTAATAGCTGTAACATGCTCTACACTGTCAACATTTGTGTAAATTAAAAAATTTATAGAACAGATGTATGGCAACGAAACAAAACAGAAATGCTCAACTCTCAACAATGAACATTTGAAGTGAACTGAAGATAAAGGGAGTGAGTGAGAACCCCACTCTCCTTCACACAGTCTCTCAGAAGAAGCCATGTGGTTGGGCTTTGTTGTTCCTTGAAGGGCCTCCCCATTGTTAGTGCGATCCCGTGCTTGAGGTATGGCCAACTTTGACGGCATCTCCATTGCTGACGAAAAGCAGTGTTCCTCGACTCTAGCACCTCAAAAAACCAATATGTTGTCTTGAGTGCATATTTTCTTCCATTTAAATGCACTCACTATATGAAAAGTCACTTTCAGTATATGATTCCTAATGATATTATAAAAGCTTTAAATTAAAAACAGTTGTTTCAAGTGCAATAACATTTTGTCCATTGTTAAATTGATGTTATTCATCATGATCACAAGCTACAGCAATTAAAATGCTACAGGCTCTCAACATGCTCGCTTGCAGAGGGACATCGAACTAGAGCATACAGCATAGAATTTCAGTAATTTGGATTTGTTGAAGACAAAATTGCAAATTTTTATATGAAATTGAATGAAATTTGAGGCCCTAATATTTTGTCCATGACAATTTTTCTGAGAAACCATATTGGGAGGCACTACAAACAAATGTTTGACAAAAAGAAAGAGAGAAAAATTCTCCCTTCTAGCTCACCTTACAAGGATGGGAACTTGTATGTTTACCTCCTAACAGTCAATAAGTCAAGAATTGTTATATATTCTGTACACTCTACACTCCTTTTGAACACTCAATGACTGGACTACAACTAAATAGTTTAGAGAAATGTGTGCTGTTAGGGAGTATCCAAATGGCCCATATAATGAAGCAGTTGTTGAAGTCATTTGTGTTGCAATGTGAACGTTTGGCAGCTGGATGATCAATTTGCAGTATGCCACAGCTTGGTGGTAGCCACACCCATCCATCTAAGTAGACAGTTGTGAGTAGACCTGTTGGGCCCATGTATGTGGCTGCTTTCACACATGGCCCTGTACCATTGCTGCTGTGGCTTCCACAGATGGTGGGGCTGTACAACAGAGGTTTTTGACATTGAATGGTTGGCAGCTGTCAAAGTGGAGGTCGTGTTTGTGGTTGGTGCTCTCGATACTGATAGACTTAATTATGGAGCAGTGTGAGACGTCGAGATCCACATCTCGGACAGTGGGGCTGTGATTTGAGGTGGACCGCGTGAAGCAAATTTTCAAACCCTCTCAAGTCCATCTTTATACAGGATTGTTGGGGAACTCAAGCAGTTCCTCAAGATCTTAGTTTCATCCCAAATTCAGACACCAGAATCCACCTCCCCATACCTATTCAGTATAAAGTGTCAGACTGAAAACACCTTCAGCTGTCTATATTTCAGATTACATTTTGCTTATGTAATCAGTTTTGGTATTTCACCATACCATCTACATGCTGCCTGGCTGACGTGTGTGAAGAATCTGACCTTGTGTGCAATCGAGAGGGAGATCAGCATACAGTAACTGGTATCTGTAGACTACATTTTTAACAATGTGATCCCTTCATTGGTCAATCATAGATTGATGCACAATAATCAATTACAGATCGATAGACAATCAAAATGCTACAAAGGCAGTCTGGGGATACCAGTTGCTGAATGGTGTCCCCTATTTAAATTGCACCATACCATCTACATGCTGCCTGGCTGACGTGTGTGAAGAATCTGACCTTGTGTGCAATCGAGAGGGAGATCAGCATACAGTAACTGGTATCTGTAGACTACTTTTTTAACAATGTGATCCCTTCATTGGTCAATCATAGATTGATGCACAATAGTCAATTACAGATCGATAGACAATCAAAATGCTACAAAGGCAGTCTGGGGATACCAGTTGCTGAATGGTGTCCCCTATTTAAATTGCACCAGAGGCTGGATTCTTCTTACATGTTGATTAGGGCGCTTGAAATTGTTGTACTGAAATGGCAAAACTGGTCACATAAGTAAAATAAAATCTGAAATATAGATGGCTGAAGGTATTTTAGATTTTATGTTTTGTTTTGGTTTGGGAATAGGTGTTAAGTTTGTGGGGGAACGATTGTCCTCTGGTGTGAGTCGAATCATGAAAATGCCATTACTGAATCTGAACCAGACAGGAGGTTTTATCTGTTGACTGGATGAGAAGGATTCGTTCAGAATGCCCAGAGATACGATAACATAGGATGGTGTCATGCAGAGTACTTATGGCAATACCATGGATTTGTTTGTTGATTTGGCCTTTGAAAGTGAAATAATTGTGGGGTAAGGATGTGGATGTCTACAAGGAATAGGAAAGAGTAGTGAGCTTTGTGCCAGGAAGACGTTAGGAATGTTAGTGTTCCATGGTTGAATGGCCATTGGCAGGTATATGTCAGTGTAAAAGAAAGTTATATCAACAGTGACTGGCAAGGGGTCTGGCTGTAAAGGGACAGGAACTGTGGAGTGGCAGGGAAGCATGTGAGCATTGTCTTGAATGTAGGACAGTAGGTTGTTTAAATAATTTGAAGGTGTTAGCCAACAGAGAAACAAGTTTATTTTATAGTAGCACTGTGCACTGAGCCACAATGGGTGACAAGTAAGGAGATCTGTGGGGTTGTGTTTGTGGAGTTTGGGGAGTCACTGGTGTGAGGAGGGAGGTGGATTCAGGTGTCAGGTTTTGGGATGAAACTATGGCCTCAAACAACTGCTGGAGGTCCTGTAGGACTTCTAGACTAGGATCATGATTGTTGGGTTTGTGTACTGATATTTCAAAAAGCTGGCAGAGACCTTCAGCCAAGGTCACTGAGATTTCTGATCCTTAGTCTGAGGGAAGGATGATAAGGTCCAGATTGGTTTTCAAGTTATGAACTGCCATGTGCTGCAGAGGACTGATGTTGAACTCACTGGGACCACTTTAGGAAAGGAAAGTGTCATCAGGTTATAAGTGAAAATTCCTGAAAATTATAAATCACACATCTGCTTTCTAAAATTGTGTTGGGCACATAGTATCCCACTTAATGGGCTAACCATGAAAGTTGATATCTCAAGATTTTACCCATCCTACTGTAAGAGCCTTCACCTTTTGCAATTCCATCAGTCCCTCACCCTCAGCAGTCAGGTCCTTTGCAATCATACACAGCTTGAGCTATTACTTGACAGCCTCTACTATTTTCAAATCATCATTTTACTCACTGACCCCAACTTCTTGAATGGCATCAGTGCGATAGAAACTCTTTCACTCAAACTGTTGGAAAAGCTTTCCCAGCACCATCTGTGGAAGCGGTCCCAGCTACTTTGGTCTTAGGCCTCTGTGTGACTTCCTAAGGCCAATAAAAAGCTTTCCAATGTGATCTGAGACTCACATAAACTACTTTTAGCTCCTCAACAGTGCCTTGCTGTCTTACCCCACCTTCCATATCACTAAAAAGTCCCTTCACCCTCCATGAAACACATTACTTCAACACTCAATCTGTAACATTCTTTCTGCTGCAGCTCTGATCTCTGTAGAAGTCTCAGTACTTTCTAAAGACCTCACATGGCCCCAAAACTAATGTCAACCATGCTGGACCTTTGAAAGACCTTCTTTCCTTCACTTATTCTTTGCAGTGAAAACAGTTTTTTGCTAAGCATCTCACTGACACCAGCCATGCAAGGCACTGTAGAGAACCTTCTTTACAGCAGTTCTGTGCTCCCTCCAACTTTGATCATCCTCATTATCCACCCAAACCCCTGGTAATATGAAGTGTGATCAGAGAAATACAGGAAATGAATGTTTTTAGCAGCAGGTGCTGATGTTACAACCATTTGATGTAATTTGTCCAATGTCCTGATCTATTGTAACAGGCATTGTGACATTGAAACACATTCTGAATTGTCAGTCAGCATCCAGAGAGGCTCCAGTGAGGATGTGTTTACTGTATCTGTCTCAAACCATGGATTTTGAACGACATGTGAACATTAAGATCTTTTTCAAGTTTAAAAAAAGTGACAAACTCATGAAATGTTGAAATTGGTTATGGCAGAGACGCAGTAACTTGAAAGACTGTTTAAGAGATTGATTTGCGATTTGAATGTGGAATGAGTGTATGAAACATGAGCAGTGTTAGGGACATCCGTTAATCTCTAAAACAGAAGAAAACTTGCAGAAAGTGAGAAAAACTGATAGTTCAAACAGGCTCATAACTATTGTAGAGCATGCCAAAGAACTTAGCATCTTGTACGGATCTGCAAAAACCATTTTAACAGATAATTTTCAAATGAGACTTGTTGTTGTTGTTGTTGTTGTTGTTGTGGTCTTCAGTCCTGAGACTGGTTTGATGCAGCTCTCCATGCTACCCTATCCTGTGCAAGTTTCATTTCCCAGTACCTACTGCAACCTACATCCTTCTGAATCTGCTTAGTTTATTCATCTCTTGGGCTCCCTCTACGATTTTTACCCTCCACGCTGCCCTCCAATGCTAAATTTGTGATCCCTTGATGCCTCAGAACATGTCCTACCAACCGATCCCTTTTTCTCGTCAAGTTGTACCACAAACTCCTCTTCTCCCCAATTCTATTCAATACCTCCTCATTAGTTATGTGATGTACCCATCAAATCTTCAGCATTCTTCTGTAGCACCACATTTTGAAGGCTTCTATTCTCTTCCTGTCCAAACTATTTATCATCCATGTTTCACTTCCATACATGGCTACACTCCATACAAATACTTTCAGAAAGGACTTCCTGACACTTACATCTATACTCGATGTTAATAAATTTCTCTTCTTCAGAAATGTTTTCTTTTCCATTGCCAGTCTACATTTTATATCCTCTCTACTTCGACCATCAGTAGTTATTTTGCTCCCCAAATAGCAAAACTCCTTTACTACTTTAAGTGCCTCATTTCCTAATCTAATTCCGTCAGCATCACCCGACTTAATTCGACTACATTCCGTGATGCTCATTTTGCTTTTGTTGATGTTCGTCTTATATCCTCCTTTCAAGACAATGTCCATTCCGTTCAACTGCTCTTCCAAGTCCTTCGCTGTCTCTGACAGAATTACAATGTCATCGGCGAACCTCAAAGTTTTTGTTTCTTCTCCATGGATTTTAATACCTACTCCGAATTTTTCTTTTGTTTCCTTTACTGCTTGCTCAATATACAGATTGAATAACACCGGGGAGAGGCTACAACCCTGTCTCACTCCCTTCCCAACCACTGCTTCTCTTTCATGTCCCTCAACTCTTATAACTGCCATCTGGTTTCTGTACAATTTGTAAATAGCCTTTCGCTCCCTGTATTTTACCCCTGCCACCTATAGAATTTGAAAGAGAGTATTCCAGTCAACATTGTCAAAAGCTTTCTCTAAGTCTACAAATGCTAGAACTGTAGGTTTGCCTTTCCTTAATCTTTCTTCTAAGATAAGTCGTAAGGTCAGTATTGCCTCACGTGTTCCAATATTTCTACGGAATCCAAACTGATCTTCCCCGAGGTCTGCTTCTACCAGTTTTGCCATTCATCGGTAAAGAATTCGTGTTAGTAAATGAGACTGATGAGTGCAAAATTTGTTGCCAGGCTTTTGAGTCATGAATAGATGGAAAATTGTGCCAATTTTAATGAAATTGAAGGATTGTCAGCAGTTAACTCCAGACTTAGTGTCCAAAATTGAGAGAGAGTGAGAGAAGTGTGTGATCAAAGTTCATTCTAACAGGAACATCTGTAAATTTAGAATTTTACAAGGCTGTACTGCAATGTTTGCAAAAGATGGACTGAGAAAGGGACCAGACAGATGGGCTGGTGGCTTCCTTCTTTATCATGACAATGTGCCATTCCACACCTTGGCTTTTTGATTTGTGAGTTTTTTGCCAGAGGTTGTGTTCCTGTCTGCCTACATCAGCCTTACTCACAAGATTTAGCACCATGCAGCTTCTGGGTATTGCCTAAAATAAAAACTGTACTTAAAAGAAACCATTTTGACACCATTCCCAACACTGAGTGGGCCATGACAGAGCAGTTGAAAGCCCTTCCAAAAGCAGCTTTCCAGAAATGCTCAGCCACTGATCCAGTGTTGGGATAAGTGCATTGGTAGCGAAGTACAGTACTTCAAAGGAGATTAAAGCTTGTTACTTTGATTCTAATAAAATTATTCACCATATTTTTTATCACATCTCGTATTTTAGAAATTCATAACTTTTAACCTGGCCTCACCTTCCTTTCCTTTCCTAAATTTTTCTCCATTAGTCTAACATCACTCACATGGAACACACTGCTAACCTGAAAAATAGTAGAAATCTTTTCATCCTTCACACAGGTAAAGGCTTCATCACAGTGGTCATGAATCATAGTGACTATGTGGCTGAGGGTCTTCACCACTTCACCAACATTCTGACATCTCTGTATACTGACCTTACAGTCATGATCCCATACCAGAAATCCAGCTGGACCTCAAGCAGATTCCCAAGGCCTAAGGTCCATACCAAAACCTGACACCTGAATCCGACTCCCTACTCACACCAGCAGTCTGCCCCCCCCCCCCCCCCCCCCCACCTGCTCCTACGTGCCAGGCCATTCCTGCACTACCACCTCTTACCTACTCCAGAGACATAACCCCATAGGTCTCCCTAGTGGTCATCTCAATTTGGCTGTGTGCAATGCTCCTACAGAATGAATCTCCAAACTATAGTCTGTAACTTTACATTCTATATTCAAGGCATAGATCACTTTCTTCCAAACCTCCCCACAGTTTCTGTCCTGCTACCACCAGACATGTTGCTGGTCACCATGGATGTGACATAATTATATGCCAGCACTATCTGTGTTTGTGACCTTGCAGCCATGGAACACTAACTTTCCTAGTGTTTTCCTGATATCAAATTTGTAAGCCCTCATCACCAGTTTTGTAAAGGAGTTGTTGCTACTTTGTGGACTTCTTGGGGGGCCAATTGCCACTACTTTTAGGGTATGATGAGTTCGTGAAATGGCTTCTGGTGCAGTACACTGCTAAGACAATTTCTCCCTGCCTCAATTACACAGCTATGCCACAGGGTCAGGTAACAGGATAGTTTAACAAAGGTTCTACAAGACAAGACTCCAACAAATTGATAACAGTCACACAAATGAGTTAAAAAATTTACTTATCTTTGTGACTAGTTGAATAATAAAGTTTGCAACACTGCTTGTAATATAACACAAAAAAGGTCCTCAATGGCTAAATGGAAATAATTGTAGGTAAACTTCACACTAAATAGCAAATATCAATTTACAACTACTGTCTGTTTACTTCCAAGGGTTCACTAACAGACATTTCCTGTCTCAGTCGTGGATGATGATCTATAACAAAGTAGGTGAGAGCTACTCTTCTATCTTCTGAGTAGGTTTCTGTCCATTGGCATCTGGTCATTGGAGGATTGCACTCGGCCAGCAATTGGCATAGACAAAGTCAATATCTTCATCCTTAGTGCTGCCCATAGTGCTGGTGGACCACATGAAAGTGGTGAGTTTCTCTGGCACTGGCACCAGCTCATATCTTTCCACCGATGGTGCCTTTTCCCCGGCTGTGACTTGTTCAGATGCCACAGCACCAAACTTCATGCAACCCTTTACCCTTTACTCCACAACACTTGTTCCCGACTATGTTGCACTTGGTCCTGGTCCTTGGTTGACTTTGTCCTATCTCAACTCAATGAACCATCATACTACATGTCAATCTCCACATTTCAGATAACTCCATAAATGCATCTATACGTATTAGAGTGCCAGTCACCAACCGTATGTCCACATTGATAGTTGTCACCTATTCCATATCAAAGTCTCTTCCTTACAGCCTTGCCATCTGTGGACATTGCATCTGTAGTGTAAAGCATGAGTTACCAAATGAACAGATAACCTTACCAGGATCTTCACTGACGTACAATATCCTATCCTGCTCAGCTGTAAACATGTCTCCTGTGCCATCTGCTACTTTGACACCAATAAACCTGTTAACCAGCCAAAGACCAGCACTCCCTGAATCACACATGTAACCCTAAGCTCAACAAGCTCAACCACATTGCCCACCAGGGCTTACACTACATCTGGTTACACCTGAGATGAGGTATAACCTACCCAAAATCCTACCTTCATCACACACTCTAGTCTTTTTCCACCCATCTGACATAGATAATATATTTGTTGGCTACTTTGACTTTCTTTTTTAACTCTTCTTTCTCTACAGTTACACATATACAAGTTGTGTAGGTTGGCCTCTGTCTTTAACACTGTAATAAATCTCAAGACCAGATGTGTTTCTTTTTATTTTAAAGCATCTTTAGTGATCACTGTAATTCACTGTGAGTAACAAAAAGAAGAAAAACTGTTTATTCTAATGAGTAAAGCATGTGAACACTTGTTAAATGACCATTGAAGATGCTTTAAAGTAAAGCAAAATTTGGTCTTAATAAGATGCGGATTACTATTGCTAAAGATGGAAATTAACCTATACAACTGGAATATCTTGTCCATCCCCATTAATCTTACTCTCAAATCTACATCCCACAGGTCAGTCCCTTGTCATCTGAGGTGCAAGACCTGTCCTGTGCATCCACCCATCCACACAGCCCAGTCACAGGCATTTCATCATCATCTTGCACATCACCTATGGCTGGTGCCACTTCTTGCTACCCATTTTCAATTTTTTCCAATACCACCTGTCTCCTGCTTCTAGTCTTCTGGCATCAATCATGTCCCAGACCACTTGATTCCGGATGCTTAGATCATCCATACTTTCATCTTGCCACAGTGGTCCATTTCCACACTTCCTTTAGTCATCAGCTATCATCCAGCATTACCAGATGTCCACACCATTTTACATGTTCCATACCTGTGGAGTCTATTACTGATTTATTGATATGTGTGGCCTCTCTTATGTTGGTATTTGGTGCATGGTACAACCTAGACCAGGCTGGAGATTTTAAACTTCATGTCTAAAAGTCCATCTGTAGTGCAAGGAACTTGTTTCACTGACACTTGTTTATGACCCACATTTCTGCTCCATACGAGTTTCCAACAATTGAAAGATTTGTCACCTTTTTGATTGTTTTTATTTTGTTTTTTCTGAAGGACTGAGTTCAGTTGTCTTGTGGCCACCCTACCCTGCCCTATTTTGTTATGTCATTTATTTATTTATTTGTTTATTTATTTACTGTTCCGTGGGACCAAATTAAGGAGAAGTCTCCATGGTCATTGAACGAGTCAATACATGAAATTATAACACGATATTAGAAACAGATAAAATGAAATATAAAAAAACATTCAGGTGACAAGTCGTAAGTTTAAATAAAGAAAATCAACAATGTAACACTGGAATTTGCTTAATTTTTTAGCTCTTCCAGGAGCTCCTCGGCAGAATAGAAGGAGTGAGCCATGAGGAAACTCTTCAGTTTAGACTTAAAAGAGTTTGGGCTACTGCTAAGATTTTTGAGTTCTTGTGGTAGCTTATTGAAAATGGATGCAGCAGAATACTGCACTCCTTTCTACACAAGAGTCAAGGAAGTGCATTCCACATGCAGATTGGATTTCTGCCTAGTATTAACTGAGTGAAAGCTGTTAACTCTTGGGAATAGGCTAAAATTGCTAACAACAAACGACATTAAAGAAAATATATACTGTGAGGGCAATGTCAGAATTCCCAGACTATTGAATAGGGGTCGACAAGACGTTCTCGAACTTACACCACATATAGCTCGAACAGCCCGTTTTTGAGCCAAAAGTACCCTTTCTGAATCAGAAGAATTACCCCAAAAAATAATACCATATGACATAAGCGTGTGAAAATATGCGAAGTACACTACTTTTCGTGTTGAAGTGTCACTTATTTCAGATACTGTTCTAATGGTAAATAAAGCAGCATTCAGTTTCTGAACAAGATCCTGGACATGAGCTTTCCACAACAGCTTACTATCTATCCGAACGCCTAGGAACTTAACTGTTCCATCTCGCTTATAATATGCCCATTCTGTCTGATCAAAATATCGGTTCTTGTTGAATTGTGAGTTAGAAACTGTAAAAACTGAGTCTTACTGTTATTTTGCATCAAATTGTTTTCCACAAGCCATGAACTTATTTCATGAACTACATTATTTGATACTGTTTCAATATTACACACAAGATCCTTCACTACCAAGCTGGTGTCATCAGCAAACAGAAATATTTTTGAATCACCTGTAATACTAGAAGGCATATCATTTTTATAAATAAGAAACAGCAGTGGCCCCAGCACCGGCCCTTGGGGAACGCCCTACTAAACAATTGTAAGCTACTCCCCTTACTCCATAATGGTCCAACTTCTGCAGTAATATTTTGTGGTCAACACAGTCAAAAGCCTTTGTTAAATCAAAGAAAACACCTAGCGTTCACAACCTTTTATTTAATCCATCCAAAACCTCACAGAGAAAAGAGAATATAGCATTTTCAGTTGTTGTTTTTCTAAAACCAAACTGAACATTTGAAAGCAAATTATGCGAATTTAAGTGCTCCAGTAACCTTGTAGATACAACCTTCTCGATAACTTTAGCAAACACCGATGGCATAGAAATAGGTCTATAATTGTCAATATTATCCTTGTCTCCCCTTTTATAAAGTGGCTTCACTACCGAGTACTTTAATCGGTCAGGAAACCGACCACTCCTAAAGGAAAAGTTACAGATATGGCTAAGTACTGGGCTAACATACATAGAACAATACCTCAGTATTCTGCTAGATACCCCGTCATATCCATGAGAGTTCTTGGTCTTTAGTCATTTAATTATTAACTCAATCTCCCTCTTGTCAGTATCATGGAGGAGCATTTCAGGTAACAGTCTCGGGACACTTTTTTCTAAGAGCGCTATATGATTCCCTGTTGGGACTAGGTTTCTATTTAGTTCACCTGCTATATTCAGAAAGTGATTATTAAATACTGTACATATATGTGACTTATCAGTAACATGGACATTCCCACTATGCACTGATTCTATATCCTCGACCTGTCTCCGCAGACCAGCCACTTCCTTTACGACTGACCATATGGTTTTAATTTTATCCTGAGACTTAGCTATTCTATCTGCATACCACATACTTTTTGCCTTCCTAATAACTTTTTTAAGCACCTTACAATACTGTTTGTAATGGGCTGCTGCATTTAGATTCTGACTGTTTCTAACGTTTTGATATAATTGCCACTTTGTTCTACAAGATATTCTTATCCCTCTAGTCAGCCACCCAGGCTGCCTGTTTGTGCTAGTACCCTGTTTTGAATGTTCTAATGGAAAGCAACTTTCAAAGAGCACGAGAAAAGTCTTAAGAAAAGCATTATATTTATCGTCTAATGTATCAGCGCTATAAACATCTTGCCACTCTTGTTCCTTGATAAGGTTTACAAAGGTCTCTACAGCAACTGGATCAGCTTTCCTAAACAGCTGATGACTATATTTAACACATGTTGCAGCACAAAAATCTTTTAGAGTTAAAATTTGTGCATCATGATCTGAAAGGCCATTCACCTTTTTGCTAACAGAATGCCCTTCTAGTAATGAGGAATGAACAAAAATGTTGTCTATGGTTGTTCTACTGTTCCCTTGCACTCTTGTTTGAAAGAATACGGTTTGCATAAGATTATATGAATTAAGGAGGTCTACCAGCATCCTCTTCCTTGCACAATCACTTATACAATTGATATTGAAGTCACCACATATAACTGACTTTTTGTATTTCCTATAAAGTGAACCAAGAACCTCCTCTAGCTTTAGCAAAAATGTTGTGAAATTGGAGTCTGGGGATCTACAAATAACAACAGTTAGAAGTTTAGCTCCATTAAATTTAACCACACCTGCACAACATTCAAACACCTTTTCAGTGCAGTACTTTGAAACATCAATTGACTCAAATGGGATGCCGTTTTTCACATACATGGCTACTCCCCCACACCACAAAGAGCTCCTCGAAAAGCTGCCAGCCAACCTGTATGCTGGTAAAGGAAGCCTCTGAATTATTTCCTTATTTAAGAAGTGTTCCGATATACCAATAATTTCAGAGTCAACATCTATAAGCAATTCACTAACTTTATCTCTAATACCTTGTATATTTTGATGAAATATACTAATTCCCTCATTACTCGGATACCTAAGCTTTGTCAAAAGTGGTTCTTTTGTTAGAGAGACTTCCCTTAAGCAGGAATACCTATCAGCTGACTTCAATCTAAAAAAGGTGCAGCTCTAACACCCACTGCTGCAGAAATTTTCCCATCAGTGATCCCACCAACCCCACCTATGCTGTCATCTATAAGCTTTGCTAACCTCCTCTTCCCATACCTGTTGAGGTGCAGGCCATGTCTAGTGAAACCCGTCCTGCTGATAGACTCCACCAACACCACTGAAATGTGACCCATGCTTTCTGTCATCAGCGCACCCCAAAGTCTCATGTTATTACACCTGATGGCTGCATTAAGATGAGGCTGATCGTGACGCTGAAACAGTTCCACGAAATGCACATTCGTGTTGCCAGTCTGAGTGGCTATCTTTTCCATCACTTCTTCTGTTTGTCCTCATTGCCCACTGGTGTTAAATATTTATATCTCATGACCTTACATGCTCCAACTTTCAGGTCCTCTATGGTACTGTTGCCAACCTTCAGATATTAGATTTTTGTCATGCTTATTGTGAGGCCCTATCTTTCATACACCTCTGATAATTTCCAAAGCAAATACTCAGCATCGTCCTAGTCTCCTCCTGCAGTGACCTGATCATTAGCAAAGAGAAGGGTGTACAAAAATTCATTACCCTTAGGGACTCCCATGCCTCCAAATTTGCTCCTCCGGGCTTTAAGTGCTTCTTCCACACGCATTCGAAACAGCATCAGTGCTATGCACACCTTTGGCAAAGCTGTTTTGTAACAGGAAACTTGGGTGACACTAAATTTCATACTTTGATGGTGCTCACACAGTTCCTATAGAAATGTTAACATATTTGATGAAAAGAGTTCACATGCCACTATTCTTCATTATTGTGCACAAATCTTTTTGTGGTATAGTACCATAGGGCTTCTATAAATCAATGAAAACAAAATGGGTCTCAAGCTACTGGAAATTCTCTTCTCTTTTATATTCTGTAATGTGAATATTCTAGCAATACATGAGTGCCTTGGACTAAAAGTAATTAAGGCAGCTACTATGGTTTTGTAAGATATCTTGGCTTAGTTGTATAATAGGGTTTGGAGAGGGATCAGGTTCCTAAGGAAAGGAAAAAAGTCAATTATTAATTCAATGTATAAGAAGGGGAATAGGCAGGATTGTACAAATTACTGAGGCATAAGTGTGACTCTATCAATAGGGTCTTTATGTAAGAGTGTCTTAAAGAAAGAACAGACATGGAGGCTGTAATATCTGAAGAATACAGGCATTTACTACTGAATAAAAGGCAGGGCCACATGAGAAAGAATCCACATTATATATTAGCTGTGTTGAAATTACTGTACAGCATCATATGATGGGCATAACAAGTATCCAATGGTCTACTCGCATGAATAGCTACCAGCAAACTAGCAAACCATCCAGTTGTTGAACATGCTGCAAACCATGACACAAATGACTTCAACAACTGCTTCACTACATGGGCTATTTGGATACTCCTTTCCAGCACAAGTTTCTCTGAACTGGGCATTGTCTCTCAAACATGTCCTGCACTCCCACATTCCCACTGGACTAAACTTCCATTAACCAGTTCCCACTGCCGCACCTTGTCTTTTTCCTTCTCTCTTCTGTCGACCGTAGTGGTCGCGCGGTTCCAGTCTGAAGCGCCTAGAACCGCTTGGCCAAACTGGCCAGCTCTAACCTAACAAATGGATAAAGTTTCATGGTGAATCATTACATTTAACAAAAGATGAAAATAAAACTGAATTTACTATCAAAGTCTAACACATTTCCATTACTGAAACTTACCTTAACATAGGGGAACAAGGGAATTGTCTGAAGTAATTTACAATTATGTTGATATTGTGTGTCAATATTTATATGTTCATAGATATGTAACACCATCTTTTGATGTACAGCACATTCAATAGTAACAGCTTGTTTGTACTTGTCACAAAGTTTGCAAGTGTCTTTTTGAGTGACATGAAATGCCAGGAATTTTTTCTTGATGAAGTGTACTTTCCCATTGATCTTCACCAGGTGACTACCCACTATTGATTTTCTTTACTGGTTGACTATGTTTACCATTGGTACTAAAAGTGTGTCAAGGAAATACTGTTTACATAATTGTATTGTTTTCTAGTCTATTTAGTACCAATTACTCAAAGGTAGTTTTCTCCTTTTTCTTCTTCTTCTACCTTTGTGTGTCATCCTTATTAACACAGATAAATAAATCCACTCCTGTAAATATTTTAATTACTTAAATCTGACATTGTACAAGCAGTTATTTAATATAGATTATCTGAAGATTTGTGAAAAACTATATTATGAAAAATATAGTGCTACCCACCACAAAGATGACATGACACATTGAGTTGCAGACAGGTACAATGAAAAGACAATTGTGCATTTAGCTTTTGGAAAGTCAGTTCTCTCTCTCTCTCTCTCTCTCTCTCTCTCTCTCTCTCTCTCTCTCTCTCTCTCTCTCGTAAGCTACCTCATACACATGTGACAGCTATCTCTGGCTTTCATGTTGAATAAAAGCAGCAGTCCAGAGTGGACACAGAAGGTGGAGGGATAGCAGGATGCAAGTGAGAGGGGTAAGGAGAACAAGTTCATGTTAGCATTTTTCAGGGGGTTTGAGAGGTGGGGGGAGGAGAGTATTGGGGAAGGGCAAAAATTGGGTGGGCATTTTGCCAGAGAGTGGTTCACAATTTAGATGAGGGGACATGTTTAGCTAGGTGGTAATGGGGCAGATGGTATGGAAACTGTTTGGGTGGAAGGTGTGCAAACAGTAGAGTACATGGTGGAGGAGAGAATCCAGATGGCCTGGGCTGTGAAGCAGTCAGTGAAATCAAGCATGTTACTTTCAGGTGCATGTTGTGCCATGGTTTGTCTTCTTTGCACTTTGCTATAGGTTGATGGTGGCCATTAATTCTGGTAGACAGCTTGTTGGTAGTCATACCAATAAAGATGGCCATGCAATAACTGCAGCAGAGCTGGTATATGACTCAGCTGCTTTCATGGGTGGCCCGGCCTCAGATTAGATAGGATAAACATATGACAGGATGGGAATGGGAAGTGCTGGGAGGGAGGATTGAGCAAGTCTTACACAGAGATATAGTGCCTGTGTGTTGGGGTTGGGATTGGGAGAGGGACAGAGACTAGGATGTTGTGGTGGTTGGCTGGGTAGCAGAAGACCATTTTTGGAGTGGTGAGAAGGATCTTGGGTAGGTTGCCCTTCATTTCAGGGAACAATGATAGATAATCAAAACCCTGATAATGGATGTGATTAAATTACTCCAATGTTGTCTGGAAGTGGGTGACGATGGGACTACTTCTTTGTAGCTGGTTCTTGTAGCTGATTGTTGGATTTGGTGGGAGGATTTGGGAGTGTGAGGGGAAATGTCATGGGTGATGTGTTTGCAGATGAGATTTGGTGGGGGACAGTATCTGCCTGTGAAGGTCTTTGAGAGTCCTTTAGTATACAGGGCAATGGAGTTCTTGTCACTGCAGAGACCCAGGCTTTATGGGAAGGAGTCTTAAGTGTGGAAGAGATGGCAGCTGTCAAAATTCAGGTACATCTCCATGGCACAAGCATCCCTGTATCACCTCTGCTATGTCTCCAAGAGAAATGGTACTGTGCAATCCCTATTACATACATCACACCTCTGAAATTGAATTGCTTGTTTTCCAACAGTTTAAGATAATTCCAAACACCACCTCCATAAGTTATCCAGCCTGCTGGCATCCTATTGCCACCTTGGGGCACCATTACTCCAACCCCTATCCTACGTACATTGTTCACTCTTGCCAACACCTCATTGCACTCAGATCCTGCCTATCAGAACTTTTCAGCTTGCCACATCACCAAAAACTCCCTACCAGCACTTGACTAAATCTAGCATCATAACATTTCCATAACACTGTTATTAACCTTTCCACCAAAACCATTGGTTCCACCCAAGTTTCAGTCCTATACAAATTCCCCACAATTAGCCATACACCCAAGTTCAACCATAATCGACTTGTCAAAGAGATGCTCTGGTGACCACAATGGAAACACTTCTTTACCACCACTCCCTCCATCCAAAGCCAAACCATTTCCAACATTGATCCCTGCCTCTCCCAGATCATACCACTACCCAACCATGATCCTCTATCTAACCACCTACTGATCATCTTTCAGGAATTCCTTACTTCCAACTTGGTCTTACCATATTTCCCCAGGACCCTTCCAAGAACACAAACCGTTCAGCTGAAGAGGACAGCCATTCACAACCTCAAAGCAGGTTCTCACCTTGTATTCCTACCTGCAGACCAAAGTTCCAGCACTGTTGTCATGTATCTCAGTGACTACATGCTGGAAGGCCACACCAGTTTTCTGACTGCTCTACCTATTAAACACTGCCAGAGTGATATCATTCCAGAAGTCCAAATTAACCTGCAGTCCCTGCTTAAAGCCTTAGGCCCTTCCCAGACCCTCTCACCTGAACCTATTTCCCTCCTAACCCCTGTGACACTCCACACACCTGCCTACTATGTGCTCCCAAAATCCACAAACCCAACAATCTGGGACACTCCATAGTATCTGCTTATTATGTTCCCACTGAAAGTATTTCAGCCCTCATCGACAAACACCTCCAACCAGTTGCCCAAAATCTAGCCTTCCACATTGAAGATACCAACTCCTTCCATCACAGACTGCACACCATTCCCACTATTTTATGTCCTCGATACCTGCTCATCACTATTGAAACCACTTCCCTAAACACCAATGTCTCTCATGCCTATATTCCTGTTGCTATTGAACACTACCTCTGCCAATGGCCTTCTGGCTTCAGTGCACTAACTCATTGCTCATACGCCTTACTAGCTTTATCCTAAACACAACTACTACAACTTTGAAGGGAAAGTATACAAACAAATCTGCAGCACAGCTGTGGGTACCTGCATGGCACCCTTCTATGCCAACCTTATTAAGGACCATCTAGAAGAAATCTTCCTAGCCACCCCAAACCCCTTGTCTGGTTTAGGTTCATTGATGGCATCTTCATGATTTGAACTCGAGGCCAAGACACCCTACCCCATTTCCGTCACAACCTTCTCTCCCATCTGCTTCACCTGGTACTCCTCAACCCAGAATGTCACTTTGTGGATGTAAACTACTGGCTGTCTGATGGCTCCATCCACACCTCTGTTGACATTAAACCCACCTACCACCTCAATACCTGCATTTTGACAGCTGTGATTTGTTCCACACAAGAGAATCCTTGCTATCTGGGGGCAGAATATTTGCAGTGACACAAACTCCCTTGACCAGAATACTGAAGAGTGCACAAAGGGCTTCACAGACAGACACTGTCCCCCACACCTAGTCCACAAATAGATCTCCCATGCCGTTTCTCCTCAAACCCCCAATTCTCCCACCGCTCCCAAGGATCAGCTACAAAGGAGCATACCTTTATCACCAAATAGTGCCCTGGGCTGGAACAAATGAGCCATATCCTTCATCAGGACTTTGATTATCTATCATTGTGCCCTGGAATAGGGACATCCTTCCCCTTCTAAAGTGGTGATCAATCACCCATTCAACTTTCACAACACTCTAGACCATCCCTATGCAACTTCCAATCCCAATCCCTTGTCACAGAGATTGTAGCCCTGTGGAAGGCCTGTCCAGTACGCCCATCCAGTGTTTCATGCATCAGACCTGTCACAGGCTTATCCTATGCCATCAGTGGCTGGGCCACCTTTGAAAGCAGTCATGTCATATACCAACTCTTCTGCAATTATTGCCCACTATTTTATATTGGTTTTACTATTGATGAGCTTTCCACCAGGGTGAATGGCTACCACCAAATTGTGGCCAAGAGAAAAGTGGACTACCCTGCTGCACAACATATAGGTGAACATAATGTTCTCGATGCCAATGGATGCTTCACAACTTGAGCAATCTGGATCCACCCCTTCTCCACTGCCAGATCATCCCAGCCTCAACAGTCTACCTGTTTCATAATATTATCATTCCAACCTGGACTTCCCATTATTAGATTATGAAAACAGTGCAATTAGTGCTGGCAGTCCTTATTGGAGAGTTAATTGTCTACTGTTATTTCCCCATTGTACTATTTTTAGGTCTCACCTGAATTTCTTAAACATCCTGCACAAGCTTGGTTTATAGCTTCAGGTCTTGTCAATGTCTTCAGAATTTTCTTCACTTCCATTTGTTGTTTGTGGGGTGTATCAATTATAATCGTCTGTGTTTCTGGCCTCTTAGCATCTGTGGAGCTTCAATTATTGTCATCATGTTCAGCAGGATCAGAAGGTGTTGTGTGATCTTCTCTTGTAGAGAAGAAAAGTATCACATGTTATTGAATAAGCCTTCAGCTGAGATAGTAACTGATGAAGTATCAATAGACCTTATTATAAATTTCATCAAAAATTTATATTATACAATATTGAGTTTAGATCTACTTCAGTGGTCTACCTGATAGTATTAGTGTGTTCTGTATTTCATGGAGTGTAGGCTAAGCTGTCAACAGTCACTTCCGTACTTTTCTGTCTATTGTAGAAGTGGTCTTCATATATATCTGAAAAAAAATGTGGGAAAGTAAAACAGTCTATACTTCAGTTTTGCCTATGGCAAAAGAGCTAGACAGCTATCAGCTTAAAGGCATTTCTGTTAATAGTCCAAACTGTGTATGTCAAATGTAGTGAAGATGATAATATTAGAAGAGGCTCAGAATCTGTAGCAGATAAGTAAACAGTGTTCAGACAATTTGGAGAAAATAGTAGCCTCCTGCTTGAAGTAACTTATCTTCAAAGTTGTGTTCACTAGGATGATACTCCCAATCTTTGTCACTCCCACATCACACTCCTTCACTGCTGATATTGTCTAAACATAATACCTTGTACAAAAACTCATCATTAGATACGTTTCTCTCTTCAGACATCATCCTCAAGACTGGGTTTCCATGACAAAGCTTAGTAACAAATTGGTGTTAGTCTGGCTTAGGTCACTGAATCTAAAGTTTTTAGATTTCATTCAGTAAGACAAGCAAGTGCTGTTACCTTTTGTACTAGAATGGTACTATGATTTATATCACATTTGGACCTAACAGAAAAAGTGATCATGTGTTCATATATCATGTTAAGCCACTTTCATGAAAGTGACTTACACCAGTTTGATTATTAACCAACCATAAGGGGAGGTAATGTGAAAATCAGTGTCCGTACAGCTTTACTCACAGTTTCCACATACATGTAGTTCATGAACAGACTGCATGCTGAAATATCAGTGGATCTAGCTTTACCATTTTTTCCATTACTCAGATCATAGTCTTCAGCCATTAAAGTCTAATGGCTTTCCTTTCTTGAAAATTCCCCACACATTCCTAGCTCCTGTATCTCAATCCCATTTGCATAAGGTTTGCATTCTAAAACATGTTTGAAAGAATTTGAATCTCTACCCCTAAAATAATCGAAAATATATGTTATTACTGTGTTCAGTATTCAGTTTATTAGCACAATGACAGTATTTTGACAACACAGTAATGCCAATGACCTTTCTGGTGTCAACACTGGTACCTGTACCACCACCACCACCACCATTGGAGGTATGATCCTTTCCTGTCAGGTGCCTTTGAGAAC
Source organism: Schistocerca serialis cubense (assembly GCF_023864345.2). Classification (NCBI taxonomy): domain Eukaryota; kingdom Metazoa; phylum Arthropoda; class Insecta; order Orthoptera; family Acrididae; genus Schistocerca; species Schistocerca serialis. The sequence goes on from NC_064642.1 coordinate 786,703,876, forward strand.
TACAGTGCATAGTTGTAAAAGTCAATTAGAAAGGTGATGTAAGACGATTCATTACACCACACACAACATAGCCCCTGCTGCTCTGTACAGACCATACACTAACCTTATATTCTCACTGTAAATGTAGTGTCATTGATTTTCACTGAAACCAAAACCATCTTGGGTCCTTTACTCTCCATTTTGTTGAAACTATGAAATTGCTAGGGCTCATGCTTGATAGGAAACATTCTTGGTCCTCCCACATGTCTTACCTGGCAGCCTGCTGTATGCGGACTCTGTGTCCTACGTGTGCTTGGTGGTACTTCTGGGGTGCTGCTCGAACCACCCTCCTCCGTTTGTATCAGTCCCCCGTCCATTCAAAACTTGTCTATGGTGCTTTGTTTATGCATTTGCACATCCATCCCTCTTATGCCATCTCAACAATATCCACCGTATGGCATCTCTTTGGCCACTGGTGTCCTTTACATTAACCCAGTTGAGTCATATGCAGAAGCTGCTGAACTACCACTGGCCTAACACTGTGACTTTCTCCTCAGCCGATTTGCATTACGTTAGTCTTCCCTGCTCAGCCATCCATCCTATACCCTTTTCTTCAATGACGTCTTTGATCGCCAGTATGTTGTATGTACCTCTCCTGTTACATCCTGGAGTTTTCTTTCGACTCTTGCTCTGGCAGCTTAACTTCACACTACCTGCCAATTTTTCAATTGGTGTGAACCCTTCACCACCTTCGCTTTGTGCAGCATTCCATGTTCATCTTAGCCTTCATTCAATTCCTAGGTACACTATTTCAGCCTCGCTCTATCACCTTCAGTTTCATGACTTTTGCACATAATTTCGTGGTAGTACGTTTGATATCGGCTTCTGGAACACTTCTCAGTATTTTCAGCAGAGCTCTTCACCCTGCATCGGGCCATGCAGTATATCTGATGACACAGGCTTTTCAATTGTGTCATCTGCTCAGACACCCTCAGTGCACCCCCGCCACCCCCACCCCCACCCCAGTGAGTCCACAACTCTTTCGTGGATATGTGCGTGGCGAGCATGGGGCCCCGAGCTAGTGCTGTTCTTCCTTTCCGGGCTGCCCTACCCCCCCTTCCCCATCCCTCCTCATCCCCAATCCTCCCCCCCCCCCCCTCCTTACCTCCGTTCACATTCCCTCTTCTTGGGAGTAATGTATCGAGCCTTTGTCTGGAGACAGATGTTTGAACACTCAGAGATCCTGTTTCCTTTGTTTTTCCCCATTCTCATGCTTTCTATTGGTCTTTCCCTACATTCGCTCTTCTCCTTGCTTTCATGCCCTTACTTCTCTCTCTGCCCCATCTCCTTGCCCTATTATCTTTGTCTTCTTTTCCTTGTCCTATTCTCTGCTTCGGCATTTGAGACTCTTTCTTCTATCCTCTCTCTCTCTCTCTCTCTCTCTCTCTCTCTCTCTCTCTCTCTCTCTCTCTCTTCTCTCTCTCTTCTCTTCTTACCTCCCTGTGTGTGTCTGAAGGCCAACCCACGCATTCTCATGCATAGCTGGTGACGGGGTAATGCGTAATTCCCTGCCCTGGGTTGACAAGTAAGGTACGCACGTACCCCCTGGTAAAGGCCAGGCCGAGGGAGGGGTGATTGCCTGATCTGTTACCTTCCAAATGTGCCGATTGGTCCCTCTGTCCATTTCTTGGGAGGTGTGGCCTTAGGTGTGGACAATCACCTAAGGTGGGAGTGCCCTCTGAAAGGGCCCCAACAAGGAAGGAGCATGCCATTGGAGATGCTGGCAATCATGGGGGATTCATCTGCAATGGATTTTTCTTCTTCTTCTTCCCTGTCTTCTGCCCAAAAAAGATAGCTAGATGCAACTCCTGTTCTGAAAATTCTACCACCAGCACTGAAGTTTCTTATTGTCACAAGATCTGATGGTCATGATTTCTCAGCAGTCAACCCTTTCGTCATTCAGAAGGGTGTAGATGCGATTGCAGGACCAGTGAAATCTTGTACTCGGTTGTGCAACGGCACCTTGCTGTTGGAGACAGAGCGCCTTCCAGGCCCAGAAATTACTTCAAGCCCCTCTCTTACACGCATTCCCTGTATGGGTGGAGGCCCACCGCACCTTGAATTCGTCACGTAGTGTGGTGTATACCAAGTCACTCGATGGATTAATTGATGAGGAGATTCTGTCTTTCCTCTCTGATGAGGGAGGGACGGCCATCCATTGGGTCGTGAAAAGGGTCAACAAGGACCTCATACCAACCCGAACCATATTCCTGACATTTGACAATGTTGTCTTCACGAATTAAAGTGGGTTATGAGATCATTTCTGTTCGGCCGTATGTACCCAACCCTACAAGGTGTTACCAATGTCGGCGGTTTAAGCATACGTGGCAGTCTTGTTAAAGTGTGGCTAAATGCGTTACCTGTGGCAGGGCCGCAGGGACGCTCATAAGGGTGACTGTCCACCTCTGTACCCTCGTTGTGTCAACTGCATGGGCAACCATGCTGCCTCCTCTTGCGACTGCCCCATCTACAAGGATGAGAAAAGTATGCAGGAAATTAGAGTCAAAGAGAAGGTGTCGACCTCGGCTGCTTGCAAGTTATTCAATGGCAGAAAGCCCACTGTGCTTCCAGCAGGTAAATACAGTACCGTTCTCACCTGTCCTCGGCCTACCAGGGATGTAGCTACGCAGACATGCGATCTAACATTTAATGATTCGGTCGTCAGATCGGCCAGTGCCAAGATCGCCTGATCAACGTCTCCTCTTCCTCCCACCAATCCTAAGGCTCAAACATAATCATCTGCTACTGCTAAGACGAGGTCCTCTAAGCCAGATGCTCGGACCTTCAAAAAAGAACTGACACGTGAAGATTTCTTGCTTACCCGAACTTCACAGCCATCAACTGTTCGTTCGACCAAAAGTTATTCTTCAAAAAAGGCTCATAATAAAAAGAGTTCTCCATCTCCGCTGAGGTACGTTTCTTTTCCCTGCACTGCCCAGCGGTTGCCACCCAGTGGTTGCTGTCCTCGGCCATCTTCAGTTTCACCAGGCTGCACCGCTGGTAGCCAGTTATCTGGGCTTTCACTGGTGGAGGAAGCTACCCCTCCTGACCACCTCAGGAAGGTTCCAGACACAACTGTTGAGTTGATGGACCATGACTCACCACCTATCGATTGCAGCAGCAGTGCTCCCTCAAAGCCAGGCCCTCAGCGGCCATCGAGGGGACCCTTTCTTCTTTCCCTTTTTCTTTCTTTTGGTTTTTCATAATGGCATTTCTTCAACAGAATATTCGCGGCATTCGATACAACCGAGAGGAACTAAAATTGATCCTTCGAATGCACTGCCTGCTTGTCGTAGGTCTCCAGGAAACGAAGTTACGCCCATGCAGTCATATTGACCTAGCACACTATACCTCCGTGCGTTTTGATGTACCCCCTGTGGCAGGTATTCCGGCTCACGGAGGGGCCATATTGCTGGTTTGGGCTGATCTCTACTACGATCCAATCACATTGCACACAAATCTGCAGGCAGTTGCCGTCCGAATTACTCTCCCCACTTTCACATTTTCCATTTGTACTGTTTACGCTCCATCATTGTCTACCTTTACTAGGACAGTCATGATACATCTGATTGCTCAGCTTCCTACACCATTTTTGTTGATTGGAGACTTTAATGCCCACCATCCCCTTTGGGGCTCTCTAGCATCCTGCCCGAGAGGCTCCCTCTTGGCAGACCTTTTCAACCACCTCAATCTAGTCTGCTTAAATACCGGCACACCTACCTTCCTTTCGGGTGCAATGCATACCTATTCCCACTTAGACCTTTCATTATCCACTATCCAACTTGCACGTCAGTTCGAGTGGTATGCTCTGCCTGACACATACCTGAGCGACCATTTCCCCTGCATAATCCATCTCCTGCATCACACCCCTTCCCCACGTTCCACTAGCTGGAACATATCCAAAGCCAACTGGGGGCTTTTCTCCTCCCTAGCGACCTTCCATGATCAGGACTTCTCAAGCTGCAATAGTCAGGTCGCATACCTCACAGGCGTTATTCTCACTGCTGCTGAATATTCCATCCCTCGTACTTCCTCTTCTCCCTGTCGAGTCTCGGTCCACTGGTGGACTACGGCATGCAGCGATGACATTTGTGCTCGGCGACGTGCTTTATGCACCTTCCACCGCCACCCTACAATGGCGAACTGTATCAGTTACAAACGACTCCGTGCACAATGTCGTCGTGTTATCAGAGAAAGCAAAAAGGCTTGCTCGGTGGCTTTCACCAGCTCATTCAACAGTTTTACTCCTTCTTCGGTTGTCTGGGGTGGCCTGCACCGGCTATCTGGCACCGAGGTCCACTCCCCGATTTCTGGCCTGACTGTAGCGAATGAAGTCCTTGTGGATCCTGAGAATGTCTCCAATGCCTTCAGCTGCTTTTTCGTGGAGGTTTCGAGCTCTGCCCATTACCATCCTGCTGTCCTCACCAGAAAACAAGCGGAAGAGGCACGGCCACCTTCGTTCCAGTCTTTGAATCTTGAAAGTTACAATGCCACCTTCACTGTGTGGGAACTTGAAAGTGCACTCGACCGGTCCCGATCCTCTGCTCTGGGGCTTGATGGTATCCATTTTCAAATCCTGAAGAACCTTTCTCCTGCAGGTAAAGGCTTTCTTCTTTGCACCTATAATCACTTCTGGACTGAAGGTCATGTTCCCGCACCGTGGTATGAAGCAGTTGTTGTTACCATACCTAAACCAGGAAAGGACAAACACCTTCCTCCCAGTTATTGCCCCATCTTCCTTACCAGCTGCGTCACAAGGTGATGGAGTGCATGGTAAATTCTCGATTGGTTTGGCTCCCTGAATCTCGATGCCTTCTTACCAAAGTCCAATGTGACTTTCGTAGGCGCCGCTCTGCTGTTGACCACCTAGTTACCTTGTTGACCTTCATTATGAACAACTTTTTGCATAAGCGCCAGACGGTGGCTGTATTCTTCGATTTGGAGAAGGCTTAAGACACCTGTTGGAGGGCGGGCATTCTCCGCACCATGCACGCTTGGGGCCTTCGCAGCCACCTCCCTCTTTTTATTAATGCATTTTTAATGGATTGAATGTTCAGGGTATGTGTGGGTTCTGTTTTGTCAGATGCCTTTCACCAGGAGAATGGGGTGCCCCAGGGTTCTGTTTTGAGCGTGGCTCTTTTTGCCATAGCTATCAATCCAATAATGGATTGCCTTCCAGGTGACGTTTCAGGCTCCCTTTTTGTGGATGACTTTACGACCTACTGCAGCACTCAGAGAACATGTCTCCTAGAGTGCTGTCTTCAGCATTGTCTAGACCATCTATATTCCTGGAGTGTCGCTAACGGTTTCCATTTTTCTGGTGACAAAATGGTCTGTATGAACTTCTGGCGTTACAACAGTTTCTTCCACTATCCTTACATCTCAGTCTCATTGCTCTCCCATTCGTGGAGAAAACAAAATTTTTAAGTCTTACATTTGACAGGAAACTTTGCTGGTCTCCACATGTGTCTTACTTGGCTGCTCATTGTACCTGTTCCCTAAATGTCCTCCGTGTTCTCAGCGGTACGTCATGGGGAGCAGATCGAATGGTCCTGCTTTGCTTATATCGGTCCATTGTCCAATCAAAGCTATATTATGGGAGCTTTGTCTAGTCTTCTGCCCGACAGTCCATCGTACACTGTCTAAACTCTATCCACCGTCGGGGGTTACATCTGGCGACTGGAGCATTCTACACCAGCCCTGTTGAGAGTCTGTATGCCAAAGCTGCCAAATTACCACTAAACTACCGGCGTGATATGTTTGAAGTCTCTTATGTATATCTCTTGTGTTTATCAGTCACCAGTAATGTATTCTCCTTCACTATTTACAACAGACTGCCAAAATGGGGACTACTTTACCATTCTGTGCTTGCAGAAATCACGTAGTTTTGAGGCAAAGAACTTGCCAAGCCATTTTCAGAGTGCGCTTTCATCAAGAAAGAAAGAAAGTAAGTAAGTTCCTTGAAGCTTGTTAGGCACAGAGCAGGAAAGGTGAAAACCTGAGTGCAGTAGATAATCTGAATAAGATAGTTCCAGAATGACATCCGAAACCAACTCCTGTATAGTACTTTTTGTCAGTCTAGCAGAATGCTGGAGGCTGCTGTTATGGAGCAGCATCACTCCATACAGTCTTCCTGGTCATTGTTCTTGGATTGGATTTGCAAGAAGTCTTAGTTGTTGATAATGAATGTCTTTTCCTTGTGAAGCTTTTGTTGATGCGTGCAGATCTTTGTATGGGGAGTTGTTGTTTTGTCTAGACTAAACCATTCCTTTCTATTACTTGTGTTAGCATAAAGAAACCATTTCTTGTCACCAGTGGTGATACAGGACAGGAATGGTTGGTTTTCTTCATGAACCAATTGAAACTGATCAAGCAGAGAGGCGCACATCTCCACCTGCTGACTTTTGTGTTGTTGGCTTGGAGAACATGGTACTCATACACCCAGGTGCATGCAAATGTAACATATGGTGGAATGGTCACACTTAATTATATTTCCCTGTTCTCGAGTACACTGACGTGGATCATTGTGGGTTAGTGTGGTCTATATTAAACCCGAAGGACTTCGTGAACATGGAGTGTCACTAATGTCAAAACGATCATCCTTAGTACGAGAAAAGCATTTTCTTGCTGTGCTGTGTCCAACGGCATTAATACCATACATGGCACAAATGTTCCTGGCTGTCTCTGCTGCTGTCACCCCTCAGTTGAATTCAAACAGAGGAATATGTCAGAAATGTTCTCTTGGCACTCAATTTTCTAGTGTCCACAGCTACACTCTCCATCTCCAACTGAAAAATGACATTATATAAACTTAACATGCAATGGTGAACCACAAATAAATCCATAGCAATTGGAATAACAACATGCAAAACACAGATGCAACAAAATTATACATCAACCTAATACCTACTAAGTCATGGCGTGCAGACTTAAGTACAATACGGTTGAGACCATAAACAAGATTTCCGGCTGGAGCTGGTACATGGTTATATAAGATGCAGTCACCCACTAGAGTTTTATGTTGCAGGTGATAAAGGTGCTGGACTGAGGTCGGGGTCCTCGGATGGGGGCACAGAACAGCTGAACTGCACACTACCCAAGTTAGCACACGTACCAACAACTCTGTGTCAGTGGTGGCAGAGGTATAGTAAAGTGTGTGTAACTACAAACCCTCATTGTTTTGGGGGAAGAGCGACCAGATTCCGGTGCTTCTGTGGTGCACAGTTGTTGACACATCCATAGTTTTGAAGTGGTCATCTCAGGTGCGAACAGTTCCCATTTTGCGTAAACTGCTGAGTAGGAATGAATGTCATGTGAGTGCAGACACACACACCTTCTGGCCTCCCCTGTCAGAGTGGTGCTGTGAACTGGAAAGCTGCAGTGTCTGGAGGTAATGTAGATGGTGCCAGCGGGTGGACGTCAGTCACCATTCTCAGTGTAGCAATGCATCACTGTAGGAGGCACCTGCAGACACACAAACTTCAGTGTCCTCTCCACTGAGAGAAGCCACTGCAGCTTGTGGGGACCAGTCCACTGATGAAGCAGCCAGAGACCACATTGGGAGGGTGGCCAGACATGGTCCACATGGCATGCTGCCCACAGTGAACTGCAATGACTGCAGATGAGGCACCCCCATGGTGGTTAGTAGGGAGCTTCTTTGCATTCCAAGGACAAAGCCAATCATAGTGGTGCACCACCAGCACTCATAAGCACGCACTGTCAACACAAGCGCTCACAACAGCTATGGACAGAGCCTGTATTCCGTGCGGATAGATACTAGTGTTACGGGCATCCCTGTCTCGCAGCAGGAGGGGCAGCAGTGTTTGCAGCTGCTGGCTGTGTGTGTTTGGACCTACTCTTGCCCACAATTGGAGTTTTTCAGTAAGAACTGAGAAACATGTGAGGACCTCCTTTATCAGAAATTCCATGATGTATTTGCCCATTTGAGATTCAATGGTTTGTACAAGATGTTTTGCCTCACCATTGGAATCTGGATGAAAGGGAGGAGCCACAATGTTTCAGAGCTTATTGTGTGAGCTAAAATAATTAACCTTCCATCGGGCGCGGCTGTTCAAATTGATACACCTCGAAGTTCACTGTAAATTATTTGCCAACGAGTGGCAGCACTGATGCCAACTCGCTAGTAGCTAGCCTTTTCCAAATGCTTGTCATTGTTGTGTGCTTCAGTGTCGATACGACTGCCCTGTTGTCGATATATGTGCTGATTGATCAGTTTGATACACTGCGCCCATTCGTGTTTCATTTCAACAGTTCATTTCTTTGGTTATCAACATAACTTAGTAAGTAGTACAATGTTAATATACAATGTGTAATGCGCTTACTTTCTTTTTGGACCATTTAATCATCAGTTAAGAATGTTTGAGTATCAGGTATCAAATTGATACACTGCGCCTGACTGTGTTATTTTATAGGAATTTTATCATTTTAGGTGTGAGACACTTGATCATGGCAGGCTACAGTAAGATGTACAACCTCCTTGACCCAAATAATATTGCAGAAATACAAAAAAATGTTGTTCCAAGAGGATAATGATGAAGTTCAAAAGGGTTTTGAAGATGAAGTAGACACAGATTGTGATGACGCAGCTGAAGTTAGGCAGGAAGATTCAGAAACAGAGGAAAATGACAGTGAAAACAACGAGGAAGTACTTGAAGAAAGCCAGCATTATTATACTGGAAGGGGGGAACAGTTCACGGTGCCCTCTGCCAATCTAAACATGACTTGGCACTCTACCTCATGATTGATACCTGTCTAGAACATGTGCAGATGTGCCAAGTGTTTAGTTTGGTGGCCTTTCTGATGGCCACTAAGTAACAGGTTGAGATCCTTCCTAAGTAACGTTGTAAGAATCATGACGAGGGTAGTACCCTCCTCCATTGAGAAGAGAATGACACCATCTAACACAGAAAGATGATGATGGAAATTGTAAAAGATCCAAAAATAGCCAGACAGGTGGCCTGGCAGACAGTCAGGCCACCCATGTCATATCGTGCGCACAACTTGTTTAAGCCCTGGCTCCGCAGCTACTGCAGGTGCAGTCCTGGAGCTGGTACAGGAAAAATTATCATGCCTCTGTCTAAAGCTGAAAACCCAACAGATATTGCTAATCAGAGGTGGATGGAGCCGTAATGGGCACTCAACACAATGTATCAGCATTTGCATGCTGTGACGTGAGGTGTAAATTTTTTTCTTGATAAAAGTAATCCATGATATTGAAAGGCGATGAGTGGATTTGTCAGCTAAATCAGACGATGGGTTAAACAAGGAAACTGACAGATTGACATGTGGCTAAGTGGAACTTCATTGCATATTAGAATAAGTAAAATTTTTTTGGTGCGTAAACTACTATAAGGGCATCTTTATTGAGTTGTGAATAGTGATGCTGTGCTAAGTTAAATGCTTTAGATGAATAAATGCTAGGTTGCTCAGAACCGTTTGCATGACATTTAGGCAGAACAGCCACCACCCCATTCTAAGATGTGCCTGTAGGCAAGACTAAAGATTTACCAGGATGGAAATTTGCAAGATGAGGAACAGAGCATAATTTGTTTTAAAGTTCCACAAAGGTGTACCCACAGGTGAGAGACTGCTTAAAAGGAAAAACTTTATAAAGTAACTGGTGCAGAGGTGTCCCAGAGTGGCTGCACCTGAAATAAACTGGTGATACAATGCTATCGTTCTGAGGAATGCCTGTAGTTCCCACAAATTGGTTGGACATGTCAGGGCTTTAGCAGTGGTGACATGCTATTCTGGACTTGCACATTGTTCGTGCAAATTGTGTGTCCAAGGTATACAACAGAGGATGGGAAAAATGTGTGTCACTTAGATTACACTTCAGACACTGTTCAAAATGTTAGAGAGAGACTGAAGGTTACATAATTGTTATTTAGTTGAAGTGCCTGTTACTGCAATATTGTGGGAACAGATGACTGATGCAGCAAGCAACATCGGCCATATGATTCTCTGGTGAGCACAGAAATTTTGCTGTGGGCTGGCTACTCCAAACATTTAATGTTCATATTGACAAAGACCAAAAGGCATGCTTTCTAGGAGAAATTACTTCACTGTGTCCTTTAATGGAACCTGCAGGGAGACCATACCCCAGACAGTTTGGGAAAAGGATTAGTGCACTTTCGCAAGTAACTCATCAGCTCATGGCAGAAGGTATGTGTCAATAACAGGACTCTGATAAATTTGATGTCCCCACAAAGCTGGAGGTGACACACCTGTGTTTTTGATTATCATTAATGGTGTAGCCCACTCACTTGTCTAAAGCAGTTGAATTATGCCTAGTGACTCAACAAATTCAGTTTGTACTCAATCATGTAAGAATGTGAAAAAATGCGGCCAAGCCAAATTGTTAGATTGATGTGTGCTGTGAAGTTGTTCGCGCACCGTAATCCCAAAGAAACAAATCTGAAAATTCAGAACACAATTAATCTAGGTCTTGATAAGGAACCAGATCTGACGAAAGATACATATTTTCATTAATAGAAAAAAGCAACAAAAGTATGCAACCCAAACAAATTTTCAGTGTCAGTATCATTAATAAACAAATACAAATCTGCAGTCCGTTCAACCATGTAAGCTGTGGTGGACAGAAATTGAGTGAGAACTGGAATTTGCTTGTTTGTTTGTAGCTTCCCACATACCATTTGATTGTTGCTGATGGTGGGGCTGATCTGTGTGTGGGTCTGAGAGCAGAGGAGTGAAACGGTTGATCTGGTGTTCACTTTTGGAGATAACGGTTTCTTCAGCACAAACACTTCAATAAAAAATTCATTCTAACCTGCAGACAGTAATGAAATAGAATAAATATCAACATCCATTTATATTGAGGAAGGCTGGGTGTAACAAATTGAAGCCATGTGGTTTTGTTGTCCCACAACTCTCACCATTTGGGGCAAGCAGCCTCCTCATGCCACACAAAGTGAGAGGGATTTCTCTGAAGTGCCTCAGGGTCTCCTTCTCATTGTTACCATCAGGTTTGTCCATCTCAGCTAGGCTTTTCAGTTTTAGGGGCAGTGACTTCTGCATCATCTGGTGAGTTGGTGCCATAGGCTGAAGCGGTTCACTGTATATGATGGTGATGTCACCTGGTGCTTTGATTTGGGAGGGTACTGCATGGGGGACTTAAGAGACTGAATGGTTTTAAAACTTCTTCTGACGACAGATCCTCACACCACAGGGTTTTCTGATGAATGTCCTTACCAGGCACTAGGGAGACATTCACATCATGAACTGTAAAGTCTGCGTAAGATTGGAGCTTTTAGTAACAAAGTGACATTTATGGCCCTCAAACACTTCAGCTCCACTACCTAATTCTGAATAGACTGATGTGACTGCCTGTGTTACTGGTAAAACTCTACATGAGCGACACTGATGCTGATGCACTCATTACTGTAAGATGATGCCAAACTACACATTTCATCAAAAGTGTGAGACCAGTTCATTTAAAGCACAACTATTGTAGCACATGACACTGGAAAGATGTTGACTTCTGGATTAGTTGCGTAATGTCCCTGTTAATATCATGCTTACGTGATGCTGTTAATGTTCTGAGAAAAAGGATGTTTGCCCCTACACATAGCTACATGTACGTCCAATGAATATTACATATTTTTCTGCTGTGAGAGCAAACTGTGTTGGTTTCTTCCATGCATTTGACATGATCCACATATTTACTTAATGGTTACACAGATTTTGTCATAATTAAAAGTAAATAGTGACATGTGTAAAAATATACTACTGGAAAATGAAATTTGTACACCCTCTCAAAGATTTCCAATTCACTCAAGATTTATTGTTGCAACAGTGCATATGGGGTACATGAAATGACTACATTTACAGGTTGGTAGAAGAACTGGTACTGAGGTAACAGATACTGGCCGAAGCTGAATCACTGCAGTTATCATTTAAAGCTGGTTCTTAAAACTTTAACAGCCGTTTCCCTGGGTAGTTTATGTCTACCTTCAAGAATCTTCGAGTTTTTTCCCCTTCAGTATCTCTGTAAACTCTCCCACAGATTAAACAAATTGGTGACCATTCATGCTGCCCTTCTGTATATGTTGAATATTCCCTGTTAGCCCTATCTGGTATGAGACCCTCATAGCAATATTCTTGGATGGGTCGCATAAGTGATTTGTAAGCAATCATTTTTGTAGATTGCTTGCACTTCTTCAGTACTCTACCAATAAAGTGAAGTCTACCATTTGCTTTACCCATGATCCTCATTCAGTTTCCAGTGACTCATTGATGTAACAGTCCAAGGAAATTCCACTCTTTAGTTTTGTGGATTGCAAAACATTCCATTTCTAAACATTAAGAGCAAGTGGCCAGTCTCTGCACCATGTAGGAATCTTATCAAGGTCTGACTGAATATTTATCGAGCTTCTCTCATGTAGTACTTCATTATATGTAACTGCATCATCTGAAAGAGGTCATTAATACACAACATGAAAAGCAGGAGTCCCAACACACTTTCCTGAGGCACACCCAACATTACTTCTATGTCTGAAGATGACTCTCCATCCAATATAACATGCTGTGTGCTCCCTACCAAAAGCTTCAGATAAGCTTCAACAAATCTATTTTCTCACTTGGAGTGGTGCCCTTGTTGAAGTTTGCACTTTACAGTGCTGCACGTGTGATACAGCCATTCACTGTAACCCTGCAGGCAGGAACACTGTCTTCTGTCATCCAGCCAGTTGCATCCTTCACTTTCTTTAAGGTTTACAATTACCCTTCAGTGTAATAATAAATCTGAATGCAAATTGTGTTATTCAGACATATGAGCTCCTAGAATTTCCTGCAGCTAGTAGCCTTTAGAATTCGAAAACCTGTGCCCCTCGTATATGCCCTGTGACAGTTTGGCGCTGATCAAAGCAATCAACCCTGCTGTCACTCAAATTCTGTCTTTCTGCATTTGCTTCCAATTGCTTGGGAAGTGCAGACTGACCTATGATGCATGTCTTCCCTCTATCTGATGTTACGACAACAAACTATGGTGGTTGATGATGACAAAGTGTTGCATTTTCAAAAAATGTTACATTATGTCAATAAAAATTTTCTTTGGTGTTCAAAACCCTTAAAAGTATGTACATCAACTACATATTAAATTGTAAACTAAATCAAGATAGTTTGTTTTTTGTTCTTGCATGAGGGAATGGTGTAATTTTTATCAAAATCACACCATTTGGTTTAAGGAATAGGGTGGTGTCTACACTAGTCCCACAGACTGGTCAGGTCACCCTATGATCTTATTTGATACCTCAATATAGCCAACAAGTCTCCTGTTCATTTATTACTATGCTCCATCATTTGATCAACTGATATACACAAAAATGTTATGGACAACAGATTTCATTACAATCTTAAGCTCCACCTTCCGGCCTATTCAGATAATGTGGTCAACACTGTTTATGAGAATCATTCAATTAATGCTGCCAAGAATGCATCGGTATGGAAATATGGCAATGACACAACTAAGGGCAAATTTCTACCCAGTATAGTATGTGGTGCAGCCTCCACATGTGGCAATGCGGATACTGACCCTGGCATCCAGTCCATTGTACACATGGTGAATATTGTATGCTACACCTGTCAGACCTGTTCTTGTAGTCCTGTAAGAGCTGTTGGGACAGGAAATGACTCATCAACCATCATCTCCAGCTCAGGCTCCATTGGGGACAAGTGTGGAGAAAGTGCTGGCCAGAGAAGTTTCTGCATGTCTTGCAGAACATGTTGAGTTCTATGGGCACTGTGTGGGCTAGCATTATCCTGTTGGAATGACACATCATTTTCCTGCTGCAAGAATGGCAAAAGAACTGGGCTAACAACGTTCTGCCTGGACAGAGCAATGGTTCACATCCCTTTCAGAAATGCAAAGATAAATGAGAGTTGTAGTTTATCACAACCCTGACCATAAGGCCTGTTGTGAGACCAGTGAGCTTTGAATGAAATCATTTTACGAGACATCACTCACCAGTACATGTCATACACGCAAATGAGTATGACTTGCTTGCAGGCAGAATCTGCTTTAATTGTTGAAGTCTATGATGATGCTTGATAGCATGAACAGCACAAGTCCACGTTGTGCCATGGGTGGAAGATAGGCTAGCCACACTACTAATAACCAGTTTGCAACAGTTCATGTTGGCACATATGGGCTCACAAGCCCTCTTATTTGTGGTGTGGCAGATAAACGATCTGCCACTGTTCCCCTTACCATATGTATGTCTAGACAGATGTCTGTGCTGTGTGTAGGTCCAGGATTTCTTTCATGTGAGTGACACGATGAGTGAGGTGGTGCAATGGTTAGCATACTGGACTTGCTTTCAGGAGATGATAGATCAAACCTGCATCCAGCCATCCCGATTTAGGTTTTCCGTGATTGCCTTAAAACACTTCAAGCAAATGCTGGGATGGTTCCTTTGAAAGGGTATTTCCGATTTTCTTCCCCATCATTGCCTAATTCAGTGGGACCAATGACCTTGCTGTTTGGTCACTTCCCCCAAATCAACCAACCAAACAGTGAGTGTGACAATATTCACATGACCACTGACAAGAGTATCGTTGCACAACTGACACAACACATCCAGTCAGTCTCCTCTTGATGACATGCAACACACAAAGGCACTGTAGTCAGATGTGCTTGACAAGTGAACTTACTGCACTTTATAGAAACCTTCAACTTCGAGTTACCTTTTTTCCTTCCACACACATGGTAATGGCCATTCTTCGTCTTCGCTGATGGCTCTGGTGTGTCAATGACAGCTTGTGAAGGGAGTTTCCTTCTTAAAAATTCAGACATCAGTCCTCGGTGATTTGAAAAATAGTTTGGAAATCATGTGTTCATTTGTCAATGCAAATGCTAAATTCTTCAGAAAAGTATATCAGATTTTGATGGTTCCTTTTGGTTTTGAAAGTGAATTCAAAATTTGGAAGTTTATCCCAGATATTTTTAGCATACTATAAAATAACACCATAGACCATCTATTCAGATAATTTGGTCAACACTGTTTATGAGAATCATTCAATTAATGCTGCCAAGAATGCATCAGTATGGAAATACAGCAATGACACAACTAAGGGCAAATTTCTATCCAGTGCTTGCACATCTAAATGACATAGTTCAATCCAGAAACTTCCACACAATGTGAGTTTATGGAAAGTTGCCTGAACTCATTATCTGCATACATAGACATGTGAAGTCTGCTGTGCCATTTTGATTTCATTGGTGGACTAACTGATCTCTATTTTGGTGAAAAAATTACAAGATTTGAGTTAGGTGAGATAACAGCATTGCTCCAGCAGATTGCCACAACCTTGGATCTCTGCTTATTACGCTGGCCACAGTAGTTGCGAGGACCACTTCACATACAAGTGGTGGAAATTGGGGTCTCCATACCTGTACTGAGGGATTGCCAATCAATGCTTAAGTGTTCTGGGATAATTTTTCTCTTGTTTTTCAAGCACATGAAGTGTCTCAATTATGAACCCTGCATAAATGCCACGATTATTGGCTTATCCCAAGCACACAATATCAAGTACTGATACTGCCTGGTCTCTGTCATGCCCCCTTCTTGTCAGACATTGGAAACATTTCGTATGCACACTAACATCTAGTGTAAATTACAATGGGTTTATTCCTCATGTTTAATGAGAAGCAATCAGATAACAAATTAATTTCCATTAGAAAAAAATCAAATGCTGCTAGCTGACCCAATCTAACACTTCTACAAGCATATTTGATAAGACTTACTGGCAGTGCATTATTTTTTCATCCTCTGCAGTAACAGTTTATTCAGCACAAGATGGTATGTGCAAACTTGCAACGAATGAGATCTGAAATTAAGCATATTTGACAAATTTTTCAAGTCCTAATAGTCTGTCTTATATCTATGACATGTATCTTAGGTGGCTATCTGAACCTTCACTTCTGCAAGCTACCAAAAGGCAACCCTTCAAAATTATGGAGGGGCAGAAAGTTTAACATAAATTATCATTGTTCAATTGCAAACAGATGTGTCTTCTTGACTGAAGTAATCCCTTGTTGTTAATCTACATACCCAATCAAACTGAAGAGCCAATAACTCCTTAGTCTCCATGACCTCAAGTAATAAGGCGAACAAGGTTATTTTATCACATCTCCTGCGCATGGATCAGCCAAACAGTATGGGTACAGGGCTGTAGAAATTTTAAATATTCAAGTTGAATGACAGTTGCATTACCCTGTATTTGGTTCTTAATAACTAATAGCTGGAACAGATACTTGTCTGAAAGTGCACCTGTTCTGATGAGAGACATATCTTTTTATAGCTTGTGAGATTGGGTGAAAGAAAAAAATATATATATCTAGTGAAATTTTTGTGTTTTTCAAGCTTTTTGACACTAATATTGCAAATATACTGACAACCTTATAAAAAACTAAAAAATGTACAAGAGATTGTATAGTCACGGATCGGCATTAAATTATGGCACTATTTGGCATTTTATGTTTGACAGGTATAGAGAAAGGTCAGCATATGAATGTAAAAGAATTTCGGGAATCAGGCAGTACCATATGAATATCCTGAATGCCATAGTGAGCTATGAGAGATTTCTGCTTGTAATGCATTGTATGAGGTTTGCTGATATTTCCACTCCAAATGAAAGGAAAAAACTTGACAGCATAACTGCTGTCAGAAAGTGTTCACATTCCTTTGCAGTCAACCTGAAGTGATTCTATAATCCTGCTGATTATGTGACAATCAATGAAATGTTGACTGGGTTTAGAGGCCGCTACTCCTGGACCCCATATATACCACACAAACCCACAAAATATTCAATTTAAATATGTGCCATGAGTGACTGAAAGAAGTTTTATACCAGTAATATTGAAGTATAAGTAGGAAAGCAGCTAGATGGACCATTTCTAGTATCAAACAGCCCAGCAAAAATTGTAGAAAGGCTTGTCAGTGACATCAAAGGTACATACAGAAATGTCATCATTGACAATTGGTACACAAGCTGCCAGTAGTGGAAGACATGTTGGAGAAAAAATTGACCATTCTAGGCACTCTTCACAAGAAGGAAAGGGAGATACCTCCTGAATTTTGCACCTAAGAGACGAACCTGTAGAGTTTCAAAATTTTGCTTCCAAGCTAATAAATCTCTTGTCTGTACCCAACAAAAAGTAATTGTTAGCTGTTACTCCTGTCCACAATGCATGACATGAATGATATCGACCCCAAGGTGAAGTTCAAGATTGTAATGAAATCTGTTGTCCATAGCATTTGTGTGTGTCAGTTGATCAAATGATGGAGCAGAGTAATAAATGAACAGGAGATTTGTTGGCAATATTGAGGTATCAAATAAGATCATAGGGTGACGTTACCAGTCTGTGGAACTAGTGTAGACACCACCCTATTTCTTAAACCAAATACAGAGAAGAGCAGCGCATGAATGGTCACCAATTTGTTTAATCTGTTTCCTTCAGTATCTCTGTGAAACTCTCCCACAAACTGGAAGATTCTTGAAGCTAGACGTAAACTACCCTGGGAAATGACTGTTAACAAAGTCTTAAGAACCAGCTTTAAATGATAACTGCAGTGATATGCTACAACCCCTTACATGTCGCACAAATACGGATCGTGAGAACAATATTAGAATAATTATTTCATGCAGAGAGGCTTTCAATCTGTTATTCTTCCCACGCTCCATACATGAATGGAACATGAAGAAACGCTAACTAGTAGAATGGGACAAACCCACTGCCATGCACATCATGGTGGTTTGCAGAGTACAGATTTAGTTTTTGTTGTAGAAGTAGAAGCTGGCTATGAGTGACAAGGAGTTGGCACCCCAATGGTCGGATTGAGGACGTGCTCTGAATTAAAAAAATGCAGGTTTTTAAGGGACAGTGGTAGCAAACTATTTCTCCATACCTGTAGTTTGCCAACCAATCCACTGACACTTCATGCATTGTCCGTTGTGGCTTTGCACTTCCCTGGTGTCTCTGGCTTACAAGTTTGTATCCATTCTCTTCTCCTACTCATTTGGTGGTGACGTTTCTGTCTGTTATATTAACTCCAAGTTCTGTAGTAACGCCATTCAGCTGAAACCTGAACATCACTGACCTTCCTATTAAAACTAGCAACAACCATGTTCTACGTCATTTGACACTACCCTGAGGTGTCTCGTGAGTGGGAAGTGATGTCGCAGCACTGTTACCCATTTCTCATCTCATTCTAACCTGTGTAAACTCACTGAATTGCAATTAGCATAGGGAGCAGGATTGATACTTGCCCATGATAAGATATTTTGTGTGTTTGTGAGTGGGTAAGTGGATGGCTGTGAGACCAGCCATCTTCTGAAGTGACACTGTTCAGCAGAATCTAGGCGGTGGATGGAGTTGCCATTTAATTCTGTGAAGTGAAGCTTCTCCCCTGGGACAATTGCTGAGAGTGCCTGTTATTTGGAGAACTCTAGGAATACTATTTACCTCTGGTATCCTAAATACTGTCACTCTGCCTGCTCTCTGCTTTGTGTGTCTGATTTCCTATCCTGGAGTTCCAAAGCTGACATCCAATAGCCTTCAGTTTAACATTGTACCAGTCAATATGTTGTCAATATATGACATAGAGTAATTTTTATGGTATTCTTTTCCTGAATTGTGAGATGGATTCCAAATCTGTTGCATAGAGGTGAACCTTTATCTTTTAGGATTCTGTAGTTCAGTACATCAAATATGTCATTAATGACTTCAGTAGGGTAACCCTTAGTGTCTTTGCATAGAACACACTTCAAGGACTGGACTGTTCATTATGAAAATAGGCATGATGTCATCCTTACATCCTGCCTTTCTCAACCAGTTAGACTGAAGTTATACCTCAGTAATGCAGTTTGTTACTGTTAGGTCACCCTTTTGATCAGTTATGAAGAACATGGTACAGAAACTTCTTAATTTCAGTTCATTACTTATTTTTATTTATTTTTTTACTTAGCCATCTGTGGACATTATAAATATATGAATGTATTGAACTGACAACATCCATATTTTGTTGTTATATGTAGCTAAACATTGTGACATATAAGTTATTTACAATCATTTTTGCTCCTTATCAAAATATTGTGAAACAAAAGCTGTTTACAATCATTTTGTACTAAGGAATTCACTTACAGTGTAAAAGCAGTGTTCCTGCAAAAACAATTTAAGATTTTTCCTAAAGCTGTACATGTTATCTGCTTTTTATTTTCTGCGGCAGTTTATTACACAGTTTTACACCTTCATACAAGAAGCCATTTTGAGTCTTATGTTTATTCTTCCTGTCCAGGTGAAGACAGTGACTTGTTCTTGTACTATAGTTATGAAAGCTATTTGTGCTATAATTTTCTATATTTTTCTTGACGTACACTGTGGTTTGGAATATAAATTCACAAGGAACAGTTAGAATTTTTAACATTTTGAAAAGTTCTGTGCAGTGGGCCCACTTACTGCTTTTTTTAAAACTCTAGCTGCTCTCTTTTGCATGTTAAATACTGTTTGTAAATTCTGAGTACTGTTTCCCCAGAAAATAATACCATAACTGATTACTGAATGAACATAACTTAAGTATACAGTTCTCAAACATTCACTACTGCATGTGGATACAAGGACACCCAAAAACGCGAATGGCATCGAAACCAAAAAGATTCTCTGCATTACTATGGTTGACCACAAATATGGGAACAGTGCAAACGACAGATTTGTAAGATACCTCAGCATCAAATTGTCCCAAGAGAGAAATCTTCTGTTTATTGTAAGTCCGTAATTGCCTAGTGACAGGTGACAGGATTGGAGAACCCAACTGAAGATACGTCTGAGAATTAATGATGATGGCAGCAGAACCAGTATCCACCTGCAGGCGAACATCTCGACCAAGTATTTGGACAGTGAGGAATAACTTCCCTGAAAGGGAAGAAGTACAATTGACAGATAACACAGAAGCAGAATCAGCGTCATGTTCATGAACATCATGTATGTGGTCGGATTTGCAAACGGATGACACATGACCCATTTTTGCATTTGTGACACAAGGCCCAACATTGTGGACAATCTTCTCGTGAATTTTTCGTAAAACACCGCGGACATGAAGGAAGTTGTTGTGGGTTTTGCTGCAGTTTATTAGAGGTTTGTTTACGGTTAGACCAAGGCTGCGCTTGGGAGCATACTGCAGCCATGTCAGCCGGTGGGGACACGCCACACGCTTCATCAACATCACACAGACGTTGTATTTCCCCAACATTGCCCCATGCCTCTATTTGCACTCCAGCAGCACGAGAAATTTCAAGACTGAGCGATGGATAGGACTTCATCTAGAGTCGGATTTGCCAAGTGAAGAGCACATTACCTAGCTTCTTTGTCGGGTGCCAATCGGATAATAGCATCCCATACCATGGAATCTGTGTAGAATTCTTTGTGAACTTCAGTAACAAATTGACACTTTCTACTGAGGCCGTGAAGTTCAGCAGCCTAAGTGCAATAGGATTGATTCGGTTGTTTTTGACAACGATAAAAGGCAACACAAGAGGCTACCACATGTGTTTGCTTTTGAAAATAGACAGACAGAAGTGAGCACATTTCAGCAAAGGACAAAGACGCAGGATCTTTCAAAGGAGCCAATTGCGACAACAACCGATACATTTGAGGTGAAATCCATGAAAGGAACAGAGACTTACATGTTTGTTTGTCCGCAACATCAAATGCCAAGAAGTGCTGTCAAAGATGTTTTTTGTAATCAGACCAGTCTTCCGCCGTCTCGTCATAAGGCGGAAAAGTAGGTGGAGACAACAATGAGAGAGACCCCGCATTTGAAGTCGCGACGAAATCACGAATCGTGTTTGTGAGAAGCATTAGCTTTTCTTTGAGTCCTTGCAATAGTTGCTCTAAAGAAGCCATGGAAACATGTGGGTCAACAATGGAAAAGAAAAATCCCATCCTTGTCACCAATTGTAATAACTTCAAGTTGAACAAATATATTTCAAGGAAGACGCAATACATGAAAGTCATAGATCAAGTAAACAAAGTAAGACGTGTGTACACTTAAACAGTCAAATCATAAATGAGTCCAAGTCTAGCGGCTGCTGGCTGGCTGGCAGACAGTGCTGCATGTAGAGGACGCACGTAACTGCGCGGCGGCACTTTGAAAGATTGGCGAGTCACAACACTTTGCATGGCTGACATGTTACAGGAAATCATTTATATACACCAGAAATAATACAGGGCCTAGTACACTTCCTTGAGGGACCCCAATATTGATATATTATGGATCAGATATATGTTTCTCAATGTACTTTGATCCACTGGAGACATGTGTGATCTCTACTGACTGTACTGTTTTCAAGATATGAACAAAACCATTTGAGAACCACTCTTCTTACTGCTAGTGCCTATAATTTATGCTACAGATTCTGGTGGTCAACTGTATCAAATGCCTTAGACAGGTCTCGGAAAAGGCCAGTTACATAGCTGTTCTCATCTAGCGCTTCTGAAAATGTTTTTGTAAATTGTGCTATTGCAGATTCTATACCTCTACCAGGCCTGAAACCATGCTGGTCGTTGCAGAGGAGGTTGAATTTGCTTAGATAGCTCAAAAGCCTGTTTTTCATTATTGTTTTTATCACTTTGGAAAAACAAGACAATAGGGCTATTGGTCTGTAGTTCTCAATGTTTTCTACGTAACCTATCTTGTGAACTGGTAAAATTTTGACATGCTTCAGATAGTCAGAGAAGCAACCAGTTTTGAAGGATTCATTTATGATTTCTGTTAGTGGAGGTTTGATACCGTTTATGAATTTTTTTGAGCAGACACATTGGGATTTCATCTAAACCTGCTGAGTTTTTGTTCTTTAATTGCCTTGCAACATTGCACACTATATCAGTAGTTGGAAGCAATACCATTGAGTTTGCTATGTGCTTCTTTATTGGTTGATTAGCACCTTTTGAAAAATTTTTCTGTAAGTTTGTTGTAATGCTGCTAAAGTAAGTATTCACATAAGTTGCTAATTCTTTCGGGTTACTTTCTAAGTTTTCCTTGTTCCTGCTTTGTGTGTTTTTACCTCTCTGCTTCACAGTTACTGTTTCTTGTTTCACTACAGCCCATGTAGCTTTATTTTTATTATTGGCTAAATTTATGAACCTATCATTGGCTGACCTTTATATATATAATTTTTTTTTTTTTTTTTTTTTTTCTATTGAGTACCTTCCCGTAGATCTGTTTGTAGTAGTGCAAAAATTACTGGATCACTATCGTCCTTTTTAATGGAGTTTAGGTATTTACAAGTTTGAGCACTTTTTCTAATTTCTTTAGTAATCCATTTATTGTTGGTGGGTGTTCCAATGGGAATTAATGCTTTGGGGAATGTTTCTTCAAATTTTAATTTAAACTCAGACATAAAATTGGAGAACTTGCTATTCACTTTAGTTTTTATGTATACTCCTTCCCAACTTTCATGTGCTAACTTTACGGAAAACTCTTGCAAAGCTGGTGGAGAGTAGACTCTTTTATATACATGCAGTTTTGATTCTTTTTTTACACAAGCTTTTACTTTTACAATCTTACATAGATGGTCAGACAGTCCCAGATTTTTGACAAGTACATCACAGTTTTACAGTTTTCTCTGCCAATATCTGTAGCTATATGGTCAATGGTAGATGATGAATGTGTGGTTATTCTTGTTGCACAGTTGACTAGTGATGATAGACCAAAACTATGTAGGATATTCATCGATGTGTTACTGGTGTCATCTGTTTTATTTGTATTTATGTTACAGTCCCCACACAAAAGGATATTATGTTTCAGAGTCAATGCCAATTCTAGGCTTTGTATAAGTTTTGAAAAGATTATCTCTAAATTAGCGCTGGGAGAATGATATACACATAATATAGTTAGTTTCTTGGGCATATTTATAGCAACTATCTATATTGCTGACACTTCAAAGTCTCTGTCTACACTTAGCATGATAATATCATTTCTGACTTTAAATTCAATGCCATTCTTAACATAAATACAATACCTTTCATTGTGTTTCTGCAATAAGAACATGCTTGGACATATGAGGGTAAATTAATATAGAAGATTTCACTTTCTTTACACCAGTGCTCTGTAGTACAGATAATAATGCTGTCTAAGATTTGTAACTTGACTTCCAGCTGTTGCACTTTGTTTTTTACATGCTGTTTAATGTTACTTATGTTGGTGGCTTATTTTTAGTCATATCTGCAATTAAAAAATCCTTCAGATGGTGAAGAGGTGTCCTTTTCCATCTACTTGCTGCCCCATGGATGGTTGTTTCCATGTCTGCTGCTGCTCCTGCTATTGCTGGGATTTCTGCTGTTACTGCTTTCTGTGATGCTGCTGTTGATGATGATGCTGTTGTTGGCATTTTTGCTTTGATTATTGTCTGTACTGTTGCATTTTGTGTAACTGCTATTGGTTGTGTTTGTTCTGCTGCTTTTTTTGTTGCTGGTATCATCTGTGATGAGATAGCTTCTCCATTTTGAGTTGATACAATAATGGGCATGATGATGTTTTTTGTGTACATCATCTTCTAGCATTTGTAGACTTACAGAAAGCTTTTGACAATGTTGACTGGAATACTCTCTTTCAAATTCTGAAGATGGCAGGGGTAAAATGTAGGGAGCAAAAGGCTATTTACAATTTGTACAGAAAGGAGATGGCAGTTATGAGAGTCGAGGGACATGAAAGGGAAGCAGTGGTTGGGAAGGGAGTGAGACAGGGTTGTAGCCTCTCCCTGATGCTATTCAATCTGTATATTGAGCAAGCAGTAAAGGAAACAAAAGAAAAGTTTGGAGTAGGTATTAAAATCCATGGAGAAGAAATAAAAACGTTGAGGTTTGCCGATGACATTGTAATTCTGTCAGAGACAGCAAAGGACTTGGAAGAGCAGTTGAACAGAATGGACAGTGTCTTGAAAGGAGGGTATAAGATGAACATCAACAAAAGGAAAACGATGATAATGGAATGTAGTCGAATTAAGTCGGGTGATGCTGAGGGAATTAGATTAGAAAATGAGACACTTAAAGTAGTAAAGGAGTTTTGCTATTTGAGGAGCAAACTGATGATGGTCAAAGTAGAGAAGATATAAAATGTAGACTGGCAATGGCAAGGAAAGCGTTTCTGAAGAAGAGAAATTTGTTAACATCGAGTATAGATTTAAGTGTCAGGAAGTCGTTTCTGAAAGTATTTGTATGGAGTGTAGCCATGTATGGAAGTGAAACGTGGACAATAAATAGTTTAGACAAGAAAAGGATAGAAGCTTTCAAAATGTGGTGCTACAGAAGAATGCTGAAGATTAGATGGGTAGATCACATAACTAATGGGGAGATATTGAATAGAATTGGGGAGAAGAGGAGTTTGTGGCACAACTTGACTAGAAGAAGGGATCGGTTGGTAGGGCATGTTCGGAGGCATCGAGGGATCACCAGGTTAGTACTGGAGGGCAGTGTGGAGGGTAAAAATCATAGAGGGAGACCAAGAGATGAATACACTAAGCAGATTCAGAAGGATGTAGGCTGCAGTAGGTACTGGAAGATGAAGAAGCTTGCACAGGATATAGTAGCATGGAGAGCTGCATCAAACCAGTCTCAGGACTGAAGACCACAAAACAACAACAACAATAACAACAACACCCCCCAGGGGGTCCACAACTCTTTTGTGGATACGTGCGTAGCGAGCGCGGGACCCCAAGCTAATGTGGCCCCTCCTTCCTTTCTGGGCTGCATACCCTCTCTTTCTGCATCCTTCCCCATCCCCCATCTTCGCCCCCCCCCCCTCTCACCTCTGGCTCTTTCCTTCCCTTTCTCCCCATCTGGGAGTATGGTTTGTGCCTACGTCCGGAGACGGACGCTCGAAACTGTTACAAATTCCTTGCTTTCTACACTTGCAAGTCTTCGTCCTTCCTCTGTCCTTCTCTTTTCCTTCCCTCTTCTCTTTGCCTTTTTCTCCACTGCAGCGTTTGAGACCCCTCTTCTTTCCTTTCACTTTCTCTCTTCTCGAAACTGTTACAAATTCCTTGCTTTCTACACTTGCAAGTCTTCGTCCTTCCTCTGTCCTTCTCTTTTCCTTCCCTCTTCTCTTTGCCTTTTTCTCCGCTGCGACGTTTGAGACCCCTCTTCTTTCCTTTCCCTTTCTCTTTTTTCCTCCCTGTGCGTGTCTGAAGGCCGACCCACGCACTTCCATGCGTAGCCGGTGACGGGGTAACGCGTAATTCGCCACCCCGGGTAGACAGGTAGGACACGTACATACCCCCTGGTAACGGCCAGGCCCAGGGAGGGGTGATTACCCGAGCTGATACCTTCCGAAAGTGCCGATTGGTCCCTCCGTCCGTTTGTCGGGAGGTGTGACCTGAGGTGTGAACAATCACCTAAGGCGGGAGTGCCCTCAGAGAGGGCCCCCACAAGGGAGGAGCGCGCCATTGGAGACGCCGGTAATCATGGGGGATTCTTCCGCAGTGGTTTCCTCACCTTCCACTATGTCTGCTCACAAGTGTAAGTTCACTGAGTCTCAGCCACAGACAGTTCTTCCATCGTTGCCACAGTTCCTTGTTGTTTCTCGGTCTGACGAAGGTCACGACTTCTCCACGGTCAACCCTTTCATTATTCAGAAAGGTGTCGACGCAATTGCAGGTCCTGCAAAGTCTTGTTCCAGGTTACGGAATGGCACCCTGTTGTTAGAAACAGTCAGTGCCCTCCAGGCACAAAAATTGCGGCGTACCTCACTACTACACACCTTCCCTGTCCGGGTGGAACCGCACCGTACTTTAAATTCCTTGCGCGGAGTCGTTTCTACACGCTCCCTCGATGGATTGTCTGAGGAAGAAACTCAGCACTACGTGTCTGACCAGGGCGTAATGGCTGTTCATAGGGTTGTGAAGGGGGTTGACACGAACATCATTCCAACCCGCACTGTCTTCTTGACCTTTGACAAAGTTCAACTCCCATCGAAAATCAAAGCAGGCTATGAGATAATTTCCATTCGCCCTTACGTCCCAAACCCTACGCGTTGCTATCAGTGTCAGCGGTTCAATCACACCAGCCAGTCCTGTTCCAATACGGCCAAATGTGTTACGTGTGGCAAGGATGCCCATGAGGGTGCTTGTCCACCTCCATCCCCTCGCTGCATCAACTGTATGGGTGACCACGCTGCTTCCTCTCAAGATTGCCCCGTTACTAAGGACGAAAAGCTCATCCAGGAAATCAGAGTGAAGGAAAAGCTGCTCGAAAATTATTCGCCGGTCGACAGCCCACCGTGCCTCAGACAGGAAAATACAGCACTGTCCTTGCTTCTCCTCGGCCAACAAAGGAGGCGGCCATGCAGACTTGTGACCTCACCTTTAGTGCCATGGTCGTCAGATCGGCCAGCGCAAAGATCGCCCGTTCAACCTCACCACTTTCGCCTGCCCACTCTATGGCTCACCCTTCATCGGGTTCTGCTAAATCTTGAGCCCAAAAGTCAGACACCAAGACTTCGAAAAAAGAGCATACTCGTGAAGAGATTTTACGTACTGCAACTTCCCAACCATCGGTTCCTCCTTCATCTAAACATCATACTTCCAAGAAGGCTACAAAGAAACCCAGTTCATCTCCTTCTCCACCAAGGCATGTCCCATCTACAGCAGCACCTGGCGGAAATCGCCCTCGGCCGTCTTCCGTGTCGCCGAGGCGCACTGCTGGCGGCCGATCAACCGGCCGATCGCTGGTGGCAGGAGCTGCTCCTGAACAACCTATGGATCAGGATCTTCGGCATTCGGCTGAATGCCATTCCATGCTGTCGGTCGCAAGCTCTGAGCAGTCGTTGAGTTGACAGCACCCTTGGTCACATTCCTCCATTTTCTGTTCACCCTATGTCCATTATCCACTGGAATATCTGCGGCATTCGAGCCAATCGGGATGAATTGTCGGTCCTCATACGATCCTATTCGCCGGTCATCTTCTGTCTTCCGGAAACAAAGCTACATCCCCATGACCGCTTTGTTCTCCCTCATTTTCAGTCTGTCCGATGTGATCTCCCCTCTGTTGAAGGCACTCCAGCCCATGGAGGACTCATGATTCTTCTCAATGATACTCTCCATTATCACCCAATCCAATTAAACACTTCCTTCCAAGCTGTCACCATCTGCCTTTCCCTTTCTGGATACACGTTCTCTCTTTGTACTGTATACATTCCATCATCCACACCAATGGCACGAGCTGATCTCCTTCATCTTCTTGGTCAGCTTTCACCCCCCTATTTGCTGGTTGGGGACTTTAATGCCCACCACCCGCTTTGGGGATCTCCACATCCTTGTCCATGTGGCTCACTATTGCTAGACGTCTTCCACCAAGCGGATCTAGTTTGCCTCAACACTGGGGTCCCTACATTTTTGTCTGCCTCCACGACAAATTTATCTCATCTGGACCTTGCGGTTGGTACTGTTCTGCTGGCTCGGTGCTTCGAATGGTTCGCCCTTGATGATACACACTCGAGTGACCACTTTCCATGTGTCCTTAGACTGAAGCCTCAACTGCAATATATGCACCCGTGACGCTGGAAGTTTGCCCAAGCCGATTAAACACTTTTTTCGTTTCTGGCGACATTCGATGACCGTCACTTTCCCAGCATCGACGATGAGGTCAAACACATTACCAACGTTATTCTTACAGCTGTGGAAGGTTTTATACCACGCACCTCCGAATTGCCCCGGCGCCCCCCAGTTCCTTGGTGGAACGAGGCATGCTGTGACTCAATATGTGAGTGGTGACGTGCTCTCCGCGTTTTCCGCCACCATCCTACTTTGGCCAACTGTATCCGCTATAAGCAGCTCCGTGTGCGATGCCGTCGTGTCATCCGCGATAGCAAGAAGGCAAGCTGGAAATTCTTTATTAGCTCATTTAACACCTTCACTCCCTCCTCGGAAGTTTGGAGTTGGCTTCGACGGTTCTCAGGCACGCTTAGTTTCTCCTCGTTCTCTGCACTCACTGTCACGCATGATAGATTAGTGGACCCCGTCGCAATTTCTAACTCATTGGGTCAGCACTTTGCTGAGATTTCGAGCTCTTCAAATTACCCGCCAGTGTTTCTCCCGAAGAAACGTGCAGCGGAAGTGCGACATCTTGCTTTCTCCTCTCAAAATCACGAATGCTTCAATACTGTTTTCTCCATGCGGGAACTCCAACATGCACTCTCTTCTTCTCGCTCCTCCGCCCCAGGACCGGATGGTATCCACATCCAAATGTTGCTGCATTTATCAACCCGTAGTCTGCGTTACCTCCTTCGCCTTCATAATCGAATTTGGACTGACAGTACTTTTCCCAGACGATGGTGGGAAGCTCGTCGTTCCTGTTCCAAAACCTGGAAAGGACAAATATCTCCCCTCTAGCTATCGCCCCATTTCTCTCACGAGTAGTGTCTGTATGGTTTTGGAGCGTATAGTGAATTACTGTTTAGCGTGGTGGCTGGAATCCCGCAGTCTTTTAGCACCTGCCCAATCCGGATTCCGAAAGCATCGTTCTGCAGTTGACCATCTTGTTGCTCTCTCCACTTATATCATGAACAATTTTCTCCGGAAACGCCAAACAGTAGCAATATTTTTTGATCTGGAGAGAGCATACGATACCTGTTGGAGGACAGGCATCCTCCGCACACTGTTCTCTTGGGGCTTTCGAGGTCGGCTGCCCCTTTTTCTTCGCGAATTTATGGCAGAGCGCACATTTAGGGTGTGGGTGAACACTACTCTCTCCCGTACTTTCTCCCAAGAAAACTGGGTACCCCAGGGCCCCATGCTGAGTGTTGTACTGTTTGCCATTGCC
This sequence comes from Schistocerca serialis cubense, assembly GCF_023864345.2. Classification (NCBI taxonomy): domain Eukaryota; kingdom Metazoa; phylum Arthropoda; class Insecta; order Orthoptera; family Acrididae; genus Schistocerca; species Schistocerca serialis. Next base: position 786,732,767 of record NC_064642.1, read on the forward strand.
TTAAATCCAATTATGGATTGTCTCCTTCCTGATGTCTCGGGCTCCCTCTTTGTGGAGGATTTTGCGATCTACTACAGCTCTCAACGGACCAGCCTTCTTGAACAACGTCTTCAAGGATGTCTCGATCGCCTCCACTCTTGGAGCATTGAAACCGGCTTCCGTTTTTCTCCCAGTAAGACCGTTTGTGTTAATTTTTGGCGACGTAAGTCGTTTCTTCCGCCCTCCTTACATCTAGGTCCTGTCAACCTTCCGTTTTCAGACGTCGCTAAATTCTTGTGTATTATGTTTGACAGAAAACTGTGCTGGTCCTCCCATGTTTCCTATCTTTCGCCTCGCTGTCTGCGATCCCTCAACACCCTCCGTGTCCTGAATGGTACCTCCTGGGGAGCAGACCGAGTGGTCCTTCTCCACCTCTATCGCGCCTTAGTGCACTCGAAATTGGACTATGGAAGCATAGTCTACTCCTCTGCTCGGCCGTCTATTCTTCAGCGTCTCGACTCTATCCACCACCGTGGATTACGCTTAGTGTCTGGAGCTTTTTACACCAGCCCTGTGGAAAGCCTTTATGCTGAGACTGCTGAACCTCTGCTGTCCAATCGGCGAGCAGTCCTTCTGAGTCGTTATGCAAGCCATCTGTCTTCCATGCCTGCTAATCCAGCCAATGACATTTTTTTCGACTCCTCCTTTGATGTATGGTATGCAGGCCGCCCCTCCTCCCTACTACCACCAGGAGTCTGCTTCCATCAACTGCTCCATTCTCTTTCCTTCCACTTTCCTAAAACCTTCTTGACAAATTGGGGTACAGCACCGCCTTGGCTCCATCCCCGGATCTGCCTGCTCCATGACCTTTGTCAATTTCCCAAGGATGGTACCCCTTCACTTGTTTGTCGTCGGGCATTTGCTGCTCTGTGTGCACAAATGACAGAAGCCACATATATTTACACCGACAGCTCGAAAACATTGTTAGGTGTATGGAGTGCCTATATTGTTGGCGACACCCCAAATCACTTTCGGCTTCCCGATCAGTGTTCGGTTTATACTGTGGAGCTTTACGCTGTTCTCCAGGCTGTCCACTACATCCACCGCCATCAGCAGATACAGTGCGTTATCTGCTCAGATTCTCTCAGCTCTCTCCTCAGTCTCCAAGCTCTTTACCCTGTGCACCCTCTGGTCCACCAGATTCAGGACTGTCTGCGCTTGCTCCACCTGGGCGGCGTCTCGTAGCATTCCTCTGGCTCTCAGGACATGTTGATGTCTGTGGAAATGAGGCGGCCGATATTGCAGCCAAGGCTGCAGTCTCTCTTCTTTGGCCAGCTATTCAATCGATTCCCTTCACCAATCTACAGAGGATTTTATGTCATCATGTTCTTCATTTATGGCACGCACATTGGTCGACACTTCCCCATAATAAATTGCGGGACGTGAAAGCTCTTCCTTGTGCTTGGACCTCTTCCTCCCGAACGCGTCGTCTGGAGGAGGTAATTTTAACTAGACTCCGGATAGGGCACTGCCTTTTTAGCCATCGACATCTTTGAAGTGGCGATCCTCCCCCACTCTGTCCCCACTGCTCTCAGCTGTGGACGATAAGACACCCTTTAATTGAGTGCCCCTATTTTAATCCGTTACGCTCCCGTCTACAGCTTTCGCCTGATATATCATCGATTTTAGCAGATGACACGCGCTCAGCCGATCGCGTTCTCGAGTTTATTAGTGCCAGTGAAATGACGTCAGTCATTTGAAGCTTTTTTGGGGACAACCACCCCTTTCTGTAGTGCATTTTTAAGCCTTCCTTCTGCTTTTCGTTTCTCCAATTTTATGACTTTCATTCCCATTGCCGCTGGTTTCCTTTTTCGGTTTTTTACTGTTTCCTAAGTCATGGACCGGGCGCTAATGACCATAGCAGTTTTGCACCCTAAAACCAAAACAAAAAAAAAAACCAGCAACAACAATAATCTCAGCCATCTCATTTATTCTAAAACCTATGAACTTTTTCCCATGAATATTTAAATGCATACCATGCCTAGTGAAGTGTTTCCTTTCCAAGAATTTCACGTCTAGGAACTTTGTGTTCCTGTATGCTTTGCATATTTTGTGAAATTGCCTGTTGGCCTTAAAATTTCCTGGTTGACACAGGACGTTTCTATTAGGTTATATCTGTGTGGTATTCCAGTCACTATTACACTTTCATTTTTCACTGTATCTATGGTTTTCCAGAGGTCACAGATGGCACTTTTTAGTTCATTGTAATAAACATCGTTTGCAACATGAATTATAACCAAAACCCGATTTTCTTATGTAGTGTTATTATGCTGTATGTTCCTTATAACTTCGTTCATAGGGACCCCAGGTTTTACATAGCTGGTAGCTCTAAGATTGTGTTTGTTTTGCAAGATTTTTGCAAGATCGTGACCATGACTGTCTGAGTAAACAACTAACTTGGATTTCCTGAGATATGTATTTCTGCCATTACTACCTTTTGGGGCAATGCTTTTTCTATATTTTCGTATATCAGCAATGTCTGTTAGTTGGCAGTCATTATCATTAAAGTCTTCCTTGTTTTCTGTTACACCGTCTAGAATGGCAACATTGTTCTGTGATTTTTTAGACCTAGGCCTGCTCAAAGCACTTGCTGATTCGCAGTTTTTGTTTTCAAGAGGATTCCTCCATACTTGCTTTAGATTTTCCAGAGCTTCTACATATTTTCTAGCTGCATTTATATCGCAATAAAGCCCATGTAACACATTTAGTTAAATTCGGGCACTGCACATTTCCGTTGCTACTTGGAGACCGTTACACAGTTGACCACAATCGCACGAGATTTTAACAGAGTTTAATTTCACAAAAAGTACCATTTATGCATCACTGAGCATGCTACAATCCCTCTTTCCACAATAATACCACATGAACAACACTTTACTGATGATAATAACTTAAAATTTACGGAGCAATTTACCACAGTTTGTATATATGCCACCATCTTGACTCTGTTACATAGCACAAAACCTCTATCTGTGAAATGGTTCTGCAACAATTTTAACAGATGTGACATTCAAGGAAATGCCTCTGGCCTTGGTTAAGAAAATGTTGTATTTGTATCAACACAAACCTGAATATTTTTGACACCCATATTTTATGTCACACCTACAAAAATTGTTGCACATTCTTTGACAGCCTTAGTGGAAGTCAGAAGAAAACTGTTAGTCATAACTGTATAGTAATTGTAATAACCTGTGGTTCCTTATACAATGTGTGAAGCATGGCAATCTGAATACTGGAGTGGGGTAATGCAGTGCTTGTGATCTTAAGAAGTACAGTGCAATGTCCTTCGGACAGGCATGCAAGTCCAAAGCAACAGTGGATCATACTTCTGAATGACACACAACATGACTATCTCCTAACACCAGGTAAGTGACATTTAAATTAAAATGTGTATTTAAATTAAAATATTTCACCCGTACAGGAGAGTACATAGTGAATGTAAGAGTGAGAGTTGAAGACACATTGTTGACAATAAGTGGAAGTTTGGGTGTGCCCACAAATCGTGCTTGTATAGGCTAATGGTAAGGCTACCTTGTGCAATATGGAGAAATCTGGGTCAGAGTCCTGGTCCAGCAGAAATTTTCATAGTTGTCATTCCATTATACAACTGGTGGTTGTTCATATTTGAAACAGTGAATACATTTCATGAACATCGGAGTGCCGACCTACTGGTATGCCCTCCAGTGGTAAATGCGAGAAATCTACAAGGATACCAGGTCAGCATTTAAATTTGGATGTATTTGTAAAGTGTTGCACTGCATGGCAAAGGAATTCGTTGCCTCCGCCAATAATATGTTGCATTCTTTTAGTGCCAGTTCTTCCTCTGCCTCCCTTTCTCGTGACATTGGAATCGCAAAATATCAACCAGTTACAGTCTGCCTGAATGTGAAGAACTTTCAACCTGATGACATTTATACAGAATTGGAAAATGAATTTTCACTCTGCTGCAAGGTGCATGCTAATTATAAACTAGAAATCTTCTGACGGATGGAAACTCTATTCTAGACTGCCTTGAACATGGCATCTTTGGTTTTTAATGGCAAGTGCTCTACTGACTGAGGTATCCAAGCACGAGTAATGAATATCGCTCACAGGTTTACTCCTGCCAGTGCCTCATCTCGTACATGATTACTGAAGTTCTTTTTCATAACTTATGAGACTACCACTCCTGGAAAAAAGGATATTTTGGAGGTACAGCTTAACCACAGCCTGAGGGGTCATTTCCAGGCGTAGTAGTACCAAAACATATGCAGGAGAAATTCTGTGAAATTTGTAATGTAAGAGATGAGATACTCAAGGACATCTGTCTATGAAGGAAGGTCATGAGACGTATTTGGATAGCTCAGTTGGTAGAGCCCTTTATTATGAAAGGCAAAGTTTCTGGATTTGAGCCCCAGTCTGGCATACAATTTTAATCAGTGTGAAAGTTGTCTTGAGAACAATTCAGAACCTCACTCATGATCACGTCATAACATTCTGATCTCACCTGTACCCTCATCAAAGGATCCTTGCTCAGTTCATGATCTAGATGGAGTGAGAAACCTCAGTCAATGTGTTCTGATATCTTGTCTCAAAACACAGTTTTCAAACCATGTTTTTGTTGTGGGGTTCAGTCCAATTACTGTTTTGATGCAGCTGCTCTTAATAACACAAAAATACCATTTACACTCAGTTCTATTTTTGCACCACTGAAAATGCAATACTACTTGGTGTTAATTTTAAAGATCCATTCCTAAAACTGTGTATGTCGTCGGTATGTCTGGGCCAACCTAATTAGCACTGAATTTTTCTCCTTCCCACAATTCAAACTTCTCTTTCTCCACAGTTGTGGCCATAACGTCAATTATTTTTTATGACAGAATTAGCGAGGTCTCTCATCTTCAGACTTACCACATGTGATATCGCTCATAACCAGAACACCGCTTCATGCAAAACAACAAGACCTCACCTACAAAAATAATCACAGGGAGAATGACATTCTGGGATCTGTATCAGGTCAGATTAAAGAAAGATTCAGAAGCAGGCTGCAAGATCTTTTACCCATAGGTTTAAACAACATGCAAGTATTATAAAGACTGGGAAGTTAAATGAGACTCCCTAGAGGAAAGGTGACTTCCTTTTTAAGGAACACTGTTGCAAAAAATTTAGAGAACCAGCATTTGAAGCTGGCATAACAATCCTACTGCTGGCAGCATTCATTTCACATAAGATGAGAGAGAGAAATTAGGGCTTGAATGGAGCAATTCAGATAATTGTTTTCCCCTTGCTCTGTTTGCAAGTGGAACAGAATGGAAATGACTACACGAGTTACGGGATACCTTCAACCGTGCACTATACCATGGCTTGCAGACTATGTATGTAGGTGTAGATGTATACAAAATGAAACAACATATATTAGATACTATCCTGTTATATCTTCATGATGTAAAAAGTGATTGCTACTGAGTCTGCTCTGTTTAACCCGTCTGGTGGCTAATGGTGCTCCCTCTGGATCACATGGTCCTGGGTTCGATTCCAGGCACTGTTGGGTATTTTCTCCACACATTGACTGGGTGTTTGTATAGTTCTCATCATTTCGTTATCATTCATGAATGTGGTGAGATTGGACTGAGTAAATTTAAGGATTTGTACAGGCACTGATAACTGCCCAATTGAGCACCCGACAAACAAATTATCATCATCATGATCTCTTCTACCCTGACTGTTGACTCCACTATCACCTGTGTCATCATCATTGTAATTGTTGTTGTTGGTGTTGTTGCTTTTGTTGTTATGAGGTACTGTCTCCCACAGGATTATTTCCTCGGTCTGCAGTTCCAATCTTGACAAACTTTTTCTATTCACAGCTATTTCTACTGAACCTCCCGCCATAATTGTTGTCATTGTGCATTTGTGGGTTCTGAGGCTACTGATCTTTGAATCATACTTATTTAGGAATCTTCACCTTTGATTTCCAGTTATTTGGTCTGTATGGTTGTGGCAACACCTCTAGCTTCCATTAGTAACCGAAGAATTATGATCAAAAATTCAAGTTGTAATACTCCAGTTTTTTGTAGAAAACTTTGAAATGTTTGAATATTATCTTTGCAATAGCTTGCTTGTATAATGTGCTTTAACTGTAGATGAGACATTAAAAAAATTATTGTAAGTGCCCCCCCCCCCTGCCCCCCCCTGCCCCCCCTGCCCCCCCCCCCCCTCCCCCCCCCACACACACAAACCTATTATTTTATTTCTTTTACATGTCGCTGATATTTGATGTCTGTCTGTCTGTCTGATTAGTAAAATTAGGCATCAGACATTACTAAGTAGCCAGTTTCAGAGGGTGAACTTACTCCCAAGGTACATGCATCGACATATAAATTTCTGCCCATAAGCCTAAGATGTGTGAGACTATTTTGAGAATTGCTCCTTTCACACATTAACAGCCTTTGCAAAGTGTTCCACTGTGTTTGTGTGCAGCCTATAAATGAGCAGCAGCAGGCTGCCAGTGTGACAGCAGTGCAGCAGATAGTGACATATGTAAGCTGTCCTTTTATTAATCTGACTATAATTGCAATATCCTGTCTCAAAACACAGTTTCCAGATTTTGTCCTTGTTAAAGAAAGCTGCATCAAACCATTCTTTTGACTGAAGACAACAACACACAGATACCATTTACTGTCGGCTCTATTTTTGCTGCTGAAATTGAATATTGCTTGTTGTTCACTTAAATAATCTACCCTTAAAATTGTTTGTTGGGTAAGAAGTGCAATAATGAGAAGTTGCTGCTAACTTTGAACTACATGTGGCAATGACCTAAGTAATTTACATTCAAACTTTCCTCCTCCCTCACAATTGTGAGGGGGGGGGGGGGGGGCGATCTGACACCCTTGGCATCATCATGGAGTAGCATTCTTCACTTGTTTTATTTCTCTTTAATTACTTTAAAGTACTGGAGCACTAGAGGGCTTACCTGCTGTGGCAGTAGGATCTGACGAGGAGCCAGCAGCTGTGGGACCTGTTGTCCATGTCTCATTCAGCCATTGGCATTTGTCAGGTCACTGTGCAACCTACTGCTTTTGTTCATAGTAACAAAATTGTAAAGTGAAATTAGGCAAATGAAACTACAGCAGTGTCTTTGTTCTCCAATGGTTTTATAGTAACAAACTACATTCTCAGAGTCTATGCAATGCTGTTAGTTTTTGGGGAATACCAAGTGGGCTGTGGCATGAATGGGAATTCGGATTGAGGAGTGAAGCATCCAAGATAGTCAGTGTGGTTATGCAAAACCACTTTGCTAGGTTATTAAATTTAGTGGTTAGCACATCTGCCTAATGAGCAGGAGGCCTGGGTTCAAATCCTGCCATCCATAATTAATTTTCATTCATTTCAGTCTCCATATATATAATCACATTGGTGTTTGAGGCCTCTGGAACTGTATAGTTCCACTTGAATAAATTATGTTGCTTTAGTGTTTCCACTACTAACGTAGGTGTCTGGTTGTGTAACCTTGCATTGTGCCCTAAAGAAATATGAGAGTCACAAGTGAAAGTCAATGACTAAATTGCAAAACACAAATAAATGTCAAATATTAAACCGGATGATATGGTAATAGGCTAATAGGACAGAGATGTACTGATAACTACAGAGGCCAGTGTAATAAATGTAATTTGAAATAGCAGTGCAGTCAGAGGAAGAGAAGCATGTACAGGCACCATTGAACATATGCAAGTGTCCTTGTGCTATACTACATTGACAGGAACGAATTCCTCACTTTTAATAGTTACTGCTGAATTGCTATTAAATACCAAAAATCAGTATTCAGAATGAATACACATTACCAAGTTGCAAACTAATGCACTGAACACTTCAGCACACAGATGACACATTGTACACTGAAGCCCTTAATACCTTACGCAGCCAAGAACAGCGACCAAAAATGACGATACATGCTCTACCTGCTCCCTCCTCATCTGTCTTGTCAATGACATCCTTCATCCACAGTTAGCGCTTGCCTGACCACCATTCCAAATTTAATACGGATTTTCAAATATTGCAAATATGAAGAACACAGTTGTTCAGATAGTAGTAACTGAACACCATTTCTTTGTAGGTACATATTGTTACATTTTAGATTCTGCATGAACTGAAAATGTGATAGTTGCCCGGTAGACCATTTTTACTCTTCTCTTATTTTATTCATTTATCTTAATTGTAAATGTTAATCCACAAATTTCTGATTTTATGAATATAAAAGCAAAAACATGTTAAATTTGGTAAATAATGGAGGTACTGCCAGTGACATGGACACGGTAGTGACACAGGTTAACACCATAGAGATGGGAAATAAATGCTACTACTTTTTCCAGGTTTAAAAATAATAGAGGAAGGTGAGAAATAAAGTTTTTGTGTTTCACATTTGTTAATTTGGCTCCCACACTTTGCTGATTGCGGAGGTGAGGGGGGTGATCGTGAACGCAGTTGACATAAAATGTTCAGCCACATTTTGAAAGCTCCTACTCTTCTGTCATCATTGAGCACAATTTTTTTTTGTTTTGTACAACAAGAAAATAATGATCACATTAAAAGCATTGTCTGCATCAGGATCACCATATTTTTATTATTCCTCTTAAGAATTTCAACCACCACCTGCTCTCATCTGATATTACACAGAAATTTTTCTGTTAGATGTTCACCACCTAAATCTCTCTCAACAAAAATTATCACTATTTTGCTGAGATATTATTTTTGTTGTACTGGTATACACTGAATTTAAAAATCACACCCTTCAGTTGCTAACTCTCAGTGGGTTTGATCTTCTCTTCATTAGTTACCAATTTAGTAAGAATGAAAGTGTTTTATTATCTGTAGCAATATGATATTCCAGTAACAGCAAAACTTTGCCATGGAAAGTGCATCTCTTCCAGTAACTACGTACTTCCTCTCCCAGTGAGTGAGTGAGTGACTGACTGACTGAGTGAGTGACTGACTGACTGCGTGAGTGACTACACGAATTGTGAATGCCACAGTAAAATTTTCAACGACTTTTCTGCACCAAGGAAAAATAAATGGAATCAGAACCAATGTAGAAATTTCACTTAAATCAGAATGATGAAGTATCAGTGGCTCACACAGCTGGTTTTTAATTAACTTAAATGCTTCTTGATATTCCTTATTCCATTTCCAAATGGAGATAGACTTGTTAAGATAAACAAATTTGAGGTTGAAAACTTGATAGAAATTGCATGTACTGTGTGACTTTCAGTTGTCTACAGTATTTTGGTGCAGGAAAATTTCTCACTGGTTCTATTTTTGTCAGATCAGATTTGATACCGCACAGAGAAACCGTGCCCAAGGAAATTGTTTCGTGACTTGGCAAATTATTATTTATCAACCTTTAATGTGACTCTTGCTCCACTAAATGCTTAAATTACGTAGCATCGAATGTCTAAATGTTCTCCCTAAAGGCAGCACTAATTAGAATATCACCTACATAATCTGAGTGTGTCAATAATTCTTCTCTTACAACTCCTGTAAGTGCTCTCATAAAGGCCGCTGATGCCTTGACAGACCGAAGGGTATTCGTTTAAACTGGTAACACCTTCCACTCCACAGAAAGCCTGTATTTTTCCAGCTATACCTTCATCTTCCAGATGGTCACATTGTACAGTAAACCACATCATTGCTCCATGAGCATCAGTTAGTAAATGCACACTGCCATCCCTTTTCGCTACAGTGTGGATTGGATTAGAACATTCACTGCCTGAGTGTTAAATTACCAGATTCTCCCACATACCCTTAATTACTTTATTTACTACTGCTTTCTAGGGCAAGGGTACTGGATACAGTATGCTATGGAATGACTCATGATTCTTAACTACAGTTTTACAAGTGCAGCATCTGATCAGACCAGGTGTTTTTTAAAATAGATTGTCATAACACCTTAATATTTCTACCTGTTCCTTCCATTTAGCTACAGGCATGTCCACTAATGTTTGAATCATACTGTGAGTACTAGCCAGAGCATCTTAATCATCATCATTATTCTTCTGGAGCTCAGCGTCTTCCTCAGAGTTGAAGTTCCCCCTTTTGTTGAAAACGAATAAGCTCATATTTATGATTGCAGCACCCTAATCGACTGCCTTGATGAATCGTAAAACACTCTCCCCTCTGTTCCCTCCACTAGTCAGACAGAAATGAAGTGTAGGAGAATGCATTTACAAAGCTATTCAGAAACAGTCAGTGGTGAGAAATAAACTGATATTAAGTGATCCAAAAATGAATACCCTCTGCTCACACATACTTTTCTGAATTCTGAATTTTAATAGTGCCTGGCCTTAAATTATACAGGGTACTTTTCTGGCTCCATATTATGTGAAAATCAACACCTATTTCTTTCAGGCACTGTTTATATTGTATATGTTTCACAGATTTTTTTGTTGATATCAGGTAATGCAGCACATTTTTTACCCATTAGAAGTATTTTGAATATTTTTGAATTTGCTTAGGGTTATTCCAAAAATTTTCAAAGAAATTGATGCAATTTTTTTTTCCTAAAATGCTTCCTCAAATTGAGGTACCATTTAATCCAATGCTATACATTTGAAGGAGACCAAATTTTTACCAGATATGCATGATATGATGGCTGAGGTGCTAGGCCTATTTAATTCTGCCTATTATGTATATTATGAGGATAAAAATATCATATCTTACATTTTAACTTTTACAATTTTTATCATCATAAAAATTTTACATTTTCTATAATTTAGTTGAATCTGCAATATAGCTTAGGTCTACTACCTAACTATGGACTATTGGAATTTAAAGAAAAAAATTAGAGAAATTCTACATAACTTTAGGAAGTATTCGTACCTGAAATCAGAAAAATACAGCTTGTGGGAAATTGTGAATGAAGATATGAGTCCGATTAAATCATGCCCCAGAACATTCCTGAAGCATATTCTTCACCCTGCAGTATTTCATCATTTTCAAGCTTCCTCTTGGCTTTCCTTTTAGCACTTCTTGCTTCTTCGGTAACTTCAAGAGCTGAATCTTTCAGCTTCATGCACCCATTGTCTGTCACACACACAAGCAATTGATCTCCCATATTAAATCCACACTTTATGCCTAAATTTCTCAAGACTTCCAACCTTCCTATCACTCCATCATTGAAACATATCACTGCATCAAGTACACCAACTTTTAACGTATTTAGTCTTACAAAAACATTCTTGGGTAATCTTTCCCATATGCAATGGTTGAAACTTTCATTTGTATTCTGAGTGCCCACATGAAGACATTTACTAAGCAAAACAATGTCACTCAGATCTCTAAAAATAGGTTTTATTTCATTCATAACAGGCTCAGGAAGAGAATGCTTATAATGCTATATTTGACCACTTTTTTTGCTTCATTGTAACCACACCAAGAATCTGCTCCTCTAGGGCAAAGTCTGTGCACAGCGTGGTAATCTGTGGCCAACTAATGAAAGTAGGTGGCCCATATAGCATTTCTCATTGCTGTAAAATCTTCAGAGCTGTTATGGACTGGTCATTAGACGACCTGCACCTCTGAATGAAGGTCTATTTCAGTTTCTGTCAATCTGCCTTGGCCAGAGATTTTCCATCCGATAGCAACTTTCCTTTCCTTTCTCTTCATACCTTCCTCAATCTAGCACCCATTCTCTTTTGCATATGTCCACAACACTCTAGTTTTGTTACCAAGGTATCACCATAAACATTGAACTCATTAATTTTGTTGAAAGCTTTAGAGTCGGCATCGCCTAGGTAGTTCATATATGTAACATTATAAATGGGCACCAACCTCTGAAATATTTTTAGAGCTCCATCACACTCCACATCTCCACTGTAACTACCATAAATCTTAGAACACTGATGTTCAATATGTCCTTCAGTGTTACCATAGCAGGTGTGGCAGTACTTAGATAAGCATTCAACATCAGCAACTTTTCTATTCTCAAGAGAAGCACCACTTAAAACACCATTCAAGAAATAATGTCCTCAACGTTGCCATGTCCCATCATGTGCAACAGCAATGTCTCTGGGTACACTAATATTTACAGTTTCTTCTACCGCCCGTTTCATAGATGCTTTATACACAACAGTCAAGGCACTTAAAAGTATTTTTATGTACTTGTTGAACCTAGTTTGAGGAGGAGGAAGGTCCATCAAACCACAAATGTTTGAGTAGCCTTTTTCCCTTTTTGTCTTGATGACTGGGTGTTGTGTGATGTCCTTAGGTTAGTTAGGTTTAAGTAGTTCTAAGTTCTAGGGGACTGATGACCATAGATGTTAAGTCCCATAGTGCTCAGAGCCATTTGAACCATTCCCTTTTTGTATTGCACACATGTAGACACTAACTTCAGAGTCACACCATATGAGTTACACACAATGTTCAAAGTCATTTTTGAGATTATTTATTGCGGGATGTACACAGAACAACTACTTTTGTTGCTAAACCCTTCCTGTTACTTTGTTGTTCAGTTATTTCCAGACAGCCTACACCATCTCACTGTTTACATATCGACATTTCCTTTATGAAAGAAGATAAGATGCCCACATCAGCAACAACAAATTCACTACAAACAGCATCATTATTAACACAAAAATTTGAAACACCGGGGAGGTGTGGTGGAAGTTTCTTCCCCAAAGAAATGATACATAACTTATTTTCAATAGTGTGGCTTGCTTTGTCGTATATGTAGCACTTGGGCAACAAACATTCAGTAACACATGAGAAAACTGTTTCAGCAAAACAAATGTAAATACTAACAAAGATAATCATTTACAGACACTAGAAACCTGCACTGTTACTAACACATACAGTGTATCATATGAATAATCACTGAATCCAGAAAGTTCACAGTTCTTTTCAAAATAATACTGGTTTTTGCAATAGAAATTAAGGGGGCGTGGTGGCATACATGTCGATAACTTTAAAATTTGCTATACATAGATAATTTTTCATTTGAAACCCCATAATGTATATATATCAACGTAATCGGGAAAGACTATAGAATTTAATAAAGTCATTAAAAAATGTCGATTTTTCCACCATTTATAAGTACCCGGTATCCTTAATGGGTTTACTTTGATTGCATATTATCGTTGCTGTAAACAAATAATTAACAGGAAATACTGAAAATGCAAGGAGGTAGATTTTCTGTAATAGGTCCCGTTGTCCTCAACAAAATGGCTGTTACATCCGTAATTCAGGATATTTGGACTTCCACAAAAGGCATTGAAATGTATTTATGATTCTATTTTTCCTCCCTCTATAAATATTCTTCCATTTCAGTGAAAGGTTTGCAATTGGTAGTGTTCATTGTGACTTCTGACCCATTTCCGACAACTTCAGTTTTGGAGTGATCCATTTCCATAACTGCATTTAGTTTACTGAATCACAACTTCTCATATTATGACTTTGGATTGTGGAAATTCTGGCCATTGGTTTTACACTCTTTCTCTGGCATATGTTGGAATTTTTGGTTTTTAATCCTGTTGTTTTTCACAAAACCAAAAGTTGTTTATGAATTTGGCTTAAAATTCTTCACCTTTGGAATAATTTTTGGTTACACAAATGCCCCAGATATGTGCTTAACATTACATGTGGCTAATGCAGGTGTCTATTTTGCCCTGTTTGGTTTAATGTCTCTGAAATTAACATTGATAATGGAACTCATATAATTGTAGATAATGGAACTTTCAGGACAATCAAAAAAGGCCACAGGATGTATGCCTTGGTTGGGTTCAACAAAGTTCAAACATTTGTCTCCACTTTGCTTAATGTTGCATTAATGTTGTGCAGTAGAAGCTCTCTCTTTATTCCTTCAACACTTCCTTGTAGGGTATGAATTGCTGGTGGATTTCGTCTTCTCCAGTACACTCTACCGCTCACCCACAACCTCTACTGACCTTTTTCACCGTGTGCACCACCACTCACCCACAAACTCTACAGACCTTTCTTGCCACACAAGCTACTGCACATTAATGCTGTCAGGAATATTAGATTCGAAGATGTATGGTACTACTCTCTTCATTAGTTACAGTGGTACTTCGCGACGATGATACCAGTTCCTAGCCATTTTCCTCTTGCATGTCATATATTACAACATAGTGATTGAAGAGGAAGTTGTCTACTTTAGTTTTTAATAGATATTAACTATTCCATGAGATTTTCAGCTCACTGGGATGGAGGTCGAAAATTTTTACAGCAGCGCACACAGCATCTGTCTGCAGCAGAGGCAGTGTACGTAATTCTTTTGTTTAGTGCCACACCTGTGAATTGCTGAGTTCTGTCACCAAGGATCCAGTTTCCAGGAACACGATACATTACAGAAAATAAGTGTTGAGAAGCAGTAGTAAATATTCTCAGCTGGCTAAATTATTTGCAATGGCAGTTTCAAGTACTCATTCTATATATGGCTATTTTCACTGCTCAGTAGGGAGATTATAATTTGATTAAGGAAGTGTCCCCCAGGACATATTTCTATGTGACACCATGGAGTGTACAGAAGCAGAATAAGCTACCTGTCTGACCCCTTCATCATCCAGAATGAGAGAGTGAAATCTGGTGAGCTGACTCGCTCCTCAGTCTGATAAATATGACATTACGTGTGTGATTTGCAGTGGATGTCAATGCCTAATAACTTGATGGTATCAACTGATTACGTGCTGGTTATTCGGTGTCATGGAGTGTTTGTCTGGCTTTTTGTGACTTCATGTCAATTGCATAAAATTTGTCATGTTTAGTTTGTCAGGAAGGGAGTTAACGAACCTGATACAGAATTTTGGTGAAATGTCATTGCAGGCTGTGTTTGACAGATGTTCTGTTACAATGATGCTGTCATCTGTAAACATGGTACATTTCCACTATTCACCATTCACTACTGCAGTCAGATCTTAGCGTAAATCAGACACACTGAATGACTCAGAAGGACAGAAGGTGTTTCTTTACCCAAACACTGTTCTGGCTGTATTACTAAATGACTAATCAGATTCATTACACACAGTACCAGTTGCATGTAGCCTATAAAAGTGATTTCTTTGATTTTCAGTATTTCATACAAATGTGGTGTGAATTTAAATCCCTGCCGTAATTTAGTACTTATATCTTATAACAAAAGTTTAACCCTGTAGGACGAGTATTACAGTCAGAAACTGTGAGTGTATGTCTTGCAGCAGTGTAGCTGAAGTTGCACAATTTATACACACTGTATATATCCAATGTTTCGTAATGAGAGCACTTTGTTATTTCCAAAAACTTCAAACATAATTTCAAACCTCTCCTAAATGCTCAACGTCAGAGCATAGTTGTGCATTTGCAGACCAGTCAGAAGTATGAAGTTGTTTTATATATTGTAGTTTGAGTCTTTAAACATACTGAATATGATTTATGTGGAAGATATTTGCAATGCATCATAATTTGAGCATAGTTTTACAATAATGTGGGTTATCACTCGTGTCTGAAATTGTCTTCTGCAGATGTAACAATAATATACATCCTAAATGATTACAAAGTACTATTAGAAATTTCACAGATAAGTAATGGATACATGTGTTTGCTGAAATGTATTGTGGCATTGTCATAATAATCTGAATGGTAGTAGTTGGTTACATTAAAACTTGAGAAAGTAGTTCATGATCTACATACATTTCTACTATGCAGCAATCTTTCAAGAATGACACAGCACCACATCAGTATTGTAAAATATGCATCATATTAGTATAGTCAAGCATGAGATGGCAGTTGTGAGTGACTGGATATAATTAGTCTCCTCACTTCATACTGGTATTGCTAACATTCCAGTAACCAGATTTATACCATTTTGGTCTATTTTAGAATGTAAGATTCAACTGACACTAATTGGCACAACAGAAAACTATGTAATGTGCCTTGGCATACAGTATTGGAAGACTTGTATATATATATTTTTTTTTTTACGTATCTATGGTGGAAATTGGAACAGCTGATTAATCCCTCATTCTGTGTGTTGATGTTACTGATAGATTTGATTAGTTGTGGTTTACACTTGATGCAGTAAGGTTCTGAGGTGAAAGGATAGGATCTTCATTCTTGAGTTATACAAGGTATGGATTTTTTCACATACTGTACTGCTCCTTCCTTTGTATTTGATACAGAACATACTGTTGTTCATGTGTGCCTTTGTGTGTGGGCTGTTCGTTATCTGTATATCACATCTCATAGAACATGGTGCATATTTTTCAGTACAGTCTACAATGGACGATGTTTTCCTTTACAAAATGATTACCATATTTAGAGGCTATGGTTGGGCATATGATCAAACTTGTTAAATGTAGTTACAATAACTGCAGGTAAAGAAAGTATGGGAATTTGTTAATGACATTGTAAATATGTTTGTTTATTCATAGAAAACTTAATTCAGCATAATTTAGAAATGCACGGAGGAATTTATGGAATGTTATATTTATAATATTACTTGAAAATACAGCTCTTCGGTTGCACAGGTAAAAAATGTTCAACCTTACCTAGGTTTCAACTGCTCTAAGGCAGCCTTCATCACGAGTAAAAAATTTTTACATTATATTTACTATGTGTTAGGGAACCTGTGTATACAGGCAATTACCATATTTTATGTTGGTTAAGTTGTTACCTGAGCATGTTCATACTGTTACCACAATAGAAGTATATTTTCTTAAAATTCTAGTATATCTCAACTTTGGTATTTCTGTATGATACTTTTCTACATAATGACATTCTGCATTTATAACCCAATGTAGGAGGGGCATTCACTAAGTAACGCAACATATTTCTATTCCTGGCCAATATCAGTTCGAAAAAATGTGCATGAAACATTTTCAGATACGATGAAACTATAGGGGCTGAAGTAGGAATATTCCACAAAGTTCCAATAAGTGGCAGCACTATTTTTGCCTTAAAAATTGTCTGTAACAGAGGTATGTTCCAAGCAGGGACCTGTTGAGTTTTCAGTGCAAAACCAGACCATCGCATAGTCACTTGCAGAATATCTACAGGGACCTGGTAGTGGAAAAAAGAAGTGTGCCATTCGCACACAGTTGTGACTCTGCAATGTTGGAACATGCAAACACTCTGATTGTGATCTGGCAATCACAACGGATGGAACACCATGCTGCCCAGCTTGGACATCTCTGTTGTTAGTGCAGACACAGTTGTCCACCAGTTAGAGTACTCAAAGATGTGCCCTGCTCTGTTCCACCAGACTGGAGACGGGAAAGACCAACGAACGACAATCTGTGCCAACCTGTCTGTGCATTAGGGGGGTTATAGTGATAATTTTTGTCAAACATTGTCAGACAGTGAAACACTTTGAACTGAGAAACAAAACATCAATCCATGGAGTAGCGCCACATCACCTCCTCTGAAGAAAAAGTTCAAAGCTGCATCCTCAACCAGTAAAGTCATGGTGGCGGTCTTCTGAAATTTTGAAGTTGTTATTCTGTGTGCTTACCTCTGTCATGGTGTAGTGTTTTGCACTACTATCAGGAAGTTGAAGAAATGGCTTCAGCATGTACATCACCACAAAAATGGAAATGAATCCTTCTCCTCTCCATGGCATCTCAAGACCACAAGAAGTCAACACACCTGAGAGGAGCACACATACTTCAATGGGACAAAGAAACAAAAGCCAGAAGCTGCAATATCGAGACTGTTGGGTGGACAAGGAAGAACTGTCCATTGAAAGACGCGCTATGCAGAAAGCAATGTGTGGATGATGAGGCAGTTGTTGAAACAACAAGATGGCACCGATGTCAATCAATAGAATAATGTCACAGAGGCATACAAGCCCTCCCAGTAAGGTGGCATAAGGCCATCAAATTGAACAGAAATTATGTTGACAACTCGGGTTTTGTATCAAAGATCATAGGAAATAATACGGAGTAATGGAATCCTGAATAAAACGAACCTGCTTTCAGAAAAATTGTTGCATTACTTACTGAATATCCCTCATATAATTAATTGAGCATTTTAGACAATCCAGTGTTCCAATTTGGTAATGTGGGATGTACTTTTTTGTGTATTATGGTCATCTCAAACAATCTGAATACTTATTTCAATTGTAATAGGTGTCAAGAAATTTTTTTTAATGCTTATTATTTAATGTTAGCTGAGGTGTAGCCTGTAGTGACTACAGAGGCTTGTTAGATGTTATATTTCATTAATGTGTCTGTGTTGTAAAAAAAAGTTCAAAAAATTTAGTATCAGTAAGGTACCAGTTACTTGGAAGGAATATCTAACAGCATATATCAGTGCATAAAGTGCTGTTACATTTTTTGAATCATTTAATGTTGCACTTCTGTATATTTACCCATCATTAATTGTGTCATGACCAAAGAATGTACTTGTGATGTTAGAGAACATTGTATTGTGTCAACTTGTTGGCTCAGCATAAACATGTAAATTTCACAGTATTAAATTTGATGTGACCTTTGGATTTAAATATGGTCAAATACCACTTGCCATAAATAGAACAGTCATGTGTGTCTCACTATCACCTTTCTAGAAACGTCTGACATTACTTCCACTTACTTGTGTCAGACATACTCTGTTTTCTTTTCTGTCGGTCTCTCTTGGCCAACTCTTGATCTTTTCGACCCCGATGGTATTAGGTTGCGAGGCCAGAGGGTGTCTTTCATTTTCTTTATTTAATCTTCTCTCTGATGGATGGAGGATCTGCTCATGTATTGAAGAACAAGAACCAGAGGAAGAGGAGGAGGAAGTGGTTGTGATACTATTTTGTATCTCCTCAAAGTGTCTGGAGAAACCTTTAGCAATGCTTGTAACAGAACAGAGTGACGACTGTGCTGTGGTGGAGCATTATTAAATTTCTGTTGAGTTGTGCAAAATGCTGGACATTCCTGATGGACACACAAGTAATTTGGACGTGCCAGATGTTTGGAGAAGACTGAAATGAAAATGAGGACAGGATTCTGTGGTGGAGCAGTGTTGAAAGTACATGAGGTATTCCTGTATCTCCTCACAAAAGAGTATCATCTTACTAAACAGCTTCACAGATGCTACTGTGTTCAGAGTTGGGTCTCTCATCCCAGATCTCATGGATGTCTGCCCTGATCCTATCATTTGTATTTTGGTGTCTGCTACTGGGAGAAAGATAATTGTCATCATGTGTGAATGTTCTCCAAGGCCACTAATAGGAAGATGACATGAGGTCCAGCCAGCATTGCCAGATGGCTGAATATACTTTACCTGCAGCCTATCACTTGGGAAAGGCACCAAACACGCTTTCTCGAGCCATTTACATGCCTCACCTTCCCAAAAATGTGCATCAGCATTATAAAAACCAGAGCACAAATGTATGAAGGGTAGTTCACAAGTGTCGTCTACTACAAGTTGTGGATTCTCCATCACGCATTGACATTGTAGTTACTCACAGCACATCATATTGGTCTGAATGCAATGTTAAGTGGTTGTAGATATCGCTATTGTCTGATGTGGAAGGAGCCAGCTTAAAATAAATATTGTGCAAGCTGCCAGTGTTAACCCGGCACCGCAGATGTGGAATTCCCTTCCAGATGTTTTAAAACACACCCAGTGAGACCTGGTGTGGTTAGGCAGGATCCCATAACTTCAGAATTAAATGGATAAAAGAAATGGTAATTTTGGTCATTTATTTATTTAGTCTTAAATACCATATGTTCTTGGGATTTTTCATTGATGTTACATACATTTGATATAAACTATGCAATCTGTTGTAAAACTGCCACAGATTTCTCTTGCTGTACCCAGGGCATGTCAGAATTCCTATTACAGGTGTGTAAGAGTTACAGAAGGGGCTTTGTACATTTCCAGACATGGATTCATTAATGTAACCTGGTGGATAAAGTTTGCTCTAGAACCTCTCTGTAATAGGAATTGTGAAAAACTCCGGATTTTTAGTGACCAGATGGATGGCATGTGTTGAGTGTAGACTTACTGAGGCTCAATAGTCACAGAAAGCTTGCACTTAAGAAGCTTTGCTTTAGTCTTACCTAATGGATATAAATATGCAATAATACAAAAACAACATTATTCTGTGAAGTCCAAACGATTATTTGTTTAGATATTTTTGTAGAAATATTACCCTAGTTTGGAGTTGTCAGTTATCGACTTCCATGTTTCCCTTATAAATTCAGTATTACAGTGACAAAGAATGTGACTGAAACACAATAGGTAATATTACAATAGTTCATTCATAAATATGTTCAGAGTGCCTGTGCTGTTAGCAAGAAAGTATATATGTCACACTTACTCTGTTACAACAAACTTTTTTGTTGTTCACAAGTATACACAGCAGTTCATCTTCTGACTGGTTTGCAAGTAAGTTAATGAGCTAAATGTTTCACTTAAAGCATAAATGCAAACATTTGCTTAACATTTTCTTCCTCACATGCTTGAAGTCATCAGAAGTCTGTAAGTGCACTCATCCTGAAATACTCAACAAATAATGTTCACTACCTCGACAAGCACACTGTTTCCCAATGTATTACTGGCCAATATCTACTCGCTAAGACACATAATCTTACGTAAAAATGTCTTGTGTTAAAGTCCATCAATAATTAAGCAAAATATTTTTGTATTTCCTGGAAGGCATTAATTAGGTAACTTGTGACTGGTACTGGGTTCCTGGATATATAAGTGAATCTCCAGTATCACAGTTTAAGAGTTAACTTGAAGGTCAGTTACTGGAATAACATTAATTTAATAAGTGATGATGTCATTCATTGTTATGTAAGTGACTTCTGTGCATACAAAGTTAGTTTCACAATACTGTCTGATTGTAAAGTGACTTATTATGTCCAAAAAGCCTTGAGTTATTAATATAGTGCATCTTCATTGGGGTGCTTATGCGTTTTTATCACACTAGCCATTGGCTACAGCAGTGTCCATGCATGTCCACTCTATGCACATTTCTTACTTAACGTGTCAGAATTTTGGGTACATGAACATTGACTAGTGTAGATCTTGTTTGTGTACATGGTTGTTGGTGATGATAAATCATTAACTCAATCCATTAAGTTATGGCTAATGTTAGAAGCAGTTCCCTGGTGTGGAAGGTTCTTCATTCTCCTATGTCATATCTTTACTTCATCACGCATTTCATTCTTCTTGCGATACTGATCACTGCAATACAGGGGACCAAGTATACAAAGTGTCTGTTAACTGTTGTTGTTTGAATATGAACTTCTGTTAATGACTACAGGACTCAGAGCACATCAGTGTGGACTACCACAATCCAAAGACCCACAAATACTGTCAAAAGAGTGAGACAGCTATTTCCAGAAGTTGTTCTTCCATGATTTACTAGTAATTATATTGGGGGATCTGATTGGGTTATTACCAAGACAGTGAGCTGCAGTAGATTTGATTTAGCAGTTTACTCCCATTGACTGGTTGCCCTGCAATGTAGGGGAAGTTCGTGTACTGCTATGACATGTTTCTGCACTTCCATTCTTTCATAGTTCCTGTCTCTTACTGTGATTCTGTACCTTTACAATTGAAATGGAGGTAAAGAGCTGGAGTGTTTCTCTAGAATTTTTCTAAATACTTTTAATGTGGCTATTTCGAGACACTCCTATACTCATATTCATTTTCTGTGATGGATTAAATGTACTAAGCTACCAGTGGGAAAAAATGGAATCAGTACCAATGTAGAAATTTCTGCTTAAATCAGGATGATGAAGTACCAGTGCTTCATGCAACTGGTTTTTAATTAACTCAAATGCTTCTTGATATTCCTTATTCCATTTCCAGATGGAGATGGACTTGTGAAGATAAAAAAAAAATCGAGGATGAATACTGTGATAGAAATTGCACGAAATGATTTTCAGTTGCCTACAGCATTTTTGTGCAGGAAAATTTCCCACTGGCTTCATTTTCAGCAGATCAGATTTGATTCCACACAAAGAAATTACATGCCCAGGGAAATTATTTTGCAATTTGGCAAATTCTTATCCATCCTTAATGTGACTCTTGCTCCACTAAACACTTAAATTACATGGCATAGAATGTCTAAATGTTCTCCCTAAAAGCAGTACTAATTAGAATTCCACCTACATAATGTTAAGTGTGTCAGCAATTCTTCTCTTTGAACTTCATTAAGCCCCGTCATAAAGGCCACTGATGATACTGACAGATCAAAGGCCATTCGTTTAAACCGGTAACACCTTCCACTCCACAGAAAGTCTGTGTTCTTCCAGTTGGTCACATTGTACAGTAAACTGCATCATTTCTCCATGAACATCAGTTAGTAAATGCACACTGCCATCTTCTTTTGTTACAGTGTGGATTGGAATAGAACATTCACTACCTGAGTTATAAATTATCTGATTCTCCTACATATTCTGAATTGCTTTATTAACTACTGCTTTCTAGAGCAGGGTACTGGGTACAACTTGTTATGGAATGACGCATGATTCTTAACTTGAGTTTCACAAGCGCATCATCTGATCGGACCAGGTGTTTTTAAATCAGATTGACATAACACCCTTATATTTTTACCTGTTCATTCTGTTTAGCTTCAGGCATGTCCACTAATGTTTGAATCATACTTCGAGTACAAGTCAGAGCATCTTAATCATTATTATTCTCCTGCAGACCAGCATCTTCCTCAGACTTACTTAAAGATGCAGTTCCCAAGCTCATATTTACAAATGGAACACCCTAATTGCCTCCCGTGGTGAATCCTGAAACTATCTCCTCTTCTGTTCCTTCCACTGGTCAGACAGAAATGAAGTGTGACAGAATGCATTTACAAAGCTATTCAGAATCAGCCAATTCTGAGAACTAAACTGATCAAGTGATCCAAAAATGAATACACTCTGCTTTTACATACTCTCCTGAATTCTGAAATTTAACATTTCCTGGCCTTTGGCGGGTTTACATTGATTGTTGACAGCAATGGCAATATGCAAATGGTTAACAGGAAATATTCAAAATGCAAGGATGTAGATTTTCTGTAATACCTCCTGTCTTCCTCGTATGAAAGGCATTAAAATGTATTCATGTTTCCATTTTTCCTTCCTCTATAAATCCTCTTTCACTTCAGTGACAGGTTTGCACTAGGTTGCGTTTTGACTCATTTCTGACAATTTCAGTTTCTGAGTGGCCTGCTTCCAAAATTCATTTAGTTTACTGTATCGTAACTTCACATATTGTGACTTCGGCTTGTGGAATATCTGGCCTTCGGTTTTGCACTCTGTCTCTGGCATATGTTGGATTTTTTTTTTACTTTTAATCCTAATTTTTTTTTTCACAAAACCAAAATTCTTTTAAGAATGTGGTTTAAATTCTTCACAATTGGAATAAATTTTGGTTAAACAAATAACCCAGATAATTGCTTAACATTACATGTGGCTAACACACATGTCTAATTTGCCCTGTTTGGTTTAATGTTTCTGAAATGAATGATTGAAATGTTTTAGCTGTTTGAACCCAACCAAGGTGAACACCCTGTGCCCTTTTTTGATTGTCCTGAAAGTTCCATTATCTACAGTTATTTGAGGTGCATTGTCAATGTCAGTCTCTAATTTGTTTAATGCTGCATTAATCTTGTGCAGTAGAAGCTCTTTATTTATTCCTTTTCACCCTTTCTCACAGTCTGTGGATTGCTGGTGGATTTTGTCTTCTCTAGTATGCCCTACCACTCACCTACACCCTCTACAGACCTTTCTTGCCACACGAGCTACTGCACATAGATGCTTGCTAGCCACTTTCCTCTTGTATGTAGCTGGTCTACATTATTAGTATGACTGTTGTTTGACAACCATGTTGATAACATGCTTAAACAGTATCTTTCCTTGAATTTGGCATTTGGTTCAGCTAATGCCTTCATTGTTGAGTTGACATGTTTTAATACTTGGTCTCACATCTGTAGACGATGGCCCTGGTAAAGAGCTTTTGTTGTGATGATGAGTCATTCCTTCCCTGACTGGTATGTACTTCTCATGTAGTCAGGAGATTAGCCAGTTGTGTTGGTTTTGTAGTACCACCCAGAGATTACATGTAGGGTCCTTTAAGGTTGACATGTGGACATGTGAAGCTGCATTGCTCCCTGAAATACTTTTATTAACCTTTCGTCAGTTATGAAACTTGTTAGGTATATCTTATGTTGGATAAGTAGTTTATAAACATACTGTACAACACAGCCATTAAAGATACAGTTATGGAATAGTAAATAACTATTCAAAACTGAACTATATAAGAAAACTACATAAGGTTTTCAGCTCAATGGGATGGAGGTTGAAAATTTTTACAGCAGCATACATGTCATCTCTCTGCAGCAGTGACACTGCACATAATTCTTTTGTTCAGTGCCACACATGTGAATTGCTGAGTTCTGTCACCAGGGATCCAGTCTCTAGGAACAAGATTTTCTGTAGTGGATTAAACATAATAAGTGTACCAGTGGGAAGCTCTTTCGTAGCCTCTTACAGCCAAACACCACTGCATTTTGTAACAGGCCTACTCTCCACTGTATCACCCATAAGGAAAACTCAGTTGCAGTGAATGTTTGTACACAACAACAGAAAAACCTACATAAGCCACAGTCTTGTTGGCGGATGTGGTCTGCCAGACTGCTGATTGGACTCGTGGAGCAGTTAACAACCTGTTGCAGCTTCTCGCTGTGTTCAACTTTTATTAGAACTATCAAACCCTCAGCAAATAAGATACCTTTATGTTCTTCTACACTTACTTGCATTTTGTTCAGCTGCTTTGCCTTTTGGTCACTTTACCTGGAGTACCACTTACTAATGACACTGTAATATGCAGAAAAGTGTCATCGTTTAGGGACTCTTGGAGGATACATGTTGACTTGGACTGAATTTCTATTTAGTGTGATGAATGGCAGCTTGTTGTACATGTAAAAACTGTAAGTGAATGTGGATTATTAGGAGAAACATGCCGTTAAGGTTCAAATACAGTATCAGTACTGTGATGCTTGACACAATCTACATCCACGTGACCGATCTGCAATTCAGAATAAAGTGCATGGCAGAGGGCTCGTCGACAGACTTTCAAGCTATCTTTTTCTGTTCCACTCATGGACAGCATGTGGGGAAAAATGAACACTTTAATCACACCCTGTGAGCTCTACTTTATTTGGTGATGATGATGATCATAATCATCATTACTTCTCCCAATGTAGGTGGGTGCCAACAAAATATTTTACACTTTAGGAGAAAACTGGTGATTGAAGTTTCATCGGAAGATCTCACTGCAATGAAAAAGACCTTGGTTTTAATTACACCACCCCAATTTGCTTATTATATCCATGACACTGTCTCCCCATATTTCACAATAATACTAATTGAGTGGCTCTTCTATGAACTGACTGTTTTCCTCCGTCAATAATATCTGATGCGGATCTCACAAAGCACAACAATACTTCAGAAGACGGTGGACAAGCTTGATTATATGCAGTCCCTCTTGTAGACCTGTGGCACTCTCCAAGTGTTCTGCCAATAAATTGCAGTCATTGGTTCGGTTTCCTCACAACATTGTCTATATCATCATTTCAATTTAATTCATCTGTAATTGTAATTTCTGGGTATTAAGCTTAACTGACAGCCTTTAGATTGATGTATTGTGAAACCAAAATTTAGCGGGTATCCCCTTGTACTCATGTGGATGATCTCATTTCTCCTTATTGAGAGACAATCGCCAGTCTTCACACCATACAAATATTTTGTCTAAATCATCTTGTAATTTGTATTGATCATCTGATGACTGTACATGATGGTAAATGACAGCATCATCTGCTGACAATCTAAGAGGACTGCTCAGATTGTTTTCTAATTCATTTGTGTAGATCAGGAACAGCAGACAGCCTATAGCACTCCGGTGGAGATCACCAGATATTGCTTCCATTTTACTTGATGGCTCTCCATAAATTATTATGGTCTATGACCTTTCTGACAGGAAATCATGAATCCAGTACACAACTAAGATGTGACACATAACCATGTAATTTTATTAGAAGTTGTGACTAAGGAATAGTGTCAAAAGCCTTTTGGAAACCCAAAAATACGGCATCAGTTTCAATCCCCCTGTCAATCGCACTTGTTACTTTGTGGAACTAAAGTGCTAGTTGTGTTGCCTTGTTTCACGAGAAAAACATTTTCTAAATCAATGCTGACTGTGTATCAACAGATTGTTTTCCTGGAGTGAATGGGTGTGTATGATTACTAATTATGGAGTTACTGTATCAGCATGCTCTGAAACAAACCTGAGTGGTATACAATCCGGACCAGAGGCCTTCTTTTATTAAGTGATGTAAGCTGCTCCTCAGTATGGAGAATGCAAACATGACTAACTTACTAGCAGGTAGTCATTAATGATTTGAATACTGGAATATTTTCTTGTTTTTGAAATTATTTCAGCAAAGAAAACTATGCTTTTTGTAACTCAGCTTTAGTGTCACTTCATAAGTAACATCACTATTGATAACGCACAGTGAAGGTATTGATTGCATGTTGCTGCTGTTGTACTTTACATATGACCAGAACCTCTTTCGATTCTGCCAGTTTTAATGGCAGTTTCATTATGGAAACTACTAAAAGCCTCTCACAGTGGGATTTCACGTTGTTTCACATCTGGCATGCATTTCTTCATAGCTTATAGTGTTCTGACCTGTTTTGTGTACTATGTGGGATCTCTTATTCATTTATTTAGTACATAGCTCTCATCTGCCATTGATTCCATTTATTTGTATCCATGATGTCCTGTCTAGGCCTACATAGTCAGATCAGTAGTAGTTCAGGCTGTCTCTTAGAAAGGTGTCAAGTGCATTTTTATCTGCTTTTCTGTATGTATACTTTACGTTTATTTTTGTGTGTGTTTGGTTCTTACAACATTTAGTCTCGCTACAATAAGTGCGTGGACACTAACCCATGTATCCATCATAATGCTCCCTATTTGCTCATTATTATTTGTTGCTAAGTAGTCAACAATGCTTTTGCAATAATTTACACTTAAAGTGGGCACCTGAACTAATAATTATTGTTGTAAATACTTCTCTGAGAAAGCTTTTGGTATGATCTCAGATGACATACCTAAAATCGACCTGCGATGTGTATTTTAGCAAACATATGGAGGCTAGATTGAAGTCATCACCATCTGTAATTGTATAACTGGGGTACCTTCTTGGAATGACTGAGCTCTTCTTTGACCTGTTTAGCAACTCATTCAGGTGGTCGGTTAAACGAGCTATGTAATTATTAATGTGTTCAAATTGTCAAATATAAACTATCCATACTAACTCACAGGAACCTGTCTACATAAATTTCACTACAAGGTAAATTACTGCTGACAGCAATAAACATTCTACAACCAACTGTATTAAATCTCTTCTTAATGAACACAGTTCAGTCCTCAGTAAAATTTTTGGCTGAAATTACTTGTGCTTTTAGCTATGTTTCCATACCTAAAACAATTTGAGCTTCAGTGCTTTCTATTAGCTATTGGATCTGTGGATCTTTCCCAACACAGCTACAATAATTTACAGTTACAATACCAACTGCATCTAAAACTACCTTCATCCTGTTTTTGCCCTGCACCCTTTTAAACTGTCGCCCTTTCTGTAGCTTACCAAGACCCTCTAACATAAGAAGCCAGCCATTCACCTCCACACAGCCCCCACTATCTGAGTAGTCACCTCCTGTGTGTAGCGGTCCCCTGACATATTAAGCATAACCCAGGAAACACACCACCATAAAGCGCAAGTCAGAGAATCTGCAGACTGAGTGCAGGACTGTCATAGCCCCTGATACAGAGCTGAATTTGTGGTATGTTTCAAAGGACCATGGTAAATTCTGTCATGATGATATTGATAGTGAGCTCCACCTTCAAATAGCAAGACAGGCAATCTTTACCACATTAGCTAGCCACCCAAAAGCAGACACACTGTGTGTGTTGATTTGGATCAGATCAGTGTTAGTACCGACATGAGCCACCATCAGCAATTGACCGAAACCTCTACTTGTCATGGCATCCAGAAGCACCTGTTCCACATCAGGAATAAGTACTCCTGAACTTTCATATAGGCTTGACCACAGAGTTCTGCAACATTAGTTGGTCCAGTCCTAGTGTTCTATTGCATCCTCAAAGTCATTGCCAGATTTCTTCACTGTAATAGGTCTTCAGCAGTCCCATAAACATTTTATCCAGTGGCTGGATCTTACAGGTGCAGTGAGAAGGGAGTCTAACAAAGTGAACATGGTGAATCCTACTTGCAGATATGAGCCTCCACACTTAGGTGGAGATTTGCTGGTAACACAGTTCTACATGCTAATTTCATTGTAGCTACCTCCTTCTCTGACTTAGCCAGCCAAAAGTGTCATCCAAGGGACATTGTGGCAGCTTTCAAATATTGCATTCTTTTCCTCACTAATTTAACAGCTTTTGCCATTTGATCAGAATCCAGTTTCTTTTGTTGCTGTTGGTCTTATGACACAAATTTCTTGTGACTGCTAATAGAATCCCCTATGTTTTTCGTTAGCTCAGTAGTATCCAGACTATATTTTACCGTAACTTTTTAAAATATATGAAACCGCTTTGAACACAAGAATTAAGGTTTAAACAGCCATGTGAACACGGATGGGGTTACGGAATACTTGGAAGACAGCCGGTTTATAACCTCCCTCAAATAAAATCTGACTTGCCCATTCGCTAGATGAATAACTTGTAGAGCCTTCATGGGGAGTTACAAAATTGACTTGCCTTATAAAATTACTATCTGACCAATTCCTGCTCCTCAAGGAGCTTTTACCTATAAATACTCCTTCAGTGTTTTTTGTAAGTGGTCAGCCAGCCACATACACCCCTGTCTCTCCTAGTTTTCCTCTTGTGTCAGTAGTGTTTTAATTGGCAGTTTTTGAACATCTCCCCACTATCATATTTTTTTCCATGTTGTGAGCAACTGTGGTTGAGCATGTGAACACTCACACATAACGTACCACACCTGTATCAATCAGCGGCTGAATGGGGCAGCCAAAGGAAGAATGGCTGATGGACAGCATCGGGGTCTCCTAGCTCTTGCATCTGATAGAGCTGCTGCCACTCTGCTGATGAGAAGAAAGAAAGTCAGTTATTCACTGATTCATCCATCCATCCATCCATCCATCCATCCATCCATCCATCCATCCAACTGTCCAGAGATTTCACTATTTCAATTAGTAGTATTGCCTTGGACGTATAGTGTGTGGGAATTTTCTACAACAAACAATTGGAGAGTGAAATGTGGAAAGAATGAGAGACAGAGGAAGGAAGAGAATTGGAGTGATGGGTGACATAGGAGAAGATGCACATAGAAACAGATCGTCAGAACAGGACAGAAAGAAAGACTCCAGTTTAAATTTGTCATAACACAGATCCAGCATTACTCCAAGTGTACGATGAAACAGTCCTCAGACGACAAGCTTCCCGAGGTTATTCGGGGTTACCTCTTCAGTATTTTGGCATAAGGGGTCTGTGCTTTCCAGTAACTCATTTCAGAGTTATTACATTCCATTTGCTTTCATGGCAGATTAGCTCAGTATCTGTATTGCACTAAAAATATCACAACATTGCGAATGCAGAAGATATGTGGTGTGCATTTTGTTTATGAACAAAACTCCTTTTCCATCCATTAACAGTACTCTCTGCTCACAGCATAATGCCCACCTTACTCTTCAGCCTTTAGCTCACAACCTCCAGGGGACTTGCCGCTCTTTGGTGGGTTCATGCTTGGCTACCACGGGCTCCCAGCCTTTGCAGCATCTTTTCCCTTTTGTGCTGCATGTCCATCCTCTTAGTATTATTTCTCCCTTCCCTTGGGGAACATCTCTGGTCTGTTTTTGGGAACGTTGCACAATGTCCACAGCTGACATACAAACAGTCTCACCACTGTTTTTCATGCCCATTTTCTTTCCCTCATTAACCTTCTCCTACACTGGCAATAATGGGGGATTTCCTTGAAATGAGCCAATCATCATCTTCACAGTCCATGTCCAACAAACACAAATGGAATGAAGCTCCCAATTCAAAGACTCTCCCAGCTGCATCACAGTGCCTTGTTGTTTGATGTAGTGAAGACAGACAATCCTTTGTAATGGTAAATTCGTTAATTATTCAGAACGCTGTTGATGCAGTTGCCAGTCTTGTGAAATCATGCTCTCATTTACGGAATGGCACTTTGCTTTTGGAGACTACTTTGATTCTCAAGTGCAACAACTGCTTGCCACTTTGCTACTCCACAGCAACCCTGTTCGTGTCTAGGCCCATAGATCTCTGAAGTCTTCCCATGGTGTTACTTGCACTAGGCTGCTCGACAGTCTGACGGAGGCTGAAATCCAAATTTACGTCTGATCAGGGTGGCACTGCAGTCCATTGGATGACAAAAAAAAGGTAAATGCCCACAAGCACTATTTTTCTCATCTTTGTTAGAGTGGGAGAATCTGTCCAGGTTCAAAGCAGGCTATGAAGTTTTCACAGTCTGGCTGTACATTATGAACCTGAAGGTCTGCTCCCAGTGTCATCGTTTCAACCACACTTTATTGTCTTGTTGACAAGCAGCCAACTGTGTAACTTGAGGTACGGATGCTAACAAGGCCTATTGTCTGCCACCTCCTTGCTGCTGTATCTACTGCAATGGTGATCGTGGCACCTCCTGTCGAAATTATCTCTTATGTTCGAAGGGCAGTTGTCTAGGAGATCTGGGTAAAGGAAAAAGTTCCTTACCTGGTCACTCACAAGTTAATGGCTAGTCAAAAACCCTGCATCCTACTGTCAGGCACTTACAATACAGTTCTTGCTACATCTTGCTCCATGAAGGACATGGCCATGCAGACATGTGACCTCAAATTCATCTCGGAGATTGTGAAAGCTCCCAGTGTTATGGTAGCATCACCATCCCCTCGTCCACCTGTGCAACAAGCCATCAAACCTTTGCCACATGAGACCGATGACCTCGCTGTCTGGTCTCCTCCCCCAACAACAACCCAACCCCCCCACTGCCACTATGGGAGAAGTCACCAGACACACAACCGACATGCTGGAAAAGACTGAAGAAATACTCCCATGAAGACTTCCTACTTCCCTTCAGCCAACCAACATCTGAGTGTTCCTCTACCAACTGGAAAGGATCAAGAAATCTGACAAAGGCAAATGGTCTTCTCCTTCACTGACTCAAAGATCCTCTTCGATGGTGACGTCATGTACTACCTTCACCAGAGCACTGAGGTGAAACCTCCTTGATTTTTTTCCTCATCATGATTGTCCTCCAGTGGAATGTTAAGGACTTAGATCCAACAAAGATGATTTATGGCTTGTTTTATAATCCCATTATTCACTTGTACTCTTTGTTCAGGAAACAAAATTGCATCTTCACGATTTGCATTTCATCCTGGTATCTTTTGACTTTCCCCCCAATATCGGCATTCCATTGTCTGGGGGATTGATGCTGCTCATATGGGATGATGTACAAAGTCAACCCATCAACCCATCTCCCAGACTACCTGTCTTCAAACTGCTGCAGTTTGCCTTTTCCTTCCTCACTAAATCTTTCCCCCTCGTACGCTTCATATCCCTCTATATTCGATGTCACCAGGGCAGACTTTGTCCGGCTTATTGGGTGGCTACCTCATGCATTTATGCTACTCAGGACTCTGAAACTTCCTGGCAGATTAAAACTGTGTTCTACTTGGGCTCTAATGTGCATCATCCCCTTTATGGTTCTCCCAGCACCTGTCTGAGAGGTGCCCTCTTGGCTGACCTTTGTAACCAACTTGACCTCTTCTGCCTTAACGTAGGACCAACCATGTTCTTATCAGACTGCTTGCACACCTATTTCCATTTGAACCTATCCTTCTGCACTGCCCAGCTTGCCCATTGTCAAGAGTGGTCGGTCCTTCATGACACCAACTCGAGCGACCATTTCCCGTATGCTATCTGATTGCTGAGTCCTACTCGACCTGCGCTCATCCACAAATGGCAGCTTCATAAGGCTGACTGGCAGCTTTACTCTTCCTTGGTGACCTTCAACGACAAACATTTCCCCAATTGTGATGCCAGATAGAATCTTACAAACATTAACCTTATCACGGCTGAATGTTCTGTTCCTGCTCTTCGTCTATATGATGCATGTCGAACACCTTAGTGGAAAGAGCTTGAAATTTCTGCAAAGTGGCGACCTATCACCCTGCCTTCTTCCATCAGAAATGAATGGAGGTGGCACAAGTGATACCCTTCCCTTCTCTGAATCGTGAGGCACAATGCTGCCTATGCTATGAGGGAGCAATAATCTCTTGTGGACAAGCACTCTCTCCTTAGTACGTGCAACTGGGCAGGGTGCACATTTCCCAGTCGCTGGTGTGAAGCCATTGTCACACCCATACCTAAGTTTGGTAAGGACAAACACATTCTTTCTAGTTATCACCCAATTTCTCTTGCCAGATTTGTTTGCAAGGTGATGCAGCATATGATTTATGCTTGGGTTGTATGTTGGCTCTAGTCTGGCAATTTACTAACCACTGCACAGTGTGGATACCGAGCACACTGTTCTGCAGTTGACCATCTCATCACTATGTCCACCCGTGTTATGAGTGGTTTTCTGCAGAAATCCCAGACTGTGACAATGTTTTGCGATTTGGAGAAAGTCTACGACATCTGCTCCATGACTGGTATCCTGTGCACTCTCTACACATGGGACTTCCATGGCTGCCTGAACTGTTTCCATGAGGAATTTTTCAAAGACTGAGTTTTCAAGACCCATGTGCGTTCTGCCTTTCAGACATGTTTAATCCTGAAAATGGTGTTGCTAAGTATTCCTTCCTGAGCATTGTCCTCTTTGCTATCGCCATTAACCCTACAATGGTCTGTTTCTACCGGGTATCTCTGCTTCCCTTCTTGTTGACGATTTTACCATCTACTGCAGTTCTCCACAGACCAGTCTCATTGAGCGGCATCTTCAGTGATGTCTGAATTGTCTTTACTCATGGAATGTAGACAACTGCTTTTGTTTTTCCACCGACAAAACTGTCTGCATGAATTTCTGGCAGTGCAAATGGTTTCTCCCACCATCTTTACAACTTGGGCCTGCTGCTCTTCTGTTCATTGAAAGTACAAAATTTCTCAGGCTCCTACTTGATAGGAAACTTCCTTGGTCCTCCAGTTTGTCTTACCAAGGAGCACGCTGTATGTGATGCCTCAGTGTCCTACATGTCCTTAGTGGACTTCCTGGGGAGCAAATCGAAGTACCCTCCTCTGATTGTACCAGTGCCTTGTCTGGTTGAAACTAGACTATGGGTGTTTTGTGTATGTATCTGCAAGTCCATCCTCCTTACACTATCTCAGTACTATCCACCATAGTGGCGTCTTTATAGCCACCAGCATCTTTTACACTAGCCAGGTTGAGTGTCTGTATGCAGAAGCTGCTGAACTACTGCTGTCCTCCTGCCATGACTTTCTCCTCAGCAAGTATGCATGCCCTTTGTCTGCCATGTATGGCCACCCATCCTATGTCTCCTTCAATGACTCCTTTGATCGCCAGTATGGGGTGCATCCCTCTTCTGTTACCTCCTGGAATTCGTATCTGGCTCTTGCTCTGGCAGCATAATTCTATGCTCCCTGCAACTTTCCCAGTGGGTGAGAAACCTTCATCACCTTTATGGGGTGGCCCATGTTCACCTTGGCCTTCATTTTCGTTCTAAGGTCACTACTTCAGCCTCACTCTATCGCCCTCAGTTTCATGACCTTCACGTGGAACTTTGCGACTGTACCTTCATGTACACTGATGGTTCTCAGATTGACCATGGTGTCGGGTGTGCCTTTGTCATTGGTGCCAATGTTTTTCATTATTGGCTTCTGGCGCACTGCTCAGTATTTACAGCAGAGCTCTTCACCCTGGGGTGTATCAGGTCACAGAATACATTCGGCGACACAGGCTTTTCAGATGTGTCAGACACTCTCGGCCCATCCCTTAGTGCAACGGTTGCAGGAAAACTGTAACTTGATCACTCTTGATGGAGCCACTGTGATGTTCATGTGGGTTCATGCTCATGTCGGTGTGGCAGGAAACAAGGCTACTGATGCTAGTGCCAAGGCTGCAGTCCTTGTACCTCAGCCCACTGGTTCTTACAGTCCCTCTGTTGATCCCTGTGTTGTAGTCTGTCAGGGGGTGGTGTCACTTTAGCTTCACTGGTCCTCCATTCAATGGAATAAGCTCTGGGTTATTAAGCTTCTCCCTATGGATTGGACAAAATACTGTCAGCCCTCCGTCCATGAGGAGGTCATTTTAACTAGGTTGTGTATTGGGCACTGCCTTTTAAGCAATTGCCATTTGTTAAGTAGCTATCCCCCAGCATGTTGTGGACATTGGGTGCAACTTTTAACTGTCAGCCATTTCCTGATAGAATGGCTTTTTTTTAACAGTTCCTGTTTGAGTCTGCCATCTGAATTATTGCCAATTTTAGCAAATGACAAGTGGGCTGTCGGCCGCATTTTACTTTTTATCAGTACAAAGAATATGGTGAAAACCATTTAATTTTTGTTTCAGGACCTCCATTTCTCAATGTCGTACTTTATAGACTTTCCTCCATGTCTCTGTTTTAGCAGTCTTCTCTTCCATCAATTGTGATTAGAGTGTAGTCATTTCTACCTCCTCCCTTTTGTCTTCATGTTCTATAGTTCTGATATGGGCACATATCATTATAGTTGCTTTTACACCCAAATACAAAACAAAAGAAAAAGAAATGAACACCACACAAATTAATGTGTAGAAAGCAGGAGTTTTGAAATCAGAGTGAAAGATGCAATTTCCATTTGCGCATGACAGCAGGGGTACTGAAACTCATACAGGGACTTCTGGAAACACGATTCTGGTCTGCTCTTAGGCCATTTGAAGTGCTCCACATTTTTCAGTCTATCGTGTGGATCTCATTGTAAGATTTTTTTCTTTTACTTTTTAACATGTCCTCCATATGTGATTAAGACTTATTAACAATTCAATTTGGAGAGTGTAAAATGAATATGTTGCTTGTGCCGAGCTTGACATTCACTTACATGTGTTAGACAGCAAATGATAGTGTGTCTGCTGAACTTGATGAAAGACATGGCAGTAAGAAACCAAATACTGGGTTGATGTACATGTTTGTAGCATTTTTCCATGTTTGATGAACACAAGAGATAGACATAAGAGATTTCAGTCACCAGTAATGTATTCTCCTTCACTATTTACAACAGTCTGCCAAAACTGGAGCAACTTTACCATTCTGTGACTGTAAAAATCATGTAGTTTTGAGGCAAAGAACTTGCCAAGCCATGTTCACAGTGCCTTTTCATCCAGAAATAAAGGAAGTAAGTTCCTCATACGTTGTTAGGCAGGGAGAAAAAGGTGAAAATCTGAGTGCACAAGATTAAGTGAATAAGATGAGTCTGGAATGACTTCTAAAACCAAATGCTGGAGGCTGTTATCATGGAGCAGTATCACTTCATACAGTCTTCTTGGTCATTGTTCTTGGATTGCATCTGCAAGAACTCTTAGTTGTTGACAATGAATGTATTTTCTTTGTGAATCTTTTGTTGATGTTTTGTCTGGACTCAACCATTCCTTTCTTTTCCTTGTGTTACCATAGAGACACTATTTCTCAACACCAGTGATGATGCAGGATAGGAATCGTTGGTGTTCTTAATGAAACACTAGAATCAGATCGAGGAGTGTGGCAGAGATGTACACGTGCTGATTTTTGTGATTTTGGCTTGGAGCACACAATACCTTTAAAAACAGTTTTTGAATATTCCCCTCTGCATGCAAATGTGACATATGGTCGAATGAGCACACTTAATTGTATTTCCCTGTTCTCGAGTACACTGATGTGGTTCATCGTGGTTTAAGGTGGTTAAATGATCTTTATTAATCCAAAGGCCTTCGTGAACATGGAGTGTCACTAATGTCAAAATAATCATCCCTAAAACAGCAAGAAAATGCTTTTCTCATACTGTGTAAAAATGGCATTATTCCCATACATGGCACAAGTGTTCCTGGCTGTCTCTGCTGCTGTCATCACTCATTTGAACTCAAACAAAAGAATGTCAGAAATGTTCAGATTTCTTCTCTTGGCACTCAATTTCCTAGTGTCCTCAACTACACTCTCTATCTGTAACTGAAAAAATGACAATATATAAACTCAACAAGCAATGGTGAACCTCAAATAAAAAATAAGCAATAAATAAATCTGTAGCAATTGGAATAACAACATGCAAAACAAACGCAACCAAATTATACCCGGACCTAATACCTGTTACGGTAAGCCATGGTGTGAAGGCACAAGTACAATACAGATTAGAGACCATCCACAAGATTTCCAGCTGGAGCTGCTATGTGGCTGTATAAGATGCACTTGCCCACTAGGCTTTTGGCTGCATGTGATAAAGGCGTTGGACAGAGCTCGGGGTTCTTGGGTGGGGGCATACAACAGCTGAACAGCACGCTACCCAAATCAGCACATGTACCAACACTCTCTACATTAGTAGTGGCAGAGGTACAGTAATGTGTATATTACTACAACCATTCATTGCTTTGGGGGAAGAGTGACCAGATGCCAGCACCTCTGTGGTGCACAGTTGTTGACACATCCATAGTTTTGAAGCAGTCATGACAGGTGTGAACAGTTCCCATTTTGCATAAACTGCTGAGTAGGAATGAATGTCATGTGAGTGCAGAGATGAACACCTTCTGGCCTCCCACACGAGAGTGGTGCTGTGAACTGGAAAGCTGCAGTGTCTGGAGGTAACGTAAGTGGTGCCAGCAAGTGGATGGCAGCCACCGGCTCAGTGTAGGAGGCAATGCATCACTGTAGGCTGCACTGCACCTGTAGGCACATCAATGAAACTTCGGTGCCCCCCCCCCCCCCCCCCCCCCAATAAGAGAAAAGCCACTGCTGCTTGTGGGGACCAGTCCGCTGGCAAAGGAGCCAGAGACCACATTGGGAGGGTGGCCAGATATGGTTCGGATGGCATGCTGCTCACAGTGAATTGCGATGATGGCATATGAGGCACCCACATGGTGGTTAGCACAGGGGCATCTGTCCCACCCTAGGACAAAGCCAATGACTGGTTTGGCTGCCCGAATCTCGACGCCTACTTACCAATGTACAATGTGGATTTCGTAGGCGCCGCTCTGCTGTTGACCATCTGGTTACCTTGTCGACCTTCATTATGAATAACTTCTTGCAGAAGCTCCTGACCGCGGCTGTGTTCTTTGATTTGGAGAAGGCTTACGACACCTGTTGGAGGGCGGGCGTTCTCCGCACCATGCATACATGGGGCATTCGTGGTCGCTTCCCTCTTTTTATTCATTCCTTTTTAATGGATCGACACCTCATGGTACGTGTGGGTTCTGTCCTGTCGGACACCTTTTGCCAGGACAATGGGGTGCCACAGGGCTCAGTTTTGAGCGTCGCTCTCTTCGCCATAGCGATCAATCCAATAATGGATTGCCTCCCAGCTGATGTATCAGGCTCCCTTTTCATGGACGATTTTACCATCTATTGCAGCGTGCAGTGTACATGTTTCCTGGAGTGCTGTCTTCAGCGTTCTCTTGACGGTCTTTACTCCTGGAGTGTCGCCAATGGCTTGCATTTCTATGCCGAGAAGACAGTCTGTATTAACTTCTGGCACTACAAAGAGTTTCTCCCACCATCCTTATGACTCGGTCCCGTTGCTCTCCCATTTGTGGAGACGACAAAATTTTTAGGTCTTACATTTGACAGGAAACTTAGCTGGTCTCCACATGTGTCATATTTGGCTGCCCGTTGTACCCGTTCTCTAAATGTCCTCCGTGTTCTCAGTGGTATGTCGTGGGGAGCGGCTCGAACCATCCTACTTCGCCTATATCGGTCGATCATCTGCTCCAAGCTGGATTATGGGAGCTTCGTATACTCCTCTGCATGGCCGTGAATCTTACGCCGCCTCAACTCCATTCAACATTGGGGTTTATGTCTTGCGATTGGAGTGTTTTATACTAGTCCCGTCGAGAGTCTTCATGCTGAAGCCGGAGAACTGCCACTCACCTACCGGCGCAATATACTGCTTTGTCGGTATGCCTGTCGGCTACTGTCAATGCCCAACCACCCGTCTTATCGTTCCTTTTTTGACGACTCTCTCGACCGTCAATACGAGTTATATGTCTCTGCCCTGCTACCCCCTGGGGTTTGCTTTCGCCACCTCCTTCAACACCTTGATTTTTCACTCCCTGCAACCTTTAGAGTGGGCGAGAGCCACACGCCACCTTGGCTCCAGGCTCAGGTTCGCGTTCACCTTGACCTCAGCTCGCTCCCAAAGGAGGTTACCCCCAGTTTGGTATACCGCTCCCGTTTTGTCGAACTTCGTTCGAAGTTGATTAATATGACCTTCATTTATACAGATGGCTCTAAGACCAATGACGGTGTTGGGTGTTCTTTTATTGTCGGGGCACACAGTTTCAAATACCGGCTCCATGGCCATTGTTCGGTCTTCACAGCTGAGCTATTTGCTCTCTACCAGGCTGCTCTTTACATCTGCTGCCACCGACATTCTGCTTATGTCATCTGCTCAGATTCCCTGAGCGCCATCCAGATCCTCAGTGATCTGCATCCGGTTCACCCTTTCGTGCACCGGATCCAACGCTCTCTTCAGCAGCTGGTGGACGATGGTTCTTCGGTTAGCTTTATGTGGGTTCCTCGCCATGTCGGTATCCCTGGGAACAAAGCTGCTGATGCCGTGGCCAAGGCTGTGGTCCTCCAGCCTCGGACAGCTTCTTGTTGTGTCCCTTCATCAGATTGTAGCAGGGTCATTTGTCGGCGCATTTTATCGCTGTGGCATGCCGATTGGGCTGCACAACGGACAACAAGCTTCGGGCCTTGAAACCTCTTCCCGCGGCTTGGATGTCCTCCTCACATCCTTCTCGGTGGGAGGAGGTTGTTTTGGCCCGGTTACGAATTGGACACTGCCGGTTCAGCCATCACCATCTGCTGACGGCTGTACCGGCACCATTCTGCCCATGTGGACAATTGCTGACGGTCCGCCACATTTTAACGTCCTGTCCGGATTTTAATACACTGCATCTTGATCTTGGCCTGCCACGTACTCTAGATGCCATTTTAGCGGATGACCCAGG
This sequence comes from Schistocerca serialis cubense, assembly GCF_023864345.2. Classification (NCBI taxonomy): domain Eukaryota; kingdom Metazoa; phylum Arthropoda; class Insecta; order Orthoptera; family Acrididae; genus Schistocerca; species Schistocerca serialis. The sequence continues at coordinate 786,771,954 of NC_064642.1, forward strand.
AGCAGCTGCTCGCGTTCTTTGTTTTATCAACTTGACAAACCTGTCTAAGGACATTTGATTATGCTGGTTTTTTAATCCTATGCCAGTCAATCTGTCTTTTATCGTGTTTTCCCTTTTAGTTGCTGTTTTAAACTTGTGCCTCACGGTGCATTCCTAACGTAGTCTGGGCGCTAATGACCATTGAAGTTGTGCGCCCTAAAACCACAAAAAAAAAAGGCCAATGACAGTGGTGCACCATGGGCAGTCATCAGCAAACAGTGTGTTCACACAGCACACACACTAGCTACAGACAGTGCCTGGAGTCCATAGGGATCGGTAGTGGTGTTCCGGGTGCCCCTGTCTGGCAGGAGGGGGACAGCAGTGTTTGTAGCTGCTGGCTGTGTGTCTGTTTGGACCTACTCTTGCCCATAATTAGTCATTCAGTTAGAACTGAGAAAAATGTGAGGGCCTCCTTTGTCAGCAATTCTGTGATGTATTTGCCCATTCAAGTTTTGATAGTTCACACGAGATGTTTTGCCTCACCACGCGAGTCTGGATGAAAGGGAGGTTATTCTGCGATTGAAAATAATTAAAGGATTTATTCAAAATTGAAGCACCATTGCCCAAAAAAACTGTACAAGGTAGGCCTCTGACAGAAGAAATTATTGACAGTTGGATTGCTGTGTTATATGGCCAACAAGCAATATAAAGGCTTGGGAAAGGCACTGACAACCAATAACCACAAAGTGACTTTAAAGTAAAGGTCCGATGAAGTCTTCATGGATTCTTTTGGAAGGTAGAGTGGTGTCTGGCTGAGGGGACAAAAACAGTTCACGGTGCCCTCTGCCAATCTAAACACTTCTGTCTCACCACGACTGGGCACTCTACCTCATGATTGATACCTGTCTAGAACATGTGCAGATGTGCCAAGTGTTTAGTTTGGTGGCCTTTCTGATGGCTACTATATAACAGGTTGAGATCCTCCCTAAGTAACATTGTAAGAACTATGACGAGGGTAGTACCCTCTTCCATTGGGAAGAGAATGACACCATCTAACAGAGAAAGATAATGGAATTTGTACAAGATCTAAAAATGACCAGACAGGTGGCCTGGCAAATAGTCAGGCCACCTATTTCATATTGTGCACACAACTTGTTTAAGCCCTGGCCCCTGCAGCTACTGCAGGTGCAGTCCTGGAGCTGGAACAGGGAAAACTATCATGCATCTGTCTAAAGCTGAAAACCCAACAGATCTTGCTAATCAAAAGGTGGATGGAGCCATAATGGGCACTCAAGGCAATGTATCAGCATTTGCATGCTGTGACGTGAGGTGGAAATTTTTTCTTGACAAAAGTAATCCCTGATATTGAAAGGCGATGAGTGGATTTGTCAGATAAAGCAGATGATGGGTTAAACAAGGAAACTGACAGATTGACATGTGGCTAAGTGGAACTTCATTGCCATATTAGAATAAGTAAAATTTTATTGGTGCGTAAACTACTATAAGGGCATCTTTATTGAGTTGCAAACAGTGATGCTGTGCTACGTTAAATACTTTAGATGAATAAATGATAGGTTGCTCAGAACTGTTTGCACGACATCGGGGCAGAACAGCCACCACCCCATTCTACGATGTGCCTGTAGGCAAGACTAAAGATTTACCAGGATGGAAATTTGCAAGATGAGGAACAGAGCACAATTTGTTTTAAAGTTCCACAAAGGTGTACTCACAGGTGACACTGCTTAAAAGGAAAAACTTTATAAAGGAACTGGTGCAGAGGGTGTCCCAGAGTGGCTGCACCTGAAATAAACTGGTGATAGAACGCTATCATTCTGAGGAATGCCTGTAGTTCCCACAAATTGGTCAGACAGGTCAGAGCTGTAGAGCGATGGCATGGTGTTCTGGGTTTGGACACTGTTCATGGAAGTTTTGTATCCAAAATACACAACACAGGATGGGAAAAATGTGGTTCAGTCAGATTACACTTCAGACACTGTTCCATATGTTAAAGAGAGAATGAAGCTAACGTAATTGTTCTTTAGTTAAAGTGCCTGTTACTGCAATATTGTGGGAACAGATGATGCAGCAAGCTACATATGATGCTCTGGTGAGCATTGAAATTTTGCTGTGGGCTGGCTACTCCAAACATTTAATGTTCATGTTGACAAAGACCAAAAGGCATGCTTTCTAGGAGAAATTGTTCCACTGTGTCCTTTAATGGAAGCTGCAGGGAGGCCATACTCCAGTCAGTTTTGGAAAAGGATTAGAGCAATTTTGCAAGTAACTCATCAGCTCATGGCAGGAGGTATGTGTCAATAACAGGACTCTGATAAATTTGATGTCTCCACAAAATTGGAGGTGACACACCTGTGTTTTTGATGATCATTAATGGTGTAGCCCACTCACTTGTCTAAAGCAGTTGAATTATGCCTAGTGACTCAACAGATTCAGTTTGTACTCAATCATGTAAGAATGTGAAAAAATGCGGCCAAGCCAAATTGTTAGATTGATGTGTGCTGTGAAGTTGTTCACACACCGTAATCCCAAAGAAACATATCCGAAAAATCAGAACACAATTAATCTAGGTCTTGATAAGGAACCAGATCTGACAAAAGATACATATTTTCATTAATAGAAAAAAGCAACAAAAGTATGCAACCCAAACAAATTTTCAGTGTCAGAATCATTAATAAGCAAATACAAATCTGCAGTCCGTTCAACCATGTAAGCTGTGGTGGACAGAAATTGAGTGAGAACTGGAATTTGCTGTTTGTTCGTAGCTTCCCACATACCATTTGATTGTTGCTGGATGGTGGGGCTGATCTGTGTGTGGGTCTGAGAGCAGAGGAGTGAAACGGTTGATCTGGTGTTCACTTTTGGAAATAACGGTTTCTTCAGCACAAACACTTCAGTAAAAAATTCATTCTAACCTGCAGAAAATAATGAAATAGAATGAATATCAACGTCCATTTATATTGAGGAAGGCTGGGTGTAACAAATTGAAGCCATGTGGTTTTTGTTGTCCCACAACACTCACCATTTGGGGCAAGCAGCCTCCTCATGCCGCACAAAGTGAGAGGGATTTGTCACAAATGCCACACCGTCTCTTTCTCAGCATCATTATTGGGTTTGTCCATCTCAGCTAGGCTTCCCACCTCGAGCGGCAATGACTTCCTCATCATCTGGTGAATTGGTGCTATGTGCTGAAGCGTTTCACTGTATATGATGGTGATGCCTGGTGCTTTGATTTGGTAGACTACTACATGGAGGACTTAAGAGACTGACCAGTGTTAAAATTTCTTCTGAGGACAGATCCTCACTGAAAGGGTTCTCTGATGAATTTCCTTGTCGGACACTAGGCAGATGATCATATCATCAACTGCAAAGTCTGTGTAAGATTCTGTGGAGCTTTTAGTAACAAAGTGACACTTACAGCCCTCAAACTCTTCAGCTCCACTACCTAATCCCGATAAGACTGATGTGACTGCCTGTGTTACTGGTAAAACTCTACACGAGTGACACTGATGTGGATGCGCTTGTGACTATAAGATGATGACAGACTACACGTTTCATCAAAAGTGTGAGGCCAGTTCATTTAAAGCACAACTACTGTTGCACACATGGCAGGAATCTACAACAATAACAAACCCTTAAATTTCTTTGTCCATTATCCTGATTGCAATGAGGTGTTGGTGTAGCCAGTTTTCACAAGTTTCGCTTCATCAGCAGAGTCGTCGTAAGACAGACATAAACCATGGTGGGTGCACCTGTGATCGTGGAGCCTGAACCATCAACATAGCCACTAGTTTTCCTGAGGTGGTCATAGTAAATTGCTACTGCCAGTCAAGTGGTTGAGGTACCACTTTCATAGGTAAGATAAAGAAACAGTCACAGAAACTAAGTGCTTGAAAGTTCTACTTGTTTCCACTTGTTTTCTAACTCTGAACACAATAAAATGTGCGGCTGTTAGAAATGGACTAGTTAGTGAGTAAGGACATGTCAGCATAAGTATGAGGTAGGTGGCTATATGAGAAGGATTTGTCTGCCAGGGGCAGCTCTGTTCAGCTGCAGGCAATAGACGTGCAGGATCGAGATCAGTGGCTTCTGTTCGGGACACAGAGCAGGTGAACAGTGCTGCACCTCCACCACCACTATTGCTCATTTGAGTAGTGCAATGTTAGGGTTTCTACAGACTTCATATATGATTTCATTCCATATGATACAGGATCTGGTTTCACCACATGATCTGTGTACTCATGTAATTTTGTTCCTGCTCAGAAATCTGTGTTTGGACTGCAAGATTTAAATGCATTGTAAGTAAATTGCTCTTATTGACAGTTCTCTTTTGCATTTGATTTTCATACTTTCTCATTTGTAATGGTAAATTCCATATTAGCTATTTTTGATGGAATATATATATATATATATATGCATCTCTAGTATATTTCCTCACAGAGTGGATATGGAATTCTGCTTTTGAATGGCTTTAGTTCTTGACATTGAGTCTGCTTTACAATCTTGCTGACTAAATCATTCTTCCATGTAACAGCTAAAAATGCAACAGTAGTTAAACAAATGTGTTCACATGTTGCTGGTAGGAGCCACAAAGAGTACATTTTAGTAGAAATGAAGGTACAACAATCGTCCTACTCTGATGAAAATTTCAAAGAAAATAATACATTCTATTAATAAAGCAAGTTCACAAAATTTTAAAAGTCAAAACTTAATTTGAAAGGAGCAGTGGGGAGCACTGCCTTTAGATTTTACATGTTATTATTAATGTTATATTTCCCTCTTATTTCTAATTATAAAAAGACACACACAATTCAAATTAAAAATATGTAGTTGTATTATAAAGCACAATTAAAATGAATAAAATTGCACATCAGAGAAATATAACATCCAAGGAGTTGCTGCAATTAGTCTGCAGGTTACCTAATTTTGACAACAAGAACTCATTAGCAGATTGCTTTTTAGATATTATTAGCAGATTTCATAATACCTGTATGGTACCCACATGAAACTTTGGTATTAAATACCTTTCACATTAACGGGAAGTTGGATTATAAAAGTAGTTTTTGCTACTACAATTTGGCATGTAGAAAAAAAAACCCCACTGTGCCTCATGAATTAAAAGTTCAGCAAAGAATACACTAAAAGATACAGGCATGTAAAAATGTTATAAAAAATGAGAACAACTCCAGTATTAAATTAAAATATTTTTGAAGTCCCTCGATTGTGCAGAAGAGCCAACAACTCGCTTTCCCACGTATGTCATCAGCTGTGTGACCACAAGCAGGGTGGGGTGAGGTGTGGCCCAGTGAACAGCAGCAGAGTATGCCACAGCCAATGTGTCGGAAAACCCATTAGGGCTAAATTCATTATGTTCTTTCAACTTAGTTTGTGGAACACTGTTTTTGTGGGTAAATAATTCTAGGTGCTCCAGTATGTATAGGGTATGTCCTATTGGGGCTCTAGAAAACACTTCTGTGCTTCCTCTCAGATGACACAGCTTATGCTTCTCGATTTGTCAGTGCATCTTCAATGCACTCTCTCTCCAGTTGTAGCAGTGCTCCATAAACAGCGTAATGAATTTTTTTTCTCTGTTGGTGTTTTATAAAACTTGTCATAAGGGTTGCAGTTTATTTTGTACATTCTGAAATACAGCATTTGTTGCATTTATTTCCAGTTTTGTGTCATATATCCCTGGGAAACATCCCTTCCCATATGCTTGGGGATGTGTTTTTTGTATATATTACAGCGAGTTTGTTCCTGAACTGAAGCCTACACCATTACAACTGTAAATCAGATTTATGCTGCTGCAATGTTTGGCATTCCAAACAGTCACCTCATCCTGAGAAACTAATGTCATTATGAGCAAATACCCTCGCTGGTATGTGACAAATAAGTAAAATATTTTAGGCCCCACAGGAAATGCAGTTGGAAGCTCTCTCTGTATTGAGGAACACTCTACTGATGCTCTATCACTGATGTTTTACTGTGCAGATCCACTCTGCCGAGCACAGGGGCTGGTAGACTGTGAAATGCTCATTGAGGAATCCAGACTGATCTGGGAGTAAGGTATTGGTGTCTGAAATGAATTGTGAGCAACTGTATTCCAATATGTTAAATTCCGCATAACGAAACAAGGAGAGCAATTGAAGTAGAACTTGGGGGAAAGAGCAGGTCATTTTGGACTAAAGGAATGGTGATGAGTTGAGCTGACTTAAACAGAGGGGAAACAGGATAAATTACGGTTGTGGTTGTATAGTCTCATAAGAAGGTAACAACAAAATGGGGAGGGGGTTTGAGAGGAGGAGCCATAATTCAATTGGGCCAAGGTATTTCTTGGTAGCATGATGCTCAGAGTGCATCCAATGTCCCATCTTCACTGTGTTGAGTGTCCATCTTGATTTTCTGTCCTCATTTGACTTACTCTTCTAATTTATAATGCAGTTGGATTCATAAAAAATCTACAATATAGAAGGTCTTAAAGTTTGCAATCTTAGGGAGCCAGTGGGCCTTGCTTGTGGCAGAAAGGTTGAAGGGGAGAAAGAGAGGTCATGGAAAAGAACTGGTGAGGTTTAGAAAAAAGGGGTAGAGTTGGGAGAAGTTGGGACTCTTAACGCTGCCCCTTAATGGGACCCTTGTTTTGGATGACTTTTGCAAATTCTACCACTTTTCTTACACCTCAATAGGCCTTCTCCATCACCCATCTTCCTTCCCCTTCGACCCTTCTGCCAGGAGAGGAGCCACTGGCTTCCAAAGCTTGCAAACTGTAATACCCTCTATATGAGTGTTGGTGAGTAGGTTTTTTCAGTTGCATCATATTTTCAAAACCTGATTATTTTCTTCTGACAACTGTGATTTTTTACTTCTCATTATCATTTACTAGGTGAATCTGAAATTAAAATTACATTGATTAGGCCATAATTAGTGGTTTACTTTCTTTGAACAGGCTAAACTGTTCTAACATAGTTCTTTCACTGCTTTCCGAGGAATTTTGCCAGCTTCAGCCAATATTGGCTTTTCATCCAGAAAGTGGATGCTTTGCTCCTGTAAGGATTGCTCACATGAGACTCAAATTACATTAGAATTATCCAGTCATCATTGTCAGACAAGTGCTGCCATTCCATTGAGTTAATGCAGGATCCCCAATCTGTGGGGACAGTAGCTTCATGGTAGATTCAGTAGACAATTTCACTAGAGTATTACTTTATAGAAACCTTCATCTTGGAGTTGCCTTTTTTCCTTCCACACACATGGTAATGGCCATTCTTCGTCTTCGCTGATGGCTCTGGTGTGTCAATGACAGCTTGTGAAGGGAGTTTCCTTCTTAAAAATTTGGACATCGGTCCTCAGTGATTTGAAAAATAGTTTGGAAATCATGTGTTCATTTGTCAATGCAAATGCTAAATTCTTCAGAAAAGTATATCAGATTTTGACGGTTCCTTTTGGTTTTGAAAGTGAATTCAAAATTTGGAAGTTTATCCCAGATATTTTTAGCATACTATAAAATAACACCATAGACCATCTATTCAGATAATTTGGTCAACACTGTTTATGAGAATCATTCAATTAATGCTGCCAAGAATGCATCAGTATGGAAATACGGCAATGACACAACTAAGGGCAAATTTCTATCCAGTGCTTGCACATCTAAATGACATAGTTCAATCCAGAAACTTCCACACAATGTGAGTTTATGGAAAGTTGCCTGAACTCATTATCTGCATACGTAGACATGTGAAGTCTGCTGTGCCATTTTGATTTCATTGGTGGACTAACTGATCTCTCTTTTGGTGAAAAAATTACAAGATTTGAGTTAGGTGAGATAACAGCATTGCTCCAGCAGATTGCCACAACCTTGGATCTCTGCTTATTACGCTGGCCACAGTAGTTGCGAGGACCACTTCACATACAAGTGGTGGAAATTGGGGTCTCCATACCTGTACTGAGGGATTGCCAATCAATGCTTAAGTGTTCTGGGATAATTTTTCTCTTGTTTTTCAAGCTCATGAAGTGTCTCAATTATGAACCCTGCATAAATGCCACGATTATTGGCTTATCCCAAGCACACAATATCAAGTACTGATACTGCCTGGTCTCTGTCATGCCCCCTTCTTGCCAGACATTGGAAACATTTCGTATGCACACTAACATTTAGTGTAAATTACAATGGGTTTCTTCCTCATGTTTAATGAGAAGCAATCAGATAACAAATTAATTTCCATTAGAAAAAAATCAAATGCTGCTAGCTGACCCAATCTAACACTTCTACAAGCATATTTGATAAGACTTACTGGCAGTGCATTATTTTTTCATCCTCTGCAGTAACAGTTTATTCAGCACAAGATGGTATGTGCAAACTTGCAACGAATGAGATCTGAAATTAAGCATATTTGACAGATTTTTCAAGTGCTAATGGTCTGTCTTATATCTATGACATGTATCTTAGGTGGCTATCTGAACCTTCACTTCTGCAAGCTACCAAAAGGCAATCCTTCAAAATTATGGAGGGGCAGAAAGTTTAACATAAATTATCATTGTTCAATTGCAAACAGATGTGTCTTCTTGACTGAAGTAATCCCTTGTTGTTAATCTACATACCCAATCAAACTGAAGAGCCAATAACTCCTTAGTCTCCATGACCTCAAATGATAAGGCGAACAAGGTTATTTTATCACATCTCCTGCGCATGGATCAGCCAAACAGTATGGGTACAGGGCTGTAGAAATTTTAAATATTCAAGTTGAATGACAGTTGCATTACCCTGTATTTGCTTCTTAATAACTAATAGCAGGAACAGATACTTGTCTGAAAGTGCACCTGTTCTGATGAGAGACATATCTTTTTAATAGCTTGTGAGATTGGGTGAAAGAAAAAAAAAAAAATATATCTCTAGTGAAATTTTTGTGTTTTTCAAGCTTTTTGACACTAATATTGCAGATATGATAGTTTCTCATACAAGCAAATATACTGACAACCTTATAACAAACTAAAAAATGTACAAGAGATTGTATAGTCATGGATCGGCATTAAATTATGGCACTATTTGGCATTTTATGTTTGACAGGTATAGAGAAAGGTCAGCATATGAATGTAAAAGAATTTCGGGAATCAGGCAGTACCATATGAATATCCTGAATGCCATAGTGAGCTACGAGAGATTTCTGCTTGTAATGCATTGTATGAGGTTTGCTGATATTTCCACCCCAAATGAAAGGAAAAAACTTGACAGCATAACTGCTGTCAGAAAGTGTTCACATTCCTTTGCAGTCAACCTGAAGTGATTCTATAATCCTGCTGATTATGTGACAATCAATGAAATGTTGACTGGGTTTAGAGGCCGCTACTCCTGGACCCCATATATACCACACAAACCCACAAAATATTCAATTTAAATATGTGCCATGAGTGACTGAAAGAAGTTTTATACCAGTAATATTGAAGTATAAGTAGGAAAGCAGCTAGATGGACCATTTCTAGTATCAAACAGCCCAGCAAAAATTGTAGAAAGGCTTGTCAGTGACATCAAAGGTACATACAGAAATGTCATCATTGACAATTGGTACACAAGCTGCCAGTAGTGGAAGACATGTTGGAGAAAAAATTGACCATTCTAGGCACTCTTCACAAGAAGGAAAGGGAGATACCTCCTGAATTTTGCACCTAAGAGACGAACCTGTAGAGTTTCAAAATTTTGCTTCCAAGCTAATAAATCTCTTGTCTGTACCCAACAAAAAGTAATTGTTAGCTGATACTCCTGTCCACAATGCATGACATGAATGATATCGACCCCAAGGTGAAGTTCAAGATTGTAATGAAATCTGTTGTCCATAGCATTTGTGTGTGTCAGTTGATCAAATGATGGAGCAGAGTAATAAATGAACAGAAGATTTGTTGGCAATATTGAGGTATCAAATAAGATCATAGGGTGACGTTACCAGTCTGTGGAACTAGTGTAGACACCACCCTATTTCTTAAACCAAATACAGAGAAGAGCAGCGCATGAATGGTCACCAATTTGTTTAATCTGTTTCCTTCAGTATCTCCGTGAAACTCTCCCACAAACTGGAAGATTCTTGAAGCTAGACGTAAACTACCCCGAGAACGACTGTTACCAAAATTTTGAGAACCAGCTTTAAATGATAACTGCAGTGATATGCTACAACCCCTTACATATTGCACACATACGGATTGTGAGAGCAATATTAGAATAATTATTGCATGCAGAGAGGCATTCAATCAGTTATTCTTCCCACGCTCCATACATGAATGGAACATGAAGAAATGCTAACTAGTAGAATGGGACATACCCTCTGCCATGCACATCATGGTGGTTTGCAGAGTACAGATTTAGTTTTAGTTGTAGAAGTAGAAGCTGGCTATGAGTGACAAGGAGTTGGCACCCCAATGGTCAGATTGAGGACTTGCCCTGAATAAAAAAAAACGTGGGTTTTTGAGGGACAGTGGTAGCAAACTATATCTCCATACCTGTAGTTTGCCAACCAATCCACTGACGCTTCATGCATTCTCCGTTGTGGCTTTGCATTTCCCTGGTGTCTCTGGCTAACAAGTTTGTATCCATTCTCTTCTCCTACTCATTTGGTGGTGACGTTTCTGTCTGTTATATTAACTCCAAGTTCTGTAGTAACGCCATTCAGCTGAAACCTGAACATCACTGCCCTTCCTATTGAAACTAGCAACAACCACATTCTATGTCATTTGACACTACCTTGAGGTGTCTCATGAGTGGGAAGTGATGTCGCAGCACTGTTACCCATTTCTCATCTCATTCTAACCTGCGTAAACTCACTGAATTGCAATTAGCATAGGGAGCAGGATTGATACTTGCCCATGATAAGATATTTTGTGTGTTTGTGAGTGGATAAGTGGATGGCTGTGTCACCGGCCATCTTCTGAAGTGACACTGTTCAGCAGCATCTAGGCGGTGGATGGAGTTGCCATTTAATTCTGTGAAGTGAAGCTTCTCCCCTGGGACAATTGCTGAGAGTGCCTGTTATTTGGAGAACTCTAGGAATACTATTTACCTCTGGTATCCTAAATACTGTCACTCTGCCTGCTCTCTGCTTTGTGTGTCTGATTTCCTATCCTGGAGTTCCAAAGCTGACTTCCAATAGCCTTCAGTTTAACATTGTACCAGTCAATATGTTGTCAATATATGACATAGAGTAATTTTTATGGTATTCTTTTCCTGAATTGTGAGATGGATTCCAAATCTGTTGCATAGAGGTGAACCTTTATCTTTTGGGGTTCTGTAGTTCAGTACATCAAATATATCATTAATGACTTCAGTAGAGTAACCCTTAGTGTCTTTGCATAGAACACACTTCAAGGACTGGACTGTTCATTATGAAAATAGGCATGATGTCATCCTTACATCCTGCCTTTCTCAACCAGTTTGACCTAACAGTAACAAACTGCATTACTGAGGTATCTCTTTTGATCAGTTATGAAGAACATGGTACAGAAACTTCTTAATTTCAGTCCATTACATAGCACAATACCTCTATCTGTGAAATGGTTCTGCAACAATATTAACAGATGTGACATTTAAGAAAAAGCCTCTGGCCTTGGTTAAGAAATTGTTGTATTTGTATGAACACAAACCTGAATATTTTTTACACCCATATTTTATGTCACACCTACAAAAATTGTTGCACATTCTTTGACAGCTTTAGTGGAAGTCTGAAGAAAACTGCTAGTCATAACTGTATAGTAATTGTAATAACCTGTGGTTCCTTATACAATGTGTGAAGCATGGCAATCTGAATACTGGAGTGGGGTAATGCAGTGCTTGTGATCTTAAGAAGTACAGTGCAATGTCCTTCGGACAGGCATGCAAGTCCAAAGCAACAGTGGATCATACTTCTGAATGACACACAACATGACTATCTCCTAACACCAGGTAAGTGACATTTAAATTAAAATGTGTATTTAAATTAAAATATTTCACCCGTACAGGAGAGTACATAGTGAATGTAAGAGTGAGAGTTGAAGACACATTGTTGACAATAAGTGGAAGTTTGGGTGTGCCCACGAATCGTGCTTGTATAGGCTAATGGTAAGGCTACCTTGTGCAATATGGAGAAATCTGGGTCAGAGTCCTGGTCCAGCAGAAATTTTCATAGTTGTCATTCCATTATACAACTGATGGTTGTTCATATTTGAAACAGTGAATACATTTCATGAACATCGGAGTGCCGACCTACTGGTATGCCCTCCAGTGGTAAATGCGAGAAATCTACAAGGATACCAGGTCAGCATTTAAATTTGGATGTATTTGTAAAGTGTTTCACTGCATGGTAAAGGAATTCGTTGCCTCCGCCAATAATATGTTGCATTCTTTTAGTGCCAGTTCTTCCTCTGCCTCCCTTTCTTGTGACATTGGAATCACAAAATATCAACCAGTTACAGTCTGCCTGAATGTGAAGAACTTTCAACCTGATGACATTTATACAGAATTCGAAAATGAATTTTCACTCTGCTGCAAGGTGCATGCTAATTATAAACTAGAAATCTTCTGACAGATGGAAACTCTATTCCAGACTGTCTTGAACATGGCATCTTTGGTTTTTGATGGCAAGTGCTCTACTGACTGAGGTATCCAAGCACGAGTCATGAATAGCGCTCACAGATGTACTTCTGCCAGAGCCTCATCTCGTACATGATTACTGAAGTTCTTTTTCATAACTTATGAGACTACCACTCCTGGATAAAAGGATATTTTGGAGGTACAGCTTAACCACAGCCTGAGGGATCATTTCCAGGCGTAGTAGTACCAAAACATATGCAGGAGAAATTCTGTGAAATTTGTAATGTAAGAGATGAGATACTCAAGGACATCTGTCTATGAAGGAAGGTCAAAAGACGTATTTGGATAGCTCAGTTGGTAGAGCCCTTTATTATGAAAGGCAAAGTTTCTGGATTTGAGCCCCAGTCTGGCACACAATTTTAATCAGTGTGAAAGTTGTCTTGAGGACAATTCAGAACCTCACACATGATCACGTCATAACATTCTGATCTCACCTGTACCCTCATCAAAGGATCCTTGCTCAGTTCGTGATCTAGATGGAGTGAGAAACCTCAGTCAATGTGTTCTGATATCTTGTCTCAAAACACAGTTTTCAAACCATGTTTTTGTTGTGGGCTTCAGTCCAAATACTGTTTTGATGCAGCTGCTCTTAATAACACAAAAATACCATTTACACTCAGTTCTATTTTTGCACCACTGAAAATGCAATACTGCTTGGTGTTAATTTTAAAGATCCATTCCTAAAACTGTGTATGTGACAGCTTATGTCATCGGTATGTGTGGGCCAACCTAATTAGCACTGAATTTTTCTCCTTCCCACAATTCAAACTTCTCTTTCTCCACAGTTGTGGCCATAACGTCAATTATTTTTTATGACAGAATTAGCGAGGTCTCTCATCTTCAGACTTACCACATGTGATATCGCTCATAACCAGAACACCGCTTCATGCAAAACAACAAGACCTCACCTACAAAAATAATCACAGGGAGAATGACATTCTGGGATCTGTATCAGGTCAGATTAAAGAAAGATTCAGAAGCAGGCTGCAAGATCTTTTACCCATAGGTTTAAACAACATGCAAGTATTATAAAGACTGGGAAGTTAAATGAGACTCCCTAGAGGAAAGGTGACTTCCTTTTTAAGGAACACTGTTGCAAAAAATTTAGAGAACCAGCATTTGAAGCTGGCATAACAATCCTACTGCTGGCAGCATTCATTTCACATAAGATGAGAGAGAGAAATTAGGGCTTGAATGGAGCAATTCAGATAATTGTTTTCCCCTTGCTCTGTTTGCAAGTGGAACAGAATGGAAATGACTACACGAGTTACGGGATACCTTCAACCGTGCACTATACCATGGCTTGCAGACTATGTATGTAGGTGTAGATGTATACAAAATGAAACAACATATATTAGATACTATCCTGTTATATCTTCATGATGTAAAAAGTGATTGCTACTGAGTCTGCTCTGTTTAACCCGTCTGGTGGCTAATGGTGCTCCCTCTGGATCACATGGTCCTGGGTTCGATTCCAGGCACTGTTGGGTATTTTCTCCACACATTGACTGGGTGTTTGTATAGTTCTCATCATTTCGTTATCATTCATGAATGTGGTGAGATTGGACTGAGTAAATTTAAGGATTTGTACAGGCACTGATAACTGCCCAATTGAGCACCCGACAAACAAATTATCATCATCATGATCTCTTCTACCCTGACTGTTGACTCCACTATCACCTGTGTCATCATCATTGTAATTGTTATCGTTGGTGTTGTTGCTTTTGTTGTTATGGGGTACTGTCGCCCACAGGATTATTTCGTTGGTCTGCAGATCCAACCTCCACAAACTTTTTCTACTAATAGCTATTTCCACTGAACCCACTACCATAATTTTTGTCGTTATGCATTTGTGGGTTCTGAGGCTGCTGATCTCTGAATCATACTAATTTAGGAATATTTCTCTTTGATTTCCAGTTATTTGGTCTTTATGGCTATGGCAACACCTCTAGCTTCAATCAGTGACCGAAGAATCACAATCAAAAATTCAAGTTGTAATACTCCAGTTTTTGTAGAAACCTTTTAAATTTTTAAATATTATCTTTGCAATAGCTTTCTTGTATAATGTGCCTCAACTGTAGATGAGACATTCGAAAGATTATTGTAAGCCAACCCCTCCCACACCTCCTATTTTATTTCTTTTACATGTTACTGATATTTGGTGTAGTCTGTCTCGTTAGTAAAATTAGGCAGCAAGCATTACTAAGTAGCCAGTTAGAGAGGGTGAATTTGCTCCCAAGGTACATACACAGACATATAAATTCCTCCCTGTGAGCCAAAGCTGCATGCCCTCTTTCTTTATTTGTATTTTTATTTATTTACACATCATGTTCCACAGGGCCAAATTGAGGAGCAAATCTTCAAGGTAATTGTATGTGTCAGTACATGAAATTACAAGTAAATGCAGTCAACAATGCAACAAGAATCAGCCTAATTTTTCAAGGAACTCCTTGACAGAATAGGAGTGACCCATGAGGAAACTCTTTAGTTTCGATTTGAAAGTGCATGGATTACTGCTAAGAATTATGAATTCGAGTGATACCTTATTGAAAATGTATGCAGCAGTATACTGACACCTTTCTGCACCCAAGTTATGGAAGTCCTCTCCAAATGCAGGCTGGGTTTCTGGTGAGTATTAACTGAGTGAAAGCTCCTTATTCTTGGGAATAAGCTGATATTGTTAACAAAGAATGACAGTAAAGAAAATAAATATATATATATATATATATATATATATATATATATATTTTTTTTTTTTTTTTTTTTTTTTTTTTTTGAGAGGCCAAGGCCAAAATACCCAGACTCATGAACCATAGGTTTGTGAACTTCCACCACTTATTACCCGAACTGCCCATTTCTCAGCCAAAAATATCCTTCTACAATGGGAAGAGTTGCCTCAAAATATAATACCATACAACTTAAGCAAATGAAAATAAGCATAGTAGACAAATTTTTGTGCCAATCAGTCAATCACTTCAGATACCATTCGAATTTAAAAATGGCAGTATTAACAAAATCCTGAACATGGGCTTACCATGACAGATTACTATCTATCTGAACACCTATAAATTTGAACTGTTCAGTTTCGCTGATCATATGCCCATGCTGACAAAGGTGTTAATGGCCAAAAGCTATAATTGTGTGAATCTTTTTGTTGTGCCTATCATGACTCAGCATCTCCTTCTCTGGTATTGTTACAGTGCATCCTGAATTTTACATTGTTTGATTAAAACTTAGTCTTACTATGATTTAGTGTTAGTTTATTTTCTACAAGCCCTGAACCTAGGTCATGAACTGCACTATTTGAAACTGAGCTAGTGTTGCACACAACATCCTTTACTACCAAGCTAGTGTTATCAGCAAACAGAAAAAATTTAGAGTTATCCGTAATACTAGAGGGTATATCATTTATATAAATAAGGAACAGGAGTGGCCCAAACACTGATCCCTGGGGCACCCCACGCAGATGCTACATCACAGCCATTCTCAACATTGTGAGTAATGACCTTATTCTGTCTGTTGCTAAGGTGAGAGATGAACCAATTGTGAGCTACTCTCCGTATTCCATAATGGCCCAACTTCTGGAGCAATATTTTGTGATCAACACAATCAATTGCCTTAGTTAAATCAAAAAATATGCCAAGCGTTTGAAACCTCTTGTTTGACCCATCCAGTATCTCACAGAGAAAAGAGAATATAGCACTTTCAACTGTTAAATGACTTCTAAAGCCGAACTGTACATTTGATAGCAAATCGTGTGAAATAAAATGATCAATTATCCTTACATACACTGCCTTTCAAACAACTTTTGCAAACACTGATGGCATAGAAATAGGTCTAAAATTATCTACATTACCCCTTGCTCGCTGAGCAGCTTTACCACTGAGTACTTTAAACATTCAGGAATGAGACCATTTCAAAAGGAAAAATTACAAATATGGATGAATACAGGGTTAACATGTGCTGCACAGTACTTTAATATTCTGCTAGGCACTCCATCATATCCATGAAAGTCGTTATAGACTCAATCTCCCTCTTGTCTGTACCACTGAGCAGTATTTCAGACATAAATCTCGGAAAGGATTTGCCAAGAAAGTCATATGATTCTCAGTAGAAACAAAATTTTTATTTAATTCACCAGCAATGCTCAGAAAATGATAGTTAAATACTATATGTTACTGATAAATCAGATAAATGTAAAGTAGTTCACAGTAAAAATATTTCTGTCATCGACCACCTGCTGCTGACCAGAAACTTCCTTCACATCTGATCATATGTTTTTAATTTTATTCTGTGAATTAGCTACTCTATCTGCATACCACATACTCTTTGCCTTCCTAATAACATTTTAAGCACCTTAGAGTACTGTTTGCAATGTTCTACTGTAGCTTGATTGTGAATACTTGTAGAACAAAGAGGGGATTAATCAAAATACTACAAGACATCCTTATCCCATTAGTCATCCCATTTATAATGTTCTAATGTCAAGCAACTCTTGAAGAGCGTGAGAGATTTGTTAAGGAAAGCATTATATTTGTCATCAGTGTTATCGGCACTAAAAACATCCTGTCATTCTTGTTCCTTGACAATGCTGTTAAAACGATTCTGTGTCTTCAAAAATATTCTATTACTGTTGAAGAGATTGTAATATATGTGGACTTTTTCTGTTATATAGTTCTATTCCTCTTTAAATTCAGAAGTCACAACCTTATTGGTCATTAGTGCACTCACTCTACAAATGTACTTACTCATTTATCATGCCCCCCAGGGGGTCCACAACTCTTTTGTGGATATGTGCATAGCGAGCACAGGACCCCGAGCTAATGTGGCCCTCCTTCCTTTCCGGGCTGCATACCTTCCTTTTCTGCATCCTTCCCTATCCCTCATCTTCACCTCCCCTCCCCTCCCCTCACCTCTGGCTCTTTCCTTTCCTTTCTGCCCCTCTTGGAGTACGGTTTGTGCCTACGTCCAGATACGGACGCTCGTAAATGTAACGCATTCTTCACCTTCTCTGCTTGTATGTCTTCATCCTTCCTTTGTCCTACACTTTTCCTTACCTCTTCTCTTTACCCTGCGGCATTTGAGACCTCTCTTCTTTCCTTTCCCTTTCTTTGTGTTTCCCTTTCTCTTTCTTCCTCCCTGTGCGTGCCTGAAGGCCGACCCACACATCTTTGTGCGTAGCCGGTGACGGGGTAACGCGTAATTCCCTGCCCCGGGTAGACAGGTAGGACACATACGTACCCCCTGGTAACGGTCAGGCCCAGGGAAGGCTGATTACCTGAGCTTGATACCTTCCGAAAGTGCTGATTGTTTACACCTCAGGTCACACCTCCCAACAAACGGATGGAGGGACCAATCACCTAAGGCAGGAGTGCCCTCAGAGAGGGCCCCCTCAAGGGAGGAGCGTGCCATTGGAGACGCCGGTAATCATGGGGGATTCTTCCGCAATGGTTTCTTCACCTTGCACTATGTCTGCTCACAAGTGTAAGTTCACCGAGTCTCAGCCATAGACAGTTCTTCCATCATTGCCACAGTTCCTTGTGACCTTCGTCAGACCGAGAAACGATGACTTCTCCACGGTCAACCCTTTCATTATTCAGAAAGGTGTCGACGCAATTGCAGGTCCTGTGAAGTCTTGTTCCAGATTACGGAATGGCACCCTGTTGTTAGAAACAGTCAGTGCCCTCCAGGCACAAAAATTGCTGCGTACTTCACTGCTCCACACCTTCCCTGTCCGGGTTGAAGCGCACCGCACTTTAAATTCCTCACGTGGAGTCGTTTATACATGCTCCCTTGACGGGTTGTCTGACGAAGAAATTCAGCACTACATGTCTGACCAGGGCGTAACGGCTGTTCATAGAATTATGGAAAGGGTTGACACAAACATCGTTCCAACCTGTATTGTCTTCTTGATATTTGACAGAGTTCAACTCCCATCAAAAATAAAAGCGGGCTATGAGATAATTTCCGTTCGCCCCTACGTCCCAAACCCTACGCGTTGCTATTGGTACCAGTGGTTCAATCACACCAGCGAGTCCTGTTCCAACCCAGCCAAATGTGTTACGTGTGGCAAGGATGCCCATGAGGGAGCTTGTCCACCTCCGTCCCCTCATTGCATCAATTGTATGGGTGACCATGCTGCTTTCTCTCGAGATTGCCCCATTTTTGAAGACGAAAAGCTCATTCAGGAAATCAGAGTGAAGGAAAAGGTGTCGACCTTTGCTGCTCGAAAATTATTCGCCAGTCGACAGCCCACCGTGCCTCAGACAGGAAAATAAAGCACTGACCTTGCCTCTCCTCGGCCAACAAAGGAGGCGGCCATGCAGACTTGTGACCTCACCTTTAGTGCCATGGTCGTCAGATCGGCCAGCGCAAAGATCGTCTGTTCCACCTCCCCACTTTCGCCTGCCCACTCTATGGCTCACCCTTCATCGGGTTCTGCTAAATCTCGAGCCCACAAGTCGGACACCAAGACTTTGAAAATAGAGCATACTCGTGAAGATTTTTTACATACCCCAACCTCACAACCATCGGTTCCTCCTTCATCTAAAAATCATGTTCCCAAGAAGGCAAATAAGAAACCCAGTTCATCTCCTTCTCCGCCAAGGCGTGTCTCATCTACAGCACCACCTGGCGGTAATCGCCCTCGGCCTTCTCCTGTGTCGCCGAGGCGCACTGCTGGTGGCTGATCAATCGGCCGATCGCTGGTGGTAGAAGCTGCTCCTGAACAACCTATGGATCAGGATCTTCTGCCTTCGGCTGAATGCCATTCCATGGTGTCAGTCGCAAGCTCTGAGCACTCGTTGAGTTGACGGCAACCTTGGTCACATTCTTCCATTTACTGTCCACCCTATGTCCATTATCCATTGGAATATCCGTGACATTCGAGCCAATCAGGATGAATTGACGATCCTCCTATGATCCTACTCGCCAGTCATCTTCTGTCTTCAGGAAACAAAGCTGCGTCCCCACGACCGCTTTGTCTTCCCCCATTTTCAGTCAGTCCGATTTGATCTCCCCTCTGTTGAAGGCACTCCAGCACATGGGGGACTCATGATTCTTCTCCATAATACTCTCCAATATCACCCAATCCCCTTAAACACTTCCTTCCAAGCAGTCGCTGTCCATCTTTCCCTTTCTGGACACACCTTCTCTCTTTGATGTGGACGATGGAATGTATACAGTACAATGGCACGAGCTGATCTCCTTCATCTTCTTGGTCAGCTTCCACCCCCGCCCCCCCCCCCCCTCCCCTATTTGCTGGTTGGGGACATTCAATGCCCACCACCCACCTTGGGGATCTCCACATCCATGTCCGCGTGGCTCACTATTGCTAGACGTCTTCCACCAAGCGGATCTTGTTTGCCTCAACACTGGGGTCCCTTAATATTTTTGTGCCTCCTCGACAAATTTATCTCATCTGGACCTTGCGGTTGGTACTGTTCCGCTAGCACGGCGCTTCGAATGGTTCGCCCTTGCTGATACACACTTGAGTGACCACTTTCCATGTGTCCTTCGATTGCAGCCACAACTGCCATACATGCGCCCGAGATGCTGGAAGTTTGCCCAAGCCGATTGGACACTTTTTTCGTCTCTAGCGACATTCGATGACCGTCACTTTCCCAGCGTCGATGATGAGGTCAAACACATTACCAACGTTATTCTTACAGCTGCGGAAGGTTCAATACCACGCACCTCCGAATTGCCCCGGCGCCCCCCAGTCCCTTGGTGGAACGAGGCATGCCGTGACGCAATATGTGAGTGGCGACGTACTCTTTGCGATTTCCGCCACCGTCCTACTTTGGCCAACTGTATCCGCTATAAGCAGTTCCATGCGCGGTGCCGTTGGGTCATCTGCAATAGCAAGAAGGCAAGCTGGAAATTCTTTACTAGCTCATTTAACACCTTCACTCCCTCCTCGGAAGTTTTGAGTCGGATTCGACAGTTATCTGGCGCGCCTAGTTTCTCCCCGGTCTCTGGGCTCGCTGTCGCGCAGGATACATTAGTGGACCCCGCGCAATTTCTAACTCATTGGGTCAACACTTTGCTGAGATTTCGAACTCTTCAAATTACCCGCCAGCATTTCTCCCAAAGAAACGTGCAGCGGAAGTGCGACATCTTGCTTTCTCCTCTCAAAATCACGAATGCTTCAATACTGTTTTCTCCATGCGGGAACTCCGACATGCCCTCTCTTCTTCTCGCTCCTACGCCCCAGGACCGGATGGTATCCATGTCCAAATGTTGCTGCATTTATCAACCCATAGTCTGCGTTACCTCCTTCGCCTTCATAATCGAATTTGGACCGACAGTACTTTTCCCAGACGATGGCGGGACGCTATCGTCGTTCCTGTTCCGAAACCTGGAAAGGACAAATATCTCCCTTCTAGCTATCACTCCATTTCTCTCACGAGTAGTGTCTGTAAGGTTTTGGAGCGTATGGTGAATTACCGTTTAGCGTGGTGGCTGGAATCCCGCAGTCTTTTAACACCTGCCCAATGCGGATTCCGAAAGCATCGTTCTGCAGTTGACCATCTTGTTGCTCTCTCCACTTATATCATGAATAATTTTCTCCGGAAACGCCAAACAGTAGTAATATTTTTTGATCTGGAGAGAGCATACGATACCTGTTGGAGGACAGGCATCCTCCGCACACTGTTCTCTTGGGGCTTTCGAGGTCGGCTGCCCCTTTTTCTTCGCGAATTTATGGCAGAGCGCACATTTAGGGTGCGGGTGAACACTACTCTCTCCCGTACTTTCTCCCAAGAAAATAGGGTACCCCAGGGCTCCGTGCTGAGTGTTGTACTGTTTGCCATTGCCTTAAATCCAATTATGGATTGTCTCCTTCCTGATGTCTCGGGCTCCCTCTTTGTGGACAATTTTGCGATCTACTACAGCTCTTAATGGACCAGCCTTCTTGAAAGACGTCTTCAAGGATGTCTCGATCGCCTCCACTCTTGGAGCATCAAAACCGGCTTCCGCTTTTCTCTCAGTAAGACCGTTTGTGTTAATTTTTGGCGTTGTACGGAGTTTCTTCCACCCTCCTTACTTCTAGGACCTGTCAACGTTCCGTTTTCGGGCGTCGCTAAATTCTTGTGTCTTATGTGTGACAGAAAACTGTGCTGGTCCTCCCACGTTTCCTATCTTTTGGCTCGCTGTCTGCGATCCCTCAACACCCTCCGTGTCCTTCATGGTACCTCCTGGGGAGCGGACCAAGTGGTTCTTCTCCGCCTCTATCGCGCCTTAGTGCGCTCGAAATTGGACTATGGAAGCATAGTTTACTCCTCTGCTTGGCCGTCTATTCTTCAGCGCCTCGACTCTATCCACCACCATGGATAACGTTTAGTGTCTGGAGCTTTTTACACAAGCCCTGTGGAAAGCTTTAATGCTGAGACTTCTGAACCTACGCTGTCCAATCGGTGAGCAGTTCTTCTCAGTCGTTATGCTAGCCATCTGTCTTCCATGCCTGCTAATCCGGCCCATGACATTTTTTTCGATGCCTCCTTGGATGTACGGTATGCAGGCCGCCCCTCCTCCCTACTACCACTGGGAGTCCGCTTCTGTCAACTGCTCCATTCTTTTTCTTTCCGCTTTCCTAAAACCTTCTTGACAACATGGGGTACAGCACCGCCTTGGCTCCATCCCCGGATCTGCCTGCTCTGTGACCTTTGTCAATTTCCCAAGGATAGTACCCCTTCACTTGTTTATCGTCGGGCATTTGCTGCTCTATGTGCACAAATGAAGGAAGCCACATTTATTTACACTGATGGCTCGAAAACATCTTTAGGTGTAGGAGTGCCTATATTGTTGGCGACACCCCAAATCGATTTTGGCTTCCCAACCAGTGTTCGGTTTATACTGCGGAGCTTTACGCTGTTCTCCAGGCTGTCCAATACATCCGCTGCCATCAGCGGATACATTATGTTATCTGTTCAGATTCTCTCAGCTCTCTCCTGAGTCTCCAAGCTCTGTACCCAGTCCACCCTCTGGTCCACTGGATTCAGGACTGCCTGCGCTTGCTCCACTTGGGGGGCGTCTAAGTGGCGTTCCTCTGGCTCCCAGGGCACGTTAGTATCTGTGGATATGAGGCGGCTGATATAGCAGCCAAGGCTGCAGTCTCTCTTTTTTGGCCAGCTATTCGATCTATTCCCTTCGCCGATCTACAGAGCGTTTTATGTCGTTGTGTTGTTCTTTTATGGCACGCACATTGGTCGACACTTCCCAATAATAAATTGTGGGATGTGAAAGCTCTTCCCTGTGCTTGGACTTCTTCCTCCCGAACTCGTCGTTGGGAGGAGGTCATTTTAACTAGACTCCGGATAGGGAACTGTCTTTTTAGCCATTGACATCTTTTGAGCGGCGATTCTCCCCCACTCTGTCCCCACTGCTCTCAGCTGTGGGCGGTAAGACACCTTTTCATTGAGTGCCCCTATTTAACTCTGTTACGTGCCTGTCTACAGCTGTTGCCTGATTTATCGTCCATTTTAGCAGATGACACACGCCTGGCCGATAGTGTTCTCGAGTTGACGTCAGTCATTTGAAGCTCTTTTTGATGACAATCAACCCCTTTCTGTAGTGAATTTTTAAGCTTTCCTTCTGCTTTTAGTTTCTCCAATTTTTTGAGTTTCGTTCCCATTGCTGCTGGTTTCCATTTTCGTTTTTTACTGCTTCCTAAGTCACAGACCGGGCGCTAATGACCATAGCAGTTTTGCACCCCAAAACCCAAAACCAAAACAAAAATCATTTATCATGAGCTTGTCTTGGTTTCCTGTTCCCATTTCATGTAAAATTGACATTTCCTTATGTAACAGTTTATCTCGATTTGAAATTCAAATGTGAGCATAAAAATCTCATATTGCTCAAACACGTATGCATCCTGCTTGTGTTTGAACTCTGATTTGACTTTAAGTATAATATTTCCACAAAATACTTCACTTTTATGTGTAATGTGTGGAGCTAGAACTCCCAGAACCCAACCTGCAAGAGTGTTCTTGGTAGACTGTCGCTGTGTTGCACTAGATCATCTCCATGTGCCAATTTCTCACTTCCAGAATGATGGGCATCCCAGTGTGTGCTACCACTGTGCTGCAGCAAGGAACTGTAATGACAGTTTCAGTCCTTCAAGTGCAGGATTGATATCCATAACCTTACAATATGCCTATAAGTTCTGCAGGACTGTATGGATTGTTGGAAAGGTGATTTTCTTTTTGTCAACCACATACTGGAAGAAAAATGATTTTTACTCTTTTGCAGATTGTTTGAATTTTCTAGGTGTGGTGGTAGGTGAGACATATGCTTGCATTGTGGGTGACCAGGCTGAAAGGAACATTGTACAAGAATATTCTCTGTACATGAGACACTCAGAATTGAGAGGCCAGATATTTGCAGCAGGTCCTCAAACTCCAGCTTGTGACTCATGGCATAGGGAGTCAGTGAGTAATCTAACTGAGGATGTGTATCATTACCAGAATTCCTGACCTTCCATATACCAAAGACCATCACTTGCAGACCAAAATAAAGTGTTCGTCATAAAAACCACCAGTGTCATTCTTGTAAGTTTCCTTGACTTCCTGAAATGAACTATAAATCTGATTTTGGCCATTATGGATGGTTTTTTTGAAAGCCCACAACTGTGAAATCAATGGGTTCATTTGTAAATAACTTCCCTGCTGTCAGTAAGCATTTTGTTTTATTCATATGTAACATGGTGTGTTTTGGGAAATGATGCTTGCCATTGTTTTAGCTTCCTATACAGACAGAAAAAAAACTTTGTGCTTTCCACTGAAGACATCACACAGTGGTAACTCATGCCATCTGCCCAGTTTTGGATGGAGCAACATTGACAAATGTAGGTTCTGCGTCTGATGGTTAAGGGAATCTGACCTCTGAGGTTGCTGGAATAACATTGTCCTGAGTTTTCCTTTTTTTTTTCTCTTCAACAGCTTTGAAGGATTGGGACTCTCAAAGGACTTACCCTGTGGGGGTAGGAACTGAAGAGGAGCCGGCAGCCCTAGGACCTGAAGTGTGTGACTTCTTCAACCACTCCATGTCTAGTGTTCACTGTTCCATCGACAATGAGGTCATTAATCTTCTGTTCTTCTTTACTGTCACTGACTTGTGTGAGTTCGCTGGTCTGGGGATTCCCACGGAGGGGGCCCTGTAAAGGGAGCTAGTCACTAGTTTATACTGGAGGATACTTTGTGTGGGGAGGTGATGTCCCCAAATATAGTACATAATAAAGATATTTCTGGTGATCTAGCCACAGTTATGGCAGAACGCAATATCTTTGATATGGTATGAAAACAATAATACTTCTTCTAAGCTCCATAATATGACAGGCAAGCAAAGACCTGAAGTGGTCTGATTTTACATTCGTTAACTAGTGAAGCACATTTTGAGGATTGGAAAGTGGGTGGGTTTTTGTCAGCAGTTTCTGCATTATGCTTGATACTTATAAAAGTGTGCTCATGGCAGAAAAGTTACTGGTCATGAAGCTACAGTCAGATGAAAATATCTGTGTTGAGAGATGGCTGGAGCCTCAGGGCCACTATCTGATATGTTTGGTTTTTACACTGTGCCAGATATTCTTTATATGCCACCTACTCCAGACGAGATCTCTAACTGCAGATGGCACTCAATTACAGCAATGCCCTTCTGCTTCGGCAGACATTTCTGAGAATTCCAGTGCCCACAAACAGGCTGGCAACTACTTGTCCAAACTGTTGCCACCCAGTGCAAAATGACATCAGTTGTGTGCGCCCGCATCTTGAGGGGCTGCCACTGTGTATGATTATTATGTGATGTGACTGCTGGAATGGCAGTTATTTGCTATAATTTTTATAACAGAGACAGTCTTAGCATGGCAGTTCACTCCACCACTCCTGTTTGACACTTCTGCTGTAGTAGACACTTGCAACAAGCAAGAAATGGAATTAAACTGTATAACAAGGAGGAGACTGGATCACTGCAGACAGTGTGGTCAGTCGTGGGATTTGTTGTGTGTCTAGAGGAATTAGAAGGGTTGTTCTGCAGCTGGACAAGTGGCAAACCATCTGGCCTTTATTTCTAGTTCTGTATCATTTGTATGTGTTGTTGTCTCCTAGTGCATTGCCTCTGTTCTTGAAATGTCCATGATTAACTGAACCAAATTAGTTGGTGAGTGCATAATTAGGTGTGAGGGGAGAATCATATGGGTTGGAGTGTAAATGGCTGCACAAGAAGAACAGTGCCTCCAGGTGCAGGATGTCATTCCTGCAGTGTTGAATTTGCAGTTTCAATTGCAGCCCGAAAAGGCTTAAAGAATTTCTTGTCAGACAGCTATACCTTACGAATGTCACGTTATGGTGTGTTCAGCATACTAATGTTATGCTTATCTGCATATTTTAGAACTGCCAGCTCATTATGAATAACGTGGCCATCCACAATTAAGACGAATGGATTCGTTCCTGTTCACAGAACATGCTGTTTGAAATGCTACACCCATTGCAAGAACACGTCCCGATTCATCCACCTGCTTTCAGGAGCTCCACCAAAAAGTATAGCTTTTGAACATACCATCAATGGATTATCTTTATTCCATTTCTTCTGAGGAAAAATGAAAATTGGAAATTGCAGGCATAAAATGGATAGTTACATCCACTGTGGAAGTTTGTGTTAATACCCTACTGTTTTGAAAAAGTGAAACACTGAGAGATGTGATCACAGTGAAATTAATACTGCTGATTACAAACTTGACACTACACACACGATTAACACTACAGACATGTACCTGCACCATGACTGTGGTAGTTCAGTAGGGAGAAGTGCCACTGCTGAGCTGCCATTGGTGTCCCTATACCTCGTGGTATGGAATCAAAGAGCACGTGAACATGTTGCTGGGGAATACTCTGCCACACAGTTTTTAAGCACATCTACAAAGCATCAACTGTGGCTGCAGGAGGCCTGAATGTAAAAATTGTCACCCATCGAACATATGTGGGATATGGTCAGTTGGCATGTCAGGTGAACGGACAAGCAACAGAAGTGACGGCACCATTCGTTCTTCGAAGATGAGTTGTACATTCCTTGCTACATTTAGCCAGATGTTGTCATGCTAAAATATGGCATGTGGAATGGCTTGCATTAGGGCTGTAAAACCTCCCTGATTTAGTGGTAACTGTTCAGACAGTCCTCAAAACATAGGTGATGAGATCACATGTCGCAGGCAATGCTGCCCCAAACCTTCCCAGTTAACAATTGTCCACTTAGCCACTTAGCCACTTAGCCACTCACCATACAGTCTGCATGACTGGCTTCACAACAGCGATGTCGAAAGTGCAAGCGGCCATTACTGTGGGACACCTAGTGGAATTTGGTATACACACGAAGGCAAATTCTTGCCACCTGATGTCAATTGTTATTGAATGCTTGTACGTTGCAAGTGACATCGTGGTGGGTGGGGTGATAGATCCTAATAACTGGAACTGTTTGCCACGTTTTGCAATGTGCAACTGTGGGGTATCACAGTTGGATGATGATCCTGTTTTCCCATCACTTGCACTGTCAGGAATATCACATCACAATGTCTGTCTTTCCAACATAATAGTATCTCCTTCAAAATGTTGGTCGAACAGGTTTGACAACTCCTGTGCAATGTGTGTTGGAGCTGTGTAATCTGAGGGTAGGTCTGGTTCACCTCCATCATTCATGTTCGTACCAAAGCATGGAGATTACACAAAATTTTGGTAATCTCATTGCCATATCTTATCTTCACAACATCAATATAGAACAGTTGGACAGGCCTGTCCCCAGATTCATTCTTCACTAATAACACCCAGCACAAGTAAATGTCACTACTGTACAATGCGTGTACATGAGTGGCATCTTCCATGCATGTGGCCTCTCATGTGACCTCACAACGCACGTGAGATATACTGTTTGTCCGTCTGTGGCTGCAAGTATTTCTGGTGTGTGGTAGGCTGCGTTGTCTTGCACTCCCATTTTTCTGTGGGATACACATGGTTAGTCAAACATGTTTAACATTTGTCCTTGTCCTTTGAAGCTAATTCTCTCTCTCTCTCTCTCTCTCTCTCTCTCTCTCTCTCTCTCTCTCTCTCTCTCTCTCTCTCTCTCTCTCTCTCTCTCTCTCTCTCTCTCTCTCTCTCGTAGGATACTCATACCACATTTGTCACATACTGTCATTACACATATTGCAGTCAGACATCTGAATCCAAAACGACATATTTTAGAATTTCCACCATGATAAGTATTAGCTCCATAAAGTGTGTCCCAGTCTACAGTATATTACCATTATCATACTTCTAATCTTCTTTAAACAAGTGACTCTCAAAGTAGAAAGTTAGATATAGTTATTAGCCTACTATTGTGTTGCAAGTAGACCCCTACATTACATGTCGAGAGGTTGTGTGTGACTGCGAAATGCCATGGTTTGCACAAATTGCTTTCTTTACAAGCCTGTTCACCTCTCAGTGTCTCTCAAAAGTTCTCAGAATTAAAGAAGCAGTTGGTTTGTGATGGAAGGAAATTTATCACAAACTGGACAAGATACGGGATCTCCTGATATTTTCATACTGTTTTCCTCTATTATCCCTTATCTCCTTAAAGTTTGGCACTTACCAAGCCATGCAAAAAGAGAAAGGTGGTTTTAAAATACTATACATAAATAAGAAAATTGAAAAAAACAGTTGTTTGTTAGAACAATGGTGTGTAATTGGAGAGGTAAAGAATGTTTCAGTGGTATGTGACTGCCATAATGTAACATTTTTAGACAGAGCTCTTAAATTGTTCAAAACATGTTCAGTAGACAATTGTAGGCTTAAAATTTTTGTGTGCTTTATATATTTAATCAACAAACATGTAAACACTCACATAATATGCGATCATTGGCAATGAAGTTTGATGGGAGAGATGGAAAATTTTTTGCCGCAAATGAAACTCTCATTTGCAAGTAACTCACTCAGCGCCAACACCACAAGCATTGTGTATATGATCTCGCTCCAGAGGACAGGCATTTAAAATAGTTTGACATACGCACTGTGGTTAGTATTTCCAGGAATTCAAATGTATACTCTCACCCAATGCATGGACCTGCATGATCTTCCTTACTTCAATAAAGGTAAACAAACTTCATCCTCGATTGTACTTTACCTGGAGAAAAGGCAGAGCAGAGAAATGTGCTGCACATTTCTGATGACAGCTATCTTTCCACACTGCAAGTTTTCAATGAATGTAATTTATGCTTTTCAGTAATTTCATAGATGAATTGATTTTTGCCTTGCAGGCTAGTGTGTAAAGCTATCAAATGTCCTGTAATATCCAATGAAAACAGAGGTCAGCAACCCACAGTAGATATTCTATTTTGTGGTGATGCCTTCTTTTGACTAGAAAATCCCAATAAAACAGATTTGAAAGATCAAAACTACTTTTCAGGACATTTCTGAAGCTAAGCCATCAGATTCCACTGTGATTTAATTTTTCACCATACTCATCCCCAGTGTGAACTAAAATTTTCTGAAACTGTCAGTGTGTCAAAAGTGAGATCTCAAATAACTGACTGTCAAGAATGTTTATAGCCAATGATCATTCAGCATGAAATAGGCTTTGTTTTTTGTACAAATCACAATAAAATTTTCTGAAGCAATTTTCAATTAATAGAGAGGTTTGATATACAAGGAATTTGTAAGTACCATACATGGTAAGGCAGTGAACATAGTGTTCCAAGCTAACACATACAAAATATACTGATACAGTGATTAAAGAATGTTGTATATTGTTTATATAAAATTATTAATTGTATGTGGACAGTGAAATTAGCTATCTTACATGCTAATAACCATTGTACATTATTTTGTTTGTTGATAGGCCACCATAAGCAGAATAAACAATGGATATTGTCAATTTTATAGGCTGATCTCAGCACTACTCAGATCATGAGATCTTGCAGATAGAGAAATGTGTTGTCCAGTAACCAATTGTGCAGTCTTTCCTTAAAAAATTGTAATGGCATGGCCCGAGCAGTTTGTGATAGTAATTGAAGAGTTTTATAGTATTCACCGTGTGTTAGACACAAGGTGGTGTTAATCTGTATCCTGGTATGTCATCATCCACCTTTATTCTAGTATTGTAGTCACAAACTTCTTACCTAGAAGAATTTTTCATGCCATTTTTATCTGCATATAGTACACAGATATGTACATGTTTACCAGGCTCATATTACCGTCTGTTGTAAAGAGACGACGACAGTGCTCTCTGGGACTTGGTTCACACATTATGTGTTATTTTTTCCTGTATTCTCTGAATTTTGCCAATGTATGAGGGTGCCTCATCAAATGAGAAGGCCATAAGTAATATGTGATTGCAACAGTCCAAAATATATTAGTCTCAGGAAGTCAATACTAATCACGTCTGTAAGTTTCCAAAGCAGATAGGAGACCCTCAAAATCTTTTTACATACCTGACTAAAATGTTCTTCACAGTTCAGTTTGGAATCAATATGCATTCCTAACAGTTGTACAGATTTGTCTTCTGTGGCATTGGGTGACCATAAAAGAAGCTGTATTGTTTTCTCTGGATTATGGAGTAATTTATTTGATGAGTACCAGTGGATGGCAGATTTGAGTGATTCCTGTTTACTGTTATGCAAGGCTGAGATATTCTGACATGAGGCAACCAGTGTTGTGTCATCCACATAGTATATGAGAGTATGATTTATATAGAGAGGAACATCACTTACAGCGACGATGAAGAAGAATGGTCCATGTAATGTGCAATGTGGAACACCACCGACAGGGAAGTGTTTATTTTTAACTGTGACAGCTGTCTTGTACTGTGAAGATAGGAAGCTATTACACCTAATTCTGGATTACATACCCCATAAAATTCTAGTTCTGTTATCAGGATGTTGAAGGGAATGCAGACAAATAATTTGCTTAGTTCATATAAGCTAAGTAATTGGATATACGTAAGTATTTGAGATACCTCGGACAATATTGGTATGATTTGTATTGGATCATAACTTTTAGATACTGTATTTACTCAATTATAAGATGAGTGTTTTTTCCCCCATTTCATCTTTAAGAAAATAAATGGTTGCCTTATATTTGTTGATAAAACTACAGGTGCTGAGGTCAACATTTTTCCATCGTTTAACAGAATATGTAGTGGTTGTCTCATATTTACAAACAAAGTTTTGTACACATGTGGATACTATATTCAAATAAAGTGGAAATGTTACCCTTACAAAAAAGGCACTGGATTCTGAAACCATGTTAAATCATTAGTCTCTCAATCAAAATATTGATAAGAGCATTTCAAATGAGAAATTCGGTCACTGTTCATGTATTAGAATACCACTTACAAATGTTACCAGTTTTTAATCAGCTTTACAATGTGATGCCCACATTCAGATGGAAAAAAGATGGAACAATTGAAATAAATGATATTAAGTGCATACGTGAGAATAAATTATAGTGGCAAGACATGTCGTAGAGATGGTACCAATAGACATCAGAAGATGGCGGCCTCCAGGAAGTTCGAGAATTGAACTGAATCATAATATTTATTTATGTATTTGCTGCTGCTGCTACATATGACTTGGGCCCCAGAAGGTATTGCAATCAGTGTTTCAAAGTTGCTCAAGCACAGCACTGTAGAAGGATTGGAAGGGGAACAGTGATATCAGCTTAGCTGAAAACTCGATTAGTATGGGCAGGGGAGTAGTGAGTGTTCTATTGGCCAACGAAGAGAATCTATCTAATTTGCTGACCAATCTTGGATGCTTTGGCTTTATAGGAACATATAACCTGTTTAAATTGCAGTTTGCCTGAATCAGTTTGCAGTCAGAATTGAATTGACGGTAAAATTTTACAAGAACTCTAAAAGGGTAAGTATTTCTGCAGGAGACATTATAAGTCTAATTGGGAATGATGGCATACTTAAGTGTTTCATGATGCTGTGTAGTTGACAGTCACCGTGATGATCCAGCATCAGAAACACCCGGTTTCGTTCCCATCATACAACACAGCAAATGAGAAAGCAGTGAGCAGACAATATGTTTGGAAGCAACACACATTGTAACATATTCACATCAGACTAGAAGCAAAATTCTATATGCATATGGATAAAAATAGCTGTATTCTAAAATTGCAAGATAACAAGTACGTCTAAAATGGCAACATATTTGGAAGAATCGGCCAAATATTTGTGACAATGACGATACAAATTTCACAGATGTGCAAATTTACATAAACCATCAACCTCCATTTATTTTATTTCTCCTTACATTATCAAAATGTGAACAAACAGCATAAATTTAGAATAGGTATTATGTTAACTTTTTAGACAGATACTTTTTTCATGTCGGCCCCTTTTGCGTGTCGGCCCCCTTTGCGTGTCAGGCCCCCTACAAATGTTGTTTACAATCTGAAACCAATTGCTAACCAGGAATGCGCTTTGATTGGTAACACGCATCTCTTGTAATCAGTGTGAGGATAGATTCAAGCAACCAGTGATAACGAGATATTACAGTTTATTCACAGCATTTCTGGTTAAAATCTATAAGCAGAAACTTCAGTATCATTGCTTTTAGCAAAGTGATAATGATTTTAGAGTGTGATTGTTGACCACAGTTTTCTTGGAATCGTAGCAGATTTCAAGTTTGTGGTTAAGACACATTGTGAATTTGAACTGTAGCAGATGATGTGTTTTGTAGCCCTTATTTAGTCATTGGTCACTTCAAATCAGCTGTCAACAGACCATCTTGCAATTTCATCATACCTCATGGCGACTATTTTGAAACTTGCTCTTGTTGCACATTAAAAGCCTTTGTGAAGTGACTCACTGTGTTTGTGAGCCACCCATAAATGAGCAGCAGCAGCAGCAGCAGCAACAGCAACAGCAACAGCAGCAGCAAGCTGCCAATGTGACATCAGCGCAGTGGAAAGTGACAAACATGACCTGTCCTAATTTTAATCCAACTATAGTATAGATATCTTATCGCAAAACAGTTTCCAGATTTTGTCCTTGTTGTCTACAGTCCAAAATATGGTTTGATGCAGCTTTCTTTAACAACACACTGATACCATTTACTGTCAGCCTTTTTTTTGCACTGCTAAAATTGATTATTGATTATTGCTTGTTGTTCACTTAAATAATCTACCCTTAAAATTGTGTGTTGGGTAAGAAGCGCAACAATGAGAAAAGTTTCTGCTAACTTAGATCATTGAATGCAAATTACTTTGAACTACATGTGGCATACTTTCCTCCTCCCTCACAATTGTCCTCTTGAATTGCATTATTGGTTGTGATTGATTTGGCAAGATACCATCTTTGTCGCACCTACCTAACGCGATATCACTAAAGGAGTGAAACCGGTTATTCATTATCTCTGTCCCCTATCCTGACTGTTGTGTCAATTACCACTTGACTTGTCACTGTTGGGAAGGACTTTCTATCGAAGGATTATTTCCTGGGTTCACGGATGTAGCCTTAACAATCTTAACATTATATGCCACTGATTTCTGCTAGTCATGGCTTTTTTTTACTGAACTTAACTGACATAATTATTTTTATTCCTTTGTGGGGGTACAAGAGCCAACATGTGTGGCAGTTGGATGGTATATAAATATCATAACTGAGTGCAAATCAGTTATTTGGTCTGTATGGCTGAAGCAAGACATTTGAGTGTCCTCCGTAGCTACTTGACGTTACCAGTCAGGAACCGAATTTAACAAATTTGTTCTTGTAGAAGGCTTCGGAATGCTGAAATATCATCCTTGCAATGGTTTTCTGGTACCATGTACCTTAGCCATACACGTAAATTTGTCAAATACGTGATAACCAGTTTTGAAGGACTACATGGATTGTCAGAAACTATGATATCTTTCGAACCATGTATCTGAGGAAATGGGCAAGACTTCTAAAAAGTCAGATTGTTGGAAATTTCTGAGCATGATGTTGTTTGATATCAGATTATACTGGTTGTAATCAGTAGGTTGAAAGGAACACATGACAGGACATGTGACACTTGTATGGAAGAGGCCAGATTCTGATACCAATTTCACCTTCTAAGGACCTGCACATCAAACTTGAGCTTGTGACAGGTAGGGCACAAGAGAGCCAGTGAGGAATCAAACTGCTCTATCCATGTGCTAGGGTGGATATTACTACCAGCATTCCGAAACACTTGAAACTCCCAGGTGAGAAAAGAAGAGCTTGAACTGAAAACCGTTGAAGTCTTTTACCTGCAAGTGTTTTGTGATCTCTCAAATTGTGTGATGAATATATTGAATCTGGAAAAGATCGTACTCATGGGAGCCTGTGTTAACATTGGGAGTCATGTTGTTCATTATGGCACCCATCATTGCTTGCTACCATTGTAGTATCCTCTGTTGATGATGGATTTCTTGTTCCACCTCCATTTGAAATGGAAAAACATTGATGTAATTGGGTTCTGAGTTTGATGGCATGGGAGGGATCTGGCACCCCTGGCATCATCATGGAGTAGCATTCTCCTGAGGTCAATTGTTTTATTTCTCTTTAATTACTTTAAAGTACTGGTGCACTAGAGGGCTTACCTGCTGTGGCAGTAGGATCTGACAAGGAGCCAGCAGCTGTGGGACCAATAGTCCGTGTCTCCTTCAGCCATTGCCATTTGTCAGGTCACTGTGCAACCTACTGATTTTGTTCGTAGTAACAAAATTGTAAAGTGAAAATACGCAAATGGAACAACAGAAGTGTGTGTGTTATCCAGTGATTTTATAGTAACAAACTTGATTCTGTTTGCTATTTCAGTACAGCTCGAGAGTCTAAGCAATGCTGTTAGTTTTTGGGCAATATCAAGTGGCACCATGTGCGTACCATACCTGTTGGCACTATATGTGTAATTTCTTGACATTATTTATGCTAAAGAGCGCATGTAGTTGTTTTAGTGCTTACGTATGGAACTTTCCATTTGGAATAGGCAGGAAAATGTACTATTCATGTTATATGTTTTGCATTTTATGTATAGAAACAAGCTTATTTTTATTGTGACCATCGGTGGAATGTAAAACTTCAGTACATAGAAAACTCACAATTAGAACTGTTACTATGATGACAGGTGGCATTGCACATGAAAAGCTTTTTATGAATATTCATGAATGTACATTTGACTTTATATTTTTTTAGTTTACGCTTATGTTGTATATCCATTTAGTACTGTTGCTGACATTGCATTGTATTTCTGTTGGTTTAATGCTCTTTGTGAGTCATACATAATTCCATAAGATGGAGCTGCAGGATGCAACAGCCTCTCTTGCAACGCCATCTGGTATGTAATGTTTGTATTCTCATCTAACGGTCAGCAGTCTTATTAGTCTGTGTATGTTTCTTACCTTTACAACATGTACCATGGAACTGTATGCAACCAGTAGACACAGCAGTTACAAGTACCAATGGGCGTAATTGTAGTAACACTGTTCACGTTTACGTCGCACTTCACTTAGCGTAGACCGGGACTGTGTCCTAGGCATGCCCGATGTTAACTGACTGGGCACGGCCCGTGCTGCCGGAGTTGTTGTTGTTGTTGTTATGCCGGCATAGGTCGCGTCCGAAGTCTCGCGTGCCCTCTGGTGGACGGGACTCTACTTGCGGCAACTACCGTCTGTGACGCGCCGTGCCAATGTGCGCCTCCCGAGATCTTTCTGGTGGCTACTACACTCCTCCTTCTTCGGGGGGTGAAGCCACTGTGATCCACCGCGCCAGAAGGTGGAGCGTCGGGCAGGAGTGATGAACTCCACATCCATTGGATGGCCGGAGTCGAGGGGATCTGCCAACCCTCGAGCCAGAACCTTCGAATACGGCTGGAAGTGACCCACACGAAGGGGCCCCGTCGTCCCACAACTGGAGCCCGGGACAGAACGGGCGACAAGCTGTCGAACTCTAGATCCTGTTCCACCCCGGGAGGGGCAAGACCCAGTGGCGGGGATGAAGGGGAAGGGACGACCACCGGTGAACCAACCTCCTGAGAAACCGGGCATGCTAGGGGGGGCCGGATCTCGCTGGGGCATCTCGAACAATGGCGATGCCGGTGCTGGAGCTACTGGAGGCTGCCCAGGCTGAGAACCATCGCAGTGCGGCAGAGACACAGCGGGGAGAGGAGGCAACGTCCCCTGTGAAACCAACACAGGTGCCGGCAATGGGGAAGCCGGTGTCCGAGAGAGCGGAGGGTGGGTGCCCGAACGTGGACATAGCTGATTTTGGTGAAGACGTACCACCCGGTCCCCCGCCTGCAAGGTATAGAGCCGGTGGCCATTTCGGCGCAGGACCACCGCTGGTATCCAACGTGGATTGCGACCAAACCCACGGGCCCAGACCGACGTACCCAGTGGAAAGCCAGCTACTCTGTTTCGTGAAGATTGCTGCACCTCCTCCGGCCTGGTCCTCACCAGAGTCCTAGGTTGACGCCCATGAAGGAGCTCTGCGGGGCTGCGTTCTCCCATTGGTGTGGTCCGGTATGCCGTCAAGAAAAATGTCAGTGCTTCCTCCGCAGGAAATTCGTGCACATACTTTTTCATTTGCGTCTTAAATGTGCACACCATGCGCTCGGCTGCCCCATTCGATTGTGAAACTTTTTTTTTTTTTTTTTGTTTTTTTGTTTTTTTTTTGTGGTTTTAGGGCGCAAAACTTCTATGGTCATTAGCGCCCAGCCCGTGACGTAGGAAACAGGAAAAAAAAGAAATTTAAAATCAGCAGCAATGGGAACAAAGTCATAAAATTTGAGAAACTAAAGGCTGAAGGAATGCTTAAAAATCCACTATAGAAAGGGGTTGGTTGTCCCCAAAAAAAGCTTCAAATGACTGACGTCATTTCACTGTCACTAATGAACTGTAGAACGCGGTCAGCTGAGCGCGTGTCATCTGCTAAAATCGACGATAGATCAGACGATAGCTGTAGACGGGAGCGTAACGGATTAAAATAGGGGCATTCAATTAAAAGGTGTCTGACCCTCCACAGCTGAGAGCAGTAGGGACAGAGTGGGGGAGGATCACCGCTTAAAAGATGTCGATGACTAAAAAGACAGTGCCCTATCCACAGTCTAGCTAAAATTACCTCCTCCCGACGACGCGTTCGGGAGGAAGAGGTCCAAGCGCAAGGAAGGGCTTTCACTTCCCGCAATTTATTATGGGAAAGTGTTGACCAATGCGCATGCCATAAATGAGCAACTTGGTGACATAAACCGCTCCGTAGATCGGTAAACGGAAGAGACCGAATAGCTGGCCGAGGAAGAGACTGCAGCCTTGGCCGCTATATCGGCTGCCTCATTCCCACAGATACCAGCGTGTCCCGGGAGCCAGAGGAACGCCACTGAGACGCCCCCCAGGTGGAGCAAGCGCAGACAGTCCTGAATCCGGTGGACCAGAGGGTGCACAGGGTAAAGAGCTTGGAGACATAGGAGAGAGCTGAGAGAATCTGAGCAGATTACGTACTGTATCCGCTGATGGCGGCGGATGTAGTGGACAGCCTGGAGAACAGCGTAAAGCTCCGCAGTATAAACCGAACACTGGTCGGGAAGCCGAAAGTGATTTGGGGTGTCGCCAACAATATAGGCACTCCCTACACTTAACGATGTTTTCGAGCCGTCGGTGTAAATAAATGTGGCTTCCGTCATTTGTGCACATAGAGCAGCAAATGCCCGACGGTAAACAAGTGTAGGGGTACCATCCTTGGGAAATTGACATAGGTCTCTGAGCAAGTCGATCCGGGGACGGAACCAAGGCGGTGCTGTACCCCAAGTTGTCAAGAAGGTTTTAGGAAAGCGGAAGGAAAGAGAATGGAGCAGTTGACGGAAGCGGACTCCCGGGGGTAGTAGGGAGGAGGAGTGGCCTGCATACCCGACATCAAAGGAGGCGTCGAAAAAAAGGTCATGGGCTGGATTAGCAGGCATGGAAGACAGATGGCTAGCATAACGACTCAGAAGGACTGCCCGCCGATTGGACAGCGGAGGTTCAGCAGTCTCAGCATAAAGGCTTTCCACAGGGCTGGTGTAAAAAGCTCCAGACACTAAACGTAATCCACGGTGGTGGATAGAGTCGAGACGCCGAAGAATAGACGGCCGAGCAGAGGAGTAGACTATGCTTCCATAATCCAATTTCGAGCGCACTAAGGCGCGATAGAGGCGGAGAAGGACCACTCGGTCCGCTCCCCAGGAGGTACCATTCAGGACACGGAGGGTGTTAAGGGAACGCAGACAGCGAGCCAAAAGATAGGAAACGTGGGAGGACCAGCACAGTTTTCTGTCAAACATACGACCCAAGAATTTAGCGACGTCGGAAAACGGAAGGTTGACAGGACCTAGATGTAAGGAGGGCGGAAGAAACTCCTTACGTCGCCAAAAATTAACACAAACGGTCTTACTGGGTGAGAAACGGAAGCCGGTTTCGATGCTCCACGAGTGGAGGCGGTCGAGACATCCTTGAAGACGTCTTTCAAGAAGGCTGGTCCGTTGAGAGCTGTAGTAGATCGCAAAATCGTCCACAAATAGGGAGCCCGAGACATCAGGAAGGAGACAATCCATAATTGGATTAATGGCAATGGCAAACAGTACAACACTCAGCACGGAGCCCTGGGGTACCCCGTTTTCTTGGGAGAAAGTACGGGAGAGAGTAGTGTTCACCCGCACCCTAAATGTGCGCTCTGCCATAAATTCGCGAAGAAAAAGGGGCAGCCGGCCTCGAAAGCCCCAAGAGAACAGTGTGCGGAGGATGCCTGTCCTCCAACAGGTATCGTATGCTCTCTCCAGATCAAAAAATATTGCTACCGTTTGGCGTTTCCGGAGAAAATTGTTCATGATATAAGTGGAGAGAGCAAC
This sequence comes from Schistocerca serialis cubense, assembly GCF_023864345.2. Taxonomy (NCBI): domain Eukaryota; kingdom Metazoa; phylum Arthropoda; class Insecta; order Orthoptera; family Acrididae; genus Schistocerca; species Schistocerca serialis. The sequence continues at coordinate 786,810,395 of NC_064642.1, forward strand.
AATATGGTCAACTGCAGAACGATGCTTTCGGAATCCGCATTGGGCTGGTGTTTAAAGACTGCGGGATTCCAGCCACCAAGCTAAACGGTAATTCACCATACGCTCCAAAACCTTACAGACACTACTCGTGAGAGAAATGGGGCGATAGCTAGAGGGGAGATATTTGTCCTTTCCAGGTTTCGGAACAGGAACGACGATAGCTTCCCGCCATCGTCTGGGAAAGGTACTGTCAGTCCAAATTCGATTATGAAGGCGAAGGAGGTAACGCAGACTATGGGTTGATAAATGCAGCAACATTTGGACATGGATACCATCCGGTCCTGGGGCGTAGGAGCGAGAAGAAGAGAGGGCATGTCGGAGTTCCCGCATGGAGAAAACAGTATTGTAGCTTTCGTGATTTTGAGAGGAGAAAGCAAGATGTCGCACTTCCGCTGCACGTTTCTTTGGGAGAAACGCTGGCGGGTAATTTGAAGAGCTCGAAATCTCAGCAAAGTGCTGACCCAATGAGTTAGAAATTGCGACGGGGTCCACTAAGGTATCATGCGCGACAGTGAGCCCAGAGACCGGGGAGAAACTAGGCGCGCCTGAGAACCGTCGAAGCCGACTCCAAACTTCCGAGGAGGGAGTGAAGGTGTTAAATGAGCTAATAAAGAATTTCCAGCTTGCCTTCTTGCTATCGCGGATGACGCGACGGCATCGCGCACGGAGCTGCTTATATCGGATACAGTTGGCCAAAGTTGGATTCTGACGGAAAATGCGAAGAGCACGTCGCCGCTCACGTATTGCTTCACAGCATGCCTCGCTCCACCAAGGAACTGGAGGGCGCCGGGGCAATTCGGAGGTGCGTGGTATTGAACGTTCCGCAGCTGTGAGAATAACGTCGGTAACATGTGTGACCTCATCGTCGACGCTGGGAAAGCGACGGTCATCGAATGTCGCTAGAGACGAAAACAGTGTCCAATCGGCTTGGGCAAACTTCCAGCGTCGCGAGCGCATATATGGCAGTTGAGGCTGCAGTCTAAGAACACATGGAAAGTGGTCATTCGAGTGTGTATCATCAAGGGCGAACCATTCGAAGCGCCGTGCTAGCGGAACAGTACCGACCGCAAGGTCCAAATGAGATAAATTTGTCGTGGAGGCAGACAAAAATGTGGGGACCCCAGTGTTGAGGCAGACTAGATCCGCTTGGTGGAAGACGTCTAGCAATAGTGAGCCACGTGGACAAGGATGTGGAGATCCCCAAAGCGGGTGGTGGGCATTGAAGTCCCCAACCAGCAAATAGGGGGGTGGAAGCTGATCAAGAAGATGAAGGAGATCAGCTCGTGCCATTGGTGTAGACGATGGAATGTATACCGTACAAAGAGAGAACGTGTATCCAGAAAGGGAAAGACGGACGGCGACAGCTTGGAAGGAACTGTTTAAGGGGATTGGGTGATAATGGAGAGTATCATGGAGAAGAATCATGAGTCCTCCATGGGCTGGAGTGCCTTCAACAGAAGGGAGGTCATATCGGACGGACTGAAAATGAGGGAGAACAAAGCGGTCATGGGGACGCAGCTTTGTTTCCTGAAGACAGAAGATGACCGGCGAGTAGGATCGTAAGAGGATCGACAATTCATCCCGATTGGCTCGAATGCCGCGGATATTCCAGTGGATAATGGACATAGGGTGAACAGAAAATGGAGGAACGTGACCAAGGGTGCTGTCAACTCAACGACTGCTCAGAGCTTGCGTTCCACAGCATGGAATGGCATTTAGTCAAAGGCAGAAGATCCTGATCCATAGGTCGGTCAGGAGCAGCTCCTGCCACCAACGATCGGCCAGTTGACCGGCCACCAGCAGTGCGCCTCGGCGACACAGAAGATGGCCGAGGGCTATTTCCGCTAGGTGGTGCTGTAGATGGGACACACCTTGGCGGAGGAGGAGAGGAACTGTGTTTCTTCGTAGCCTTCTTGGAAGTATGATGTTTAGATGAAGGAGGAACCGATGGTTGGGAAGTTGCGGTACGTAAAAACTCTTCACGAGAATGCTCTTTTTTCGAAGACTTGGCGTCTGACTTTTGGGCCCGAGATTTAGCAGAACCCGACGAAGGGTGAGCCATAGAGTGGGCAGGCGAAAGTGGTGAGGCTGAACGGGCGATCTTTGCGCTGGCTGATCTGACGACCGTGGTACTAAAGGTGAGGTCGCAAGTCTGCGTGGCCGCCTCCTTTGTTGGCCGAGGAGAAGCAAGGACAGTGCTGTATTTTCCTTTCTGAGGCACGGTGGGCTGTCGATGGAGAGTAATTTTCGAGCAGCAAAGGTCGACACCTTTTCCTTCACTCTTATTTCCTGGATAAGCATTTCGTCCTTAAAAACGGGGCAATCTCGAGAGGAGGCAGCGTGGTCACCCATATAGTTGATGCAGCGAGGGGATGGAGGTGGACGAGCACCCTCATGGGCATCCTTGCCACACGTAACACATTTGGCCGGATTGGAACAGGACTGGCTGGTGTGATTGAACTGCTGACATCGATAGCAACACGTAGGGTTTGGGACATAAGGGCGAACGGAAATTATCTCATAGCCTGCTTTGATTTTTGATGGGAGTTGAACTTTGTCAAATGTCAAGAAGACAGTGCGGGTTGGAATGATGTTCGAGTGAACCCTTTTCATAATCCGATGAACAGCCGTGACGCCCTGGTCAGACAGGTAGTGCTGAATTTCTTCGTCAGACTATCCATCGAGGGAGCGTGTATAAACGACTCCACGCGAGGAATTTAAGGTACGGTGCGGTTCCACCCGGACAGGGAAGGTGTGGAGTAGAGAAGTACGCAGCAATTTTTGAGCCTGGAGGGCACTGTGTGTTTCCAACAACAGGGTGCCATTCCGTAATCTGAAACAAGACTTTACAGGACTCGTAATTGCGTCGACCCCTTTCTGAATAATGAAAGGGTTGACCGTGGAAAAGTCGTGACCTTCGTCAGACCGAGAAACAAGGAACTGTGGCAACGATGGAAGAACCGTCTGTGGCTGAGTCTCAGTGAACTTAGGTTTGTGAGCAGACATAGTGGAAGGTGAGGAACCCATTGCGGAAGAATCCCCCATGATTACCGGCGTCTCCGATGGCGCGCTCCTCCCTTGTGGGGGCCCTCACCGAGGGCACACCCGCCTTAGGTGATTGTTCACACCTCAGGTCACACCTCCCGACAAACGGACGGAGGGACCAATTGGCACTTTCGGAAGGTATCAGCTCGGGTAATCACCCCTCCCTGGGCCTGGCCGTTACCAGGGGGTACGTACGTGTCCTACCTGTCTACCCGGGGCGCGGAATTACGCGTTACCCCGTCACCGGCTACGCATGGAAGTGAGTGGGTCGGCCTTCAGACACGCACAGGGAGGAAAAAAGAGAAAGGGAAAGGAGAGAAGAGGGGGTCTCAAACGCCGCAGCGGAGAAAAGGGCAAGGAGAAGAGGGAAGGGAAGGAGAAGGACAGAGGAAGGACGAGGACTTGCAAGTGTAGAAAACAAGGAATTTGGAACAGTTTCGAGCGTCCGTCTCCGGACGTAGGCACAAACCATACTCCCAGAGGGGGAGAAAGGGAAGGAAAGACCCAGAGGTGGGGGGGGGGGCGAAGATGGGGGACGGGGAGGGATGCGGAAAGGGGAGGGAAGGTATGCAGTCCGGAAAGGAAGGAGGGCCCCATTAGCTCGGGGTCCCGTGTTGCTACGCACGTGTCCACAAAAGAGTTGTGGACCCCCTGGGGGATCGATTGTGGATGGGAGGGGGGGAGAGCAAACGTGCCGAATATTGAAGCGCCTATAAAAATCCTGGAAGGTCTGCGAAATAAACTGCGGTCCATTGTCCGAGACCAGGGTGATTGGCAGACCTTCCACAGAAAAGATTTTTGCTAGTGCCTGGATTGCAACTTCTGAAGTGGCTGAGGAGCAGCAAACCACATATGGGAATCGGGAATAAGCATAAATGACAATGAGCCAAAAACCGTTGAGAAACTGGCCCGCAAAATCGATATGAACACGTTCCCATGCTTGGGTTGCCGGCGGCCATGAAGAGAGTGCTGCCCTGGGAGATGCTTGTTGGCTCGCACACTGGGAACAGGCGGCCACCAAGTGCTCAATTTCTCTGTCACTACCGGGCCAGTACACATGTCTGCGAGCCAAGGTTTTAGTACGGGAAACACCCCAGTGCCCTGCATGTAATAACGTGAGGACCTCCCGTCGTAAACTTGCAGGAACAACCATGCAAACAGCTGTATCATCGGTAACCAGAAGGAGAACGCCTTCCAAGACTGAGAGGCGGTCCCGCAGAAGAAAGTAATTACGAAGAGGGTCCGAGGCCCGGCCCGGAGGGCGGGAGGACCACCCCTGTTGAATGAGGCGAACTACTTGCCGGAGAACCGGGTCAGCTGCCCTTTCCCTGGCGACTCGAGAACTAGTGATCGGGAAGCCATCAACCGCTTGGCGGGATGCCACATCCAAATGAAAACACTTAATCTCCTCTCGATCGAACGTAGGATCCGGGCCCACCGGAAGACAGGAAAGAGCGTCGGCGTTGGCATGCTGTCCTGTAGGGCGAAAATGAATGTCATAATGGTACTTAGAGAGGAACAAGGCCCAGCGCTGTAGTCTGTGGGCCGCCCTATCCGGAATCTGAGAGGCGGGGCCAAATAACGATATTAGCGGCTTATGGTCAGTGATTAACTGAAACTTTGTGCCATACAAGAAAGGGTGAAACTTGGTAACAGTGTAGACAATGGCCAAAGCCTCTTTTTCCACCTGGGAGTAATGGGCCTGCGTGGGACTAAGCGTTTTAGACGCAAACGCCAGTGGTTGCTAGGAACCATCTGCGTTGCGATGGGCCAGGTGCCCCCACCCCATACTGCGAAGCATCTGTAGCCAGGACCAACGGCTTATGGGGATCAAAAGTAGCCAAACAAGGGGCTGACGTGAGGAGGCCCTTCAACGAGGTGAACGCTCGCTCGCATGCAGGCGACCAATCAAAAGGAACACCCTTGTGCAGAAGGCAGTACAGGGGGTGGGCTATAGTGGAAGCCCTGGGAATGAACCGGGGGTAATAGGCTATCTTGCCTAAAAAAGCTTGTAACTCTTTCAGCGAAGCGGGCCGAGGAAGGTTGACGATACCTCGGACCAACCTTTCTAGTGGCTGGATAGATGGTGTAGCCCACATACTCAAGGGACGGTTGGAAGAAGTTTGACTTATGCAGCTTGCAACGCAAGCCCACAGACCTGAATTTGAGAAAGAGGGTGCGAAGGTTGTGCAAGTGTTCCTTCGTGCTGCGGGCTGTGACAATTATGTCATCCAGGTAATTAATACAATGAGGAATTGTCGACATGACATACTCAAGATAACGATGGAATATCGCCGGGGCACTGGATATTCCAAAGGCCAACCGCTGGTATTGGTAAAGGCCAAACGGGGTGTTGACGACCGCCAGCCGTTTGATAAGCCTCCGACAGATCGATTTTCGAAAAATATTGACCTCCTGCCACGGAGGAGAACAATTCATCAGCACGAGGCAACAGATAGGTGTCCAACACCAATTGGGAATTAATGGTGGCCTTGAAATCGCCACAAAGACGTAATTTTCCCGAGGGATTCCTTACAATAACGAGGGGCGAAGCCCACTCACTGGAAGAAATGGGAAGAATGACCCCTAGGGCTGTCAGCCAGTCTAGCTCTTCCTTTACCTGAGGGCAGAGAGCCAAGGGGATGTGCCTCGCGCGTAGAAAACGCGGGCGAGCCGACGCCTTCAACGTTAAGTGAGCTTCAAAATCTGTAACACGCCCCAGGCCCTCCTCAAAAATATCTGCAAAGTCGGAGATCAAAGATTCCAATGATTGATAGGGAACGTCTTCGGAGACCAACTGTATGGTGTCAACGATAGAAAAACCGAAAGCTTGAAAGGCATCCAGGCCAAAAAGGTTAGCTGAACTCGCATCACTGACAACAATAAAAGTAATAGGCCGAGTGACTGATTTGTAAGTCACGTCGGTAGTGAATTGACCCAGTAGGGGAATGAACTGTTTACCATAACCGCGTAGACGCCGGTAAAATGGCGCCAACGGGGGCGATCCAAGGTCGGAATAAGTTTGTGCATTCAACAACGAAACTGCCGCGCCCGTATCGACTTGCAGTTGTAACCGGCGCGACCGAACCGACACCTCGATAAAGAGTTTGCGTGCCGATGCGTCGGGAGCCTGGCCCGATGAAACTTCCTGAATGTCAACGTCCATGTCCTCTGTACCTGCTTCCATCGATTCTTTTGAGGCTGATCGGCAAACTTTAGTAATGTGACCTTTTCTATTACATTTGCGACAAACGGCCCAACGCTGGGGGCACTCTGACCGATCATGATGTATATAGCACGACGCACAGGACGGCAACAGGGGCCGGGGGCCGGAATTCTGTTTACGCGCCGTGCGGGAGCGGCCGTAACAGCCGGATTGTACCGCTTGCAGGTGGTCCACCCCTGACAAAGTGGGCGCGGCCGCGCCGCCCTCAACCTCTGCGACGTCGCACCACGCTTCCAGCTGTTGACCTGCTGCGTGAGAGACTTCATACGATTGAGCAATGGACAGGACTTCCTCGAGGGAAGGGTTTTCTAACTGCAGGACCCGTTGCCGGACCTCCCTATCAGGGTCCGAACGAACAATGACGTTGCACACCATAACGTGGGCGTATGACTCTCGCGACTGCTCCGCGACAAAATGACACTTGCGACTAAGACCGTGCAGGGTAGCGGCCCACGCCCGGTAAGACTGATGGGGCTGTTTCTTGCATTGATAGAACTCCACCCTAGCCGCCACAACATGCGTGCGGCGGCGATAATATGAAGACAGCAATGAACACAATGCGTCAAAAGACAAGGACGAGGGTTCCTGCAACGGCGCTAGCTGCCGCAAAACTAGATACAGCGAGGGAGATATCCAAGACAAGAAGAGAGCACGACATACCTCCACATCGGCAACATGAAACGCCTGGAAATGCTGCCGAAGGCGATGTTCATATGCGTCCCAATCCTCCGCCGTCTCGTCATACGGGGGAAAGGGAGGAGGGAATGGCGCCGGAGCAGACGGCGTGGAGAGCAACGCCGGAAGCACTTGTTTCATGGTGGCCATGAGTTCCGTCTGCTGCGCAACCAAAACTCGCACCAAATCCTCCATGCCGTGGAGAAGCTGCGAAACCGGAACAACGACGCAACACGCGAAAGAACGACCCTACTCGTCGCCAATTGTGTAGTAACACTGTTCACGTTTACGTCGCACTTCACTTAGCGCAGACCGGGACTGTGTCCTAGGCATGCCTGATGTTAACTGACTGGACACGGCCCGTGCTGCCGGAGTTGTTGTTGTTGTTGTCATGCCGGCAGAGGTCGCGTCCGAATTCTCGCGTGCCCTCTGGTGGACGGGACTCTACTTGCGGCAACTACTGTCCGTGACGCGCCGTGCCAATGTGCGCCTCCCGCGATCTTTCTGGTGGCTACTACAGTAATATTTACATGTCATCTTAAGAATTCCAATGCTATTATTGTATGTTGATGATGGTTTTGTAACTCATCTTTATTTCATGTGTAGTTGATTTGTTTTATTTCAACAGATGTCTGATGATAGCAACCGCCAAAATGTCTTACTGCATTCAGACTATATATAATTTTAAATTTTTGCACACGCTCTTTAAAACCATATCGCTTGTCTTTCAGTTCTATCATATGGATATGAAACTTAGAAGAGTCAACATAACAATTGTATTATAATCATGCCTTCATGTTTTTATGCCCTTTCATTATCCATGGATTTTATTAGATACTGTGTAAACTTTGTTTTCTTGAACCAAAAGTGATCTTATAACTCCTTCTGTCTTATTAGGTAATCATTTTTAGGTAAATGAAAAGGTAGAGTGAGCGCATTTTTTTATTAATAACTGTAACCAAGCTGTCAGTGTAATCTGAAGTTTATTGATGATAAACAATCATGTGTTATAGGTCTTGTGCTTTGGAACTCTGCCCATTTTTTCACTCTGTATGAGTATTTAACTCATAAATTTATGGGCTTCATATATTTTGTTCTGAATTTGTTTTGTGGACACTATTGTGTTTCAGTTGTGAATAGTTCTGTTTCCAGTCAATCATTGTGCACATGGAATAATCACATGCAGTCTCAGATTACTATTCTACTTTAGACAAAAGGGGGAGAGGAATGTTAATATCAGTAGGCCACCAGCACTAAAGATAAAACTGACACTTCTAAGAACATTCGTGTGTTGTCTTGAAATTTAATGTCATCATCCATATGCTTAGTAATCCTTAGTTACATGATAGGAGTATGTCTGGACTCATTTATTGCAAGTCTCTTCTTAATATTAGATACTTATGAAATATTGGACATATAATTTATTACTGTATTAATATATGATTTCATTGTATTGCACTTCAGTAGGTTCAATTTAATGATTAACTATGCCATTTGATGTTGTTGTTGTTGTTGTTGTTGTTGTTGTGGTGGTCTTCAGTCCTGAGACTGGTTTGATGCAGCTCTCCATGCTACTCTATCCTGTGCGAGCTTTTTCATCTCCCAGTACCTACTGCAACCTACATCCTTCTGAATCTGCTTAGTGTATTCATCTCTTGGTCTCCCTCTACGATTTTTACCCTCCACGCTGCCCTCCAATACTAAATTGGTGATCCCTTGATGCCTCAGAACATGTCCTACCAACCGATCCCTTCTTCTGGTCAAGTTGTGCCATAAACTCCTCTTCTCCCCAATCCTATTCAGTACCTCCTCATTAGTTATGTGATCTACCCATCTAATCTTCAGCATTCTTCTGTAGCACAACATCTCAAAAGCTTCTATTCTCTTCTTGTCCTAACTATTTATCGTCCATGTTTCACTTCCATACATGGCTACACTCCATACAAATACTTTCAGAAATGACTTCCTGACACATAAATCTATACTTGATGTTAACAAATTTCTCTTCTTCAGAAACGCTTTCCTTGCCATTGCCAGTCTACATTTTATATCCTCTCTACTTCGACCATCATCAGTTATTTTGCTCCCCAAATAGCAAAACTCCTTTACTACTTTAAGTGTCTCATTTCCTAATCTAATTCCCTCAGCTTCACCCGACTTAGACTACATTCCATTAGCCTTGGTTTGCTTTTGTTGATGTTCATCTTATATCCTCCTTTCAAAACACTGTCCATTCCATTCAACTGCTCTTCCAAGTCCTTTGCTGTCTATGACAGAATTACAATGTCATTGGCAAACCTCAGTGTTTTTATTTCTTCTCCATGAATTTTAATACCTACACCAATCTGTATATTGAGCAAGCAGTAAAGGAAATAAAGGAAATATTCGAACAACATCGGGGAGAGGCTACAACCCTGTCTTACTCCCTTCCCAACCACTGCTTCCCTTTCATGTCCCTCGACTCTTATAACTGCCATCTGGTTTCTGTACAAATTGTAAATAGCCTTTTGCTCCCTGTATTTTACCCCTGCCACCTTTAGAATTTGAAAGAGAGTATTCCAGTCAACATTGTCAAAAGCTTTCTCTAAGTCTACAAATGCTAGAAACGTCGGTTTGCCTTTCCTTAATCTTTCTTCTAAGATAAGTCGTAAGGTCAGTATTGCCTCACATGTTCCAGTGTTTCTACAGAATCCAAACTGATCTTCTCTGAGGTTGGATTCTACTAGTTTTGCCATTCATCTGTAAGGAATTCGTGTTAGTATTTTGCAGCTGTGACTTATTAAACTGATAGTTCGGTAATTTTCACGTCTGTCAACACCTGCTTTCTTTGGGATTGGAATTATTATATTCTTCTTGAAGTCTGAGGGTATTTCGCATGTTTCATACATCTTGCTCACCAGTTGGTAGAGTTTTGTCAGGACTGGCTCTCCCAAGGCCGTCAGTAGTTCCAATCGAATGTTGCCTACTCCGGAGGCCTTGTTTCGACTCGGGTCTTTCAGTGCTCTGTCAAACTCTTCACACAGTATCATATTTCCCATTTCATCTTAATCTACATCCTCTTCCATTTCCATTTGATGTTGGTGCTTCTTAATTACCATTGGTTTTATGCAAAGGGTTCAATGTTTGGAAAGAGTATGCACACTGTACATACAGTTCAGTCGCTGTCGGGGTTGGTGTTATTTTTTTAGTTCCAAAATTCCCTTCATTTAATTTCATACATTAATAGGTATGTGAAGGTGACTGTGTAATCTCATTGGATATTGAATTCTGTTTGTTACATTGGCTTTTCTATTATGGCCTTTATGTAGTACCATGAGTGTGGTCTGTGAAGGAAACTAGATGTAATAAATAAGGATTAGAAGATAGTATTGTCATGTATTTTTGCAAGCCAATAACTTTGGGCAGATTGCCACTGTTTCTAAGTAATGTCCGTGTGTGAATGTAAAATGTTACTGCCAATAGGTGGAGATAAAGTAATTTTGTCTACCATTTGTTCCCTCACAAACACCACAGAAGGGTACCTATCGTCATAGACTCCAACTTCCACTTCCTTTCTAACCTATCCCAACCTACCTCTCCTGCTTGAAAAAGGAACTACTAATTACAGAATCCATGGTTTTCTTAGTTGTATTGTCCCTTTGGTACCATTAATGTGTTTAATACATACCCTGACAGACTTTAACAATATTAACAGACACAGAAGTTTGTGTAAACAGTGTTTGTAACACTTGATAATTTTTCATGTTCACTCTTTAATATATTGCAAAAGTTTTCATAAAGACTTTTCAAAGTAGTTCTTAAAAATGGAATTTGCTGTGTGCTTGATCTGGAAAAAATTGTTCCTCAGTACAGAGAACTCTTTGAAGTATTTGCATTCCACAAGTTTATCATCACTGAAATTTGTATTATTAATCAATTGAAATCCCTCTCTCTGAAATGAAACTAATATAATGTGAAATATTGTTGAGATTTTGAAATTACAGTGTTAGTTCTTACAAGCACTGTAACAACACCTGTTACAAAAACTCTCTGTACTTATGAGAATGGGTAAATGGCAGACACAAAAACTTGTTTACAGTTGAATTGTTATGAATACATTACTTTTTATGACCAGATCAAGCAACTTGCCTAGTTATTTCAACTATAACTGAGATTAAGAAAATTCTAACTCAAGATGTTTTTACTTTTAGCTAAGGTGTAACCTGCATGTATCTTTCATTGTGTAATGATAAAAAACTTTCAGTGTCTAATAGACTGTAACTTATAAGAAGTATCTGCATGCTGTAGGCTGTAAAAGCTACTTATTGAATAATGCTGCTGATCTATTTGTCAGCATCATTACTTTGTAAGCAATAATATAGATGGGTAGTTAGACTAGAATTATTTCTTCAAAAAAATTGACAATCCTTGGTACTGCAATGTTTCTCTGATGCAAATAGTCTGCTAGTAACTGTTAATGAAGTCCGACTTTGCTTCCACTTACTTACCGATCTTGTTTTCTTTTCTGTCCGCCTCTCTTGGTCAACATTTCCCCCCCCCCCCCCCCCCCCACCCCCACCAAACCCGAGTGGTATTAGGTAGCAAGGCCAGAGGGTGTCCTTCATTCTCACTCTTCAGTCTCACCTTCCTAGGGGGAGGGGGGGGGGCTGCCTTGGGTGTGGAGAAGGGGAAGCCAGTGTTCCTAGGGAACAAACCCATCAGAGAGAGCCTGGTCTTCCAAGCTGGGTGTTATGTGGTCAAGTTGGTAAATGATACATGTAAAGTCTTCACATCCAAGGATTATTTTCAGACCTGTGACTATGAAGGCCAAGCAAGAGATTGTGAGGTCAGAACAAGCCCTACTAGATGTGTAGACAGCAGTGTCAGTATGATAATACACTCACAAAATCCCTGATTTAGGAACAAAACTTGAATCATAGTTGGAGATGTTTCTCTGCATCAGTAAATGCGGTGGAGAAAGAAGCCCTACCCATCACAAAGGACCCTTTTCAGATGAATGTAAACCTTGTCAAATGCTAACTGTTGCTGACCTTGGAGGTGTCATCACTAATAGAAATACTGGAGAATATTAGAATCATGTAATTCCCAGTTACTGCAATTACTACAGGGACAATCCTGGACCGGTGCACAGCACTGAAGTGACCTTGATGGCTAGTAAACAAATGAAAGTGAGACAAGAGCAGGCTGATGTTTCAAAATTCCAGTGGTATTGTGCTGTATATAACTCACAAGCAAAGTAATTTTGTGGTCTAGGTGCAAAGAGAAGACAATGTGAAAACGAGGATAGAACACTGTGGTGGAACATTCCTGAAAGTATCATACTGCTTTGGGAGGAAGTACACCAGTATTTATCAGCAGCACACAGCCTCCCAGTTGGTACCATGTTCCAAGTTCTCTCTGTCTCACACCTCATGGACGTGTGCACTAATTCTCATCATTTGTATTTTGGTGACTATATCTGAAAGAGTTGTGATCATTTGTCACTGTAGAAAATCTTTCTGCTGATATGCCAGCAGGAGTATGAGAAGTAGTCCAGCCAGAACTTCAACAGCAGTCTTTCACTTGGCGAAGAAGATCATAGTGTCGGTCTTTAGTGGCATTGGGCTATTACTTCTGCCTGACTTGAAAGCATACAGCTTACAAGATGCACAGTGGAAGATGGAAGCTGTAGGCTGGCACCTCAAAAATGGAAATCCATTCCTGACGATTTGTGGGCCTTTCAGCGAGACATAGTTTAGTTGACTCTTTAAGGACAGTGACGGTTTAAGGACCAGTGGTTCCAAATTTGGTGACGTTCCCCACCCTCACCCCCACTCCCCTCTCTGACATGATTAATAATGTTGTCTACTGCTTCTGTATTTAAATCACTGTTATACAAATAATCAAGTAAAATTTCATGTTGAATATGTATGTAAAACTGAAATTAACTGTCAGAGCTCCTAGTAATGTATTTTTTTTCATTTATTTTGTCAGTAACGTAAGTGAAAATTAAAGTAAATCCATTACTTTATCACATGACTGTAACATGGTTAAATATGCAACATTTGAGTCATATAGTACTGTCACTAACATGTCAAAAACTTTCAATTTGTAAGTGCAAATTTTCTCACCAGTACAGAAGATGAAATTTTTGCCACCAGATGCTGGTAATATGTTAGACATTTCCCTCCTCTTCTAGCATTCTAATTACCCCACTTGAGGGTATATTTTGTTGGGAAATCTGTGTCATTAGGCTAAAAAACTGAAGCAGATGAAACGCCCATTATATCCATACAGTCCTTGAAAATGGAGTTGTAGCTCTGAAACATATTCAGCAGATAGTGGAAAATAAAATTTGTGGTCGGTTATGCTGCCTAAGGACACACAGTTGTTAACTATAATACTTACTTGCTTTTGTTGTTAAACTTCAAATGTAAGATTATGCCTCATAATGTGCAGATTATGACAGCATTGTATATATTTACACTCCTGGAAATAGAAAAAAGAACACATTGACACCGGTGTGTCAGACCCACCATACTTGCTCCAGACACTGCGAGAGGGCTGTACAAGCAATGATCACACGCACGGCACAGCGGACACACCAGGAACCGCGGTGTTGGCCGTCGAATGGCGCTAGCTGCGCAGCATTTGTGCACCGCCGCCGTCAGTGTCAGCCAGTTTGCCATGGCATACGGAGCTCCATCGCAGTCTTTAACACTGGTAGCATGCCGCGACAGCGTGGACGTGTACCGTATGTGCATTTGACGGACTTTGAGCGAGGGCGTATAGTGGGAATGCGGGAGGCCGGGTGGACGTACCGCCGAATTGCTCAACACGTGGGGCGTGAGGTCTCCACAGTACATCGATGTTGTCGCCAGTGGTCGGCGGAAGGTGCACGTGCCCGTCGACCAGGGACCGGACCGCAGCGACGCACGGATGCACGCCAAGACCGTAGGATCCTACGCAGTGTTGTAGGGGATCGCACCACCACTTCCCAGCAAATTAGGGACACTGTTGCTCCTGGGGTATCGGCGAGGACCATTCGCAACCGTCTCCATGAAGCTGGGCTACGGTCCCGCACAACGTTAGGCCATCTTCTGCTCATGCCCCAACATCGTGCAGCCCACCTCCAGTGGTGTCGCGACAGGCGTGAATGGAGTGACGAATGGAGACGTGTCATCTTCAGCGATGAGAGTCGCTTCTGCCTTGGTGCCAATGATGGTCGTATGCGTGTTTGGCGCCGTGCAGGTGAGCGCCACAATCAGGACTGCATACGACCGAGGCACACAGGGCCAACACCCGGCATCATGGTGTGGGGAGCGATCTCCTACACTGGCCGTACACCACTGGTGATCGTCGAGGGGACACTGAATAGTGCACGGTACATCCAAACCGTCATCGAACTCATCGTTCTACCATTCCTAGACCGGCAAGGGAACTTGCTGTTCCAACAGGACAATGCACATCCGTATGTATCCCATGCCACCCAACGTGCTCTAGAAGGTGTAAGTCAACTACCCTGGCCAGCAAGATCTCCGGATCTGTCCCCCATTGAGCATGTTTGGGACTGGATGAAGCATCGTCTCACGTGGTCTGCACGTCCACCACGAACGCTGGTCCAACTGAGGCGCCAGGTGGAAATGGCATGGCAAGCCGTTCCACAGGACTACATCCAGCATCTCTACGATCATCTCCATGGGAGAATAGCAGCCTGCATTGCTGCGAAAGGTGGATATACACTGTACTAGTGCCGACATTGTGCATGCTCTGTTGCCTGTGTCTATGTGCCTGTGGTTCTGTCAGTGTGATCATGTGATGTATCTGACCCCAGGAATGTGTCAATAAAGTTTCCCCTTCCTGGGACAATGAATTCACGGTGTTCTTATTTCAATTTCCAGGAGTGTATATTAAGTCAATAAGTACATGAAGTAATAGAACTCAAATTTGTTGCTCCTGGGAGCAGTTATATACTGCTGAAAATGATCGACCAGATCATTGGACAGTGTTTCCATTCAACATAAATGAGAGGATTATTTTAATCCAACTGCTGACAGATTAATAATAATTACCATTCTCCATTAAGAAACAACTCCAGCTCTGTAGTTGCACACTAATAGTGTGTATGAAGCTAAACAGCAACCTCGTGCAGTGAGAGTGCATTCCAGTACTGGCTGTGGCATTATAACTCACTCCCACCAAAGATGACAAGGGTTGTAAAGCCACTTTGTACAATGGAGTGTAACTGATATCAGGACTCCACTGCTGTCTTGTGTAACCAACACATGTCAAATAATGTTCTTACACTTCATAAAGTGTGTTTGTCATCTGAACACCCCATGTCAGATTAAGTTTTGCAATTTACAGTTTTTCCTTATTTTCAGTATTTCTCCATATTTAGCTTTCAAATCTTCATGTGCAAACCTTCAAATTCTTCTTTCCCTGATGTGTAATAGTCACTAAAATATGAGGAAGTCTACCTGAGGTTAACAATACATCAGCTTTTTGAAAAGTTTGTAATGTTGATCAAACTGAAATTTCCATAGTGCAAGAAATTCATCATTACCATTATCACTAGATAATAAATGCCACAGCCCCGTGAGCTGCTAAGGATGATACAGGAAAGATGTACAATGTCATGAGCAGTCCATCAGATTAATCAGTTACTGGTTTGAGATCTCATTCAGGGTTTGTCGATAACTTCAGTTGTTTCGCCTGCATGTCTTGCTGCTTCTGATTAAATGAACTCCAAGCTTCTGTGTTGGAGTGCCCTATTGTAGCTGTTGTATCAAGCTCAGAGGGATGTGGTTACTGTTCAAAGCTGTTGGATGTTGTGATGTGAATCTTTCATACTCGTGATCTGTTACGGGGTGTTTGGAAACACAGTGATGAAGCTGGAAAGTGATTACCCTCCACATTTAGAGTTCAAGATTTGTAAACCCAGTCATTTAAGAGATCACTTCCTTTCTATAGCTTATGGACACAGAGTTGTGTAGATGCCCATTTTGAAAATGTGTAAGCTCAATTTCTCCCCATTTCTACTCAGCCTAGGGGCGAATAGAATACAATAGAATAGAAAATAGAATCGAATCTTTATTGTCACATAACATGTCATACAATTAGAAGTAGCTTTCAACTGATGAGTCACCTATGCCCCAATCATCTGATTTTATAAATATGCAGAATAATTACAGGTATTTTGTAATTTTAAGTACCACAAAATGATTTAAAATAATTATGTTGAAAAAAAGTAAAATTAAGAATAAGTATTTATTCTGTCATGCTAAAAAAGTACTTTAAGTAAAGTGTAATATCAGGCACACTTATTCCTGAGTCAGTCATAAATTCTTCTACACTGGACATCATCTAAAGAAATTCCTAGCAAGTAAGTATTATTTCAAATTCTTCTGGTTCATAATTTTTAAATTTTTCACTAACTTTATTTCCCAACTTCATATCCATATAGTTAGGTCTTTTCTCCAGAAGTTTTAGCCAATGAGTTGGTAACTTATACTGATATTTGTTTCTTGTTTCATAATCGTGCTTGAACAGGTTATCCTCAAAGTTGTGGGTTTTGTTTAGAAAACTTAATTGTCTCATAGATACAGAGGCCAGGAACAGTCATAAGATCAAGGGTCTTGAGTAGAGGTCTGCACGATTTTCTTTTTCCTGCACCTGACATGGCTCTAATGATTTTTTTTCTGTAGCCTGTTTTCTCTGATTCTCAAAGTATTATGCCATATCTAATCACAGATACAAAATATGCGTGACATACAACTTTTTTGACTGGTGTTTCTGTTATACTGCTTATAACATTCATTACAAATATTAGACTATTTAGATGGTGATACATGGCACTGCATGGTCTGTCCATGATAAATTCTTATTCAGCATAACACCTAGAAATTTGGTACAGTCTGTGGTGGCAAGGTGATTACCACAAAACAAGTTGTACAGGGTATACTAGAAATACCATATGTGAACAAAGTGAATGATTTGTGTCTTTGTTAGATTTAACTTCAGACCATTATTTCTCACCCAGGCCTCGCTTCCAGCCAGAGACTGTTGCAAGAAAAGGGAAAATTTAATCAGTCATCTTCAGCAGATTATTGCTGTAGAGTCATACGCATAAAGAATAGTGCCTGAATTTATGTTAGTCGGCAGGTCATTTATATAATACAAGAACAATATTGGCCCAAGGATGGAAAAAGACAGAACAAGGTGTGTCACATAGTAGAAACTGGTAAGAGATTCTTCTCAAATTAGATCTATTACTAATCTTTGTTTCCTGTTTAATAGGTAAGATGACATCCATATCAGCAAATTGTCACTAAAACCATGTGCTTGTAGCTTGCGAAGTAGTAGTTTGTGATCTATTGTGTCATAGGCTTTACTTAAGTCACAAAAGATGCCCAATACATTCATATTTTCATCTACGCTGCTACTAATTTCTGTAAGAAGTTCATTAATGGCTTGCACAGTGCAGTGTCCAATTTTGAAACCATGCTGATTGTTCTGGATAATTTTGTGCAGATTATAATAGTTAACTATCTGGTTACATGCAGCTCTTTCAAATATTTGGGAAAATATTGATAACAATGAGATTAGTCAATAATTACTCACTTCATCGTGTCTGCCTTCTTTGTAAATGTGTCATATTTCAGTATACTTCAGTCTATTAGGAAAACATCCTTCCTCAAAAGATTGATTCATTATAAGGAACAGTGGGTGTGTAATACTATGGGTGACTGCCTTTAAATTCTGTAGGCTGGGATGAAATTCCTACAAAAATAATAAATTTGTCAAGGACTTGATGATATTAGCTACTTTAGAATAGGATATACAGATGCATTTAAATTTAGTGGGATTACATAAACTGGAAAAAGGATACACAATTGGCAGTGAAAGTTCATCAGTTTTACATGAATTTATGAAGTGGCTGTTAAACACTTCACAGATATGTGTTGGGTCCCAAACAGTCTCACCTTCAACCACCAGTTCAAGTTTCCATTGTCTGCCTTTTTTGATACCTATTTCATTCTTTGCAATAGTCCTTATTGCTTTAGACTTATTTTTAGCATTTGAAATGTAATTATTATTCACCAATTTTTTGCTTGTCTGACAACTTTGTCAAAGATATTCTTATATTGCCTTACATAATTTGTGAATTCTGGGTCTCAATTGACTTTCACCTCAATATGAAGTTCTCTTTTCCTCATGCTTGAAATCTGAATACCCCTTGTTATCCGTGAACCCTTCTTAGGTGTGTCAGTTTATGTAGTTACAAAAGGAAAGCATTCATTGAACACCATCAAGAAGGCCTCCAGAAAGTTATTGAAATTTTCACTTACTGAGGACTTAACCTCATCTCATGACCATTTACTGCTGACTTTATTCACGAACATTGCTATATTTTCTTGTCTAAGATTTCTGATTTTCCTATTTGTGTGCTTTGGGCTAACACAGGGTATGGCACTAATAGAGCACTGTGGTCTGAGATCCCTAAACTTACTACACATTTTTCTGTTACTCTGTAGTTTAAGCTACTAACAATGTTATCTATGCAGGATGCCGACGAAACAGTTACCCTTGTCATTTCTACAAAACATAGAATAAAACCATGTGTGGACATCAGCTCCTTCATCTTAAAGGCAAATTTGTCATTTTTCTCACATCTGTAGTAAAATCAGTTCCAAAAACAATTTTCTTGCATAAATTTTCAGTTTTGAGTTGATGGAGTAAATTTTCAAGTTTGACCAGAAAACTGCAGGAGATAGAGTAACCAGGGGTACGATATATGCTGAATATCAGCTTGTTGTTGTCCTTAAGTTCTATGCAGCAACCCTCAAATATATGTTCTTCATTTAAATTACTAAAATTTTGCTTAATTTGGAATTTTACTGATGAATGAACCAGAATACATGAACCACCATACCCATGGTCTCTACAGAAGGTAGCTGTTACTTGCTAATCTGTAAATTTGTTCAATAAATTTATATTTTCATCGCTAAGCCAATGTTTGCTTAAGCAAATAACCTTTACAGACCATTTCGTTCTCTCTAGAAATATTTCTAAGTCATGAAGCTTACTGACCAGATTACTTGATAAACCTTCAATATTCAAATGCATAATACAATTATTATTTGCTATTCTAGATGTGATGTCATCAAAATTATCTACTCTAAACTGGTCAGACACAACTTTATATAGATTACTTATAAGGATTTTAGTAGAAACTGGAATGAAAAAACATTAAGATGGCATGGTGGTGAAGTTTTTCTCTTGTTATGAGTGGCTCATATTGATTCTTCTGCAGTTGTTTCTTCTGTTGATGTTAGTTCTTCTGTTGTTGCTTCTTTCCTTGTTGCTTGTTCATGTGATGATGATAGTCCTGATTCTGGTGATGCTGATGCTGCCACCACTTTCGATAGCGGCTCTGTTGTTGTCTCTGATGACGATGGTTCTCCTGTTGATTGAGATGATGTTGCTGCATCTGTAGTTCCTGCCACATCTGATGAGGATTGTCTTGCTTCAGTCAATGCTGGTCTTTCTGCCACTGGTGGGGCCTGATGATGGTGGTTATATTTATGATATTATAGTGGTTTTTTTTTTCCTGCAGTTTTTGATGGTTTCATTGCTGTAGGTGGTGGTGGTTGCTCTACTATTATTTGTGGCTGGCATGGTATTCCTTGAGTCTGCTGTTGCCATCAATGTCTCCATAATTTTAGAGCTGAGAAGCCTCTTCCCCTTTCCATTTAAGTGCATATCTTGTATTGTAATACTGACTCTCTCTCTAGGTAGTTAACAGGTAGAAATTGAGCATTTTCATGCAGTTTGCATGTGTTCTTGAACTGTTTGTTGGCTTTCATGATTTCTTTGTTTACACATGAGTCATTTATGAGGTTGTGTCTGTGTGGAATTACAATGATCATCATTGTTTTAGTGTGATTGCTATCCAGTATTTCCTTTAAGTTTTCGATGGCACTCGATAATTCATTTTTGTTAATAACATTGGCTCTCCCCACTATTACTGTGCATTCATTTGCGTTTGATGAAGTTCTGGCTTATATGTTTTTTTGTAATTTTATGCATAGATATTCATGATTTCACACAACTAGATGCATTTGTACCATGTTCATAACGTAAAATTTTTGAGAGTCCATGTCCATAGCTATCCGAGTGTATGTTTACTTCAGAAAATTAGGCCTACTTGTTATATAATGTGAAACAGATGCCGTCAATCATGCAAAATAATGGCAATTCACTTGGTACAATTATTTGAAATGCAGAACGCCAGTTACTCTTGGGGGAAATAATGATCTCAAGATGTATAGCAGTCAGTTTGTAAGCTTTTGACATTTTTTTTTAGGTGAGTGCTCAGTTTCTTTTTGCATTTATTTTAGTTTGAGCAAATTTTTCCGTTGATAGAATGATTTTTAAAATTTGAACAATATGGCCAGGTGTGGGATGTGGTCACATTAGAGCTTCCAAACACACAGGGCTTAAAATGTGAGACAATGTATCAGAAATACGTCCCACATGATAACTGTTGCTTCATGATAGAACTGGCCATTAGCAACATCTGAGGTAACAAAATACCATCAGGCAGAATGCACTAACAGCTTCACAGGGGAGACTCAGGCACTACCCACTGCACACAACAGCTTAGCTGCCGCAATATGGCCCTGCAAGAACAGAACTCTGGCTCTCATTGTTACACGATGCCATCTTATGCTGAAGCCAGCTCAGATGTTGCATTAGGTTAACCAGTGTCTGTTCATAGCTGCCAACAGCTTGTGAACACACCTCCCAACTGTGTGAAAACAGCCAGCAGACACCACTACCACCAGACCTATGGTATAATAGAAGATAGCACAAAGGTGCAAATTGATGTGTTACCCGCATGCCACATGGCCTATCCTCCCCCACAGAAAAGCAGGCTCCTTCTCCCTGTTCTCTCACAGCAAGAAGGAAACTAGTCACGTTCTTGACCAGAGATATGTGGACTTGAGATTTTTCCAGCCTGCATGTTCTGGACCAAGAGACTGACTGTATTAAGGACCCTAAAGACTTGACAGGGGCTGTCAAAATGCGGGCAAGGCTTATTTGAACGTTGCCTTTTTACCCTGCCCCCCTCAAACTTCAAAATTATGAATGAACACCTTATCCCCTGGCTTAACCTCAGAGAAGTGACATCCTTCATTAAATGGCGTGCCTCTCTGGAGTGAGAGTTCTATGTCCATACACACTGGGAATTCATGGGATAGCTTGACACGGAAGAGGCTGTAGTGGCCTTGCTTGCCTCGCAGTGACCAGAGTTAAAAGCCAGGCTTAACCATTTAAGTGAGGCATTATGTCTTCACTGAGAACGCTGATGAAATACAATAAGAATTGACTTGAGACTCAGCTTAACTCTCTGCAAAGGAGGGTTGCAGATACTATAGTATTGTGGTGGAATAATCAATGCAATTCTCAAAGCAAAACCTCCTAAAATGATGCAAAGCTAACGCTGCACATTATCTCTAACAATTGATCTTGGAAGGCCAATAATGGAAAATATTTCATGGAAATGCCAAATCTTTAGACTGGCTGTGACGCCAGTATTTAGTACAAGCCACACAGAACTCGAGAGCATCCACGACAACCGGGATATAATGGTCATCATCCCATGTCCTAGGTCAGGGACAAATGTAATTGATGGACAGGTTGTCCACTGGGTTAATTTCCTTCCCGGAATGCAACATCACCACCTGAGAATTAAGATTAGTCTTGGATACCTAGCTGCTGTGACATTAGCTCACTAACCTCTAAACCACCTGACACAAGGTGGGGCAGGCGAGGTGCTCCCTAATATTAGAGTGTTCTGGCAACTGCTAAATGACTACCTGCTGCAGAATTATGGAAATAATAGGAAATAGCAAGAGTTGGTTCAGCTGGAAAACAAATCTCGAAACATTTCTCACTCCTGGCTTGGTGGCATACAATGCCCTTCCTTACGCTGTAACCCGTCACACCACACATCAACCGAAGTGGTGCAATGGTTACCACATTGGACTCACATTTGGGAGGACAACAGTTCAAACCCATATCCACCATTCTGATTTAGGTTTTCCATGATTTCCCTAAATTGCTTCAGGCAAATGCCAGGACTGTTCCTTTGAAAGGCCACAGTGGACATCCTTTCCCAATCCAATGGGACCAATGACCTTGCTGTTTAGTCCCCTCCTCCAGAGTACAAATGTCACCTACTTACCTTCCAGAAGCTGCTGCTTAATTACCTTCAAGAAAGGATCCTGGCTCTGTTCTCTCTCAAATTAGTCAAAAACTCAGGAACCTCTCAGAGGACAGCCATTGTCCAACTGGACTTCTCAGCATATGGACTACCCTTATCATTCTTACTACCTTAAGCGAATATGCAACTTAATGCATCACCTACTGAATTATTGGTGCCCCTTATGTGCCTAATAGTGACGCAAAAGGCTGGTATTTGGACAGCCAAGTGGGCAATATGTCCGGTCCTTGTAGACCGAGCTAGGACCCAACTTACGGCTTGGTTATCAGTCTGCAGATCAAAATGCTGATGTTAAAAATAAAAATGAAATCTCTCCAAGGCAAACAACACTGCAAATGCCTCCTACTCATAAACAGAACATTTTAGCTCAGCTGGGTAGAGCGTTAGAGATGAATAATGTATGGGAGACAGAATAGCAAAATCTCAGTATGCACAACAAACTGTGAGCCGTTAAGGGGACCACGAATGTGTGGAAGTCCTTGATGAGGGCCTCTCGCAGGGACTGCGTGATTCTCTGCCGGCTCTGCGTTGTCCATGCCTGGCTGACCCACGGCTATCTCCTGCGCCATGAAGACTGACCTCAGTGTGGGTGCGGTGCCTGGTTGACAGTGCCCCGTATTCTACTGCCCTGTCCTTTGGCTGCCCTGCAACTTCATATCAACCAATGATGCGTTGTCTGCTAAAATCAATGACAACAAGTCTGGCAACCGAAGATGGTCTTACGTTTCATCTGTGAGGGTGGATTTTATCATTGGATTTGAGATTAACGCATGTCCTTTGTCCCTCTGTGTCCTCCACCCTAGTGCCTTTATGGTGGAGGTTTTAATGTACAGCAGGGTGGCTGGCTTTTTCTTTTTATTTACGTGGTTGGCCAGCCATTGTAATCTGCTTCCTTGTTTTACTCTCTGCTAGCTGTTTCTTGCATCTCTCTGTTGTTTTCTTGTCCTCTTTTGTTCCTTTTAGTAGTATTTCCTTTCTTTCCTTTTTGTGTCTCGTCTGTTTTATTCTCACACTTGTGGCATTGTTTTATTAGGAACAAGTGACCAATGACCTTGTAGTTTGGTCAACTAACCAACCAACCAATCAAATTGACGGTTGTCAAGGATTCAACCAACTCAATGTTCGCAAAACTGCCCTTTGATAGATTCTCTCCTTCCTGTTAGGTTCTTTTGCATCAGTGTCTGTCATATAATACTATTCTAACATTTCATTTCACATTTTGGGGGTGGGTCGTCTATGTGCTACTGGAATTAGAATCGAAGGCCTTTCTTGATGGCACCACAATTATAGAAATAGCCTGCAGATGGGGGCTGTATGGAGGATGTGTAACGGGTTCCCAGCGAAACTTCTCTAGTGTAGTTAGAACGACGCTGACAACATGAGGAATCATCCTTTCACACTCTCCATGCATTCCCGATCTCTCCCTCCATGCTATTTCCATATTTTTAGAGCCATGAAGAGGGAGCTGTGGTAGTGTCAATTTGCTTAAGATGAAGAGGTGCACATGCTGGTACAGTAATTCTTTTGTAGGCAAATGCAGTTATTTTCCATGAAGGTACCAACCATCTTATTTCACAGTGGGATAAATGCATATCTGTTGTAGGGCCTACTTTACAAATAAAAAACGATTTTCTTAATTTTTCTCTCTCCCTCGTTATTGTTATGTAGTATGCAATAGAGTACAGGTGTACGATGCCAAAGGTTATGTTTCAAGCCGTTACTTTTGCGGGTGGTCTGAAGAGGAGTTGGATTGCTGGTGCTAGGTATTCGCACGGAAAGCAAGATGATAACACAGAGAGGCAACACCTTGATAACAATGCAACAATTTGAACTCCACTCTGCCGTGTTGAAAGTCAAAACAAAAAGGGATAGTGTAGGTTAATGGTGGACAATATATCAAGTAACTATGAATTAACGTTCAATTTCAGCATCTGCAGCCAGAAGCTGCATTACATGTGATTATAGCGTCTGAGCACGGGATATACAACGTCTTTCAGCAGTGAGTGCAACATGTAAAAAGAAATACTCTCGACGTTGTTGATCAAATGGGAGAAGGCTGTCATAATATTGATAGTGCTTGCAAGTTGCAAATATGACTTGTATAGTCCGAAATCAAACTCGTGTATTCTAAAAGACAGTGGTTTAACTTTTTAACCAGAAGTTTAACCGCATTTTTATGCAGTATACATAGTTTTCTGAGAACTAAGTCAACTGTTTTTATTCTTTACACTTACATATTCAGATAAAAGATAGTTATACGTGGTACTGAATCTTAAGGATTTCGTGGTTTTATGAACATAGAGGTGAACTTATCTTCGTATCTGGTCGAGGCCAGTAGAATGTCTGACATGGCATAAGTTATAAAACAAAAATTTAATACTAGCTGCAAATGTTTCAAGCAACAAGTTTGTTTGTATGGCAGTTCAGACACCATTTTGTTGTTGCAATCTATTTTATTTATTCTAGACGCTTTTCTCCTTTTTCTTTAAGACATCTTCTGTGGATTTAAGTTTGAATAGTTTGGATATGGGATACTTAGATTAGTACATATTTCACTTTTTTTAATTCCTTCTTCTGACCGAAATCTGCATTTGCTCTCACCTGGTCGTAAATTAAATGTCGTACTTTCACTTCACTTGTAAAAAGTTGTCATATTCTCAAGTCACTTTCTTTTACCTTAAGCTATATGATGTTACTGAGAATGACGCACGTCTTTGTCAGGACTCTCCATCACAAATTTCTGGAAACATTTCCGAAACGTCAGGGGCACAATGTCTTAAGTTTCACTTGTGACTGGAACTTAGCTGCCGAATGGAAGGAACAGCGAATTACATCTTCGTTGTTTGAGTAGGTGATACATTTTTTGCTGCTGAAGCAGGTACTACTCCAGTGATTGTTTTTGTTGGATTCTGGGAATTTTAAATCATTTATGGTTTCACATTAGGAAATGTGCTTCACAAGCAGGAATGTTTGTAATTTCCTGTGAGCAGAGAGTTACTTGTTTCAAATTATGACATGAACCCTTCGAATGCGAAGTATGAAGTTCGAATTACTTCATGAAATAATCTTCATATCCTTTTGTACACGGGTAATAGTTCGGCAAGATTTGGATTTCTATAACAAGTAGATCATGAAACAAATACTGAAGACACCGCCTACCTAAATTGTTCATTCTTAATTATTTATTTTATAAACTTACGATCATCTAACAACTTAGTAGTATATTCGTCTGGCCAGTTGGGTTAGGTCGTAATGTACCTGATCGGCGAGTTAGAGTTACTGTATATGTTCCACTTGACATAAAATTTATCTCGCTTATTTCAAGTTCGAATAAAAGTTCAACCCTTTGCTACATGTAATGTATATAAGAACAGATTTTTTCTGTATCTTTTTTCTCTTAAATCTGTTTCTGAAACTTTGAGGTTACATATAATATGCCTCCAACAGATTTTGAAAGTTTCCTCTGTTTGATGTATCATCTGTACAGTAAAGGGTGTCCTAACCAACAAGGACAATGAATCGAGCCTGAATTTTCTAGTCCTTGTCTTATTCTGAATGTACCCAATGGATGTTTTAGGATTTGAATATTTGTTTGTATGTGATAGTCATAGCTGAAGACGGCGTGTATCCTGTGGTCCTCCGCTACAATCAGACGTAAATTAGCTTCTACTGCAGCTGCTGGACATTAATATGTGGATTTTGTTAACTGCAGGTAACTAGACGCGCCGAGCCGCTGAAATCAAATCAAGGCGTTGGGTATAGTTCTACAAACCACTTGGATTCCACGTTCGCTTACCGAGCGAGGTGGAGCAGTGGTTAGCACAATGGACTAGCATTCGAAAGGACGACGGTTAAATCCCGCGTCCGCCCATCCTGATTTAGGTTTTCCGTCGTTTCCCGAGATCACTTTAGGCAAATGCCGGGATGGTTCCTTTGGAAGGGCATGGCCGATTTCCTTCCCCATCCTTCCTTCATTTGAGCTTGTGCTCCATCTGTAATGACCTCGTTGTCGACGGGACGTTAGACACTCTTCTCCTCGTCCTCCTCCATATTCGCTTGACAGTTGCGATATCTCAAAACACTCGAGCAGCCGTATCATAGAACGATAAAGAGCAGTCTCCTTAGGTCATAACCCTGCCGCCGTTGTTTTCTAACGCTTTAGACGAGGCATAGTACGCTCTTCTTACAAAAAGGCACCAGATGTCTTTTACTCTATCTCCTCCTTCCCCTCCTCTCTGTCAGAGGTGGCAGGAGCAAATTAACAATCTGCTCCTCCTCCTCCCCCTCCTCCTCTTTGTGTTCATCTCCACCTCTTTTATTCCTGTCTACATCCCCACCTCTCCCATCTCTCTGTCGATCTGTTCGCACTGCCTTTCTCTGCCCATCTCCTCCTTCAACTCTGTCTATGCATCTTCTCCTCCCCCACACATCTGCCTGTCTCTTCCGCCATCTGCTTGTTCTGCCGTCCATATCTTCCTTTCTCCTCTTTGTCCATCTCCTTCTCTCCCATATCTCTGTCAATTTCCCCCGCTCATATATCCTCTTCCTATCTATCTGCGCCTAAATCATCCTCCTCCCACGCCATCTGTCCATCTCCTCATCCTCCCTTCTCTTTCCACGTTATCACACCAAAACCAATAGGAGGCTGGTGGTTCTTACCTTTACAGTATTTGTTTCCGACTTCAATATGTGTATCAAGTTCGATTGAAATCGTACTAGGCGTTTAGTATGAGTTTTTTACCCGTGGCTTTGCTCGCATACGCAAATGTCAAACATATTTCACACAAAGTTAACGTATTTGACACGTATTTTTAGACATATTTCAACAGTATGTCTAGCGAATTTCGCCCTGCAATTTGATATTCACGCAATTTAAAAAATATGACGTATGTCCTGAAATATGCGCTGTGCAATGATGTAGTACTGGATGTACTTCGAAAATCGTATGTCCCTGCTGCCTGTTAAATGTGTTGCGAATAGAGTTAGTAGTAGCAGCGAGCAATAAACTTGAATACGTAGGAAACTACATGCAAGATATTTAGTGTTGTTGACGTTGTGCCTCCTGAATTACCTGTCGTACAATGATATCATTTAGCAGATACATTCACCGGTATATGTGACAATTTTGTGTAAAATTGGTAAAGTAGTAATAAATACGTCGTCATGCTTTGTGGCAGTTTTACTCCATGAACAGCGAAAATGTAGTAAGCTACAAACTTCTTCCGTCATTTTGTGGAGGTCGCCAGCGAGAAAAAGGTTAGTAAAGGTTTGAAATTGTGTTTAAAGTTTGAGATTGAGAACACACTCAGACTCGTAACAAACGCTGGAAAACTGAACTACGGATGTTCTCGCGTCGAGGGTTACACTACTTCTCAACTCCACCCCAACCCCTTTGTAGATAGCGATTTTATGTAGACAGAAAATATATGTGTAGCAATCTCGTTTGATTTCAAATTACTGGACTGATTTCAGATTTAGGAAATGTGGAACATACGTACATATTTTCTTATAATGTGTATGAGCGTCTGCGTTGAAATGCTCTCTACAACCCAGAGTGGAAAAGCGAATGAATTACTTCGACCCAAACATGCGGTATACACCATGCATATTTGACGTTTGTTGCATGTCTTCTTCATGGTGTGGAACTCCAGTGGCCATCAACGTACTTTGCTGCATGCCTCTATTTTCAGCGCCGACCCCCTTTTCTGCATACAGTTTTACCTTGTCGCAAATACTCTTCTGTAGGACATTTAACAACTGCAATAGAATTTACTCCTCGTGGGAGCTTTGCATTCATCTCGTGCTCGACGTATGCGCGTGTTCGTTGCAAATCAGATTTGCAGCCGGCAGGGATGGGTCCCTTTGTGAGAGTCAGGCGTGCAGAAATGCAGAGAGAGATCAGAACAATTCGCTCTGGGCAGTGCAGCGGTGTGAGCCAAGATCTCGACCGGGGGCTCTCGAGACGACAGCAGCAGGGCAGCAGTGGTCTCGTTGCCTTTGTGCGGTAGCGAGGTCCCCCCCCCCCCCCCCCCACCACTCTCTGAGGTCAGCACGGCGCACGCGAGAATGCAGACTGCAGACTGCAAATCCTCTCACATCCACGTGCGCTATTGCTCTCGTCCTGATGTAATTCGTTATTTAGTGCAAAGTGCTATCGCCGTAGCAAGCAGTAGTCGTGTTCAGCCATCCCGCCTTGCATCTGGATTATTCACGTCCAGTAACAATTGTCGGCCCATCGTGTAGTTGGACGGCTCGTTGGCAAGGAAACTAATTCGCGTTGATGAAGCGAATCATCTGTCTGTTAAGAATGCCGTGCTGTGTCCTGTTTTCAAGGAACTCATCCATGCAGCCCTACGCATAAGGGCACATACCTTCAGCTGTAAAAGTACCAGTAGCTTCGAGCGTACTTGAGGGAAGTATTGTATGGTCATTATTGCTCAGAATATACACTGACCGAAAGAAAACGCAACAACAAAAACAATTAATGAAATTTCAGGAGTACGTCCGTCTAGGTTTACATTAAATTTATTAAGATTGCAAGTGCGAGAGAAGCCACCGCAGATGTAAAATCTCGTGCATTAATAAAACGTGTAACCGCCAGAATGCTGGAAGCAAGTACGCAAACCGACATCCTGCACCTGTGCAACACAGTACACACACGTTTGTCCTGTGCAACAGTCAGGGGACTCCATTCCCAAAGTGTTAATGCTGGTTGTGGATGGCACCGGAGCTGTCGTCTGATGAAGTCCCTTACGTGGTCTACTGGAGACGGACTGATGATCCAAGTAGCAACGTATCGGCACTGGGTGGGTTACAACGGCTGTGGGATGGGGAGCGTTATCGTGTTGGAAATCACCCCCTGGAATGCTTTTCCTGAATGGGAGCACAAAAGATTGAATCACTAGATGGACGTAAAAATTCGCATTGACGGTGCGTGGGATAACCTCGAGAGTGCTGCTGTTACAGCAGAAGTCATCCCAGACCACAATTACAACAGTAGGTCCAGTGTGTAGCTTGCAAACATGTTCGGTGCAGGTGCTCAAATGGCCTCCTCCTAACCGAGACACGGCCATCACTGGCACCGAGGCAGAACCAACTGTCCTCAGAAAACACAACAGACCTCCCCTCCAGTCAGCTCCCGCTTGATACTACTGAGGTCGCAAATGGCGGTGGTTTGTGGTCGGTGGAATGCACACTTCCTTCAAGGAACAGATCTGTAACAGTTCGTCGTGTCAATGTGGTGCCAACAGCTGCTCGGACCGCTGCTGCAGATGAAGTATGATGCGCCAGAGCCGTACGCCGAACACAAGGGCTCTCCCCCTGACGTTGGTGCCACGTTGCCATCCAGAGCCCGGTCTTCTTGCGAATGTACACTGGACACACAGGCAGTGGACTACCCCTGAATGCGAATCTGAGTGCAAGCGACCACCGTATCACAGCATAGCTCTGTCGCAGGTCCTCCAAACCCTCTACCGTCAAGACCAGTGTTCTCTACTAGTCTCTTGTGATATCCACTGTGTATAGCCAAACGACTGTACTGTAGTCAGTCCAGATCTAAACTAATAATACGTTTTCTAATATTTGTTGTACGACGGTATTGGAGATGAGACAGCTCTTACTACTTCCGCGTTGTCACTTATTGTAACGAAGTCTTAATTTTTATCGTAAGATTTCTAAATTAATGACACGAACAATTGTTGGTCGCAATACAAATTTGAACCCACTGATAACCAAACAAAGCTTGCTTGTGTGATCGGTATTTTACGTCTGTTTATGCCTAGTCGAATGTCGAAGTGTTATACAGTATCAGTTTACTAGGACGAACGTTCGAACGTGGAAATAAATGACAGCACATTTAGCACTGAACCCAGAACCCCCATGAAGCTTAAATTTGCCCCTGAGAAGTCACAAGGAAAGGTATGTAATAAAGTCCGACGCACAAATGTGAAATGCCATGAAGTAAATTTCTAGTGACGGAAAACGCACTACCTATATGAACTGTTAAATATCTGACATGTGATTGTGCTTAGTTAATATGTTCACCATCAGCGTGCTACTCGAATTAGAATCGACGATTCAAATTACATTTACATGGCAGGTTTTGGAATCCGGCACATTTCTCTATTGTCTCATAGGCGCGAAGAGACTCTAAATACTCATTGTTTCTCACTAGCACCGAGATGTGCACGTTTGCCTAGAAGTCATGCAACGAATAGTTCTGTGCTGCCTGGGGCTCCAGCACTCTGAATATCATCGTTCCTGACCCCAAACGAAACGGAGCAATTACAAAATTCCCTTTCACTAATAGTTATGATCGCGCCAGTCCTAGAGACCTCGAGGAGTTTGGCATCGTGAGGAAACAATGAAATGATGGGACAGAATCACCTCGAAGGGTTCAAATCCAGAGAAGAATTAGAATCGGAGCTCAAGTCCCAGTCCATTGCCAATATTTTAAAAACCTCAAGGACACTGAAAAACAGAAATGCAGGTCCTATGACCTTACATGACCATTCATTCGTGAACTAAAACATCATCACTAGTGTAAGAAAGCTTCCTGGAGATAGAGTTTCTGCAAGCAGCGATTTACGCCTCTCTCAGCCGAAATTAATCCATCTCTGCAATAGTTCCGAATCAACATTAAATATGTCCATTCGCTATCGACTGGAACAGTCCTGCGTTCTATGCTTGACGTTACTGGAGGTGAGCAGGGTATGTTTGTGCCTATTAAAATGTTGTACCCCAATCGGGTATCGAACCCACATCTTAGCCATTACAAGCTAGACTTAGTGCAACCAAACACCGAATTTCAAATGTTAGTTATCATAATGTGATGCACAGCACACGATGTAAAAAATGTTGATTTTCACTTGAGTTTTTGTGAATAATTGGTTGATGTCCTAGTGGTCAGCGTCATGCAATGAGAACGCAAAGCCGTGAATCCAGCCCATCGTTATTTCTTTTTTAAGCTGTATTCCGTCTTTCTGCTGACGGCATCAGTCTGACAGAAGGTCAGAGACAATTGCATTCGTTTTCTAACCAGCCAGTAATACACCCACGAGTCCTTTCACAAAGATGTTCCGGAAAGATTTTTCTGTCATCCACTCAAGTGATTGCGATGCATCAGGCGTAGAACCTGTTATCTTGAACGGACTTCCCTGCACTCCAGTTAGCAAGTATAACATACAGACAAGGTACGTTACTTTTACGCAAGAGCTGCAAATAATCTGCTGTCTATAATGTGAATTATCTGTGTCGGTGAAAGGGGGTGGGGGTGGGGGTGGGAGAGGTTGGCCGACGGGGATGGCTTGCTCAACGAAAAGGTCGATGCCTTGTAAAAAAGTAAGAGGCAATAGCTCGCAGTTCCAAAGTGACGTGAGAGTAACACTTCACCACCTCTGTGACAGAGCTGCAAACAGCCATATCGAACTCAGAACCAATCTGTAGAAATTCTTTCATCATTCGACGACTCGCAGTGTCTTATAACTAGCAGATCTAATGGAACTGCTACTATCACTGGACAGACTTAACTGTGTTTCTTTCAGCAATTACTCGCACAGCAACATTGTCGTACTTACATTGTAGTCCATAAATCGATGACACACCACAGTGGAATTCATTCATAATCTTTATTGGTATACTAGGAATATATGAGGTGAAACTTCAGAGGTAATTACCTCGTCATTCCAGGAACTAACAAAACTATCACAGCGTCACGAGACATGTTTCACTACGTTGGCCTGTAGAAACACGATCGTCCTGCCCCGAATATGGTAGCCCATTCAAGAAAAACATGTGATGACCCTAACAGTTTACGAGTGCTTTTCTATGGAGTATCGTCTCAGTTGTGCCCCGCTTCCGTGATCTCTTTTCTGAAAAGTTACAGTTTGCAGTAACTGATGGGACGTCACCTAGTGAAATGAAATGGAAGTGATGACCGTGATTCCGCAAGTAAAGTGATGTAGACCTCCTGTTATTTGTCTGAGATATATTTAAACGATTTATCAACCAGAATATTACTCTGATTTGTGGCGTGTAGTGCTTCCGGCTAATAACGTCCTCAGAAGAGCAAAGCGAGCTTCAAAATAACGCTGAAAATAATTTTCACGGTGCAAAACGTGACAGTTGTACCTACATAATAAAATGTATGAGGTTCTCCACACGATAAATCAGTCTCATTTAAAATGTTGTCGATTCAACTACATATCTAGGCGCTACGATCACGACTATCTCGAATTGGATTCATGATATGGAAGATATTGTGGAGTAGGAAACCGAAAGAACGCTTTTTATTGGTAAATACGTAGAAGATGCAACACATCTAGTTAAATGACCTCCTGCAACATGCTTGTCTGTCCTCTTCATGAGTATTCCCTCGCAGTATGGGTCTCCATATGAGATAGGACTGATGGATAACATCGAAAAAGTTAGGAGGGCAGATAGTTTTGTCTGATTACGAAATAGGGCAGTGTGTCTCACGGATATGGTAAACAGTAGCTATGGAAATCATTGAATCGTAGGCGTTTGACCTTACAGCGAGGTGTTTTCACTAAATTCCAATTGCCAAACTCGTCCGCTGAATGACACAGTATTTCGCTAACAGCGACATACTTAGGAGACATGACCAATGTGATAAGAGACATCAGTGTTTGCACGGTAAGGTTTAGAATGATATAGAAGGGCAATTGAGGTGATAATGTAAGAAAGGAGAGAGAGTGAGGGTGAGAAAATGGAGGAGAAATTAACAATGAATAAACGTAAGACGAAATCGTTGGCAAATTTTTGGAGGACGGAGGATGTATAAATCTGTGGAGGGGAAGACAAAGGTGAATTAGAAATAACACAAAAATCTAATATTTAAATTAGTCACACACAATTCGTTAAACTAGATGCTTACAAAATAATCCTCAGTAAGTATTTTATTTTATTTGTACTGTTTGTTCAAAAGAAATTCACTTCAATTAAAAAGGCAACTCAAAGGAAAATTTAGTTTATCTGTTATCAACTGATCTTTCATTGCCCCTAAATGAGGATAAATGAAGAAAAAGACGACATAACAAAACGTTTTGAGGACTCCAATATTGCATCCAGAATCCCAAATTATAGTGTCCTTCTGTCAGCCGTTCGACGTAGCAGCCTGAAAAAGTAACTTACTTCCAGACTCTAAGAACTCAGTACCAAGGAAGTTCAGCTGTAACTATTTGGCTTCATGGCCAGTTCTCTGTTAACTTTCTGGCAACGTCAGCCTAGATTTTTCCCATACATTTCATATCAGCAGCCTGTGGCGGCCAGACCATGACATTGACGCCAATCAAGAGACAGCTGCTGCTGAACGAATGCAGACTTGCGAAAGAGCGAATAGTCCTCTGGCAATGTGAAGTTCCCTTCTCTGTACAGCAATCGCGTTCACGGAAGCATCACATTCTCCAATACATGGCAGAACTACTCGCTGTCGAGAGTTCCTTCTGTCCTGTGAAGGATTCCTGCTCCTCTCGCAGAATAGACCCCCAGCAGGAAACAGATAGTTGCCCACTTCTCCTCGTCGTGGTTACATATTCGCGTCGATGGCGAGTCCCTCGCTGCCTTAAAACGATTCTTGGACCGTCATTACTGATGGAAACATCTCATTGTCAATGAAAATGACGTTTTCCACGGCGCATTCAGATGGATCTCTGCAAATACCAGTACTGTCTTCGCTGAACTCTCGTTTCGGGACGAATTGTCATGTCGGCAGGCCAGTGTTCCTCCGCCTAAGGTGAATCTTGAGAGTGGAGCCGGGTTAGTTAGTCCCCCACCACAACTGCTAAGCGTTCAGAAAGGGATTTTCTGTGCTCTTAGACACTAGCTCCCTGTCCTCGTGCTGTGAGCTCACTCACCTCCTGCTTGAGCCAGGAGATTTATTGATAGTGGCTCTTTCGAGGTAATCCCTCTGCCATCTCGTTGCAATGGTATGCGGCACGTCATACCTCCTGTCAGCTTCTCTTCAATAAGAGCTTGTTGATTTGCCCCAGTGAGCCGTTGAAACTGACGGCCTGATGTGAATTTCTGCTTTTCGCTCTCATACAAATACCGCGAGAGGAAGTAAACATATTTACGTCAAAAGGAGCTGTAAAGGCGGAGCGACGCACTGCAGGCGTGCTGGTCCGCTGCAGGCGAGTGGTTGCTGCTGGCCCGCCCCCGCCGGCTCGCTTACTTAGGTCTCGCCTCGGACTGGCCGACCGGCTGCAGTCTGGTGCCTGGCTGGCCCACGGCTCGCCAGCTGTGGCTAGTACAGGACCAGGCCACAAAGCCACGCTCGACCCTTGAAGGAAAAAACGTTTCATCTACGCTACCCAGACATTTAGTACAAACTAACACAGCTATAGCTATTGTGCTGTAAAATGAAGATGCACATCTACTTCTAACGTTTCATTCAGGTATTTAACGAAAAAAATAATTCACCGAGTAATTGGATAAAGCCAGTACCACACCACTATGCAAGGTCGTCAGATTTATAATCCTCCCTTAAAATATTGTTCTGTTAAGTGGGTTGCAAACCCTGAGGGACAATCCATCCTTCTGAGAAAGCCTCCCCTCCCCATTCCCCTTCCCCCTCGCCTTCCCGCCACTCACCCACCACCCCCGCTCTGGGAATTCCACTCGCCAGTAAAAGCACATTCAGGCCTGAAATGCTAGAATAGCCCCTCCCACTACATCAGTTTAATGTGCAAATTAATTGTAAATGGTCTTCACGGGTGTGCCGCCGGGTGACGTTGTGCAAATCCCACGATATTTCTTCGGAGCAACTATCCGACATCATCAGGTGGTTGAACCTCGCTGGTGGCTAGGTACGACTGACAAGAACCGCATGTCGACGCCGCTGTATATAGAGCATGCGCAAAAATTTGCAGATAGATGGCGCAAGACTCAAACGCCCTCTGCCGGGAAACGCAGAGCGGCCGTTCTGCGCGTGCGCTGACGCTGTGTTTACTAACATGCTACCACAGTTGTGATGGGTCTATTATCGAAAGCTCTTTGCTTTCACGTCGTGATGTAACAGCAGCCAATGCAGGGTTCCAGGCTGTACTCAATTGAAATCCCGCATCCCTGTTAATAAGGTTATCAGCTGTACGGATACGTATTGCTTCCTTCATGATGCAAATTAATTAAATATATAATTTAACTCACCCTTCCCGCCCCCTTCACCCACCAGGAAATTCGCGGGAAAATGACTCAACTTATTGACCACCTGATGGGCAATCGATTGGCGAGCCTCCTGGGGGAATGCACACTTCGGCAGGTCTGTGTTTGACTACCACAGGGCCGTCAGTTGCTGCAGCGTCTTTTCTCTTCTGTGCTGCATGTCTATCCTCTGGCTATTCTTTTTCCCCTCCCTTGGGGAACATGTCTGAGATGTTAATTGGAATGTTCTGCATTTTAGTGGTGGGACTGTTTGTACGACTCATCCACAGTTTTTCGTAACCCTTTTCCTTCCTTTGTTACCTTCTCCTCTTGTTCCTCCACTTTGGCATTTGAGGTTGTGCATTCCTGACAGCCAGCCCACGCATTTGATATGTAAGAGGTGGCTGAGTGACTCGTAATTGCCAGCCCTCGGTCGACAGGTAGGGTACAGATGCATCCTCTGGTACAGGCCAGGCCCAGAAAAGGGTGTCTGCCTGAGCTGCAACCTTCCCAAATTGCCGATTGGTCCCACTGTCAGGTGAGCCTCCTTGTGAAGGCCCCCCCCCCCCTCTCCCCCATGCAAGGAGCGCACCATCATGGGGGATTTTCTCGCAATGAGTCAATCAGCTTTACAGTCAACATCCACGAAATGTAAACGGAGTGAGGCTAACGATTCAAAGACCCTTCCAGCTCCACCACGGTTCCTCTTCATTTCACGTACTGAAGACGGTCAGTCCTTCACAACAGTTAAACGAGAACAGGATTCCACAGGGCCGGCAATGGCATGAACAACTTTCTGAATAATAAACTGATTACGAAATTGCCCTTTGCCTTTGGAGACAACTTCTGATTGTCAAGTGCAACAACTGCTTGCCACTTCGCTTCTCCACGGCTATCCTGTTCGTGTCGAGGCCCATAGATGTCTGGATTTCCGCTTCAGTCAGGCTGTCGAGCAGCCTAGTGTAAATAACACCATGGGAAGAAGTCAGTCTTACCTCTCTCATCACGGTGTCATCGCTGTCCATTACCTAATGGAAAGGGTAGATTAATCCTTAGTACCCATCCACACTCCTTTTCACACCTTTGATAATTTCGCAGCCTTCTTTGATCTTGGAAGCACCACTATCACAGTCCGACCATAAATTCCGAACCCAATGCGCTGCTACCAGCATCATCTTTTCAACCACACCTGAACGTCTTCTCATCTCCCAACCAAATATGTAACTTGGTGTAGATATGCACATGAGGGCACTTGTCTGTCTCCTTCTCCCTGCTGTATCAACTGCAATGGTGGCCATGCCGCCTCTCGGGATTCTCCCATGTATCTTGTTGAGTGGGCTGTCCAGGAGAGGCCGGCCACTGTAGCCGAGCGGTTCCAGGCGCTTCAGTCCGGAACCGCGCTGCTGCTACAGTCGCAGGTTCGAATCCTGTCTCGGGCATGGATGTTTGTGATGTCCTTAAGTTAGTTAGGTTTAAGTAGTTCTATGTCTAGGGGACTGATGACCTCAGATGTTAAGTCCCATAGTGCTCAGAGCCATATTTTTGTCCAGGAGATCGTGGTAAAGGAAAAAGTGTCATACCAAGCTATTCGCTAGTTACAAACCCTGTGTACTCCTGTCCGGCACTTACCGTTTAGTTGTTAACTCTCGCGTCGTGAAGGACATGGCCACACAGACATGCGACCTCCAGTTCATCTTTGAGATTGTGAAATCGCCCAGTGTCAAGGTAGCATCGCCACCCTTCTGTCCAGCTATGGAACAAACCATAAAACTCTCGCCTCAAGGAGTGAATCCACCAGCTACACAACCGGTAGGCTGGAAAGGCAGGAGGAGTACACCCGTGAAGACTTCCTATGTCCTTCCAACCAAACACCTGAGTCTTCCTCTGTTGAACTGCTTGGAGCCTTTCTGGTTAGCAAAGGCAAACGGTCTTCTCGTCTGCCGACTCGAAGATCCTCTTCGATTGTGTTGCTGCATTATACCTTAGCCTGGCCAGCTTCCATGCCGCTGGTGTACACAAAGACCGTTTTTCTGCGTTGGTCTCCACAGAACGACAGCCGAAGGAAGCCGATGCTTCTGTGGACCTCATGGAGCAGGATCCTACTGGAACGTTCATGGCCTACGGTCCCACAAAGAGGATTTATGGTTGCTTCTAGCATCACAGCGTCCCCTTGTAATCTGCCTTCAGGAAACAAAACTGCATCCTCACGACCGCTTTGAGCTTTCATATTTCTTCCCAGTTCGTTTTGACCGTCCCCTGAGGCTTCAAGCTGT
Source organism: Schistocerca serialis cubense (assembly GCF_023864345.2). Lineage (NCBI taxonomy): Eukaryota > Metazoa > Arthropoda > Insecta > Orthoptera > Acrididae > Schistocerca > Schistocerca serialis. Next base: position 786,848,082 of record NC_064642.1, read on the forward strand.
TGCAGTTCACCTTCTCCTTCCCCACCTGAGGTTTCCCCTTTGTACAATTTATATCCCTCATTCCACGTCTTCAGGGTAGACTTGTTTCAGCTTATTGGCCACCTACCTCACCCATTTCAGTTACTCGGTCACTTTAATGTGCACCATCTCCTTTAGGGTTTTCCCAGGACCTGTCAGAGAGGTGTCCTTTTGGCTGATCATCTTAATCAACTCAGCCTCTTCCGCCTTAACACTGGAGCATCCATTTTCCTTTCCAACTCCTCACACATTGTTCCCATTTGGACCTATCCTTCTGCACTGCTCAGCATGCCCATTGTCGCTCGAGTAGGCATCAGAAAGAACGGACCACTCAAAACAATTTCCCATGTGCTGTCCGTTTGCTCACTCCTACCCCACCTGTGTGCACACCCAAATGGCAGCTTACAAAGACTGAGTTTACTCCTCCCTGTCGATCTTCGAAGAACAAGATTTCCTCAGCTATGATGACCAGGTTGAATAACTCACTAACGTTATCCTTACTGCTGCAGAACATTCCATTCATCGCACTTCACCTTTACCACGTCGTGTCCCAGTCCCTTGGTGAACTGAGGTGTGCCACGACACAATTGGAGAGAGCTACATCATGTTCTTAGTTCATCCCAAGCCTCTGCCCCAGGACCGGATTCAGATGCTGCAGCTCGTTTCCATTGTGGGCAAGCACTTTCTGCTTAACACATACAACCACATCTGGGCAGAGGGCACATTCCCGGACTTTTGGGTGAAGCCACTCTCATACCCAAACCCAAGCCTGGTAAGGACATAAACCTTCCTTCTAGCTACCACCTCATTTCTCTCACCAGCTGCTTTTGGAAGGTGATGAAACGAATGATTCATACCCGGCTGGTATGGTGGTTCGAGTTTCACAACTTACTATCGAATGCACAGTGTGGATTTCGAGCGCAGAGTTCTGCAGTTGACCATCTTATTACTTCATCCACCCATGTCATGGTCCGCAGCTTGTGACCTAGTGCCTAGTGTTGCTGCCTCTGGATCGCAGGGTCCTGGGTTACATTCCAGGCCAGGTTGGTTACTTTCTCTCTCCAGGGACTGACCATCACCACCACCACCACCACCACCACCACCACTTGTGAGAGTGACTAGATTGAATTTTGAAAAGAAAATGGACTGTGTAAAAATTGGGACTTTCTATGGGCGCTGATGACCGCGCTGTTGAGTGGCCAACAAACAAAACATCATCCTCTTTGCTATCGCCATTACCCCTGTAATGGCCCGTCTCCCGCCAGGCAACTCCGAATGCCTTTTTGGTGAAGATTTTGCCATCTATTGCAGTTCTCCATAGACCTGTCTCACTGAGTGACGACTTCAGCGATGTCTTGGTCGTCTTTACTCAACAATGGCTTTCGTTCCTCTACTAACAAAACCGTCTGTATGAATTTCCGGCGCCGCAAATGGTTTCTCCCATCACCTTTACTGCTTAGCCCTGTTGCCCTTCCCTTCGTTGAAACTGCGAAATTCCTGGGGCTCTTGCTCAATAGGAAACTGTATTTGTCCTCCCATCTGTCTTACCTGGCAGCCTGCTGAACGAGATTACTCAATATACTGTGTGTCCTCAATGGTACTTCCTGGGATGCCTATCGGATCACCCTCCACCGTTTGTACCGGTCCCTTGTCCATTCGAAACTCGACTATGGGTGCTTTGTTTATGCGTCTGCACGTCTATCCCTCTTACGCCATTTCAGCACCACTGTGGCATCCGTTTGACCATGGGCGCCTTTTACACTAGCCTGGTCGACAGTCTGTATGCTGAAGCTGCTGAACAACCACTGTCCTACCATCGTGACTTTCTGCTCAGCAGGTCACACATCCCATGCCGCCTCCTTCGATGATTCCTTTGCTCGTCAGTACAAGGCGCGTCCCTCTTCCCTGTTACCTCCTGGAGTCCGTATTCGGCTGTGGTGACTTAACTTCACATTACCTGCAACTTTCATAGTGGGTGTGAATCCTTCACCACCTTGACTTCATGAAGAGGCCATGTTAAACTTGGCCTCCATTTGCTTCCTAAGGACACTACTTTAGCCTCGATCAATCGCCTTCAGTTTCACGACCTTCGCATGGTACTTCGCGATAGTACCTTTGTGGTCCTCCCTTCAAGGGAATAAGCTTCGGCTTATTAAGCCTCTCCCAGCGCCTTGGCGACCTCTTCTCGGCACTCCCACCGGTAGGAAATTATTTTAACTTGGCTGCGTATTGGGCACTGCATTTTTAGACATCTTTTGCTAAGTGGCGTTACCCCACTATTTTATACATTTTGCTCCCAAATTTTAACTGTCCGCCACTTCTTGCGGGAATGCCCTTTTTTTTTTTTTTTTTTTTTAGCAATTTACGTTCCTGCTTGGGTTTGCCTTCTGATTTATCAGCTGTTTTAGCGAATGACGCGCGGGCTGTTGACCGCATTTTACTTTTTATCCGCCGAAGCAACATGACGACGGCCATTTAATTTGCAGTTTTGGGCCTCCATTTCTGTATGTTTTTTTTTTTTTTTTTAGCCCTTTTCCCACGTGCCTGTTTTCAACTGTCTCCTATTCTGTCCACTGGGACTGACGTTTATGAACACACACAGAGAGGAGTTAAACGACTAGTCTTGACTTGGGCGCGTATGATCCCAGTTGTTTTTTGCATCTTAAAGCAAAACACAACCACAACGAAGTCGTGGGTTGTGCATCTCTATCACTGTGTTAAGGTACATCCTGATCCGGAGCTTTACCTCAAACTCAGTATCTGATTGTGGTTCTTCGCGTATATTTCTTGTGCCTTATTTTTGACAACAAGCTAACTTGGTTTCCCCATATCTGTTGGCTGTCTTAATAAACTCAATGTCCTTCACTTTTCCTTGCCCACACTTCTCGGGTCACAGACTGTTGGACCCTTCTGCCTCCTCATTGGGCAATAGTTCTGTCCAGTTTGGACTATGGTTGACAAATTTATGTGTCAGGTGCCCGTTCTACGCTGCTCCTCTTGGACCTGGTTCTTCTTCATAATATCTATTTTAGCCACCAGTGCCTTCCAAACTGTCCCTGTCGATAGTCTTCAGGTTGACGCTGCGGTCTCTCCTGTTTTGGTATGGTGGTCAAGCTCATGGTTTAGTGATAGTACTATCCAGCCCTTCCCTGCTCACCCCTTCCCATTAATTTCGTGGCTTCAGAACTTCGGCCCCTTGCTTTCCATCATCAGGTAGGTTTACCAGTTGGGCTCTGCTTCGCTTCTCTTCCGAAATTTCCTTCTGCACTCCCTGTCTACAGAATACTGCTTAAACAATTTTTGGCAGACAAGGCAAAGAGTGAAATAGTCTATTTAAACATCTTACGGGTATCGTACCTGAGAAATTCCTTCCAAAACAAATGCTACTCCTCTCCCGAACCCTCCTAGTCTCTCCCCTCCCCCTGCACCCTCCTAGACTTCCCCCCCAACCCCCTTGCACCGTCCTAGTCTCTCCCCTCCCCTCCCCTCCCCTCCCACATCCCCTGCTCATGAAGACCTGGCATTCGGCTGTCAGAATATAGGGATGTACTGGCTGAGTACAGCTATGAAAGTCTGTAACGGATGGAAAAAGGCATTCAAGAAATAGGTAGTGTGCGTCTTGTGCCATACTACTCCCTTCCCCCCCCCCCCCCCCCAACTGCTGCCGGTGTATTGAAAATATTTCCTCACACTCTTTTTTTTTTTTTTTTTTTTTTTTTTTTTTTTTTTTTTTTAATTAATTAAATCGATACCCTATGTGTGCAGCCAGATCTTTCTTTGCATCCTATTGGTGGATACTAGGACTGGGCAGTTGCGGGATCAAAACTATACCTCTTTCCAGACCCTACTCTTCTCTCTTCCAGTTTCCGCTCTCTAGCTTCCTATTCGTGAATACTGGAACAGTTAGGTCATCCGGTAGGAAGTTGATTACGTTGGAGATAGAAGAAAATTTCAGGTTTCAAAGGGATTGATGATCTCTGCAGGAATGTAATGTTGCGGTGTGGTTTCCAAAGTACAATAGTATTCTTTAATTAGTTCTCTACCCTACATTTGGAAGGAGGAAGAGGAAGTGCCTACTGAGTGATAGGGCAGAGACGACGACGACGACGACGACAGCAAAAATTACCTCCACAAGGCAGTCAACTGCGATGCATTGAGTAGCATTAAATGCGACTCGGTTAAACGACGATCCAATCCGTAGTAGTAATTCTCACAGCTACAAATTAGACATCACTGAAACATTCGCACATCCCAAGTTCTCATTTTCTTATGTCCACACACACTGCGCCAGTCCTCTCAAACACTGCCTGCGCCAATGCTCAGAGGCCACAGTGGTGCATGCACGTGTGTGCAAGAGTGCACCACTCCTGGCCATGGAGCGCATCTGGAGATGAATGGGTGGAATTAGGTGTTATCAATACATGCAGCGAGTAATCGATATCGAATCACTGTTTAGGAAGGGATGGTACATGCAACACACGTGATCATGGAGACAACCCAACGCACACTGAGCACTAGTTTACTATTGAGCTATCCAGAGCACACCGCCACCGTGACTTGCCCTACAACTGTAAGAACTGACTAGTCAGCCAGCTGGAATTCTTCTTTGTACCTGACACTTGCAAGATCCTTAAGCCGGAAATACCCATTAATTCCTGCCACTGGCTACCTTCACTATGCACCGTATATACCAAACAGTGTCGTCCTAGGAAACCAGCCACATATTTATTACTGTAATTACAATTAAATATTAAGATTGCAGCCTCAATCTGATGACAATTCACAATTAGAAAAGTATCAGAAATACCACCGTCTGATGGCTGCAATTCTGGAAATACCAATTTCTATCTCCCTCTTATGTCTGGACATAATTTTCCGCGCAAAATCCCTCATATCCCTGGTACTCCTTATGGCCAATGGTCCATTGAAACCACAATCTCCCGCGCCAAATCCATACCTTCCTTATGACCGGACATTGCGCCCATTGTTCCGACACGTGCAAAGAAAATGACTGTCTCTTTACACCCCAAGACAAGCCTTAAAAGCCTGCCGATCACAGCGAATGGGTCACACATCCCCTACTAATTATAATAGTTCGCCAATAACTGAACACTGGTTGCACCAAACAATAGTGAGCGAAAATTCGTCGTAGATGGACGTGTCTCACTTGTTTTTCTTGCAAGTGGTACCAGAGTGTCTTAGGAAGAGAGATGTAATCTTCTTACAACAGACGCGATGTTAGTAACGTGATCTCACAATCGTGTTCTTGTCATCCTACATAAAAATCAGTCTTGTTACTACAGGCACACATAAGTATTGTTAACGACATCCATGTTGGAAACTATGCTCGGTTTATAGATCGTGGCGTGGTATTGCTTCTGAATGAAGTGGTCTTCCACACAAATACCGCGACAATGTTAATACCCAATGTCTATATTCAGACATAATGTGTGGGTACACGTCGTCAGCAGAGTACGCTCTTAGCAAAATGACCCTTACCAACGAATTTAGAAAGTATTTCGGTTAAGGAACGTGTTAAGCCGATATTTTGCAACTTGATGCAGCTAGACGTCTCTCATGCAAACAAACAGTGTTTGTAATGTCTTCTTTCTCGATACCATGTAGACACCTTAACGAAGATTGTGCGATATATCCATGGGGTTAAAAGACAGGGAGGAGGATGATTGAAGGGATTCCTCAGAAAGCACACCACCTATTGTATGTGATCATTCTCAGTCTAGCGTTGCACTTTTTAAGTCGTTAAATGTACAAAATCCTATGACAAGTATGATGGCTTCTCAGTATTACGATTTTTTTGTAGAAATTTGTGTCAGCGATTTGGAATAGGCTTTCTCCGTTCAACGACATACTTGCATTGTATCCTATGGCTATATCTTAATGATAACAGCCACTAATGAATCATATTCACGGCACTCTTGTAACTTCAAACAAGTCACCTTTTTCGAACGTATTTTCTAAGGACCCCATACAGCAAAACCCCAGCGTGGTTTTAGAAAATCCCTCTGCATGTTATAACTGTCCCCCAGTTCCTGCTCCACCCTCACTGCAGCTTTGTCCACGTGATCGGTCCAACATAAGTCAGAACTGAGGTGAAGTCAGAAACTGCTCTATCTAAAACCTTCTGCATACCACGGAGAGATAGGGTGAGCTGAGTTAATGCGAACGGACTGTATTCCCAGCACTCTGCAGAAATGAGAACTTTTTGTCACAGTTCTCTCAACTGTGTATATTGTGTAAGGCCAGCACAAAACGTAACTTTGATGCGGAGTCTTCCTGTCATTTCCACCAACTAGCAGGAGAGTCTTAACTGCTTGCACTAATTTTCCCAGTTGGAATCATATACGGTAACTTGAAGGAAGATGAGGGTTTTGCTACTGCATTGCAGCACATTGCCAAACTACGTGCACGCACAGGTACTACAGTCCAAAGGCAATCTGACTCTCTCAGGGTGCATTCATCTCTGTCACCCAAATACTTTCTCTATCTTTTTTTTTTTTTACCGTCCAATAGAGATCAACTACGAAGTATAAACACTCCGCTAACGTCACCTAGTAGAGAACGCGGTAAGAAGTTACTGTGTCCCTCTCATCTGATACATCGAAAACAAATGCAATCTTTGTGCTGACATCGAGCGTATGTTTGGCGATCCTATTATTCAGGTACTGGTCCACTGTGAGCAAAGTTGCTTGCACAGACCTGTATAAAGTTTTGTCCCCTGTATTAGAGGAAGACCACATGTCAGAGAATATTAATCACAAGGCACCAGTTCTCTGATGTTCTTTGATAAGCAGTGTGATAAAGGGTTTTCTCTGCTGCAACAGATCCAAGTAGTATATGACTACAAATCTGTATGGCGATGTACATTTAGTTTTTCCACTACAACTCTGTGTCACGTGCTAAACCAACATTTCGGTCCATTGGCTCTCACAGAAAGCTGGACATCACATAGTGTAAACCATGCTGCTCCCAGAAAACCCAGGATGGTTGAAAAAAGACAGTCAGTGTATCTTATTAACAATGCAGAAGAAATCAAGATGTAAGGAAACTGGAAACGCTCCGCAATGGCAGAAACTCTTCCAAATAGCTGCCCAAACGTGATGACCTCTTAATTTAATCTCATCTTTAACACTGATGGGGTGATTGGTACGGGGAGGGGGAAGGGTAGGGGGGGGGGCGTGTATATCAACAGGAACTTCTCAGGTACCAATATGAAACGGTTGCTGCCATCTGGCGGTTTGTTCGGGGTTTAGTGCAACATCCAGTATGTGTACTGCACAATTCAGTTGGCTATGTGGCAGCTGAAAGTCTTCGCAGAGCCAGAGGAGACATTGTGCAGCCTGGGAATGCGGGAATACACAAAGTGGCCGACCTGGCGAAGAAATCGGGGGTGGGCGTGCAATGCCCTGAGGTCAGTGGGAAAGATTTTTAACAATTTAATTACGTGCAGGTGGTTATGTTGACAGTATTTCTTGAATGATTGGAATAAAAGAGCACTGCAGTTGTTTAAATAAACGATATTGCCTTTTCACCCTCAAAATATTTGGCAGGAGTGTACCAAATACTGTTTATGTAATTTTCCATTAAATTCTTTGGAATATAGTTTATTTATTTATGTAAACACTGCCTTTTATTATACATATTGTTTAAACAAACAATATTCACAGATTGCCTTGTGTACCAGAAACTGTTTAAATAATATTTCATACACTGCATTCGATTCCCCACCAAATTGACAATCAACTCAGTCTTTTTCCTGCCGATTTACTGATAGGGGAAGGGCTGGGTGGTTTCCCAGAGGGGGAGAGTTTAATTAATTTATCGATTTAATTAATTAGTCAACCAGGTTGATTGAGTGGAAGGATAATTTTCGAATAACTCAGGACTGAAAGTGTACTTGGATTGGGGAGGGCATTTCCAAGAGTGGTGGGTGAGGAGGGGGAAGAGGGTGGAGGTGTGCTCATGCTTTCTCTGCAGGACAGATTATCGCCAGGGGGTCGCAAACCACTTACCAGAACAACAGATTAAAGGAGGATTGTAAATTTTGCAACCACGCTAAGTGGGGTGGTAACACCACTCCATTTTAAATAAATTTGACAACAATGTTGTCAGCTTCACCCCACTACTCTGATCTTAAACGTTTCTTGTATGCGCTCTGCATTAGGTCTCGCCTTCTGAAAATTGTTTTCTTTCAAAATCCGCTTGCAGAATACATGATTTGCAGACAACCTTGCCAAATAATTATCTACATAATATTGTTTCAGAGACATCCAGTATACTTTGTAAGCGCACAAAATTTAATGATATAAGTGCTGCAAGACGTAAATTACGTTCGGCTAAGGCACATCATTCACATCACAATGATACACGATTACTCTGAACCTTCACGGAACACTGCACTGTGAATTACAAACAATTGGTCCAATTTACCGAAAGTTATATTCAAGTATGAAGCTCGAGAAGAACAAATAGGAAAATCTTTGTGAGAGTTATAATTTCTCTTCTGTTATTACTCTTGCAATATCGTCTTCTGGACCACAGCGGCAATAAAAGGCGTTTGCATTTGGCGGAGGAAGATGGTTTGGATATGGAAATAACGAGCTGCAGTGGAAAAAGCGTTTGTTTTAATACTGAGTCCCCAACTCTTCCCTTTGCCTCTCGACCCACCCCTCCCCCAACCTAATTGAAAGAAGGAAAACGACGACGATACTCTCTTCCCTAATTCGCTACACTACAAAATAAGCGGCCTTCTTTCAATGTTTTCCATGTCCTTCGTTAATCCCATCTGGAAATGATCGCACAATACTCAGCAATATTCCAGAAGATATTGCACAACCGTAGTGCTGGCAGTCACCTTCGTACACTTCTAGGGTGTTCTAAGGGTTGCATCAGTAACGTGTGTTTCGTCTTCGTGATGTTTCCCAGTTACCTTGTTCAGATTTGTAACCCCTAGGACTTTCGTTAGACCTATAACCCTCGAATTTGTATTGCGAAGTACTTATTGATTTCTCGAAACTTGACGAAACCTTCTTAGTAATTATGTGAGGAACATCACACACTTTGTCACGTTTTTCACAGTGAAGATATATTTTCAACGTTACTTCGCAGCTCGCTTTGCTCTTCAGAGGACGCTGCTATCTGGCAGCATAACCCCACAGATCTTAGAGAAATGATCTGATTTTGATATACGCACATCAAAAAAAGTTTTGCATCACCTCGGTTCCGAGGGTTCGGGAACCTGTACAGCAAATTGGAATAGAGATCAACATTACCATCATTTCCTCCCCTTTTATTGCTCATGAAAAACCAGCATTCAGCGAGACTTCACAAGTGGTGGTCCTGATTACTGTACACACCGGTACTTGTAATACCCAGTAGTACGTCCTCTTGCATTGATGCATGCGTGTATTCTTCGTGGCATACCATCCACAAGTTCATCAAGGCACTGTTGGTCCAGATTGTCCCACTCCTCAACGGCGATTCGGCGTAGACCCTTCACAGTGATTGAAAAAGGCTGTTTATGGACTACGTGACCCACCAACCTATCCCAGGCATCTCAGATAGTGTTCATGTCTGGAGAACATGTTGGCCACTCTAGTTGAGCGATGTCGTTATCATGAAGGAGGTCATTCACAAGACGTGCACGATGGGGGCGCAAATTGTCGTCTCTGAAGACGAGTGCCTTGCCAATATGCTGCCGCTATGGTTGCACTATCGGTCGGAGGATGACATTCACGTATCGCACAGCTGTTGCGGCGTCTTCTATGACCACCAGCGGCGTACGTAGGCACTACATAATGCCACCCCAAAACATCAGAGAACCTCCACCTTGCTGATATCACTGGACAGTGTGTCTAAGGCGTTCAGCCTGACCGGGTTGCCTCAAAACACGTCTCCGATGATTGTCGGATATGCCTTCAACCAGACACTCATCGGTGAAGAGAACATGAGGCCAATCCTGAGTGGTCCATTCGGCATGTTGTTGGGACCATCTGTACCGCGCTGCACGGTGTCGTGACTGCAAAGATGGACCTCACCATGGACGTCGGGAATGAAGTTGCGCATCATGCAGCCCGCTGCGCACAGTGAGCACGACGTACTGTGGCTGCACGATTAGCATTATTCAACTTGGTGGCGTTGCTGTCAGGGTATCTCCAGACCATAATCCGTAGACAGCGGTCACCCACTGCGGTAGTAGCCCTCGGGCGGTCTGAGCGAGGCTTGTCATCGACAGTTCCTTTCTTTCTCCTACATGTCCAAGCAACATCGCTTTGGTTCACTCCCAGACGCCTGGACTCTTCCCTTGTTGTGAGCCCTTCCTGGCACAAATGAACAATGCGGACACGATCGAACGGCGGTATTGACCGTCTAGACATGTCTAAACTACAGACGACACGTGCCTGTACCTCCTTCCTGGTGGAATGACTGGAACTGATAGGCTGTCGGACCCCCTCCATCTAATAGGCGCTGCTCGTGCATGGTTGTTTACATCTGTGACTGTTCAGAATGTCACAAAACCCGACGAAAGGGACTGCGTCTGTGACACAATATCCAGTCAATGTCTATCTTCAGGAGTTCTGGGAACTGGGGTGATGCAAAACTTTTTTTGATGCGTGTATTTAAGCTATTTATCAGACAAATAGCAGAAGGTCTACATCACTTAGGGAATCACGGTCATCACTTCCATTTCACTAGGTGACGTCCCACCAGTTACTGCAAACTGGTTGCGTGATCTCTTTTCTGAAAAGTCACAGAGCACAACTGAGACGATACTGCATAGAAAAGCGACGTGGTTCTAAGTAGCTTATGAGGAATGATATCAAAGTGCATTTTGGAACTCTATTCGCATGACATACTGCATACAGGGGATCTCAAATTGATGCCATATTTATGAATTGCTGGCTGTGTATCACGTGAGTGATGCGTTATAAATCCATGCTGCTTTGGAGTCAAGAGGTAATATAGAACTAAGTATTTGTTGACACGCTCTGCTACATGCAGATGTCAATGAAATGGATCCGTAACTCAGTGGGTTATGTTTATTCTTGTGTATGTTTTGCGGTGGTTTCGTGCAGCTTTCCATTCTTCTACCTCACCATAAACACCAGATTACTCCTCATGACATCGTAGAAAAAGTAATTATGCCGCTGCATGGTTGATGCATAAGATGCACTCGTAAACTGTTAGCAAATTCAAGAGAGACATATGATACGATAAAGCCGTTAGTACAATTTCCTGCCGGCAAAATGGATTTATTCCTCTGTCTTTATATGTTGGACCTGTTCCTCTTCCATTGACTGAAACTACCGAATTCCTGAGTATCGTTCTTGATAGAAAGCTTCATCCTGCCAAGTGTCTTACCTGGCCGCCCGCTGCACCCAGTCCCTTAAGGTCCCTCAATACCCTACGTGTCCGAAATGGGCCGGCCGCGGTAGCCGAGCGGTTCTAGGCGCATCAGTCCGGAACCGCGCGACTGCTACGGTCGCAGGTTCGAATCCTGCCTCGGGCATGGATGTGTGTGATGTCCTCAGGTTAGCTAGGTTTAAGTAGTTATAAATTCTAGGGGACTGATGACCTCAGATGTTAAGTCCCATAGTGCTCAGAGCCATTTGAACCATTTTTTGCACTGATGTCGCCTGTAGATCAGAAATACAATAATCTCTGGTTTTACGTACAGCTTATGAAACAACACCAGATCATGTTAACTTATTTAAGACTTGTGTTATGTGATCCGTCCAAGGCGTTTGGTTACATAGATCGCTTTACTCTGGAGCAAAACTTAGATTTTGTGGAAATGATGGCCTTAAAAATTACCAGTTTGAATTATTAACCACACATTTTTGCTTTCTATTTGTTAAATACGATTTAAAGAATGTTGGACTGACAGAAAATTTTACTCACAGTCTAGGAATCACAACGGAAGTTTCATAGGGTGCAATTTTGGCTCCACTAATATTATTTGTATATGTGAATTACGTTCCACATAACATGCATAAAGTATAATTGGTACATTTTGCAGACGATACTAGACTGAAACAAATCGAATAAGAAAGAAACTAAGAGTAGAAAGTGTTAACGTTATTTTCTAAAAAGCTGCCCAACAGTCCTCTGAAAGTTCACTCTGGTTTAATTCTGAGAAAAATAAAAGAAAACTATATTCTGTTTTGTACAACAAATGGAGTCGAACCAACGATTGATGGAGCACGTGAACAGGAGTCAGTAGATAGGGAATAAAGCCGTTCCACTACATAATGGACAAGGTGAAGAAATTAAGAAAAATTTTAACTTCACGCTAGCACAGCCACATTATACTGCAGAGAAGAGCAATCAGCACTGTAAGTCAGTTGCAGCAACGAGCACAGTTTGCTACATCAACATCAGCCACTAGGCACAATTTACACTATCAACGAAACGTCAACAATCAGATTCAGACAGAGATACATTCGTTATCTTCAGTTCAACTGAGCAACAGGCTATATGTTGGATACAACACCCAACAGAGACTTGACACGGCAGTTAAGAACCTGTAACTGACGAGGATCGCTGACAACCATAAAGAAGCGGGACACATTCGGTCATATGTTACATCGGACTTGCTGACCAGAGGCGCCGAGCCAACAGGAGTAAGCGGAATTATTGGTGTGTCTCCACGTTAGCGTCGGATGACGGCTACTACCAGTAACACGAACTGTAAATACGAATAAATAAATATATAAATAACAACTCGCTAATCTGGTAGATTTGTTTTTTTCAGAGGGCCTGCCTGGAGCAAAACATGATTTTTATCTTCTCATTTTACTTCTCAGACATGTTTTGCCAAAGTTCCGGCATCATTAGTGCGTTTCCTTGCTACCATATGCTGTGATTTTCCTGGACTTTTATGTTATTGCAGTTCTTTTCTTTCTCAGTTTGACATATTTTCTTATTTCCCCATTACCTTTAACTAAGTAACTTTCGCTGGCCTATGTTTGATACTAGTAGATACCTCTTAGTTAGGAATGCTCTTTTTGCCAGTGCTAGTCTGCTTTTTATGTCCTCCTTGCTCCATCAGCTATGAGTTATTTTGCTGCCTAGGTAGCTGAATTCCTTGACATCGTGATCATCAATCCCGATGTTAAGTTCGTCGCTGTTCCATTTCTGCTACTTCTCAATACTTCCGTCTTTCTTCAGGTATTATTCTATACTCGGACCGTTAATGCGATTCAGCAGGTCCTGTAGATCTTCCTCGCTTTCACTCAGAGTAGCAATGTCATCAGCGAATCGTATCATTGATGTCCTTTCACCTTGAATTTTAATTCCACTCCTGAACCGTTCTTTTATTTCCATCATTACTTCTTCAATGTACAGACCGAATTGTAGGGGTGAAGGACTACATCTCTACCTTACATCCCTTTTAATCCGAGCACCTCGTTGTTTGTCGTTCACTAATGATTCCCCCTTGGCTGTTGTACATATTGTAAATGACCCGTCTTTCCCTACAGCTTATCCCCACTTTTCTCAGAATTTCCAACATCTTGCACAATTTTACATTGTGGAACGCTTTTTACAGATCGACAAATCCTATGAAGCAAGACTAAAGGAAACTGAAGAAACGTTCAATCATCAACCACAACGTCAGCATAGCCTCTCTGGTGCCTTTACATTTCCTAAAGAGAAACTGATCGTCATCTAACCTATCCTTAATTTCCTTTTCCATTCTTATGTATATTATTCTTGGAAGCAAGTGGCTGCATGAGCTGTTTAGCTATTATGTGATAATTCTAGAAATTATCGGCTCTTGCGTTCGTCAGAATTGTGTGGATGATATTTTTCCGAAAGTCATGTGGTATTTCGCCAGACTCATACATTCTACACACCAACGTGTTTACTAATTTTGTTGCCTCTTCCCCAATGATTTTAGAAATTCTGATGGGATATTATCTATCCCTTGTGCCTTCTGCTCGTCCCCGAAGGCTCTCTTAAACTATGTTTCTAATAGTGTATCCCTTATTCTTCTAATTCGACTCCTGTTTCCTCTTCTAACACATCAGACAAATCTTGCCCCACACATAGAGGCCTTCAGTGTACTCTTTTCACTCATCCGCTCTCTCCTCTGCATTTAATAGTGGAACTCCCGTTGCTCTCTTAATGTTACCACCATTGCCTTTAATTTCACTGATGGTTGTTTTCACTTTCCCACATGCTGAGTCAGTCCTTCCGACAGTCATTTCCTTTTCGATTTCTTCACAGTTTTCATGTAGCCATTTCGTCTTAGCTTCCCAGCACTTTCTATTTAGTTCATTCCTCAGCGACTTGTTTTCCTGTATTCCTGAATCTCCCTGAACGTTTTTGTGCTTCCTTTTTTCATTAATCAACTGAAGTATTTCTTCCGTTGCCCATGGTTTCCTCGCAATTGCGTCCCCTATACTTACGGTTTCCTTTTCAACTTCCGTGACTGTCCTTTTAAAAGATGTACATTCCTCTACAACTGTACTACCTACTCAGCTATTCTTAATAGCTGTATATACTGCATATAGAACTTAAAGCGTATCTTGTCATTCCTTAGTCTGTATCCCACTTCTTTAAGAGATCAGTCAGGAAGAATCAGTACGCAAACTTTAGGCTACTCTTCATCATTACTAGGTTGTGATCTGAGTCTATATGTGCTCCTGGGTACAACTTACAATCCAGTGTCTGATTTTTGAATGTCTATCTGACCATGATATAATGTAACTGAAATTTTCGCGTACCACCCGGGCCTTACAAAGTATACCTCATCCTCCTCCTGTGATTCTTGAACAGAGTATTCACTATTTCTAGCCGAAATTTATTACAGAACTCAATTAGCCCTTCTCCTCTCTTAATCCTTGTCCCAAGCCCATATTCTCCTGTAACCTTTTCTTCTGGTCTTTCCCCTACAAGTGCATTCCAGTCTCCCATAACTATTACATTTTAATTTCTCTTTGCGTATTGTATTACCCTTTCAGTATCCTCATGTACTCTCTCTCTCTCTCTCTCTCTCTCTCTCTCTCTCTCTCTCTCCCACCACCACCACCACCACATTTTCATCTTGCGATGTCTGTTTCTATACCTTAAGCCTTTGCATTATTGTCGGTGTTGGTTTGCTGTGATTCTAATAAGAATGACCGTATCACTGTACAGTAACAGCCTGTGTCCTACCTCCCTGGTCATAACGAATCTTACTCTCTTTGTACCAATTTGTGCTGCTGTTGATATAACCCTAGACTGGTCTGACAGAAATCCTTGGCTTCTTTCTGTTTCACTTCACTGACACTTACTATATCTAGATTGAGCCTTTGCATTTCCCTTTTCAAATTTTCTAGCTTTCCTACCACATCAAGCCTCTGACATTCCATGTCCCAAGTAGTAAAATGTTATTCTTTCATTGGTTATTCAATATTTTTCTCAAGCTCACCTACCAGTTGGCAGTCCCTCCCGGAGAACCGAATGGGGGATAACACTTTGTCAGTTACAGGCCACATGTCCTATGGATACACGTTATGTGCGTCTTTAATGCAGTGGTTTCCATTGCCTTCTGCATCCTCACTGACCCCTACTATATCTAGATCGAGCGTTTGCATTTCCCTTTTCAAATTTTCATTGCCGATTCTTCCGTCTTCATGGCTAGTTTCCCAGTCCCAAAGACAAGAGAGTGCCCAGAATTTCTGTCCGCTCTTCCGCCCTCTTTGACAAGGTCGTTTGCAGAAGAAGGTGACTACTTATGCCGGAAGTCTCCGGCCGCCAATGCTGATTATTAATCCAAATTTAAGCGGCGGCGGGTTTCAAACCCCAGACCGACGACTAGAGGGTCCAAGAACTCACGGAGCCTTACCAGCAGTTGTCCTTTTCACGGCAACTAAAGAAGGCAACGAGGGAACCGACACTGGTACGCAGGTACTCTCCGTCACACACAATAAGGCGGACTGAAGAGTGTAGATGTAGGTAAGAGACTTTCTACTGGCTTATCTCTAGAAATTATCGGATAACAGGAGTACATGGAAGATAATCTGTACATACCTACAACATCGAACATCGTCGATGATGTTTCATCTGGTACCCAAATTATTCAATGCCATGCGGCTTTTCGCGGATGATGCTGTAGTATACAGAGAAGTTGTAGCATTAGAAAATTGCAGCGAAATGCAGGAAGATCTGCAGCAGATAGGCACTTCGTGCAGGGAGTGGCAACTGACCCTTAACATAGACAAATGTAATGTATTGCGAATACATGGAAAGAAGGATCCTTTATTGTATGATTATATGATAGCAGAACAAACACTGGTAGCAGTTACTTCTGTAAAATATCTGGGAGTATGCGTACGGAACTATTTGAAGTGGAATGATCATATAAAATTAATTGATGGTAACACGGGTGCCAAATTGAGATTCATTGGGAGAGTCCTTAGAAAATGTAGTCCGTGAACAAAGGAGGTGGCTTACAAAACACTCGTTCGGCCTATACTTGCGTATTGCTTATCAGTGTGGGATCCATACCAGGTCGGGTTGACAGAAGAGATAGAGAAGATCAAAAAAAGAGCGGCGCGTTTCGTCACAGGGTTATTTGGTAAGCATGATATCGTTACGGAGATTTTTAGCAAACTCAAGTGGCAGACTCTGCAAGAGGGGCGCGCTGCATCGCGGTGTAGCTTGCTGTCCAGGTTTCGGGAGGTGCGTTTCTGGATGAGGTTTCGAATAATTGCTTCCCCTTACTTATAGCTCCCGAGGAGATCACGAATGTAAAATTAGAGAGATTCGAGCGCGCACGGAGGCTTTCCGGCAGTCGTTCTTCCAGCGAACCATACGCCACTGGAACAGGAAAGGGAGGTAATGACAGCGGTACGTAAAGTGCCCTCCGCCACACACCGTTGGGTTGCTTGTGGAGTACAAATGTAGATGTAGTTCATAACGATTGGTTCAAATGGCTCTGAGCACTATGGGACTCAACTGCTGAGGTCATTAGTCCCCTAGAACTTAGGTTAGTTAGGTTTAACTAGTTCTAAGGACATCGCAAACATCCATGCCCGAGGCAGGATTCGAACCTGCGACCGTAGCGGTCTTGCGGTTCCAGACTGCAGCGCCTTTAACCGCACGGCCACTTCGGCCGGCTCATAACGATTGGCCTGATCAAGTAACTGTCCTATATATTCTTATCGTCCTCCGTTTAGGCATTAGACACATCTTCTCCTTCCAGTACACTATTGACACACTTCTTGCATCTACACTTAAAAACAAAGTTAACATGTCCATGTTACCCGTCCTTAGGCTGTATTTGCACCTGCACGCCTTGCGACTATTCGCGGTGCAGCTGTGCTTACCGCGCACGTAAGTGGAGGCAAGCGTGTAGGTGCATTCCTCTTTCTCAACATTTGCGCGTGAGTTCTCCAATGACACGTAGAGAGAAGCACACACGCTCCTGTAGTGATCGAGCTGCAGCCGGTGGTTAAATGTGCCTGTGTGACTGGCCAGAGGGCAGTGAATTTGCCTACCAGGTGTGTTGGCGGTGTGCGACGACGAGGCTGCAACTCTTTTTTTTTTCCTTTATTGTTATTTTAATACCTGTACAATCAGGTAGGCTGTCAGCGGCATGCTACGCCACTCTTCAGCCATAGTGTTGACAATAACAGTACACAGAATGGAGAATTAGAATGAACATAGTGACGGGCAAAAAATAGTGGTCACAGATACACAAAAAACACGGAGCCGTTCACACTCGACGATAACGACACTGAAAAAACGTTGACACGGCGCACATAACACTGATGAATTCGACGGCACAAGTGAACGTAGAAGCGTGACAGCGGACACTACAAACACAAAACGACGTCACACACACGAGGCACTGATGGCGATGATCTCCAGTGCGCGAAAGTCCACGTAGCGTGTGCGAGTCCGTGGACCTGCCAAGAGGGGAAGAAGGGTGAGGGGAGGTGGAGAGGGTGGAGAGCGGAGAACAAAGATGCCAATGGCTGAGGAGATGGGAGGAGGGGTAGAGGGACAGGGGAGGGGAGGCCCAGGGGAGGAGTGGGGAGAAAGGGAGGAGGGAGGGAGGATGCCCAAAGGAACAGACACAGAAAGAGGGAGGGAGGATCAAAGTTGGTAGGAGGGGTAGTTGGAGGGGAGGAGGGGGACATCATCCGGGAGGGGGAGCTGGCGGAAGCCACCTTGGGAAAGGGTAAGGAGGATAGAGAGATGGAGACCGGGTGGGACGTGGGAATACAGGTGCGGCAGTGGGCGGGGGTGGGAGAGGATGGGCGAGACAAGTGGGTGAGGAGGATCGAGTTTGCGGGAGGTGTGCAGAATCCGTATTCTTTCAAGGAAAAGGAGGTGGTGGGGGAACGGAATGAGATCATACAGGATCCGCGTGGGGGAGGGGAGACGGATGCGATAGGCGAGGTGGAGAGCATGGCGTTCAAGGATTTGAAGGGATTTATGAAAGGTAGGGGGGGCGGAGATCCAGGCCGGATTGGCGTAACAAAGGATAGGGCAGATCAGGGATTTATAGGTGTGGAGGATGGTGGAGGGGTCCAGACCCCACATATGACCGGAAAGGAGCTTGAGGAGACAGAGTCGGGAGCGTGCCTTGGCTTGGATTGTCCGGTGATGGGGAGTCCAGGAGAGGCTACGGTCGAGGGTGGCGCCAAGGTACTTAAGGGTGGGAGTGAGGGCGATAGGACGGCCATAGATGGTGAGATAGAAATCAAGGAGGCAGAAGGAAGGGGTGGTTTTGCCTACAATGATCGCCTGGGTTTTGGAGGGATTGACCTTGAGCAACCACTGGTTGCACCAAGCGGTGAACCGGTCAAGATGGGATTGGAGAAGGTGTTGGGAGCGCTGCAGGGCGGGGGCAAGGGCAAGGAAGGCAGTGTCATCGGCAAACTGGAGAAAGTGGACGGGGGGTGACGGCGGCGGCATGTCCGCCGTGTACAAGAGGTACAGAAGGGGGGAGAGGGCGGAGCCTTGGGGCACATCGGCGGAGGGGAAAAAGGTGTAGGAATCTGTGTTATGGATGGTGACGTAGGAAGGATGCTGGGAGAGAAAGGAGCTGATTAGACGGTCGTGGTTAATGGGAAGGGCGAAGGTTTGGAGCTCGAAGAGGAGACCAGAATGCCATATGCAGTCATAAGCACGTTCGAGGTCCAGGGACAGGAAGATTGCGGAGCGACAGGAATTAAGCTGGTTGGAAAGAAGATGAGTGAGGTGAAGGAGAAGGTCGTCAGAAGAGAACGACGGCTGAAAGCCACACTGGGTAATGGGAAGGAGGCGGTGCTGGCGGAGATGCTGGTGGATGCGTCAGGTGAGAATAGATTCCAGGACCTTGCTGAAGACTGAGGTAAGGCTGATGGGACGGTAGGAGGAGACGGCGGACGGCGGTTTGCCAGGTTTAAGGAACATCAGGATATGGGAGGTTCTCCACAGGTCGGGGTAGTAACCAGTGGACAGGACTACATTGTAGAGCCTGGCCAGAGTGGAGAGGAAAGAGACAGGAGCTTCACGAAGGTGACACGATCGTGACCAGGAGCAGTGTTGCGTTTTGTGCAGAGTGTAGCAATGAGATCCTGTGTAGTGGTAGGGGCATTGAGTTCCGTGTGTGCAATGTTGTCCAAGAACTGGAAACCAGGTGCGAGGGGGACAGAGGTGTCAGTTAGATCGCGGACATCTGGGAAGAGGGAGTAATCGATCTGGGGATCATCGGGGATGGAAAACACATCAGAGAAGTAGGAGGCAAAGTGATTGGCCTTACTAAGGGTGTCAGGGAAGGGGTGATCATCATGGAGAAGAGGATAGTAGGGGGAGGGTTTAGTTCCAGTAAGGCGACGGAAGGCTGATCAGAACTTGGACGAGTTGATAGGTAGGGTAGCATTTAAATGGGTGCATGTCTATCGCCAGTCCCGGCGTTTCTTAGCTGCGAGCAAAATACGAATGTGTCGCTGGAGTTGCCGGTGGCGTCGTAGTGTGTCCGGGTCACGCGTGCAGAAGAAGGCATGGTAGAGACGGCGGGATTCACGGAGGAGGACGACGGCCTGTGGTGGTAAGGTAGGACGGTTGAGGTGGATGGCGACAGTAGGGACGTGGGCCTCCACGACCTCAGACAAGGTCTGCTGGAGAAAGGAGGCGGCATGGGTTACATCGCCAGGGTGGTGGTAGGTGAAGGGGTGGCTATCAACCTGGGTGGAGAGGGTATCCTGGTAGGCATTCCAGTTGGCACGGGAATAGTCATGACTAGGGTCGGGGCAGGGGCGACGACTGTCTGAAATGGTGAGGAGGACAGGGAGATGATCTCTACCAATAGTCTCCAGGACGTCTACCGTTATGCGGCCAAGGAGGTTGGGGGAGGAAAGGATAACATCGAGAGTGGAGTTGGATTTGGGATGGGTGTGCTGGGGGATGGGGATGAGGTCGCCTTGAAGGGAGGAGAGGAACCGATGCCACAGCCATAACTGGGCGGCGGAACGACTATGGACGTTGAGGTCGGCGGCGATCATGTAGGAGGAGAAGGTACGGTCAATGTGGGAGAGGAAGTCGAAGGAAATAGGGGCGTTAGGGCGGACATCGATGGTGGCGCAGGTAACAGTAAGGCTGGGGAAGAAGAGACTAAGGATCAGGTGTTGAGTGGGGTCGGGAAGGAGAGGTTGGAGCCTAACGAGGATCTGGCGGTGGTGACCAATTCCAGCTCCGCCACGCGCAATCGGGAGGGGATTATTGGAGCGGTGAAGGAGATAGGGTGAAGTTGGATGGTGTGGTGGGGTTGGAGGAAGGTTTCATTGAGGAGGAAGGCATCCATGTAGTGGGTGGCAAGGGTGTGCAGGAAGAGGTTCTTGTTGGCGGGAAGGGAGCAGATATTGTTGAAAAGGATATGGTGCTGTCGCGCCATGACAGGGATTTAGACGAGGGTGTCAAGGCAGGAGAAGGTGAAATGGGCCTGGTTGTTGGAGTAGGTGGCGTACATTTTTAGTTGGAAAATGGAACAGGTGGCGAGGGATATCTGTTGGAGGGTGTGGGGGCGCTGAAAGGGATGAACATTCTAAAGAACGATGGTGAGGAATCTGATGATGTCCTCAGTGGTAGGGGGTGGACGAAGGGAATTGCTGGGAGGGGTGGGGGCGTCCAGAGGACGGACAGGGACGGTGAGATCAGGAGTGGTCGGAGGGGGTCGGGCTTTACACTTTTGGGAGTAGGTGGGATGGGGGAGATTGCAGGTATTGCAGGAGGGAGGGGATTGAAGGTTATGGCACTGCCGGAGGAAGTGCGCTTGCCTACAATGCGGGCAGGTGGGGGCATCGTGGCACTCAGCTGTTGGGTGTGCGTTATAGCACAGACACCTCTGGCAGCGCAGGGATTGAGGAGGGGAATGGGAGGGGTCGACCTTATAGCGCTGGTTGAAGAGGAGGGCACCCTCCTTTAGGAGACGGTCAATGGAGGGGGCGTCCACGGAGAAAACCCGCAAAAGGCGGGTGGGGCTGGCCGAGTTGATAATGCGGCGGACCGCCCGCACCTCCAGTGTGGGATGCGCCTTGGGCTCCGCCAACACCTCCTCCTCCGTGATCGACGGACTGAGCCGAGTGATCACGGCGGTGAGGGTCGACGGGAGACGCGGAGGTTGGGGTTGGCGGGTAGGAGATGGGGAAGGAGCAGGGGTGAGGGAGGCATTGGGGCCAAAACGAGTGATGGGGAGGCTGGAGAGGATGTCAGTATGGAGGGTTGGGCTGGGGGAGGAGATGAGAATGGAATCCCGCCTGGGAGTGAGGAGAGAGATGGAGGCACTAGGGAAGTGTTGGCGGAGGAGGAGGGAGAGATTCCGGGCCTCGAGAAGGGAAGGATCAGGACGGGAGAGGAGGTATTTGTATAAAGAGGGGGGGGGAATCGGGGTCGGGGTAGTCGAGGTAGTCAGAGGAGGAGTCGGGGTCGTAGGAGTCGGAGGGGGAGTCGGGGTCGGGGCCGGAGTGGTGAGTCGGGGCCGGGGTGGTGAGTCGGGGCCGCGGGGTGGTGAGTCGGGGCCGCGGGGTGGTGAGTCGGGGCCGGGGGGTGGTGAGTCGGGGCCGGGGGGGTGGTGAGTCGGGGCCGGGGGGTGGTGAGTCGGGGCCGGGGGGGTGGTGAGTCGGGGCCGGGGGGGTGGTGAGTCGGGGCCGGGGGGGTGGTGAGTCGGGGCCGGGGGGGTGGTGAGTCGGGGCCGGGGGGGTGGTGAGTCGGGGCCGGGGGGGTGGGGAGTCGGGGCCGGGGGGGTGGCGAGTCGGGGCCGGGGGGGTGGCGAGTCGGGGCCGGGGGGGTGGCGAGTCGGGGCCGGGGGGGGTGGCGAGTCGGGGCCGGGGGGGTGGCGAGTCGGGGCCGGGGGGGTGGCGAGTCGGGGCCGGGGGGGTGGCGAGTCGGGGCCGGGGGGGTGGCGAGTCGGGGCCGGGGGGGTGGCGAGTCGGGGCCGGGGGGGTGGCGAGTCGGGGCCGGGGGGGTGGCGAGTCGGGGCCGGGGGGGGTGGCGAGTCGGGGCCGGGGGGGGAGTCATCCATGGCATCCTGGGGGGCGAAGGAGGACGGGGCGGAGCTTTTTTGGGAGTGGAGGAGGCGTTGGTGCCACTACACTAGGGCTTTTAATGGCGGCAGAAGGGTGGGTGGTGACATGAGGGACGGGGGCTATAGGGAGGTGGCGGGAAGGGCAGGTCCTGGCGTGGACGCTGCAGTCGGCACCGGAGATGGTGACGGCGACAGTGGTGGCGGTGATGGCGAAGGCAATGGGGAGATTTGGGCATGGGCAGTAGCCCGGCGGGCCACCACCCTAGCTGGAGCTGCAGTGACAGGCTGGGGGAGCGGGGGAAGGGATCAGAGGGAGAGGAGCGGGTGGAAGAAGCTGGAGAGGGGGCGACAAAGAGCGATGGCGAAGGGAGAGTGAGAAGAGGAGGGTTGGAAAGAGGGGGGTGTGACTGGGCACCCCACGTAATGGTGGTGGTGGCAGCGGAGGGGGAAGTATAAACTATGGTGGTGGTGGTGGTGGTGGTGGTGGCTGACATGACGACAGGGATAAACAAAAATGCACAGGACGAAAGGAAAGGAAAAATCTGAGGACAGACGAAGACGGATGAAGACGAAGACGGATGAAGACCAGAGTCCCACGCTACTGGCGCTGGCGCTGGCGCTGACAACGGCTGGCAGGAGTACCGCAGCTGCTGCTGCTGCTGTTGCTGCTGCCGCGGACGGGGCGGGGTCTCTGCCGCTGCTGCTGGAGGGCTGGCAGGACTGCTGCTGCTGCTGGAGGGCGGGCTGGCTGGACTGCTGCTGCTGCTGGAGGGCAGGCTGGCTGGACTGCCGCTGCTGTAGGGCTGGCCGGCTGCTGCCAGCTGGATCGCTGCTGCCAGCTGGACCGCTGCTGCTGGCCGGGACCGCTGCTGCTGCTGCTCGGCTGGACCGCTGCAGCTGCTGCTCGGCTGGACCGCTGCTGCTGCTGCTGCTCGGCTGGACCGGGAGGGGTGATTGCCAGAGCTGACACTTTCCGACCATGCCGATTGGTCCCTCCGTCCGTTTCTCGGGAGGTGTGACCTGAGGTGTAAACATTCACCTAAGGCGGGAGTGCCCTCTGATAGGGTCCCCACAAGGAAGGAGCGCGCCATCGGAGATGCTGGCAATCATGGGGGATTCCTCCGCAATGGATTTCTCTTCTTATTCTCTCGCGACTTCTGCCGCAAAACGGAAACTTGACCAGCCACCAGTGACAAAAGTACTACAGCCTGCCCCACAGTTCCTCATAGTTTCTCGATCTGAGGACGTAAAGGATTTTTCCTCTGTCAACCCTTTCGTTATGCAGAAGGGCGTAGATGCCATAGCCGGATCTGTCAAGTCTTGTACCAGGTTGCGTAACGGTGCCTTGTTACTAGAAACTGAGAGCGCCTTTCAGGCTCAAAAACTGCTTCGGGCCACACTCCTGTACACGTTCCCTGTCCGGGTGGAGGCTCACCGCACGTTGAATTCGTCTCGTGGTGTGGTATATACTTGAATCTCCTCGTCAGTCAATCCGTCGAGTGATCTGTCTTTCCTCGTTGAGCGGGGCGTGACGGCTGTCCATAGGGTCATGAAAAAGGTCAACAATGACCTTGTACCGACTCGGACACTTTTCTTGACCTTTGATAGTGTTCAGCTGCTGTCGCGCATCAAAGTGGGCTATGAGGTTATTTCTGTTCGCCCCTATGTCCCGACACCTACGTGCTGCTACCAGTGTCAGCGTTTTAATCACACTCGCCAGTCTTGTTCCAATGCGGCTAAATGTGTCAGTTGTGGCAGGGATGCCCATGAGGGTGACTGTCCACCTCCGTCTCCCCGTTGTGTGAACTGTCAGGGTGACCATGCAGCGTCCTCCCGCGACTGTCCCCATCAACAAGGAAGAACGCTGTATCCAAGAAATTCGGGTCAAAGAGAAAGTGTCCACCTCGGCTGGTCGCAAGCTATTCGCTAGTAGGAAGCCCACACTGCTCCCAGCGGGGAAATACAGTACTGTCCTCGCCTCTCCTCGGTCTTCCAGGGAGGTGGTGACGCAGACATGCGATCTGACCTTCAGCACCACGGTCGTCCGTTCGGCCAGTGCTAAGATCGCGCGGTCGACGTCTCCTCTTCCTCCCGTCACCCCTCAGACACAAGCACCTTCATCAGCTTCTGCCAAGACGAAGACCCAGAAGTCAGATGTGCAGGCCTTCAAGCAGGAACCGTCCCGTGCAGACTTCGTACGTACCTCGAAGTCCCAGCCATCGACCAGTACTTCCACTAAACGACCTTCCAAGAAGGCTCATAGGAAGCAAAGTTCTCCTTCTCCGCCACGGCGCATTTCTTCTCCTGCGCCACCCAGCTGTTGCCGCCCCAGGCCGTCATCCGTTTCGCCTGTCCGCACCGCTGGTAGCCGAACATATGGCCGTCCACCGGCGGAGGAAGCTCCTCCTCCCGTCCATCTTAACGAGATGGCCGATGAACCTATAGAACCAATGGACGATGACTGTCCGCCTACTGATAGCGGCGGTAGTGCTCGCTCGAAGCCAGGCCCTCAGCGGTCTTCGAGGTGACCCTTCTTGCATTTTCTTTTTCTTCTCACGATGGCACTTATTCACTGGAATATTCGCAGTGTTCGCTCCAACCGAGAGGACTTGAAGTTGCTGCTCCGCTTGCAGCGTTCGCTCGTCGTAGCCCTCCAGCAAACGAAGCTACGCCCATGCGATCAAATTGCCTTGGCACACTACACCCCTGTGCGTTTTGACCTACCCCCTGTGGCAGGTATTCCGGTTCATGGAGGGGTTATGTTGCTGGTCCGGGATGATATTTACTACGATCCCATCGCATTGCACACCGGGCCTGCTGGCAGTTGCCGTCCGAATAACTCTCCCCACTTTTACGTTTTCCATTTGTACCGTTTACACTCCATCGTCGTCTGCTGTTACCAGGGCAGACATGATGCAAATTATTGCTCAGCTACCTGCACCATTTTTTTTAACTGGAGACTTCAATGCCCAGCATCCTGCCCGAGGGCCTCCCTGTTAGCAGACCTTTTCAACCAGCTCAATCTTGTCTGCCTCAATACTGGCGCCCCCCCACTTTTCTTTCGGACACATCTCACACCTATTCCCATTTAGACCTCTCTATATGTACTACCCAACTTGCACGCCGGTTTGAGTGGTATGCACTTTCTGATACATATTCGAGCGACCACTTCCCGTGTGTTATCCATCTCCTGCATCATACCCCCTCGCCGTGCTCAACTAGTTGGAACATCTCCAAAGCCGAATGGGGGCTCTTCTCTTCCAGGGCAACCTTTCAGGATCAAACCTTCACAAGCTGCGACAGTCAGGTCGCACACCTCACGGAAGTCATTCTCACTGCTGCTGAATATTCCATCGCTCACACTACTTCTTCTCCACGTCGCGTACCGGTCCCCTGGTGGACCGCAGAATGTAGAGACGCTTTACGTCGTCGTCGACGTGCTTTACGCACCTTTAAACGCCACCCTACAGTGGCGAATTGTATCAATTATAAACGATTACGTGCGCAGTGTCGTCTTATTATTAAAGAAAGCAAGAAAGCCAGCTGGGCTGCTTTCACATGCACATTCAACAGTTATACTCCTTCTTCTGTTGTCTGGGGTAGCCTGCGCCGGCTATCTGGCACTAAGGTCCACTCACAAGTTTCTGGTTTGACGGTCGCGAATGACGTCCTTGTGGTCCCTGAGGATGTCTCCAATGCCTTCAGCCGCTTTTTCACAGAGGTTTCGAACTCCGCTCATTACCACCGTGCCTTCCTCCCCCGAAAACAGGCAGAGGAGGCTAGGCCACCTAACTTCCGCTCCTCGAATCGTGAAAGTTATAATGCCCCTTTCACCATGCGGGAACTCGAAAATGCACATGCCCGGTCACGGGGGTCGGCCGCGGTGGCCGTGCGGTTCTAGGCGCTCCAGTCCGGAGCCGCGCTGTTGCTACGGTCGCAGGTTCGAATCCTGCCTCGGGCATGGGTGTGTGTAATGTCCTTAGGTTAGTTAGGTTTAAGTAGTTCTAAGTTCTAGGGGACTGATGACCACAGCAGACGAGTCCCATAGTGCTCAGAGCCATTTGAACCAACCCGGTCACGGTCCTCCGCTCCAGGGCCTGATTCTATTCATATTAAGATGCTGAAGAACCTTTCTCCTGCGGGTAAAGGTTTCCTTCTTCGTACTTATCATCGCATCTGGATAGAGGGACAGGTTCCCGCATGCTGGCGCTAGTCTATTGTTGTACCGATTCCTAAGCTGGGGAAGGACAAGCACTTGCCTTCCAGTTATCGACCCATCTCGCTTACCAGCTGTGTCTGTAAGGTGATGAAGCGAATGGTTAACTCTCGTTTGGTTTGGCTGCTCGAATTTCGACGTCTACTTACCAATGTACAATGTGGATTTCGTAGGCGCAGCTCTGATGTTGACCATCTGGTTACCTTGTCGACCTTCATTATGAACAACTTCTTGCGGAAGCGCCCGACCGCGGCTGTGTTCTTTGATTTGGAGAAGGCTTACGACACCTGTTGGAGGGCGAACATTCTCCGCACCATGCATAGATGGGGCCTCCGCGGTCGCCTCCCTCTTTTTATTCGTTCCTTTTTAATGGATCGACAGTTCAGGGTACGTGTGGGTTCTGTCCTGTCAGACACCTTTCGCCAGGAGAATGGGGTGCCACAGGGCTCAGTTTTGAGCGTCGCTCTCTTCGCCATTGCGATCAGTCCAATAATGGATTGCCTCCCAGCTGATGTATCAGGCTCCCTTTCCGTTGACGATTTTACCACATATTGCAGCGCGCAGCGTACATGTTTCGTGGAGCGCTGTCTTCAGCGTCCTCTTGACCGTCTTTACTCCTGGAGTGTCGCCAATGGCTTCCGTTTTTATGCCGAGAAGACGGTCTGTATTAACTTCTGGCGCTACAAAGAGTTTCTCCCACCGTCCTTACGACTCGGTCCCGTTGCTCTCCCATTCGTGGAGACAACATAATTTTTATGTCTTAGATTTGACAGGAAACTTAGCTGGTCTCTACATGTGTCATATTTGGCTGCCCGTTGTACCCGTTCTCTAAATGTGCTCCGTGTTCTCAGTGGTACCTCGTGGGGAGCGGATCGAACCGTCCTACTTCGCCTATATACTTTCGATCGTCCGCTCCAAGCTGGATTATGGGAGCTTCGTATACTCCTCTGCACGGCCGTCCATCTTACGCCGCCTCAACTCCATACAACATCGGGGTTTACGTCTTTCGACGGGACTAGTATAAAACGCTGCGATCGCGAGTCTTCATGCTGAAGCCGGTGAATTGCCACTCGCCTACCGGCGCGATATACTGCTATGTCGGTATGCCTGTTGGCTACTGTCAATGCCCGACCACCCGTCTTATCGTTCCTTTTTTGACGACTCTCTCGACCGTCAATACGGGTTGTATGTCTCTTCCCTGCTACCCCCTGGAGTTCGCTTTCGTCGCCTCCTTCAACACCTTGATTTTTCATTCCCTGCAACCTTTAGAGTGGGCGAGAGCCACACGCCGCCTTGGCTCCAGGCTCAGGTTCGCGTTCACCTTGACCTCAGCTCGCTCCCAAAGGAGGTTACCCCCGGTTCGGTATACCACTCCCGTTTTGTCGAACCTCGTTCAAAGTTCATTAATAGGACCTTCTTTTATACAGATGGCTCTAAGACCAATGACGGGGTCGGCTGTTCTTTTATTGTCAGGGCACAAAGTTTCAAATACCGGCTCCATGGCCATTGTTCGGTCTTCACAGCTGAGCTATTTGCCCTCTACCAGGCTGTTCTTTACATCTGCCGCCACCGACATTCTGCTTATGTCATCTGCTCCGATTCCCTGAGCGCCATCCAGAGCCTCAGTGATCCGTATCCGGTTCACCCTTTCGTGCACCGGATCCAACGCTCTCTTCAGCAGCTGGTGTACGACGGTTCTCCGGTTAGCTTTATGAGGGTTCCTGGCCATGTCGGTATCCCTGAGAACGAAGCTACAGACGCCGCAGGCAAGGCTGCGGTCCTCCAGCCTCGGACAGCTTCTTGTTGTGTCCCTTCATCAGATTGTAGCAGGGTCATTTGTCGGCGCATTTTATCGCTGTGGCGTGCCGATTGGGCTGCACTTACGGACAACAAGCTTCGGGCCTTGAAACCTCTTCCCGCGGCTTGGACGTCCTCCTCACGCCATTCTCGGAGGGAGGAGGTCGTTTTGGCCCGGTTACGAATTGGACACTGCCGGTTCAGCCATCGCCATCTGCTGACGGCTGCGCCGCCGCCGTTCTGCCCATGTGGGCAATTGCTGACGGTCCGCCACATATTAACGTCCTGTCCGGATTTTACTACACTGCGTCTTGATCTTGGCCTGCCATGTACTCTGGATGCCATTTTAGTGGATGACCCAGGAGCAGCTGCTCGCGTTCTTCGTTTTATCAACTTGACAAACCTGTCTGAGGACATTTGATTATGCTGTTTTTTTTTAATCCTATGCCTGTCAATCTGTGTTTTATCGTGTTTTCCCTTTTAGTTGCTGTTTTAAACTTGTGCCTCGCGGTGCATTCCTAACGTAGTCTGGGCGCTAATGACCATTGTAGTCGTGCTCCCTAAAACCACAAAAAAAAAACACGATATCGACCTTTTCCGCAATTGGTAAACGGTCCATTTTAACACGGGTAATGTATCACGAAGCAAATACCGTCCGCACTGGCGGAATGTTACGTGATACCACGTACTTGTACGTTTGTGACTATTACAGCGCCATCTATCACAAAGCGAAAAAAGTGATCCAACTACAACATTCATATTTCTTTACGTACTACACGAGTATGTAATAAAAATGGGGTTCCTATTTTAAAAAAAACGCAGTTGATATCCGTTTGACATATGGCAGTGCCATCTAGCGGGCCATCCAAAGCGCCATCTGGTTTCCCCTTCAAGTTAGGCGAGTTTCGTTCTTTGTAGTTTTTTCATTTGATGCTTATTTCGTGAGTTATTTGGCCCGGTCACTATCAGTGGGCCACCCTGTATATTTGCAGAAAGATGCGTGAGTGCGCTGCGCGAGTAGTGGATAAAATCCTTGACTCTGTTTTACGTAATCTGTGGCGTGCATGTTCGCCACGGTCAATTCTGCAGCGCCGGGCCGCTCTCAGTAGAGGCATATTAGAGAGCATTTGAGTTTTCATAGGAGATGATCTGATATTTATGAATCTAGGAGAAATTGTCTATACCTTTGTAATGTTATTATGAAGACAACTTGATTAATTTATTATTTGTATTCATGGAGAAGATATTTATGAGAATATGTCAAGGTAACTCATGTACAGACAAGTATGAAATGTTCATTTGGATGAACTATAATTAAAGAAAATCGCTGTGCCTTAAAGCAAATCATGATTATTATTAGTTATTTAATGTGACATCTTTGTTTTCATAATGTCATAAACTACAGTTATTTCACCCAATTGCGTAATTTTTGTAATGAGAGAGAATTCAGTAGTGGTTAGTCTCCTGAACTGTACAGTCTTCTTTGACATTAATCAGACTTTAATTTTTCAACAACGATTTTCTTTGACGTAAAACCCTCCTCCACCGTTACTGACAGTTCTGAATATTTTGTCGTGGGTGCATTGCACCTAAAGTCACACACAACAGCGCGGGCATACGTGCGCGCGCCCATATGCCCAGACACACACACATACACACACATACACACACACACACACACACACACACACACACACACACACACACACACCCTCGCTGAGACCGTCACGACAATCTTGAAAGCAGAAGGTGCCGGTCAAGCGACGGCAGCCCGCACCGCCAAGCTACGCAGGTTTGTCGTCCCTATACCTCTTGAAAAGAAAGAGGAAAAAAAAAAGTGGAATCGTGAAGGCACACTGCAGACTCGCTCTCGTTCACACTTGAGTATTTCATGTGTTCTCCCCAAGTGTACCCGCCTTTGGCGGTTTCTACTTGTTTTTATGTTCTGAAGAAGAGTGTGTTTTTATCGGTATTTTTTGGCACTTTCAGGACTTGTAATCGCTATGGATTCTTGGTTCTTCTATTTGTCCTTTTTTATTGTTAGATTTTCGTTTTTGTCATTCTACATGTCGTCTTGAAATCTTGTCTATTTATTTTTGTTTTGAAGCTCTTATCCAGGATGGTGCTCTTCGTCGTGAAATGGAATGTCTTGTTCGGTAGAATTTTGTAGTATTGTCCAGATATTATAGATTTCGGGACACTATATCTGTGCCATGGTTATGGGTCTACCTGGCAACATCTGTGAGTTGAAGAGTTCGTTCTCTGATGCAGAAAAAAAGTCTTCCAAAGTTTTGACTCCATGTTCTTCGACTTTTTACTGTAATGTATTTTTCATTTAATTCTTGATGGATTTCGGTGATCCTCGTCCATCGAGGTACAGCGAGGGACCATCTCAGGCAGGTATTGCGTAATATTTGGAATTGTTTGATACTCACTGTGCAGGTTGTTCACCACCCAGCTGCTGCTGCGTAGAGGATTGTCGGTTGCATTGTGGGTCTACATAGTTGTATCCTGGTTATCGTATTTAGTTCGCTACTTATGAAAAATGCTATGAGCGTATTCATCATTCTCCGTGCTAAACGCTTCCGTTCTATTGTGATTTCTTTAAATGTTTATGCTTGGTAGAGATGAATTACTAAACATTTCGTTTTTGTGCTCCATGGGATTTTCTTTTCTGCTATTTGTATTTGTGTTCGTAGTCTTGGATTTCGTTTTCTGATGATAAATATTGCTGCCGTTTTTGTTGCATTGAAAGTAATTTTATTCGGTTGTGCCAATGTTTCCATAACATCGATCTCTCTCTGTGCTCTCTCTATTGTTGTGTCAATGCTGCGTCGAGATGTTTGAGCCTATACGCGGACGACACAGCCTTTCAATGTGACGTTTGGTAGAGTAGGTAAGTCATTGATGTATAGGTCGAATAATATAGGCGAAATGACGGACCCTTGTAGAATTTCTGCTTCTGGAGTCTTAGTGGGTAATCTCTTGCCACCCATCGTAACGAAAAACTGTCTGTTTTGTAGAAAATTGTCGATCTTAATGTAGCAGGTTGGTAGAGGAATTGTCTGATTGTGTTTAACTATAAAGTTTTGTTTCCAAACTCTGTCGTAAGCTTTAGCTATGTCGAAGAATACCCTGCTGTTCACTCACTGAGGTTAAAGTTGTTATGGGTGTATTCTGTGACGCTAATTAATTGTAATTTTGCTGATAATTTGGATGTGGAGCCGAACTGTTATGGCCGCATAATATTTTCTTCTGTTAGGCAGAGGTGGAATCAAATCCTGGAAAGAATCATCCTTAACTGATTACATTATTACATCTTTATAAGCATAACTGAAATGAAAATTTTGGTTTTCTGTCCCAGAAAATTGACAGTTGTTTGTTTTGTTTAGTGAGGGACGTTTACTTTATTTTGGTACAAGACTATATTAGGAAGAAGACTTAGCAAGCAAGTAGACGGAACACTTAGTTGCCATCATAACTGCAAAATTATAAGCAAGTTTACATGTCAGTTTTTTCCGAAATCACCCTGAAACGTTCTTAAACTAAAACAAGACTGTAACTGATTATTAATAAAGATTAAAAGTTGTCAGCTGAATTCATTCCTATTTAAGACAGGTATTTCAAGGGAAAATATAAATTGGAAAACTGCACTGGTCGTTACATTTAACTTAGGGTTGCCATGCATATTATCTCTAAATGCAGTTTGAGAACTTCTCAACACAGCTTATTTAAAGTTTGCTGCGAGGAACAGGAAACCAGCAGCTAGATTCTTTACATTCAAAATGAGCACATCAAGAATAATCTTGTATGTATATTTCCTTTATCTCCCTGCAAGAATAATAATGAGTCCTAAATAAGAGGAAACTTTGTTACTTTTTATTGGTATAATCATCAGATCAACATGATTGTGAGTCATGCAGGCTATATCATTAAATCCATCCGTTTTGCTTCACTTGGTAAGATCGTAGACTGAAGTGGTAGAAATAATCTGAAACCTCTGGACATTTTGTTATTGCTCTAATGAAATCTATTCGTTGGAAGCTGAAGTTGATGGTCACGGCAAGAAGACTAACGCCCATCATCATCATCATCATCATCATCATCATCATCATCATCATCCCAGAAGCTGACCAAGCATGACTCTCCTGTTATCCTTTACCGACCAAAAATAGAAACGACACTCATCGATGAACACCAAACCGTGTTCATCAAGGTCTCAGCTGACTCTGTCTATTGTCTGTGTTACGGTGATAACGCTAGAGTCACTTGAATGACGTCAAAGATTCATACCAATTAGAGAAGTTAACCCAACTTTCCGTAGTCTGTTCCCGACGGATGTTTGTGCCCGACCGTCCCCTCTGCCTAAATGTAAACTATTGTGATCCCTCTGTTTGGCAGACGTAGCCGAGCAATCGTACAGTCCACTCCTGGTGTGGATCACCTGAACGAGCTGTGCCTGCTTTCACTGCGGCACTGTTGTATCGCACATACAGCACTGTATAATGCAGTGACTGCATTTCTCGTAGTGGTCTCAGGACGTCTCTGTGATGTTCTCACGCCTCTCTTGTCAGTGATTCGATATTTCTTAGAGTTCAAAGGTGGTGCTACGCAGCACTTGCATGTCTTGTGAACAGCCAGTCTTGCGAATCAGGACTGTCCTTTTCTGTACTGATGATACCGAAAATAAACTCGCTTAGGTATGAAACCCTAACATTATACTCAAATTACCTCTTCTCTGTGTGGTAACAGTTCGATTTTGAAAGTGTTCATGGTATAACACTTTTTCCGTCAGCGCAATTCAGACGATTCGTTCTGACGAATGTACTGCCATATCTTCTTAAAGCAGCGCTTCGTACTGACTTACCAATAGACAAACATCCTCTCTGTTTTTCTCTCCTGTTAGTTTCTACTCAAGCGGAATTTCGGAATCGGATGCTCCGACATCTCGTGTCTCACTTCCTTAAGTACCGATCTCTCATACGAACAGCACTTTCCTGACGAAATTTTTGTCACTCAGTGCAACAAATTCTTCTCTTCATAGCTTTATTTTTTGGTGTGGGACTCGTTCTCTAATTCTATTCGTTTCCATTACACCTGTTCAGTTTTCATGAAATTACTTTGATGGAAAGTCCAGCACTACATGTCTTTCGAGCGGGTACATGACCGGGCGTAGCATGATATATGTGGCTCAACGGTAATAAGCACACGGAATACGATTTGTTTTGTGACTGGTAAACAAGACATACATGGTCAAATGGAAACGTAATTATACAGGGTGATTCAAAAAGAATACCACAACTTTAGGAATTTAAAACTCTGCAACGACAAAAGGCAGAGCTAAGCACTATCTGTCGGCGAATTAAGGGAGCTATAAAGTTTCATTTAGTTGTACATTTGTTCGCTTGAGGCGCTGTTGACTAGGCTGAAAACCAAACTACCCGAGGCAGCCCGTGACAGAGCACTTCATCACTGGCCTCCAAGAAGCCTTGATCTTACCCCCTGCGATTTTTTCTTATGGGGGTATGTTAAGGATATGGTGTTTCGGCCACCTCTCCCAGCCACCATTGATGATTTGAAACGAGAAATAACAGCAGCTATCCAAACTGTTACGTCTGATATGCTACAGAGAGTGTGGAACGAGTTGGAGTATCGGGTTGATATTGCTCGTGTGTCTGGAGGGAGCCATACTGAACATCTCTGAACTTGTTTCTGAGTGAAAAAAAACATTTTTAAATACTCTTTGTAATGATGTATAACAGAAGGTTATATTATGTTTCTTTCATTAAATACACATTTTTAAAGTTGTGGTATTCTTTTTGAATCACCCTGTATTATATCCGATGACCTACAACTTGACAATTCACATTCTTTGTCCTCTCTTTGATAATCGTGGTAGAGGTGCTTAGCAGGTGCTGGGTGCTCAACTCGCTCATCGACACCTGAGTTTCACAAATTAAAATAGGCCAGTACCAACAGAAATTACCTTTGGGCACCTGTGTCATGCGGAATGGATTCTGACTCCTGATGATTGGCCAGTGACCCTCTCAATTTCAAATGTTGTAGAAATATGATAATGCAGGTAGACGTACAGTTCTATCATCCAAGTACCTTTCTGTACACAGCGCCAAATTTTCACAGCTCCTTAGTAAATGTACGTTCTGTGACTTCTGATAACAAGCGAGCGTTGGCAATAGAAAATGTGGATCATCTGTTTCGTTTCCTTATTAGTGCATCGCCAGTAAACCCCGATTCTTTAGATATTCAATCTCTTCTGTATAAAACAGTTTAAAACTTCTGATTACTTTACAAATGTGATCAAGTGATACATATTTGACGTTAAGCATATAAGGGAGAGAAAGTTTAAAATAATTTGAAAGGGTTTCTAATGTTTGTTGGAAATCGCTAAGTTTTCTCATTATCAAACAAAGGATGAATAAAGTCTGAGTAATTTGCGCAGCCGTGAGTTAGAAACAGCGGTGAGGACTGAAAATGTGCGCCGAACTGGGATTCGAACCCAGGCTCTCCTGCTTACTGGGCAGTTGAGTTAACCACTGCGTGGGGACTGCGGATGGGTAGCGCTGTGTGGGAGTGTAGACCCTGGTTTAGTGTCCCAGTCTGGCACACATTTTAACTCGTCATCGCTGATTTCCCATAAAATCCCTACACAGCTGAAATAGATAGTCCCCTTCCCTTTCTCCTATACCCTTTCCTTTTTTTCCCCTATACCCTTTCATTTTTTCCCTTTTTCCCTTTCCTTTTTTTCTCTTTATCCTTTTCTTTTGTCCCCTTTATCCTTTCCTTTTGTCCCCTTCATCCTTTCCTTTTTTTCCGCTTTACCCTTTCCATTTTTTTCCTTTCTCACCTATCCACCTTCACTTTACATGAGACGTAATAGTTGGCTTACGTGATAAACCTTTAACATAAGTTTAGGCCTAAGCCTTATAACGAGTTGATGATGACAGCATTTGAGATTTTTTCATTTCCATCACGTAATGTAATTATTGATCGGAATTGAACTACAGTGCCCATGGAAGTCGTAAGAATGGCAACCTGCAACTAGCACCGAGCACCACATACCGTGAACTATGTCGCTTATGTAATATGGTTAAGAAAGCACGCTAATAGTGAAACGGATGAAGGAAGTGTTAACAACATACATACATCGTACACTACAAGCAAGGGAAAGGTGCTTTCACAATAAAATAAATTTGGCATGCTGTCAGTCACTGACGTATGAAAGACATTAAATATAATAGATAAATAAAGGACGTGGAAATGTTAAATAGTAAATTCAGTTTTAATTTTCATGCTTTGTTAAATATAAGAAATTCCATGCAGCATAATAAAACCTTTATTTTTAATTTTTTGTTAAATTTTACATTTTACTTGCAAGTCGGCTCGCGATAAAATAAACATTGTCATCGTCGATGACAACTGAAAGCCGCTACCTCTAATATTTTGATGATTTGGATACACAATGTGACATCTTATATTTGCAGCACATCATCAGTAGTGTTTCCAGCTTAATTATTTGCTTACGAAAGAAAGCCATATCGTACTTTGCAAGTATCCGAAAATAAGAAATTCGGTTGTTTCCTTCTGCACTTCGGAGCCAACAAGGATCAGCCTAAACAGGAAAGATAATTTCAGCTCTGTCCCCAGCGAGCGCTATGGCGAAAGCATCAATGTCGCGCTCACATTTTGGTCTCTAATACGGCTTAGTTCCGTTGAGTACCCGGGGTACAATGCATGAACTTCATTAGAGCCTCTCGAATTAAGGGATTACGGAGCTCTTTGAAGAGAGGCTAATATGAATTACTTAGGTTTCTACTTCGCTTTTCATTATCGATTTTGGTGTTCGGAGAAAGGGAATGTCTAACAGATATTTAACAATATAATTTGTGAGGGAGTGCACCTACATACGGAACTGATGTGGTATTGACATCAACCAAATATTTGCCTGGAAATACTTGCACAAATGCATGTATGAAACACCGTGACGCAAGTGGTGTAGGGGAAGGGCTCCATAATGGGGTATTTTTTTACTTCTTTAGCAAACGCAATAATTGTGTTTTTGATGTGATTAATTTGATAGGAAGCAAAGCAAGTAACGCAATGGTTAAATAATCGCAACATATATTCAGTCTGTTAAGGGGCTCCGGAAAGGCTCAAAATCATGAAAAGTTCAATTTTTACTGTTTTGCGTTTTCTGAATCTGCAGACTATTACCTTTTTAATAGATATATAATTTATTCAATTCCGAAGACTACAACTATTTTTAAATTTTTTTTGAAATGTGTTCTACATGGGCGTGACCCACTGTGGCGCTGTTAAACTGCTGTCAAATGGTGTTATTTTAACGTCCGTGTTCATCAGGTACATTTTAGTGATGTGAGATAAAGTATGTGTTGTGGCTAACCTGTGATGGTTCAATATATATCGCTGGTGTGATTGTCGATTGTTTCATGTTTATTTACTCTGTCGTTATCTCGAAAATATTCGTAATTAATTCTGTTTCTTGAGTCTCTGTTTTGTTGAAGTATAATAATGAGTAAAAGTAAAGTTATTAGAAATCCTCTGAAGGCTTTTAAGAAAAGGAGAAATGTTGGAAAGCCAAAGGTATGTGTTATTACTGTAAACAATAAAGACGATAACCAAGTGAGTGAACCTAACCTCTCAAGTACACCTGCCCATAGCAGTCAAAGTGGGAAAGAAAATACTTCACAGAAGAAGCTTGGTTCAATGAGTGAAAACTATGAATGTTTTATGGGCGAATCGGATGTGAATGAAATATTTGATATGTCGGTTCTCAAAGGAATTTTTTCAAACTGTGTAAGATGTATTCATTGTAGTGAAGTTGGTCTGGAACTCTCCATAATAAAGCACGTAGGACTTGCTAGTGAAATACAACTGAAATGTGATAAGTGTTCATACATGACCACCTTTTGGAACAGTGTTGCAGTAACTGCAACTGAAGAAAATGGTAGCAAAATCTACGAACACAACATTAGATTTGTTTATTCCTTGCGTTCAGTTGGTAAGGGTGCTACTGCAGGTGCAATTTTCTGTGGCATCATGAATCTTCCAAATCCCCCAACCAAGTTTACGACCTATAATAAATTAATAGGGTCTAAAGTAGAAGATGTCTGTATAGAATCTATGAAGAACGCTGTGGAAGAGGCAATAATGGAAAATAATGGTAACAGAGATTTGACTGCAGCGTTCGATGGTACCTGGCATAAACGGGGACACATATCTCTTCATGGTGTAGTATCTGCCACCAGTATGTATACAGGGAAAGTTTTAGATGTAGCAGTAATATCAAAGTATTGTAGATGTCCACAAAAATATAAAGGTACACATGAAAATAATTGCAAAGCTAACTATAGTGGCAATAGTGGAGGAATGGAAGTGGCTGGTGTTGCCAGTATATTACAGCGTTCTGAGGCGTGTGATAAAGTGCGAAATGTTAATTACCTTGGTGACGGTGATTCTAAAAGTTTCAAACATGTTCAAGGACTGAAGCCCTATGGTGATGATGTTGTAGTGCAGAAATCTGAGTGTATTGGACACGTACAGAAGCGAATGGGAACAAGACTTCGGCGACTGAAAGCTTCGTACAAAAAACAAAAACTCAGTTCTGTATTTTGTCAATTACACTGTCAGTTAACCTGCCCTTCCCATCCAACCCTTTACCATCACTATTATGGAATGGCTATTAGGCAAAATACACAAAGTGTTGACGAAATGAAGAAGGCTGTTTGGGCTCTTTTTTTCATACTTCTTCAACCGATGAAAATCCCCAACATAGCTTGTGTCCCAAAGAAGAAGACAGTTGGTGTAAATATAACAAAGGATTGCTAACTGGTGAAGTGTACACTCATAAGCATAGTCTGCCTCATGCAATAATGGAGCTGATAAAACCTATTTTCAGAGACTTAGCAGCACCTGAACTGTTGAAAAAGTGTATTCACGGAAAAATTCAAAACCCCAATGAAAGTGTAAATAGTGTTATGTTGTCGAGAATCCCCAAGACTGTATTTGTTGGAATAGAAACACTTCACTTTGGTGTGTATGATGCTGTTGCGACTTTCAATGATGGCAACATTGTAAGGTGCAAGGTATTTAGAAATATGGGAATGAAGATAGGTTCTAACATGGTACGAGCGATGCTTGCTTTAGACAAGGAACGCCTCCGGGCTGCAGACAGGGCTGTAAAGAGTCTAGAAATACAAGCAAGAGTAAACAGGAGGAGGAACAAGAGGAAGCTGTAGGAGGAGTTTGCAGAGGATGAAGATAATCCATCCTATGGACCTGGAATGCACTAAAAAGTTAATCCAATCTTTGTCGCTCGATTCCCAAAACTTTTATTTTCTCATACTAATTACATGTGTTCTAAGGATCTTCCAAACATATTTGTTTCAAACTTTCAGTAAATGTTGCACAGTACCTTCTGCATAATTTAACACAGACTTTTTCCAAAAAACTATATTTTTGAATATATAAATAAAAAATTGCAAAAAAATGTTGTGAATTTTCATTACAATTGAAAAAAAATCATCTTTAATAACTGAACTAAAATTTTGTAAAATCCCCGTTTTAAGTTGTAGCCCATATTCCAATAAATAATCTGTAAAAAGTTCAACCTCCTACCTCAAATAGTTTGTGAGGAAAGATGTAATTTATAAGCGTTATTTTAACTTTGCAAGTATAGGGCGTTCCGGAGCCCCTTAAAGAGAATTTATCAGAAATGTTTTATTTGGCTTGAGGTACAATGTGGTCATGCACCATAAACCACAGCTTAAAATAAGTGGAAAACTCATACATTATGAATAAAATTTATGGAACATA
Organism: Schistocerca serialis cubense; assembly: GCF_023864345.2. Taxonomy (NCBI): domain Eukaryota; kingdom Metazoa; phylum Arthropoda; class Insecta; order Orthoptera; family Acrididae; genus Schistocerca; species Schistocerca serialis. The sequence goes on from NC_064642.1 coordinate 786,887,486, forward strand.
AACATAGGGCTAATAAACTGAACATCCAAATAAACACATATGAAAGTAATTTTTCTGTTGTTTACAAGCAAGTATTTTAGGCTTAATTTTTTACATTTAAAACAGGAAAATGCTGTGTAAGCTTAAAATAATAAAAGCAATTTGTTGCTTTTGGTCTCTGTTGCCACAGTCTTCGCACAATCAGAACTGGACAATACTTTGCGATAGATATGACGTTGTTACCATCGAAACGAAGATGAATTCTCAGTTCAACACGTCTGCCTGATGCTGACTATGGAAGTGTTCTGAGTATATGCTCTAGCGAAATTTCGCCTGCATCATCTACTACAGGCCTTAAAAATTTTCCACTTAATCATACTGCCACGCGCCTGTGAAATTTCTGTGAGAGGTGAGTTACAAAAACAATCTTTAAAAAAACAGGTTTTGGTGAAATTTGGAGCAAAAACAATTGTCCAGAATGTAGTGATTCCTGTACGTATGTGCCTATACCAAATAAAGTGTCCGCTTCATTTTTCCTATAGCAAAGCCATACATATAAGTCATCCACATTCATGTCGCTGTCGCTATCATCGCACAGATTATTTGGACTGGAGGCACTCTCTGAAGTAGAGCCGTCTATAATTTTCTTCTTAGTTTTCTTCCTTCTGCCTTTTAAGTGTTGAACCTACGAGGAAATTGCCAAATAATTGGAACGCAATTTTTATACTATTACTGTGATTTATCTACATGTGTGGTGCTATATTTGTACCAAGCTGTTGGCAATGTTGTTGAATAAACTGAAATCAAATAAAAGGAAAGATATATCTTATTTAAGATCTGGAAGGTAGTGTTTCAGATAGTAGCTAAAACGTAATGGTTTCTCAATTTCCGTGTCAGATTGGAAATTATTTTTTTCCTGTGTAATTTCATTATGTCGTAGCCATGGACCACGTTTGGTTTCTCTTCCCCTGTGATACATAAGCGTGTTGCTCATCCTCTCCGACAGTCGTTTAGCAGCTGTAAGCAAAGCCTTTGTGTTTTTTGTTGGCTTCGAAGAAATTTAGAAATTTTGTATTTTGACATAACTGTCATCAAGGAGTGTGACTGAATGAAACATGAAATATTTGACACCACAAACTGTCGTCAAAACACAGCCCATCGAAACTAGTTACGTAACCTTTTAACAATTTCATTGTTTTAGTGAATGTGGCTAGCCGACCGTTTGTGGTGTCAAATAAACATTGTAAGTTTAAGAGTATTGAAAATGTGTGTTCGAGTCTAGAATAGAGTAACTTTGATATGGGTCATGTGTTCACGTGTTCCGTTGGAAATAACATATTAACCATGTCATTGTCAAAATAACATGTTAACAGATAAAACTTCTTATGTCCGTTTGGAAGTAAGTGGCTTTTGGTTTATGTTACGATTTCATCAGACAATTCGCAGTAGCCTGTAATGGGCGCATCCCAGATACAGTAATGTTAAACACATTAATTATTGGCGTCAACTGACTGCTTGCAGCGCCCTTTTCTATAGAAAATTTCACCAACAGCCGCTTCGATAGGCCACAATATATGATAAACATCTACCAGATCTACCATATCTACGGCGGTTATCTGTTGGTGACGGTGGTGCACCAACATGGCAGTTAGTGACATTACAAATCACCGGGCGCAGCAGCAAAACTCTTTTAGTCGTCTGAAACGTCGCATTCCATCTAGTGAATTATTCTAGGCGCTGCAGTCCGGAACCGCGGGACTGCTACGGTCGCAGGTTCGAATCCTGCCTCGGGCATGGTTGTGTGTGATGTCTTTAGGCTAGTTAGGTTTAAGTAGTTCTAAGTTCTAGGGGACTGATAACCTAAGATGTTAAGTCCCATAATGCTCAGAGCCATTTGAATTATTCTACAATTACTTTGAGGTGCGATTGCTTCACTAGATCAAAACTTGCTACCACACTTTGAAACTTGTCGAATGTTTCGGTTAATGCTATGAAGAGGATTGTAATGTTGTTCAAACAAATATGTTCCACTGGTGACCTTATGAGCCATGTTCCTAAAAAGATTAGTTTGAATGACAGTTACGTGTTACCGATGTTGGTAATTTTCTTCGTGTTCGTATTTTTTTATTTTCTTTATTTTCTTTCCATTGACAACATCGAAGTCCAGTAACACTGTTCGACATGGGCTCTATTTCTGATATTAAAGTACGTGCTTCTAGACAATTTGTTTATATATTTGAATTTCCCACGGTAAAATGGTCGTTGTCAGGGATACTTTTTGTGTAATATGTATATATATATATATGTATATTTACAATTCATGGCAAACACAGAGACGTTACAGAGAAATACGGGTATATTATCGCATCCAGTAGTGATAGAACGTGATAACTTCTTGTGCAACAGCAGATTCAAATATGTAAACAAATTATCGTTGTCAGGGATACTTTTTGTGTAATATGTATATATATGTATATTCACAATTCATGGCAAACACAGAGACGTTACCGAGAAATACGGGTATATTGCCGCATCCAGTAGTGATAGAACGTGATAACTTCTTGTGCAACAGCAGATGGGAAGAATCAGACATCATTAGGTTATCCCCCGCCACACCTATGTCATTAAGACCACCTGAAACATCTCATTAAAGCTTCACGCCTCCTAGGGGCAGGTGCATCGAGTTTACAACAGTGGTGTTAGCCGCAATTTGTGTCAGTCTTATCGAGTGGGTGTTTTGGCTGACAAGTAACTGTCTGTCATATTTCCGAGCACGGTTGAATGTTTTAGTTCCTGTGTGTAAACTGATTTACCTTCAGCACCAGGCTCAAACGACTGCTTGCTTTTACACATCAGCGTTCCTCTAGATCCCTACTATTAATTTAATATAGGTGTATTACTAAAGTGGTATTTTTAAATTTGCAGAAATGCCACGTCGTCGTAGCAGAAGTTGTCCGCCTTATATCGACATACACATCTGTGGGTAGTTCACTTTTGCCAGAAATTGTATGCTTTCTTTATGACTGAAGAAATTTTCTTCCTAACATTACTTTGGAGTAGAGGTAGGAGACCAAGATAAAGAATGGGCACCACATTTCTGTTGTGCTACTAGTTACTGCAAACTAATCCAGTGGTGGAAAGGTAAAGAGAATGTGACGTTGTTTGCTGTTCCCATGGTGTGAAGGGAGCCTAAGGACCATGTTACTGATTGTTCTTTCTGTCCAGCAAAAATTCAGGGTTTTACAAACAAAAAGTCGAAGAGGCACATTGTTTACATAGATCTGCCTTCAGCGAGAATGCCAGTGCAGCATTCCAACAATATTCCAGTACCTTCAAGAGCTCGAGGTCAAATTCCGAGTGACAGTGAAATAAGTAGTACTGAAGAAATCACAGATGATGGTTCTTTATATCACTGCACAAGTGAACCATCGCCACATTTGTTAACACAGGTAGATTTAAATAATTTAGTGTGTGATCTAGGACTAAGTAAACAAAAGGCGCAGTTGCTTGGTTCAAGATTGGTGCAGTAGATTATACTCTTGTAAAGTACTAAAATCAGTGTGTACAGGCACAGAGAACATGCCTTTATTTCTAATTTCTCAGCTGACGAAGCACTGACATTTTGCAATGACGTTGCTGGCCTGATGAAAGTGCTGAACTTCACTTATATTTCACAGGAGTGGAGACTTTTCATAGATGCATCGAAAACAAGTCTGAAGGGTGTTTTGCTCCATAACGGAAATAAAATGCCCTCTGTTCCAGTAGCTTACGCTAGTTTGTACGAATTCGTAATTCTCTTTTGTCAAAGGATGCTAAATTCATTAAAATACAATGAACACAAATGGAAAATATGTGCAGATTTCAAGGTAATTGTTTTGGTACTGGGAATGCAACACGGCTACACAAAGTATGCCTGTTTCCTTTGCGAGTGGGATAGTCGAGACCGAAATTCACACTACGTGAAAAAGAAATGGCCTAGGCGAAGATGGAAAGTTGGCGAAAAGAATGTACAACGTGAAAGTCTGATGTGAAGCGTAGTATATATTCAGGAGCTACCAAACTAGGCCTGATGAAACAATTAGTGAAAGCCATGGATTCAACAGGCTGTGAGTTTGCACATCTAGCTACCAAATTCCCCCGTCTTTCAGCTGCAAAAATGAAGGAAGGTGTATTTGTGGGCCCACAAATCAGGGAGCTGCAGAAAGATGCAAATTTTGAAGCATGTTTAACTGATAAAGAAAAAACCGCATTGGACTGTTTCAGGATGGTGTCGGAAAACTTCCTCTGAAGAAGAGGAGCTACTAACTACAAAGCAATGGTGAAGGATATGATCAAAGCATATTAGGATTTGGGGTGCAATATGTCTTCTTTGCAGATACATATGGTGGACTCTCATCTGGACTACACAGAGAGTTGTAGTGACGTATCGGAAGAACGTGGGGAAAGATTCCATAAAGACATTTCTACCATAGAAAGGCGCTATGAAGGGAAGCTGGTACCTTTTATGTTAGCAGATTATTGCTGGAATATCATTCGAGAGGAGGAGGATTCACAATACAAGAGGAAAAAAAGTGACAAACAATGAGCCACTGCCTTGTAATGCACATCAATTTTCTGTAATTTCTCGTGTTAAATAAATGCTTCAAAGTGTATACACAAAGGTTACTGTGTTATATGTTAGATCCCACCCTCAATTAATGTGATGAACTTATTCGACAAACAAATGCACATCTCTATGATATTTCACCTCACGTTTGCTGCACTATATGAGTAATCGCAATTTTATTTCTGTTTTCACTTTCTGATAAACTATCCCTGACAGAAAAAAATCAGAAACAGTTTTCAATTCTGCACTCAAAATACGACTAGGATCACAATACTTTATCAGAAATAGAAAGAAAGGTTTTTTTTGATAGAACACTGTAATTGTTTTAACATCGAAGTTAAAAACCAGTATTTTAATATCGACAGTGAAATATTTTAAAGTTTACATCGAAATTTTGTAGATATCGCTGATCATCAAAACATACCTATTTCCAAGCTAAAAGCAGAGCCGCCAACGATAGGTATCTTATTACATTACGTTGGTGCATAAATTAGTAGCATTTCTGTATTGTGTGCTGGTATTCTGATTCCTATGCGTTTATTTATTGCCATTCTTTATTTGTAGTTCACTGTTGCTGTTTGCTCTCACCCACTGTCGTTTAGAGACACTGAAAAGGAGTGCCCTTTGAAGAATCTGAACATTTCCGATAAATTCTTCTGTTTGAGTTCAATAGAGGGTTGATACTAACGGAGACACCCAGAAGCATTTGCGCCGTGTATGGTGGTAATGGCACTGGAGGAGGAGGAGGAGGAGGAGGAGGAGGAGGAGGGGGACATTAGTGTCTAACGTCCCGTCGACAACGAGGTCGTTAGAGACGGAGCACAAGCTCGGATTAGGGAAGGATGGGGAAGGAAGTCGGCCGTGCCCTCTCAAAGGAACCATCCCGGCATTTGCCTGGAGTGATCTTGGGAAATCACGGAAAACCTAAATCGCTCGGTCAAATGGCACTGGAGAGAGAATGGCAAGAAACTGGCTTTTTTCATTTCAAGGAGGATTCTTATGTTGTTAGTGTCCCTTTGCGTTCAGGAACGCCTTAGGAGTTTGATGAAGACGGTTTAAACGCATTAATCCACAATGATTCACAACATAGTGCATCACATTTGTCGCTTCTCGACTACTGTGACCCTCCCACCGCCATGCGACATTTGTGCGCAGTGGGAAAGGTTCAGAAATCGTGTGTCTATGTATCCCATGCGTTACGCCCAAATAACAAAAATCAGCACGTGGCCATGCGTGCTTCTCCGCTTGCTCGTCATCAGTTGGCTCACAAACACCGCCGGCTACTCCTGTCCGCAGCATCTCCACGTACCAAGACCTGCACGTGCTGAACCTGGGCAACAGCGGCGTGGGCGTGTGCTAAGAACTGCTTCTGCAAGGTGTAACCATCACTATTGACATTTATTGTTGGCGACTGAGACTTCTTGCAGAGGCAGTTCAAGAAAAGGACCAGGGAGAGAGCATGAAGTGATGCTACTCCACGATAACGCCCACGAGATTTCTGCTTGACTGACAAAAAATACCGTACGGCAGTTGGGGTGGGACGTCATTATTCTCCTAATATTGCGTCCTCTGATTTTCTCCTTTTATGTTCTCTATCGAAAAAAATTCGATCATGGCTCAGCGAGTTCTCCATCTGAAAATCACATTTCCACAGTTGCGGAATCGAAAAGTAACAGGAGCATGGGCAGACTGTTTGCAAACAGTGAATGTGAAAATACACAAGAACATACGTTTTCCATATTAAGTGCATTGTAGTGCCACCTACTCCATATCAGCGACTTCAGTAAACATTAGACATCGTGAGAGAGCAGAATGGGGTGCTCCGCGGAACTAACGGACTTCGAACGTGGTCAGGTGATTGGGTGTCACTTGTGTCATACGTCTGTATGCGAGATTTTCCCACTCCTAAGCATCCCTAGGGCCACTCCTTCCGATACGATAGTGAAGTGAAAACGTGAAGGGACCATTACAGCACAAAAGCGTACAGGACGGCCTCGTCTGTTGACTGGCAGAGACCGCCGACGGTGGAAGAGGGTCGTAATGTGTAATAGGCAGACATCTGTCCAGACCATCACACAGGAAATCTAGACTGCATCAGGATCCACTGCAAGTACTATGAGAGTTAGGCAGGAGGTGAGAAAACTTGGGTTTCATGGTCGAGCGGATCATCACACCGGTAAAAGCCAAACGACACCTCGCTTGGTGTAAGGTGCGTAAACATTGGACGATTCAACAGCGGAAAGACGTTACGTGGAGTGACGAATCACGGTACACAACGTGGCGATCCGGTGGCAGGGTGTGGGTATGGCGAATGCCCGGTAAACGTCATCTGCCCGTGTGTGCAGATGAAGATGGTAGATGATGAAGCCCCAAACCCCTTGATAGAGCGTAGAGGACGATGCGGGAGACCCGCACAACTCTACTAGGCAAGGTTCTAGCGGAGGTGGTTCGTCACTGCCTTCCTTCGACCTTAATGGGGTGAATGATGATATTGATAAAGACGATACAACAACACCCAGTCACCTCTAGGCAGGTGAAAATCCCTGACCCCGCCGGGAATCGAACTCGGGACCCTGTGATTGGGAAGCGAGAACGCTACCGCGAGACCACGAACTGCGGACATTTTGTGTAGTGCTAATAGTAAAATACGGAGGCGGTGGGGTTATCGTGTGGTCTTGTTCTTCATAGAGGGGCTTACACCCTTTGTTGTTTTGCGTGGCACTATCACAGCACAGGCCAACATTGATGTTTTAACCACCTTCTTGCTTCCAACTGTTGAAGACCATTTCTGGGATGGCGATTGCATCTTTCAACACGATCGAGCACCTGTTCATAATGCACGGCCTGTGGCGGAGTGGTTACATGACAATAACATCCCAAAGGTGTTCTATAGGATTCAGGTCAGGACTCTGTGTAAGCCAGTCTATTACAGGGACGTCTTGGAACGCCGACTTCGTGTCGCGCCTCACCGACCGACATCGATACCTCTCCTTAGTGCAGCACGCCGTGAAGAATGGGCTACCATCCCCCGGAAACTTTCCAGTAGCTGACTGACGACAGCTTCCACTCTCGCAAGCATACGTTCAAAGCTGAGGGTGGGCCAACACCATACTGAATTCCAGTATTACCGATGGAGGGCGCCACGAACTTGTCATTTTCAGCCAGGTGTCCTCATACTTTTGATCACATAACTTTTTATCGATTATGAAAGTATCTGAAACATCCTGGCAGATTAAAACTGTGTGCCTCACCGAGACTCGAACTCGGAACCTTTGCGTTTCGCGGGCAAGTGTTCTACCAGGAAGTTTCACATCAGCGCACACTCCGCGGCAGAGTGAAGCTCTCATTCTGTTACGTGTATTCGTAGTGTTTTTCCGTAAGTTTAATAATCACAACAAAGTTACGCACCAACTCAATATTTGATACTTACCTAGTAATTTGTCCACCTGATTTAAAAAGTGGCCAAGATGTCAACTATCAGCGACATTTAAATAATGTACATCTATCATTCTTATAAAACTACAAAAAGTATATTTACGTTGCTTTTCTCAACGATTAATCGATACGTTTTCCCCGTTTTTGCGGTTAATTATTAAGATAGCACACTACATATGTAAAGAAATAAACAGAAGTGTAAAACTCCCTTCTCATAAAATAACTGACACAGGATATGGCAACTGAGTGAAACTGTATTTTATATTTCCGTATGCTATTATTGCCTGTGGGTTCGAAATTCAACCAAATGTATCGATCCCATTAAAACATAGCTGCTCATAACATGAACGACCATACGATAAGTTGATGGACTTGATCCACGACAGAAAGATGTAGAGTATGTTAAAGTTACATATTCCACACGAACTGTGCCTGAAATTTTAGCCTCAGAACTGACTACGCAAATTATGGATTGTAGCTATGAATATTCTTGAAACAGTCCATCCTCTTCAATGATTAAATCCTTTAAAGTGACTACTTGATACAAAGCGTTGAACAATAAATTTTGTATTAACGGTGCATAATTAAATTTATCTTAGGACAAAATAATGTGTAAACCGTTGGATCATGTAGAACAGTTCGTGTCTGAGGTTACTTTACATTACAAAATCTGCACATCAAATTCATCAAAACGCTGCTGTAGCTTTCAAAATATTTGAAAGATACACTTAAAAGGTCGCTCAACTCAATTCGAAAACTATTATTATTATTTTTACTACTACTACTACTACTACTACTACTACTACTAGTATTATTACCATTATTATTATCATCATCATCATCATTACAATACCCACCTTAGTCATATTACTTCGTTGTACGCTATAGTGGGACTGAAAGACAAAAAGCTACAGAGAGACAATTTTGCGTAGACAAACATAGTAAGGGAAGTGTTAAAAACGAAGAAATTGCGAATTAGGAACTTACTTCAAACTTTGTGGTAACGGCGGCAATCGAATGCAAAGTTAGTTCCGATTACTTTTAGACAAATGTACACGATAAGACTGCGCCCCTGTGATCTCTGTATTACCTAGTGTACGGTATACGTCTGGTCTCAGAGCGTGGAACTTCGACATGCCTGCCGATTCTCGTCATATTCATTGTCCCACGTGTCGCAAAGATCGGTGGAATTTTTGTCGCCTAATTACACGATAAGTAAAGAATTCTTGATTTCTGGCTTCACTGCATACTGACAAAGTTCGATTCTGCTTCTACATCAACCTTAAAGTACTTTCATTTCGCACTCTCGCGACATCGTGGCTGCCAAGCTGTGATTAGGAAAGAAACGAAATAAGAACACCTTTGGCCGCCACGTTCAGGCACCTCGAGTTAGACATCTATGTTCGTCCAAGTGGTATGATGCAGTGATTGGAAAATTTTTACCTGAAAACAAAAGGTATGAGCGTAAAGTAAATTAATTTCTAAATAGTTTCGTTGTCAAGAAACTCGTTTCAAGACAGAAAAAGAGGCCACAAAATCCGCATAGTTCTAAAAAAATCTGTGTTCTTAGATAAGTAAAATCCACAGCACCAATTGAAAAATGTAGAAAGGCAATATTTACAAATTTTCAAGCCCTATAACTTTAAATTTTACCAAGATCGGTTAATTTTTACGTTTTGGAATAGATTGAAAAAGTCGTTAAAATCAAGGAGGTGAAAAAAAGGGAAGTGGCTGGAGAATACCCTGTATTTTAGAACACTCAGTGTAATGTCGCTTATTGAAACTGAACTACATTTCTCGAGCAATAACTACACACACACAAAAACAAATTACTTGTAGACGACCATTCATCATGGGCGTCCGTGAGGTCCGTCTGAGCTGGCCCTAGCTCGGCGAGGAACTGGCTGTACTACTGCAGCGCTGGCCTTAGAAAGCCGGCGGAGTACTCCTCCTCTGCAGAAAAAGGTTCGCATTAGTCTCTAGCAAGTTCTGTTCGTTTTGAAGAATCGTTTTCCTCTTGATTGCGCCTGCAACCGTTTGCATATGTTGTATGGTACACAGGAGTGTCTTGAGTGTAGTCTGCCTGGCAGGGGCCATCTGTGGCAGACGTAACAGTGGCACTACAGACTTACGTTGTACTTACTTAAAATGCCGGCAGGCCCTCCCACTTTGGCTTCGAAAGTATCTCAAGACATTAGCAGACTACTGTTTACGAGTGCTTCTTTGTAGGTGGCTTTATTTGTATGTTCTGATGTCACTAATATCGTTAACACACTGTATTAGTGCTCACGAGTTGCGGGGGAGACATTCCCATTGTGCCATCCGTAAATAGGCTTCCTTGCTTTGCATAAGTCATGCAGGGCCATTTGCATGAATGTCACAATGGTTTCTATGAAAGTATTATGTTTAACTTCCTCCCACGATCTTGCGCAATCTAAGCCTGCCCTCTCCGTCTAATGACAAAGACAGCAGCTGGATACGGAACTCAAATGACAGTTAACGGTGATATTACTTGTAGTCGTATCCAGGTATGGTGTGAAATACAATTAACGGAGGACTGGCAAACTTGTTTTATATAAAATCAATCAGAATATACTAAAACGAACAAACGAGACGAAAATGATTAATCCAATTATCTTATGTGACCTTCATCAGACGAATACTGTAGACGTCAACTGGTACTGGATGACACAGCTAAAGTGGAAAAACACTGATTAAATGTATTCAACTGAAATTTGTAATAATTTACTTAACAGAAATCATGGCCAGGAATACTGCTGTGCAGAGGTGGTAGTGTTGCCTTATCATCTAAGTTATCCGTTTATCGGTCGTTGCGAAATCAAGGCCACTTCTTGACTTATGTACGTTTTACAATTTTGAGATAATTATATGTGAAGCCTGTTTCCAAAATATTATTATTATTATTATTGGGTGGGACATCACTTCCCCAGAGGAACTATGCAAGAAAATCCCATAATCCACTTCGCTTGAACTCTTGCTGATTCATCGGAACCGATACCTCCTCTGCTTACCTTCTGACGCAAGTACCCTTTTCCAACTAGCCTGTTATATCAACATCCTTAAGGGTCAGGAAGAACGGACGATGAATGCTATGGATTCGTAATTGCCTTGTACATTTATTCCAACAACAGGAAAATATACAATGTAGTTCGGATTATTAGTCGCAGTACACGCTTGTTACACGTTTGTAGTTTCTGCGTGACGCCAGAACAAGTAGGATCATAGTCCGCAAGAGAAAACAATCCATGTTCTGGGCTGCCGCTCCTGGCTGCGACTCAGCGTTGAGCGCCGACGTTCTCAGTTTAGCCGCTAGATGTCTCTTAGTTTACATGGGGAGCTGCACTTTGATTTCTGCATCTGCAACCGGTAGATGCCTCTGGCAGCTGACTGTAGGATACAGCCGCCCACGGCAGTTAAGTGAGCACACGATGGAAAGCAGAAAGAAGTCTTAAGAGTTCATCCCTTTTAATCTCTCAATAACAATAGTGAGTTTCTGACCACGACTTTTTAGAACTTCTCGTGGAAGTAATCTTCGCTGTTTCCCTCAATCTCCGGCCACAACAAGGCATTGCCACCCTAATATAGGGTGGCAATGCTGTGTTGTCAGTCCTGAAGTCAATGAGTAGTACTGAGAAAGAAATAAGAAAACTAATTTTATTACTGGGATAGAAAACTTATAACTCTTGATGTAACAGGAAGCATGTTCTAAGATTTTGACTACTCACTCCAATGTTCTTCCCTTTTTTTCTAGTATAAAAACATTCCAGGGTTTGCTTTGACGGATTTCATTTATTAACTAACAACAGAAAAACATAAGTATATCACTTTAGTATCATAAAATGCTGTTCTCAGGGTCCGTAATTCAGACATACGGACAACAAATTTATCCTGCCTTGTTTCCGTTCTTATCGACTATCTCTCTGTCCGAATGTTCAGACCCCTTTTCCTTAGGACGAGGTAAGGATAACTTGTATTTGAGTGTATAATCCGTTAGCGGTTTAAACATTTTATACCGACAAGTCGGTGCAATCAAAAGATACGGACACTTATGTCAGACATTATTATAGTCGCAGTCTCACTCGTCGACCCGTATAAGGTACTTTCCGTTGACCTAGAAACTCAACGTAACACCTTACCTCTTGCCAAATATTACAAGTAAAAGAAAAGTTCGAAAACTGTTAATTTGTGATCTTCATTCCCCCAAAGCTCTTTTAAATTCTCGTTCTAATACTGAGTCCCCTATCTCTTCTAAATCGATTTCTATCACGTCAGACAAATCTTCCTCCTCATAGAGGCTTTTGATGTACTTTTTCCACACATCCTCTCTCTCCTCTGCATTTAACAGTGGCATTCCCGTTGCAATCTTAATGTTATCACCCTTGCTTTAAATGTCATCGAACGTTGTTTTGACTTTCCTGAATGCTGAGTCTGTCCTCCCGACAATCATTTCTTTTTCAATGTCTTCACATTTTTTCGTTCCTCAGCGACTTGTACTTCCGTATTCCTGGGTTTCCCGGAACATTTTTGTACTTCGTCTTTTCATCGATCAATTGAAGTATTTCTTCTGTTACTCATGGCTTCTTTGCAGTTACCTTCTTTATACCTATGTTTTCCTTCCCAACTTCTGTGATGGCCATTTTTAGCGATGTCCATTCCTCTTCAACGGCACTGCCTACTGAGATATTTCTTATTGCCGTATCTATAGCCTTAGAGTACTTCAAGCGTATCTCGTCATTCCTTATTACTTTCGTATCCCACTTCTTCGCGTACTGATTCTTCCTGACTAATGTCTTAAGCTTCAACCTAGTCTTCATCGCTACTATATTGTGATCTGAGGCTATATCTTCTCCTGGGTACGCCCTACAATCAAGTATATGATTTCGGAATCTCTGTCTGACCATGATGCAGTCTAATTGAAATCTTCCCGTATCACCCGGCCTTTTCCAAGTATACCTCCTCCTCTTGTGACTCTTGAACAGAGTATTGGCTATTACTAGCTGAAACTTGTTACAGAACTCAATTGGTCTTTCTCCTCTCTCATTCCTTGTCCAAAACCCACATTCTTCTGTAACCTTTTCTTCTACTCCTTCCCCTACAACTGCATTCCAGTCCCCCGTGACTATTAGATTTACATTCCCCTTTACGTACTGTATTACTCTTTCAATATCCTCATACACTTTCTCCATCTCTTCAGCTTCAGCTTAAGACGTTGGCGTGTATACCTGAACTATCGACCTAACGGGCCAATTAATAGGGTCACCTTTGACGATCCACCGACCGTGTAAACACGGTCTAATACCTGAAACTTCCTGGCAGATTAAAACTGTGTGCCGGATCGAGACTCGAACTCAGGTTGGAAGGTAAGAGACGAGGTACTGGCGGAATTAAAGCTGTGAGGACGGGGCGTGAGTCGTGCTTGGGTAGCTTTGTCGCTAGAGGACTTGCCCGCGATAAGCCAAGGTCCCGAATTCGAGCCTAAAACTGTATGCCGGAACGAATCTGCCAGGAAGTTTCAAATCAGCGCAAACTCCGCTGTAGAGTGAAAATTTCATTCTACGGTCTAATACATGCCGCGCTTTAATTGAGTAATGCTCTGGGCAGCCGTCATGCTGAAACCGCATGCATGTCGAACATCTAGTGAGAGATCCTGCAGTGTTACAAGTAGTTCCTTTTCCAGAAACGTTCCCTATTCCCGTCCATTCAACGTGCAGTCAATAAAATAGGGACCAATGAGTTTCTTGCCCATGATGCCACATCACACGTTAACCGCCGAAGCACGTTGATGGTCAACTTTCCATAACCAGAGGGGATTGTCTACACTCTAGTAATGCATGTTATGCCGGTTAACGCTACCATCATGGTTTGTGAATGCAGACTCATCGGAAAATAGAAGCTCGGCAAAGAACGTGGGGGTGTTTTGCATTTGTTGACGTGCCCATTCACGAATAACTATCCGGTTGTGGAAATAGGCTCCATTAGGTTATTGATGCAGTAACACATGGTATGGATGATGCAGTATTGTGACAATACTACCTGCAGACGTGTACCGCAATTGCGGTCTAATTGCCGGACGCATGTCAGTGGGTTGTGGAACACTGCCGCTATTACTGCTATTCTATTAGCTTCTCCTGCAACACGTTTGCTTCGTTTTCTACTGCCGGTCTATGCGCTGCCAACAGACATAAAGGTATCACAAACTTGAAAAATAACAAAGGAGGGCGAGCTTTGCCTGTAAAACGCTCGGTATAGAAGGCAACAGCAGCCTCAACATTTCTGCTACATTCTCCGTAAGTCAGGGTCATTTCAATTATTTATCCTGTGGTTCAAACATTACAATACTTGCACAGTGTTCATTTCCTGCATGCCTACCTGTTATTTGGAGAACAGGTGTGGAAGTGGAATATGAATGTTTCGAGCCCATATCTCTTCTTCGTCTGCAAGGGTACTTGAGCTCTGATCGCAAGTGCTGCCTGTTATGATACGACGTCGTTTGTTACAAGACCACAGTGGTACGTCGAGTAGTCCCCAGTTCGATATGTTTCTGCGAATGGGGTTCCCAATTAGAAGTTAAGAAATACTGTCCTATCCTACTCTCGCAGCATGCAGGCGGCGTCCCAAGTGCCATTGGACATTCAAGGGCCATTGCGTAGCAAGTCGTAAATTACGGATGTGTGCCCATTTTTTTCTCCGATTACAGTGCCATCTGAGGCGAAACAATAAAATGTTGCAGACAAAACGGATGTAGATTTTGCCGTAGAATCGCAATCTACAATTAAAAAAGGGGTCCCCCCCCCCTCCCCCCCTGCAGCATCTACACACGGGATGGAGTGGTGGGTGGAGTGTGTTATCGTTGAATGTATCCCTCCAAGACAAACAAATTGGAATTATAACTTTCTTAGTCCGATGAGTAGTTTTCGAGGTATTTCAATGTCTTCAGATAAAATGAACACACTGTACATACAGGTTGATTCCATGATGATAACACAAATTTCCACGGATGATAGAGTAGGATAAATGGATCAATTTGAAGTAAAGGATACTAGCCCGGAAACAAACGATAGGAAATTTTAAACGAAAATTGATCTGACAACTCCGACAGTGAATACTTGTACCGGTAATGTTGGTGTTAACAATGTAGGGTAGGTAACTTTCAGAGTTGCTAGTATGGAACAAAACAAGGAGAAAAAAGGTGGTCCAGTAAACATGGACTTCTAAATGCATACCTAAGGAGCTCTTGTGTTTCACCGTAGCGAAGATGAACATCTCCTCTGTTGAACAAGTGCTTGTAAATCTTAAGTTACGCGTTTTACAGCCCGTAATCACCAGAACCTTTTGTCGTGTTTCGGGCCTTAGAACCTCATCCAAAACTGGGGGAGACAAAGGGCGTGGTGTCCAAGACATACACGGGTGCCGGCGACTATTACTTCGTCGCTCCGTAGCGTCATTCGTCTACTTTTTGGGACTTTGGTTCCTATACTCACTTTGTTCCTCAAGACACCTTCTTCATCCCCTCGAAGTTTGTCCGTGTAATTTTCAAACACCCTTTGCCTGGAAACGAGACGTCGTGGCATCGAATCTCGGCCGGACAACACATCTCCCACTCTTCGTTTTCCCCTAGGCTTCACCTGTCAACAATGTGAAGAGTCGTCAGAAACACGTGGTTCGAATCCTACGTTCAACTGATTGTTCTCTTTCCCCAGCTGTGATCTGGCGTAGGTTAAGTACACGCAAGTCGGCGAATGACATCCAACAGAGAGCCGTGGACCAGTCCGCTGAGCCCCACGAAGTTATCGTTTGTCTCTACATACACGTAATTCACTTTGTCTAGAACCGTCACAGCGTGAGTGCTACTCGCAGTTATCCGGTTTTGTTCATTGTACGTGACAATGAAATCAGAAAGTTTTTCACTATTAGCTTATTTCATGGAATTACAGAAAAAGATTCTTTCCTCAGTGAAACAGGGATTTATCAGCGCCCTGCACAAATGTGAAACACTCAGATCCAGGCAAACAACTTCGGAAACGGCTTTCCTGGGTTTTGTCTCAGATATATGCCAGGGAAAATCGTTGCTATTGGTGACGGCGCAGGCTCTGTCGTTCTGGGACATTTCTTGTGGTGTCATCGCGACACCACACTTGCTAGGTGGTAGCCTTTAAATCGGCCGCGGTCCATTAGTATACGTCGGACCCGCCTGTCGCCACTGTCAGTGATAGCAGACCGTGCGCCACCACACGGCAGGTCTAGAGAGACGTACTGGCACTCGCCCCAGTTGTACAGCCGACGTTCATAGCAATGGTTCACAGACAAATACGCTCTCATTTGCCGAGACGATAGTTAGCATAGCCTTCAGCTACATTTGCTACGACCTGGCAAGGCGCCGTATTCAATTGATATTTATTATATGAAGCATGTATCATCAAGAGCGATGTTCTACAATTGTGGATTAAAGTTAAGTATTATATCAACTACTTACTTTATTTGCAATTCTCAAGATATTGTCCTGTTCCAGACCTCACCCCAGTCAGCGTGTAATTAAAAGCGTGCATTTCGGCCTCCTCTAGAAAAACAGTGTCGGCTCTTCTGCCAACACTACATTTCTAATTAGAACTGAATCATCTTTTGTCATAATCATCTTCATGTTTCTTCTTTCTTCTTCTTCAGTCCCTTCTTCCTCTCGAATTCTCCCTTTTGAATGTGAATAGGTCTTTGACGAATGCAAACAGATATCTGTTGGTCCATCATGGCCATGGGACATCGACTCGTTAAGTGATTGTCAGTGTCAACAAAATTCACCAACAGCTGTGTACTTTAAGGTATTATTCTATTGTGAAGGCTACCAGTTTCGGCGTTTCATTATGCCATCTTCAGGCCCCTGTGCATCTATCCAAATAAACGAACATGTCGTATAGCGCCATAAATCACTGAATATGATGAATTCAGTCATCACACAACTGTATAACGACGCAGTCCTGGCTGCTGCGGCGTAGGCGGCGCGCTCTACAGCGCCCCCTCTCGCGGCGTGACGTCACGACGAGCTGTCCGCAGCTTAAAGTCGTCGGCACACGGACCGTGCTGTCGAACGTTAACGTTGAGCGTGCCAAGTTCAACGTGCTGCTGAACGCTCAGGAACGATGCGACTTGTGCATACGGTATGTGGGCCCCAACGTGGTATACGCGATCGCAACGCTCTCCAGCGGCAGTTCGAGGGATGTTTCTAGTTCGTAAATCACACTGTTTACTCAATAATTCTTTTGCCACGAATATGATGTTTCTCATTATTTTATTGGAACGAATCACACAACTAGCAACTGGTTTCCAAGTGATTCTCAATTTGCTGGTGCTCAGAAACGGCATATATACATATAGGCTTGAAATGAATGCCAATATGGCGCCTCATAACTCTGTACTGAAGGGAGACGGCACAACGCCACCTACGTCACACGCACGCCATCTCATTGGTCAACGCTCATACGCACGCTCAGAATATCTGACATGCCAGATATTGCTCTGCACGTTCGGAAAGACTCCCGAACGTGCTGTTCCACGCTATGACGTCAGAAACTCGGCACGCTCGACGCTCAACGTTCGGATGCACGGTCCGTGTGCCGACGGCTTTAGGAAGGTGTTGGCACCACGGCCAGTAGACGACCAGGGCGCTCTCGTTGAAGTCGAAGACGGCTCCCCAGCGAGACAGCCAACAGCTGTGCGTGAAGGACCGCAGCTGTGATGTGTCACGCCACGACCTTGATGCGAGAAACTGACCCGCGTACTTAGAGTCGCGGACGGCAGACATTGCATTCCTCCAGAACGGTGGTGGTCGATCGGCTTGCCAAGTACCGACAGTGAGGTCTGCAGACAACTAGTGCTGGAAGGCGCCGAGGTCTTACCATCATCAAAGGCGAGGATGAGGCGGCAGAAGAAGGAGGAGGAGGAGGAGAAGAAGAAGAAGAAGAAGAAGAAGCAGCAGCAACAGCAGCTGTAGCAGCAGTAACGGTAGCTCGTGTTGGCAAAGAGCTGTGGAAGTCAAGGTACGAGCGGTACCCAAAAACAAACGGAATTATTTTAATGGAGAGTATTTTTAACGGGATAAGATATTTTTTTAAAGCTATATAGTCTCAAATCGTTTACAAAACAGATTCATTTGTCCAACCGGTGTTTCCACTGTTAGAAACAGTTTTTGTAGTCATCGTTAGAAACGTTCTTTCTTCTTTCTCCTCTCTCTTGACTTCTTCAATGTTGTAAAATCGGTGTCCTTTTATGCCCCCTTTTCAAGCGTGTAAATGAAAAAAGTCGCACAAAGACAGGTCGGGCGAGGAAGGTGCGTGCGGCAGCAGAACCATGCCATTTTTCCACTTTAGCCAAAAACTGTCTAACAGAGATGGCTGTGTGTGCAGGTGCGTTGTCGTGGTGGAAGAAACAGTCTCCTGTCTGTCACAAATCGGGTCTTTTTTGACGAACACTGTTGCGCAATCTTCTTAAAACTTCCAAATAAAATGTTTGTTTGACGGTGTGAACTGGCGGAACAAGCTCTGAATGAACTATGTCCTGGAAATCAACGAAACAAATCTGCCCTGTTTTGATGCTTGATTTGACATTTTCTTGGACGGGGTGGTGATGACATCTTCCATTCGTGTGTTGCTGGGACATAAACTTAGTACCATGACTCACCACCAGTAATGACCTATGACATAAAATCTGGACTAGTTTCTAGCTATTGTTTCTGAACACATGTTTCAACTCGACTTTTCACGCCAACCCTTTGCATTTCCAAAAGGTCTTTAAAATTCGTAGAGCCCAGCTCCAAGATAACCCACTAATCTCTGACAGTAGATCAGTTTCCCCTTGACGGTCTGTGAGCTCCAAATCTCGAATTTTTTCGATTTTTTCGTCGATTCGGACAGTTGATGGACGCCCAGATGAGGGATTGTCATCACTCGACATATCGCCATTTTTAAATCGAGAAAACCATTAGTACACTTCAGCTTCTCCCGTACCGTCATCTTCTTAAGTTATTTCGACACTAAAACTGTTTTAGCAGCGTTT
Organism: Schistocerca serialis cubense; assembly: GCF_023864345.2. NCBI lineage: Eukaryota > Metazoa > Arthropoda > Insecta > Orthoptera > Acrididae > Schistocerca > Schistocerca serialis. The sequence goes on from NC_064642.1 coordinate 786,906,570, forward strand.
TCACCGAGTAGAAAGCAAAATTTCACAGCTTTACGTTGTTCACCTAAACTTGTTATAAAAAACGAAACAAGAACAAAACAGCGCTAGCAAAAACAATCACTGCAGATGACTAAAACAAGCCAGGTCGACAACACAGGAGACACTGAACTGGCAGCGAGTTTCGCTATACTCTCCTAGCGGCAGAAACGCTTACTACACAAAATCCGTCCACAGCAATGGTATTCAGTTTCTTCTTCTTTTTTTTTTTTTTGTACCCCATCGCAGATGCACTTGGTGCGCTGAACCGATCATCGTACCCTTCCGCAAGGATGACCGAATTTGCCCAAGTTTCCTCAGCTCAGCTCAGCTCAGCTCTTCAGCACTTAAGCTCGCTTCAGCTATCGTAATTTCGCCTTTCAGGAACTCTTTGCTGCTGTGTCAGTAACTGAATAGGTACTCCTGCATTTCATCTTGGCTTCCCTGTAACACTACGGGCAGTCATCATTATGATGATACCCCATTGTTGCCATGATGTCATTTTGTTATGTTGCTTGCTTGCGTCTTCAGCCCGTCGAGGAAGTAACAGTAGCTTCCGTATTTGCCGTTACTCCATGAGCGTTCCTGTCGCTGTGGCATTCATTCTCACCGTTAATTCAGTGTGCCCGCCCATGGAACTGGCATGGAAGAACTTCATCGGTTTCACAATATCCGCCTGTAACATTATTCTAGTATAAAATAACATATTACAGCATAATCTCAGTACACCGTAGTTGAAAATCACGAAAAACAAACAAATTACCGCTACTCCAAGAAGCCATACTGAACTCCAATAAACAGTTTTTTTCAGCAAGATGATGCAGGATGTGGGAACGTGCAGTTAAGAAAACAAACCATCTGCTTTCTGCAGACCGTTTGAAGTTTACTTTGTCCAGCGCAGGGAATAAATTAAAAAAAAACGGTTGTAGCACATATCTGCAAGTGACTGTAACCACCTCAGTTCTTATGTAAATTTCCAGAGTATGGCATATCCTCAGTTACACATTGGTAAGCACTGCTGCCGTAAGGTAGCATGCCAGTGGAAGGTGCGGACCAAATAAGGGTTGATTATCATTCATATCAACATTTTCACTAACGCTTCACAGGAAGAAAAAGAAAACAAAGCTTTACCGACTAGGCCAGTGGTACCTTGACACATTAAGACAAAACTGTTACCGAGCGAGGTGGCGTAGTGGTTAAACACTGGACTCGCATTCGGGAGGAAGACGGTTCAATCCCACGTCCGGCCATCCTGATTTAGGTTTTCCGTGATTTCCCTAAATCGCTCCAGGCAAATGCCGGGATGGTTCCTTTGAAAGGGCACGGCCGACTTCCTTCCCAGTCCTTCCCTAATCCGATGAGACCGATGACCTCGCTGTCTGGTCTCCTTCCCAAACAACCCAACCCAACAAAACTGTTCAAAAAATTATTTAAAAACAATTACAGATACTCGACCAACGATGTTATCAAATATTTCTATGAGATCAAATGACAAAAAGTTGTAATGTTAATTCAAATACTTGATCTCAACTTTCCAAAAGTCGTTCATGAAAACATGAAGTTTGAAACTTTTAACATTTGTTGCAAATTTTCCACAAAATACACAAATCTTGTGTGCTGATGGTTACTGTTGTTGAAATATTTACAGCAAATTTCATTAAGAGAAACAATACACAAATCTTGTGTGCTGATGGTTACTGTTGTTGAAGTATTTACAGCAAATTTCATTAAGAGAAACAATATACTATTTCACCAATTGGAGTTACATAACAGTCTCTTCAAACTTTCGGAGCAACAGTCTTTGCATAGATAGGCCATAGCTTCTTTAGAATGTGTTTGACTACAATACAACAAATAATCCAGGTTTATCTAAAAATGAGTTCATTAAAACGAAGCAGAACAATTAAAGCAGCCTGATATGAAACCACCACGCCTCGGGCAATGTGACCCGGACGAACGCATCCGAAATTACTTACGGCCGACCCGATACGCTGTTCGCCACACCCATTTCCTAAGCAACCAGTGGGAACACGTCCCGAGACGTGGTGAACGAAGAAGTAGTTTTCAACTAAAACAAGTAAAAATTATGTCATCAGATTACACGCAGGCAACGTAAAGAAAACATTTATGAATAATCGCTAAAAGATAAAGCGTAACTCGTTAGAACTGACAGTGAAGGAGTTCAGTGGCCAAAGTAGCGGTGGTTGCTTTGGCCATTGTCAGCTTCAAATCACGCAACGAGGCGGAAACGATAAATAATTTACCTTAGCGCGGGACAGAAACAGGTGGAAGGAAGACGCGAACCGTTAGCTGATGAACCTCATCTACATAAACACAAGCTTGTAATGGAGTATAACCCACCGAATAGAAGCAAGAAGATTTTTCCCGGTGAGGCGCATAACCTTGCTGCCTCCAAATAACTACAGAAAATAGCTTCGTGATTTAGTACACAAGGTACATTGAACATGAAGGAAGTTTCCAAAACAGCTTTTGGATATTTACAAATGGCAGCTATTATGTTTTGATATGAGGGACAGTTCCAATCCCAAAGAAAGCAGGTGTTGACAGATATTTAACTAATAGTTCGGTAATTTTCAAAAGTCACAGCTGCAAAATACTAACGCGAATTCTTTACAGATGAATGGAAAACCTAGTAGAAGCCGACCTCGGGGAAGATCAGTTTGGATTCCGTAGAAATGTTGGAACACGTGAGGCAATAATGACGTTAAGACTTACCTTAGAAAAAAGATTAAGGAAAGGCAAACCTACGTTTCTAGCATTTGTAGACTTAGAGAAAGCTTTTGACAATGTTGACTGGAATACTGTTTCAAATTCTGAAGGTGGCAGGGATAGAATACAAGGAGCGAAAGGCTAGTTACAATTTGTACAGATAGCAGATGAGTTATAAGAATCGAGGGGTATGAAAGGGGAGGAGTGGTTAGGAAGGGAGTGAGACAGGGTTGTAGTCCGATGTTGTTCAATATGTATATTGAGCAAGCAATAAAGGAAACAAAAGAAAAATTCGGAGTAGGAATTAAAACCCACGGAGAAGAAATAAATACCTGGATTTTCGCCGATGACATTGTAATTCTCAACTGTAATTTCTCAAATCGCCTGGCCAGACACAAGAACAGGGAACAACAAGAGCAACTGAAGTGAACTGAGTCCAGTACAGAAGCAGCAGGGCATAAACAAGCGCAGTAAGCGAACAAGACAAAATTGCCAGTCTCACAGCGGGGTGGGAGATAAGTCTTCACGACTTCCGCGTTGTCTTGGAACCGAAGCAACGAGCTAAAAGTACCTCACCGAGCGTACAAAACCGCTGCGGGATAACAGTGGAAATACTTGCAGCTGCCTGGAGACGTGTAGATGACGACGATCCACGCTCTCCTGCAGACGTGATCGGCGAAAGGAATAACGTGTGCACTCTCGTTTCCGGTGCAGGTTCCTCGTGTCCGGAAGACGCTCAGCGAGAACAACCTGGAAGCAACACTGGCGGTAGAATAAGCAGGCTGCGCGTCGCCCAGCGTACCTGCGCTGTCCGTACTGCTTCACTGGCCGCTCCAGCCCGGAAAACGGCCTCCGCGGCACTCTGGCCTGGAGAGGACGTGGCATGTTTGCCCAAGACTGTATTCCGCTTGAAGTGACGCGAGCTACCCATCGCTCAACGGTTTAGATATCATTGCACCGATGTCTAACGACAACAGCATTGTAGCGACTTCAGTATTACAGTACTGCTGGAGTAGTAGCACAGTTGAGATTTGTTGGAGAACGGAGAACAATACAGCAGCATTGCATCCATGATGGCTCTGCTGGAGGAATCTTAGAGAGAAAAGGGAATAGATCCAAATGGTGTACTGACTAGGAACATACTTGGCCTATGGAAAAGTAGACAATACTACATGAACAAGTCAGAGTTAATAGTATGGCGATCTGTTCATAATCCTGCCATTTGCATGTACCGCAGTTAGGAGGAAGTGAAGAAAAAGTAGGTACGTTATTTTAGCGAAAATCCGTTTTTACCCGCCTATGGTCACGTAGAACGTGATTGTCGACAAATTTAGTGACGCAGAGAACAATTCAATTCTCAAACGACGACGACGACGACGACGACGACGACGACGACGACGACGACGACCGATGTAAAGAGGAACGCTATCACGCATGTTATATTGCACAGATAGAAAAGATGGTGTGAAATAGCACTAATTTCATCATCGTAAAGTACGCAGGAGTGTGTCAAATCGAGTGAAATCCAACGAAACTGTGGAAAACATGACAGGACACGAACTATGAAGGTTCAGCTGTACACATAACAACAACGTTCATACATTGAAAGTATCAGAAATGTACCAAACAGATTTGTCAACCCGGTACAGGAAACATGTAATTGATAATGGGAAATTTTACTCCCCACTACAGTTCACTATACAAGGGATGGCGAGAGGGTTACCCGAGGTCTATGGAAAAAACCTCAGCGGGCCCGGGTTCGAAACCCGCCACCGCTTAAATTTAGATTAATAATGAGCACTGGCGGCCGAAGACGTCAACCTCATTCTGCCAGCGGCCTTGTCAAAGAGGGCGGAGGAGCGGTCAGGGATTTAGGACACCCTCTTGTCCTTGGGATGGGAAACTGCCACAAAAAGCGGAATAATTAGCAATGATCAACTGCCTGAGGATGCACAAGGTAATGGAAAACACCGCATTAAAGACGCGTAATTTGTATCCGCAGGATGTTGCCGGTAATTGGAAAAAGTGTCATGATGACCTCTCTATAGGCCAAAGATTCCGGATTACTCGCCCATTCAGATCTCCGGGATGGGACTGCCAAAAGGGAGGCGACCATGAGAAAAAGATTGATTAGTCATCGAAAGGATAACCTTCTACCAGTCGGAACTGGAACGTCAAAAGCTTGAACGTCGTGGGGAAGCTAGAAAATCTGAAAAGGGAAATGCAAAGGCTCAATCTAGATATAGTAGGGGTCATTTAATTGATACGAAAAGAAGACGAAGGATTTGTGGTCGGACGAATACAGGGTAATATGTACAGCAGCACATAATGGTCTAACGGGTGTAGGATTCTTTATGAATAGGAAGGTAGGGCAGACAGTGCGTTACTGTGAACAGTTCAGTGATACGGTTGTTGTTACCAGAATCGACAGCAAACCGACAACGATAGCTCAGGTATACATGCTGACATCGCAAGCTGAAAATGAAGAGGTAGAGGAAATACCGTATATGAAGATATTGAACGGGTAACACAGTACGTAAAGACAGACGAAAATCTAATAGTCATCGGGGACTGGAATCTTGTTTCAGGGGAAAGATCAGAAGAAAACTCCACTGGAGGAAATGGGCATGGGGCAACCAATGAGAGAGGAGGAAGACTATTACTAGCTGAATCTTATTACAAAACTCAATTAGAGAATACGCTGTTCAACAATCGCGCGAGACGGTGGTGTGCTTGGGGAGGGCAGGGTGATACGGGAAGATTTCAGTTAGATTATATCATGATCAGACAGATGTTCCGAAACCAGATAATAGATTGCAAGGCATAGCCAGGAGCAGATGTAGACTCAGATCACAATGTAGTAGTGATGAATAGTAGGCTGAAGTTTGAGATGAGTCAGGACGAATCAATACGCGAAGAAGTGGGGTACTAAGGAATAACGAGCTACGCTTGGAGTTCTCTAAGGCTGTAGATAAAACAATTAAGAATAGCCCAGTAAGCTCTACAGCTGAAGAGGAATGGACATCTGTAAAAATGACAATCAGAGAAGCTACAAAAAAAAAAAAAAAAAAAAAGACAACAAAAAAAAAACCACTGTTCTACCGAAGATAATAGCGAGGAAACCATTATTCATGCAGCCATTTTTTCTTATCTTCCCTGCAGCTCCTATTTATTTCATTCCTTAGCGGCTTTTATTTCTGTATTCCTGAATTTCCCTGAACGTTTTCGCACTTTCTTCTTTCATCTTTCAAGTTAAGTTTTTCTTCTGTTACCCATGGTTTCCTCGCAGTTACCTTCTGTAGAACAGTGTTTTTTTTTATTTTTTTATATACAGCTTCTCTGATTGTCCTTCTTACAGAGGTCTAGTCCTCTTCAACTGTAGAGCCTACTGGGCTATTCTTAATTGCTGTATCTACAACATTAGAGAACTTCAAGCGTAGCTCGTTATTCCTTAGTACCCCACTTCTTTGTAGTAGTGATGAATATTAGACTGAAGTTTGAGATGAGTCATGACGATTCAATACGCATTGTGATCTGAGTCTACATCTGCTCCTGGGTATGCCTTACAATCCAGATTCTGATTTCGGAACCTCTGTCTGATCATGATGTAATCTAACGATCAGTCTGGCTTTATGAAAGGTAAAGGCACCAAAGAGGCAAGTCTTACGTTGCGGTTGATGATGGAAGCAAGACTGAACAAAAATCAAGACACGTTCACAGGATTTGTCGAGTTGGAAAATCCGTGCGACGATGTAAAATGGTTCGTGTTCGAAATTCTGAGAAAAATACGCGTAAGCTGCAGGGGGAGACGGGTATTATACTGCGTAATATGTGCAAGAACCAGGAAGGAATAGTAATGGGGGCCAACCAAGAAAGACGTGCGTGGATTAAAAAGGAAGTAAGTCAGGGATGTAGTCTTTCGCCCCTACTGTTCAAATTGTTCATCGAAGAAGCTATGATGGAATTTAAAAAAGGTGAACGGATATCAACGATACGATTTGCTAATGACATTGCTATGCTGAGCGGAAGTGAAGAAGAATCACAGGATGTGCTGAATGAACAGTCTAATGAGAATTTGGAATGAGAGTAAATCGAAGAGAGGCGAAAGTAATGAGAAGTAGCGGAAATGAGAACAGGGAGAAACTTAAGATCAGGACTGATAATCACGAAGTAGATGAAGTTAAGGAATTCTGCTATCAAGGCAGCAAATTGACCAGTAATTGACGGAGCAACGAGGACATCAAAAGCAGAATAGCACTGCTGAAAAGGTCATTCCTGTCCAAGAGAAGCCCACTAGTATCAAACACAGGCCTTAATTTGAGGAAGAAATTTCTGATAATGTACGTTTGGCGCTCAACGATGTATGGTAGTGAAACGTGGACGGTGGTAAAAGAGGAACAGAAGAGAAACGGAGCATTTGAGATGTGGTGCTACAGAAGAATGTTGAAAATTAGGTGGACTGATAAGGTGAGGAATTAGGAGGTATTGCGCAGGATAGGGGAGGAAAGGGATACGAGGAAAACAATGAAAATGAGAAGGGGCTGGATGATAGGATATCTGTTAAGACATTAGGGAATAACTCCCATAGTAATAGACGAAGCTGTGGAGGGTAAAATCTGCAGAGGAAGTCAAACTCTGGAATACATCCAACAAATAATTAGGACGTAGGCTGGCATGAAGAGGTTGGTTTGATACGGCACTCCGCGAATTCCTCTCCAGTGCCAGTCAGAAGACTGGATTGCTCTTTCTTCGAGCCCCATTTTTAAGTCATCGAAGTATTGGGTGGTGGCCAGTGGTGCACATGTTGTGTAAGTATAATTAATTCACACGCAAGTTATAAGATTCCATAAATCACCTGTTGCATTGGAAATTTCGATTTATTTTTCTACTTGAAGGAGAGGTTAGTGTCCAACAGTTTTGTGCCTATCTCGGAAGGTATAATGCCGTTGCTAGACTGCTAGACACACTCACAAGGCGAACTTGTCATTTAAAAACGAGTATCAGTCCAGCTATCTCACCTTTACACTCTGTAATCTACTTCTATCAGGACCATTTTCAGTATTTTTCGTTAGCAACTGCGGTGCCTGAATCGCGCACACGTGCACACTGCAGTGGAAGCCTAGTTATAACACACAATCTATTCCAGCTAGTCACACACTGTACGGAAGGCGTAAACATGGTGGTGGGAAATGCTGGGCTATGTGGGGAGGGAGAGCAGTGGCGGGACTGCTCACCTCGAGGAAGCTGCTCGCATGTCGAGACCCCAACTGCTGGGACGGACCGTGGACAGCCACGTAATTCAGCCAAGGACCGCGAAAAAAATGAGGGAAAACAACGGGATGCTGCGGTTTTATAGGTTAGCAGCATTTTCCGTTGACTGAGGCCCGAAGCTCTTTGCTCCAGATACCAACACAACCGGGAGTGCCCGGAAATAAACCCCCCGCCCCCTCACCCAACTCTTCCATGTCAGTCAATGGAGCGCATCTCCTACTATTGTCAAAACGCGGCCTAACAGTGCCGAAGACAGCGGAATCATATCGTGTTCGGAGTGCTCGGTACCAGCGTACCTGGGATTGCACCGTATCCTTTAGTCTAAGACCGAAATAGAAGCCTTAATACTAGCCTGCGTCTTTGGAGGCAGCTTTTTTGCCCTTCTGCTAACATTACTATTTGGTTAAAATAATGCGCTATGAATCTCTCACGTCAAGCAACGATAGTAAAAGTAAGTTACGAAAGTAGCTAGCCACTCTAATAAATTCTTCTTCAAACTTGTCTCCAACTGCCTCATTAAATTCCATATTTAAGCTAGAAAGCTACAAAGAGAGGATGGCTGCTGCTCTATCACACCCATTTTAGAAACTGCTACACCCCTATGCAGCAATGATTGCGGCAGTTAAAGATGTTTTCTGTTAACTATGTACCGCCGGCCGAAGTGGCCGTGCGGTTAAAGGCGCTGCAGTCTGGAACCGCAAGACCGCTACGGTCGCAGGTTCGAATCCTGCCTCGGGCATGGATGTTTGTGATGTCCTTAGGTTAGTTAGGTTTAACTAGTTCTAAGTTCTAGGGGACTAATGACCTCAGCAGTTGAGTCCCATAGTGCTCAGAGCCATTTGAACCATTTGAACTATGTACCAAGTGATACCACTGTCTTGTTGCTAGAATGCGAAGGTAACGCTGCTTTGAATACAGTTAAGACATGAAATAGGAATCAGATAAGGTGATTAAGTTGGTTACTCCAGGCCCTGAACTGTATTTACATGAAGCATCACGGATGATCGAATGTTACAGCGCCCAGAAGACAGTGGGAAGGTGTATCACTGCGGGATATCCAACATGAGGCACTACCGACAGAGAAGCGTGGCGGTGGCGGGAAACTCGAAACACTGCTAACTTACCAAGATGCTAACTTAACCCAAGAACCTCAAAGAAGAGGCGGGTAATTTGGCTCTGACAATTTCATAACCATATAAGATACAACGAAACTGGTCTTCCTTTGTCGGCGTTCCCAGGCTTTGGCCTACGCTAATAATGGAGATGCAAATGAGAGTAATTTTGGGGACTCTACACTCTAAACACAACGCGGAAACATGGGACAGTGACTCGGGGCAAATTCCAGTTGGGCGGAATATTGTGAGGACATGAGATGTGTGTGGAGATACCCTGCGTCTGTGATGTATGTAGACAGCCGCCTAGCAGTCTGATACATTCTGCCTTGCCTCCGAATCAGTTTGAACAAGACAAAATTCATGTCACCCCTGTCGATGGTGATACTGGGCAACGGATTTTGTTAAGGTCGGCATTCATTATCACATTTATTACATATGGAAAACGTGTTTGACGCATAACTTTAAGGCTGAACAATTATTTAGCAAAAAAATAAAATGGAAATGGAAGTGTTTCACTGAAGATCATTTTGCTGTTGTATGCCTGCTACATTCCGATCGGTGTACGATCTCTAATAACTAGCGTAATGAAGCATGTCAAGTGGAAAAGTGCAGGTAATTTTCGTGTACATGAAGGATCGTTGGCCAGTTACGCAAAACTTTAGGCTCAAATCGCTGAAGTTCATGGCTTTCAGTGTAATATAACATCATAATACACCAACGTAATGTATATATTTTGAAATTTTTTGATATTGAAATTTTCTTCAGTGGGAAGCAACGATCTTATGGAAAACAGAGCGAGAGGAGTTTCACAAGTTCTAAAAGCCGGAAGAAATAGATTCACCTATTTCCTTTACTCAGCGACAGCGTGCATTTGTGGGGAACACCCACAGAAAGACAATATGAATGATAAAAATATAAGTCATTGGACAGAAGTGGTATAGATTTGAAAAAGGTTCGAGGTTGTTTCACGGAAGAGTTACACGATATATGGTACTGATGTGGAAGGTAACGTCGAAAGCTAATTAATGGTGTTAGCGGATAACGCTGTAGTTCAGAACTATGTCGCAAGACCGAAAATAGTATTCGAACGCAGAAATATTCATGGACGATTTACGCTCTCTCCAGGAAATGATGGATCTCCACGTGTTCCATTTGTAGTATTCGTGGGTGTATTCCGCGTTAGTTTTGAGTTTCGAATGCTATAGCGCAAAGGGAAAAAAAGGTAGTTGCATTGAGTAAGTACGATTCTGAATTATAGCTGCTGGCCTAGGAAGGTTATCGAGTAGTAGAATGCGTCCTTTCAGTCGGAGTAGGTACGTAAGCCTCAGTTACACGTGTTTGGATACACTAATATTGGTGAAAACACGCTTACAGAATTTGAGGAATCTGAGTGGGCCAAGTGGAGGCATTTCGGCTATGTACTGAAGAGAATTGTAGGCCGGTAACAGTTAATGTTCAATGTAAGTAACACACGGTGTGAAATTGTTAGACCAGGGTCATTCCTGTCTGTTGGCTAATGGTGATGCTTTTTTGTCCCTTTTGAAAGTTGTATATAGCCACTGCCACATAGGAAATTGTTTATTTGTTAAGGAGGAGACGGTCACGGCCGAGGAGTGTGACGTAATGCAATACGTCATTGAGAACAAATTGAAAAACAAAAGAACAGTAAAGAAGCAGTTACCGACCGCGCTGATTGAGGAATGGCACGCCATACCACAAGAAAGGTCAAGATGGGAGCACGTGTCAGAGGATGCATTGACGTCCGTTGCGGTAACACACTCTATTAAGAACCATGTCCCGCCCTTTGTAACATCCATGGAAGCATCATTAATCGCGGCGACTTCAAGTATATTTTGTCTTCGGATAAAATTGTTGTTTCTATTCGTCTCGTTGCGTATTTCTTCCAGTTATCTCTGTGCTTCACTTAGCAGTTGTTTCTGTATGTGGTTCGGATTTCATCGATCTATGATAGCTGGAAATGACAGGTAATGCGGAAGTTTACTTTCATACTTACGTGTTGCGTACAAGTGTAGTTAATATGCGACTATATTGTTCGTTTTTCTTCCACGTAATCATTTTGTGAAACCACTCTGTTTTAAAGTGGTGGTTGGACTAATGATTTGATTGATGTTACTAAAGTCTGTTCGTATAGGCTACATCCATTCTGGACAGTTCCATTCAGCTTCAAGAAGGGTAAACGTTTTCTCGATTGAAGCATTTTAAATGGTTGAAGAACTTGGCGTTCCATTTAATTGCATAGTCCAAAACTGACTTCATATCGATGTACAGTGGCACGTATTACTGGAAAACAAAACTGAAGTCTTCATTGCGCGTTCCAGTACACAAACGCTTGCACGCCACTGTACTTTATTTCAGCTGGCAGTCACTATGATTGTAACTGCAAGATTCGTACTAGCAAGTGATACGAGTAGCGAGAGAAGATTAAAATTTGCCTGGTAGCGCCTGAGTAGTCACGGAAAGAAACCTTAACATCTGTAGAACTCGCTAACTTGTTGATGATTGTATGCGCATGAATTCCATTTTTACAACATTAACTGCTGTCAGACGCGTTTTCCTTCATTTCCTTGGACTGGTTAGATAGCAGTAACATTGATAGGCTGTATCATTGGGATCACTCACGTGCTCAGCATACATCTGCCAAGTACGGGCTTGGCTACCTTGGGGTCCCTGAGCTAGGGACTGGTAAGTGCTGCCAGTCCCCTATCACCATGCGTTCTGGGCATGCTTCAGCGAATACCACGCGGCGCGATGGTGGAACGTTGTGTGGCACAGAGAGTGGGGATCGTGGCTTGACTGCCGGGATCGCGAGGATGGTAAAAGCCTCTCTTAAAAACAGATCAGCCTCAAGGTGTGCTGTGCGCCAATGAGATACATGGCTGTTGAACTGGGTCGTTAGACAGAACCCCATGTGCCTTGATAAGTCTTATACAACTGAGGCTCGGCAGTTTCCTCAGAGGTTTCCCACTATCTGCTGCTGGGACCGGATGGATACTTCAAAGTTTTCTCTGATTTACTCCCCTCCTTCCCCCCCCCCCCCCCTCCCCAGCGGAAAGTGTCGTTTCATTGGTTGTTGGTATCTACAAGCAGCAAACAGGGGTATGCAGCCAGTCCTCCTGATTCCTGGCTTATTCAGAGTGGTGGTATTTATAGTAACAGAACACATGCTGCTGGCCAGAATGTGTTTCTCGTAGCCAAGCAGAAAAAAGGGTAGTTTTGAAAAGTTTTAGCTCTTGCATATCCAAAAGGGCTTAGAGGGAATCTGCGGCCCTTCAAAGTAAGTCAAACGCTTACAAGTTTCCACTAAAATTTTCCCATTTTGCAATTCCCAGCAAGCAGTTAATATCCAAAAAGCTAGATGTCTTGAGGAGTATGCAATAGAGACAGAACTGTACAACACCTTGAACTACATACAGCAAAGGTGTTGTGACTTCCAGGGATCTCATTGACATTCCGAGAGAAGACCTGAAAAATGAGTAGACCCAAGAAGGCACCGTTGATGTACAAAATAAAATGAAAATGGTGGATGGTGATGTAGTGATATCGGACTCTGTCGTATGTGTGGTCAACAGGAAGAAACTCACAGAGAATGTCAAGGAAGGTTTTCTTCGACTGAGCATGCGACCTTATTCCGCGAACCCTATGCGCTATCTTAAGTGCCAGCACTTTCACCACACTACTTGCGGATGTAAGGGGAAGAAGTCACTTGTAGCAAATGTGGGAATGCTGCCCATGAAGGAGTTGGTTATTCAATTCTAGTGCAGTGTGTCAACTGATCTGCAGATCACCCTGTTTGGTGTATGGAATGCAATGTCTTTCTTGAAGAAAGAAAGATATAGGAAATAAAAACCGTTAAACGTATTTCGTATGGAGAAGCCATCAAGATCTATAAGGACTTGCAAATCTTACGTTTGTTACCTTCTTTGCGTCCCCTCTTAAACAGCCTTTTGTATCCCGCCTGTGAGGCGGCGCGTAGGTAGGAACAGTAAAAGGAAAAGGTACTAATCTCTCGGTACTGCAGATACAGTTAAAGAACCTTTAACAGTGGATAAACATATGCAAACATATTACATAACTTGCAACGTGGTGCGAAGTTGAAGCTAAGCGTCCTGGCTAGCTGCACCTGATCAAATGAGGTGAGGCAGTCGCGGAGCTCGTAGACCTCGACAGCACCTGCTAGAGAGCGCTGTCGTCGGTGTCTCTCGTAGTGCCAACCTAGCAGAGCGGACCTACGTAGTGCATCGTAGCTATCGATACCACACAGCCAGTTCCTGAAACAGATGCTGCTATTGTCAACACTGTACCTGTGTCTACTTGTGCAGTTGTTCTGCTGCAGTTATTTGAAAGCTCATACCTCCAACCAGTTCTTCAAACAAGGCTTCGGTTGCTGCTGTTGCAGAGGTCCCTGTCCCTCCAAAGATATAACGTAGTTCACTGTTCATTTCTGTCACTCTACTACCACAGCTGTGGTTGTGGCCCCATAGCTACTCAGTCATTGGTTGACGCTTTGTCTTGGATTTTTTGCCCTCAGTTCGACATTTTCAGACAACTGACTTTCCAGCTCTTTTCTCTTACGTATCTCGTGACTCCTCATCAGAGCTAATGGACCTTGATATCCAATTGGGGCAATCATCTCATCCCAAAGTTGAGCCCCCTCTTATGGTAGTCTCCCCTCCCAGGTGGAAAGGCAGTGTGAAAGTGCAACCCCCACCATAAATGGCTCCTATCCTCGGTTGGCACGTTAAGAGATTCAGGACACATGCAGAGTAACTGCAGCTCCTCATTCAGGAATGCCCAAAGTGCATGTGTTTGCAGGGAATACATTTTAAAGCGTCTGATACCCTGTGCTATGGAGGTATATGGTGTTATGCAAGAATGACCTGACCTGGAAAGGGCCAAGGGAGGGGATGCTGTGTTTGTCAACAACGCTTCTCTGTCACTCCCCCCCCCCCTCCCCCCCACATGTCAGAGGATCACAGTTTTCGTCTTGGAACGACTGCGTTTACCTGAAATCCTCTGGATGGCTTCCTATATTTCCCTAGAACAAGTGGAAAATTTGATGGATTCTTGGAACGATTGCCCTGACTATTTCCTTGGCTCTCACGACTCGAAAGGCTTTAAAGTTGTCTGCAGTTGGGCAGCATATAATCTGTCTAAGAGCTGCACACCTATCCCATATAGTTGAATGTCACTCATCAGTCCACCAAGGTACAGATCGCATCCTAAGACGATCTGAAGACTTCGGGATGGTTACGTCACTTCTCTAATGGATCACTCACATGATGTGGACCATCCATACTTGGATGCTGTCATGGTATTTGAACAGAGCCAGCTTGCTGAACAGCATCCAGTTAGCCCTGCTGGCCACCCATTTTGGTGGGTTCTGTTGGAGCATTCCTTCATGCAGTAGGTTAATGTGGAATGGGAAGGGATCACCATAATGTGATCTATAATACAGCATACAGTCACCGTTGATCTTTATTTTACAATTGCCATTGCCGACCGTCGCCCACAAAAACAGGTACTCATCAGCATTTAACTTCTTCTTTCTTCTAGTAGACAATACAAATGGCATACTTGGAACAAGAGTACCATAAGGAACTTTAGCCAGAAGACCTGTTGTTTCAGAAATACTCCAAGTTTTCCATGCCAAAATATTAGCATCAGGAAACGCTTCAAGGCCACCATAAACAGCATGATTAGCTCTGACTTGCATAAGAGGGAGACCATCCTACATTTTAGAGACTCAGCGAGGTTTTTGGGCCACATTTTTGATTCCATATTGTAATAGTGGCTGCACCTGACACACGTGAAAGCCAGCGCCCTCAACGCACTAAATATCGTAAAGTGCGTTAGCCACAGGTCTTGAGGAGCGGACAGGGCGCTTCTGCTCCAGTTTTATAGGGCTTTCATGCCTCCGAATTTGGACTGTGGCTACACAATGTATGGATCAGATGAGTCACCTTATTTGAAGCCCCTTCACCCTGTCCACTATAAGGGGATTAGGCTGCCATAGGTGCTTATAGGACCAGTCGCCTATCGAGTCCCTGTCCTGAGGCTGGGGAACCGCCTCTCACCGTCTGGTAGCAGCTCCTCATGGTGCATCAAGCATGCGACTTACTTACAGCTCTGACCTTATCCGCTTTCTGTCATCTCATCGTCTCTGTAGGGCTGTACCATGGGCAGCAACGAGAGGATGTTGTTTGGTGGCCAGTGTTCTTATTCTGTATCACGAGTGCAGGCATTTATTACCAAGGTTCTTTATTCATAAGAATACGAAAAGGTACTTAAGCTAGTTCTTGTGGTACAAGCTCTTCTGTAACAGTCCACGTAGCCTCACTGCTGGTGAAGTACAAGTCCTCCATGTACACTAGTCTGGTCGCTAGATACTAACTGACGCTGAGCTGAAGGCTGAGCTAACTGCGACTGTGACTCCCACTGGGCTGCTACTGATAACTCGACTCATTGACTCGCTGGATGCCTGACTGACTTGACTGACTCTCCGGTCCGCAGCAGCGATCTAAATACTGGCTGCGAGAAGGTCGTTAGCGGAGCGTTTCTTGCGAGTCTCTTTGGCGCCTCTTCTAATAGGCGCGTTGCTTGTGCCTACTATTGATATTCTCGCAACCCCTTTGCCTCCTGGTGTGCTGGCTGCAGCATACACCCAAACCAACCTGCACACCATACTTTCGCTTGTCACGTTCTGGAATGCCTTCTCTGCAACTGTCCATGAGCCACAATGCTGTTTTAGGATCTGCGTGCAGCGTGTGCTGAAGTCACTTGGTACGGAGCGAGTACAACCTCAAATCCAGAGTTGTAACTGTCTGCTACTCTGGTTACTGCAGAGGCACGTAGTAATTTTAGATCTGGTGCAGTACACGAGAGACTGCACTCCTGCTTCTGTTTTTCGTGTGGTATTTTAGAGATTTTGTATCAGCACGACAACTATCTAGCTGTCTTTACGAATGGATCCAAACAGCGGTCCTCAGTTGGTTGCTGTGTTGTTTTCCCAGATCGTGTCCTCAAGATTCGCCTTTTTTCTGTGTTTGACTCAGAATTATATGCTATGTTAAGGGCACTGGAACAGTTGAGATGTTCTTCCGGTGCCACATTCCTTGTCTGTTCCGATTCTCTGAGTGCGCTACATTCTGTACTCAGAAGATAAAATAATCCAGAATATCCAGGATGCCATCCTTAAGGATGTGTCTTTCTCCTTGGTACTGCAGTACACGGGTACTGCGGGAAACGGAAGGGCGAATAAAGCAGCCAAGACGACGTTTCGCAGTCTTCAACTGTTTATGAGCCACCCTCTCGCTGTTGGGCTTCGGAGTCTTGGGTCGGTTGGAGGATGAGTGGCTTGATATGACAGACAATAAGCTCAGTCTACTAACACCCACAACGCGTCTGTGGTGTACCTCCTTCTAGCGAAGTCGGCGGTACGAACTCGTCCTTACTTGTTTTCGCACAGGCCACAGCTCTATGACGCATAGATTTTCGCTCCGGCGAGAGGATACTTCAGTGTGTGGTGCTTGTCGCGTGCAGTTAATTGTGCTCCATATTTTATTGAACTGTGTTTTATTTTCCAACCACCGGGCTGCGGCGGATTGGCCAACAGATCTGCCCTCTTTTGTAAGTAACATTCAAACGAATGTAGTTAGAGTTTTAAAGTTTTGTGAATCGTCCAACATATTTCCAGAGATTTCAGGGACATGATTTTAATTTGTTAACAGGGTGACTTGTTCACTCATATTTAAGTTATGCGATCAAGACTGCTTCCAGTTTATTTATATTTACTGTGGTGACCGGCTTCGATCTTATT